>NC_090933.1:730768906-731420349 GCF_040938575.1 Ambystoma mexicanum
CACAGTCAAAATTCACTTCACGAACATGCAAGTTTAGTTAAATTTGGTGTCCTCATCCAAAGAACTTGTTAATGAGATCCTGGTGAGCCAGTTCTCCAAGCCTGGCCTCTACGCGCTCAGTGTGTGCCTGTGTGCCACCCACAGCCACCACGTCATCCTCCTTAGGGGGTGGTATGTCCACATCTGGGTGAATAGAAATGTTGCTCCAGATGCATATGATGTGCAACATAGCACATGCCAGCACTATCTGGCCTACCTTGTAAGGCCTGTACATGAGCACACCCCCAGTCCGGTGTAGATATCGGAAGCAGGCCTTCCACAGACGGAAGGTGCGCTCAATTGACACCCTGGTTTTGACCCGGTTGTATGCCACCTCCTGTGGCATCAGGGGATACCTCAGAGGAGTTATCAGCCACGGAACTGCAGGTATCCTGAGTCACCTGCAAGAGGAGGGGCATAGGAGTCAGTCATGGTGATCTGTGGATGAGTTTCCTGTAACTGCAGCATCTTAATGGACAGTCTGCGAATGCATGTCCCATGTGTCATCCCACTACACTATTTCACATTCCGGCCTTTGCAAGTGGTATCCACTACTCAAGGGGGGTGTTCGGTCTGTCATGGCACATCTTGTACACAGCTGACACCCTAGATACCCTATGGTGACCGTGCGCTTTATAAATGGGATTAACATAAAATAACTGACACTGATAGCTTCCATGGCCGGTGTTTGACAGGTTAGGTCAGGTCAGCATGCCATGTTGGGGGTTTGGGCCTGTGCATTGCTCTCATGCATGGTTCCTGATGGGGGTCGGGGTTACACGTGCAGGTCGTCTGTGTGGATCAGTTAAGGGATTCAAATACATAGTGCCCTGGTTACATGCCATGCCAAATGCCAGTGTCATGTCCCTTAGTTGCAGGCTCTTCAGGCCTTGACATGATGGACACCCCATGGGCTCCATTGGTGTTGGTGGGCCATACCCTGATCATTCCCTGAACCCCTCAGCTTGTACCAAGAGTGTCTGGGTCTGGGCAGGAAGGTCAAACTTCCAGGGTGCCATAGAGGCAACTACTCTACTTGTGTGTAAATTGCCCCATCCAAGACCCACAGACCACATGAACACAGCCTCTCATGTTGATCAGTGCTCACTCAGCATTCACTCACACTGCAGAGTTCGTTGACCTCATCTCGTACAACAACCTTGATGCCCTATTCATCACTGAAACATGGTTTACCCCATCCTGTGCCCAAACCATAGGATTCTGATTACCAAGGCCAAATCTGCTTACTACTCCACCACCATTGTGTCAACCTCTAACGGGAGCAAAGCCTTCTTTGAAGTAGTAAAGCATTGTACCAAACCCTCACCCGACTCCAAGTTAACAGCAACTCTGGAAGAATACAACAGAATCAACACATGTTTTATTGAAAAAATAGACAAAATCCGAGAGATCATTGAATCAACCACACAGCATTAGGATCCACTGCAACCCGGCATGTACACTGGCCCTCTGGACCAAATTCTCACCTCTCTTTCCCCCGGATCTCCTAAAAATGATTGCCTCCCTCAAACCCACTTCTTACTCTGACAACATAACTCCAGCCTCCATCATAAAAAAATTGACAGGCCCGGCTCTGCGTTCAATGCACTCCACAGCATCAAAAATGCCTCCCTCGCAGAAGGATAATTCCTGGACACACTCAAGACTGTTCTCATACAACCTCTTTTGAACAAAACAACCCTAGATCCAGACGACATGGCCACCTACAGGCCCATTACAGACCTCCTGTTTATTGGCAAAATCTTGGAAAAAGTAGTTGCTACACAATTACTCACTAGAATCGAACAACTCCACCTCCTAAATGAATATCAGTCAGGGTTCCACCCAAAGTGTAGCATCGAGGCAGCCACCATCCAGGTGGTGGGTGATGCTCTCCAAATCTATATATATAAAACAAGTCATATTTGTTTGGGGGTTTGTATGTAGCGTTCTTGGGGACGTACCTCCTCATGAACGGTGAGGTCTGATGTCATGACTTTTGCATGGCATAATCTTTATTTCCGTGCTGAATTAATGCAACTATTTCTGGATCAATAGATCATCCCGTTCCCAAGATAATTAATCTTTTTGGTTTTTTCAGCTTTGTTTTTCGGCATTATGTTTTGTGGTGTTACACCACCATCTACAGGTCATTTGTAGAAAGTGCTCATCATCGCGCATCGAAGCTGAAACAAATTTCTATTGCAAAATTTTGTAAAGGACAGGTACTTCACCCTCATGCTATAAAATTGAATTTTGCTACAATTTGAAGATGACATAGTTGAATCAGTTGATTTGAATCAGGTTCCATGTTTCACAAAAAGACTTCTTTCTTCTGTATTCTCCCCTTTCATTAATTCTGTAATCCCACAAATATATTTTTACAGAAAGCCATGAAAAAAGAGCAGTATTTAATCCCATCCGAATCAAAACAAAACATCAAAGCTGAAACATGATCAACATTCTGAAGAATGTAGATCTCAAAACCATGAAGCTGATAGAATCCAGATACTTTCAGACAGAACAATGAAAGTGCTCAAGAACCTGAAGCAAGACTTACTAATCGGAGAATTTGTGCTGCTAAAAAACGAAGCAATGAAACTGCTGAAGAAACTGAAACACGACTTGCTGTTAAGAGAATTAGTGCTGCTGAACAACAAAGGATGCTGAAGATAATCAAGTGAAACTTACTAATCTGAGAATTCATGCTGCTAAAAAATGAAGCAATGAAACTGCTGAAGAAACTGAAGTCTGACTTATCGATCAGAGAATCTGAGAATTGAAATTCCGGGTGAAGCTCAGTAGTTAAGCTAGTCATGGATAAGGGTGACTCATGCATGGTGGCTTTTGGGGGCAGAAGCACTATGTCACTCTGAGTTAATAATTTTAGGTGAGTTAAACATTTGGTGTAATGAGTCTGAAGATGTTGACTGCAGATATTTGAATGATATTCTTGAATCGCACTATCTTTGTCATCTTTCTGATCTATCAACACACAGAAGTGGGCACTGCTTGGACCCTTTATTGTTTAGAGGTCTACATTTACACCATCTGGACAATGAACCAGTCAGTTGGTTAAACCACTATATGGTACATTTTACCATGGCCGCCAACAATATTTTAGGTATAATGAAGATAACTCCCAGTCTAGAACCTCGTCGCTGCAAAAAGGACCTTTATCATATTTCAGACAATGACATTTTGTGCAATTTACCTGTAGCACAATCTGAATCTACCTGTGCAGCCGTATATACGAATCTGATGTAACAGCTGCAAGCCAACTGCAATATCATTGCCCCGCTAAAAAAGGTTAAAGCAGCAAATAAAACAAATAATCAATGGTATAGTGGAATACTGAATACCCTTAAGGGTCTTTATCGCAAAATTGAAAAAAAGGGGTTAGGACGAGAACGGAAGCTGACTACAATGAGGTTAAAGAATTACAAGGAAGTGATTTTATTGGCCAAATCTCTGTCTTCAAAAACTGATCAACCTTGCAGAAAATAGACCAAAAGCCCTGTTTATGGCCATAAGAAATTTCTCTAATCCTACCTGTATAAACGCTAGCATATCAAACTCTCAAGAGATGGTAAATAATTTTAATGCATTTTTTTAGGAAAAGTAGTTCAGATCAGATCTAATATTGATGCTCAAGTCGTGATCCCTTGCCCTGAGGTCGTCACTGTTCCCATGGCTGACAATCCAGGGACTATAATTAAGTTTACTTTTTCATTGGTTACAGATGAATACATGGTGAAATTGCTTGCAACCTCAAACTGATCAACCATAGCTATGATCCCACCCTGGCCTATCTGGCCAAAATACATGCATGCGCCCTCAGTAAAACCTTACAAACCCTGGTGAATACTTCCCTAACCCAAGGCAGTGTACCAGTAGAATTGAAAAAATTATATCTTACCCAACTGTTAAAAAAAATCCACACTGGACCATAACATAATATCCAATTATCGTCCCATTGCAGGCCTTTTGTGGTCAGCCAAAATCATGGAGAAATTGTGACCTCACAGTTGCAAGGTTTCCAGGAAAAATATAATGTTTTGGACCCTATCCAGTCAGGATTTAGGCCAGGTCATGGCACTGAGAGAGCCCTAGCGGCTGTCTGGGAGGACCTTCTCGAGACTGCCGATTGGAGGACATCAGCATGCTTGTCATGCTTGACTTGCCAGCAGCCTTCGATACTATTGATTTTGACATACTTGCATGTGGACAGGTATCACTAGCCCATGTATCTGAAGAGGTCATTCAATGATTTACTTCATTCATTGATCGATCACTCCCAGCAGGTTAAGGCATGTCCTTATTTCTCTGAAGCACTGCCTTTAACCTGTGGAGTACCACACGGTTCATCTTTGTCACCCATTTTGTTCAATGTATATGTCCAATCGCTGTTTAATAAGTTTGCTCAATTTGATCTGTGGTACCATTCATATGCAGATGATACGAAAATCTATGTTCGGTTAAAGCAACCGTTGGAGGCTGAGGAGAGCCTTTTAAAATGCGCAGACAAAATTCAATCTTGGGTCCTGGAAATAAACTCTGGTTAAATCCTTCCAACACAGAGATTATTGTCTTCGGTCCTATAAAGAAACTGGCCATGCTACCTTTGTTTCCTTGTCCAACTTAGTCACAACTAAATACAATCAGTCAGTAAAAAATATGGGGTGCTTTTGGCAGTCAAGTATGAGTTGTAATTCGCAAATTAACCATATGTTTTCAACTGAAACTCCTGAAACCGCTTCTTTCATTTATTTCTGAGAAGGATCATTCCATTGTGGTAGAAACCCCTACAAATAGCAAATTGGACTATTAAAATGCCCTGCTAACCGGCATACAAAATATCAACTCCATCGGCTTCAGGTGGCCCAAAATGCAGCCGTGCAAATTATTTTTTCCTTACAATGGAAAACACTGATCTCTGATTTTGGTAGATGTCTTCATTGGCTGCCACTACAGCAGCCGATTCAGTTTAAGATACTGGGCCTTGTTATAAGTTTGCTGGTAGCCTTGTCAGTAAAAGTCCAACAATGGCTCAATGATATGCACCTTGAATGATTTGATCCGCAACTCTCTGACTCAGCAAAATCCTTAAGCATCACCATTGACAGCAATCTGTCCTTCCAGAAACACATAGCCAAGAAGGCCCAAATAACCTGGCTCAGAATTTCTACCATTTGAAAAATCAAACCCTTCATCCCACCACAGGCTCTCCGGACCATAGTGCATAGCTTGGTGGTCTTGCACATCGATGGGGGAAATGCTCTCCTGACAGGGCTCCCAGCTGCTCACTTGGGTTCCCTAAAAGCAGTCCACTGTGCTTCAGCACATCCTTTTATGGTAGCATGGAAATTTACCTGATTTGCCCCCATCGTACGCGAACTACATTACCATCCACTCCAAGCCAGGATACTGTTCAAGACTGCATGTATCATCTACAAAGCTGTCACGAGTAGCACACCAGCGTACCTGCCGGCTAAACTACACATATCTGGTGGCACACACTCCTTGTGCAGCAAATTCACCAACAAACTTGAATCACAATCAGCAGAGAACCCACAAACAATCCTTCTCTTGTCATGCACCCACCCTCTGGAACTCAATCCTGGTGTCGGATCGGAATGCCCCCACAATTCCCTAATTTCCAATTTAGCAAATCCTTCAAAACATGGCTCTTTCAACAACACCTAACCAAGAACTAATTCCAATGGGTGCACAGATCTCACAGTACTCTGCCAATGTTAAAGCAGCCCAAATGCCGGCTACCCACACTCTGTACAGCTATACGCTGCTCTCGAGCTAGGTCCAATGCTTTAAACAATAAAATAAAGAATATAATAAAAATGCATGAAATAGCATAGAAGCTTGGCTTTGTGGAGTTCACCTGTGCCAGGGTCGTAGGGAGTGCAATGTGCTGTACCACATGCCACAGGAGTTCGTCCTGCACCAGACCCAGCAGTTTGGAGAATGATGTCTGCAAATTACCATGCAGCTGGCTCACAGTGTGCTGGAATGTGCCTGTGACAAGGATGTGCAGGACCGACACCAGCTTTACCAGTGGTGGTATGGTTGTCCTGATGCCGATCCTGCCCCCAATGTCTTCCTGCATCAGGTTGAGATATGCAATGCTGTTCCTGTCGAGGCGCTACAGGGTGATGATTTGCATGTCAGTGAGTATCCATGGTGTGGCTCTTACAGAGGGTATAGGTGAACGCCTTGCATGGCGGATTTTCCTCACAAACCCCCTCCTCCTCTCCACTGCCTCTTGTTCCCTGTGGTGGTCCTCCAGCCCTTGCAGCTTTATGTTGGCCTGCAGAAGCTGCATGTCGATGCTGACTGCAATCAGTGGCAGCATGGTGGTGTACGGAAGTGTGTTTGGGGAAGGTGTAGCCTTTTAATCCTCTTCCAGGGTGAATTGGGTGCCCTTGGGTGCATTGGGTGAACCTGAGGCCTAATTTCCCACACCTGAATACACTTAGCTCCTCTCCACATAGCCTTTGCCGGTAATGCTGGCAAATATTGCAAGTATTACCAGCAATTCTAGGCTTGGGATATGCCAGTGATACCATTGTGCCAGTATTACCGACGCAGGTTTCAGGCCATACAGTATTTTCACTTCTGGTAATACTGGTGCCGGTAATTCTGGATACGTTGATATCCATGCCGCTAATTCGTGCAACTGAGTCCAGGCACATCCGTACTTGGCCGGTCCGGTAAAAGTGCCGGCAAAGGTTATTACCAGCACTTTTACCATATTCCATCCAACTCGGAATGAGCCCCAATGTGCCTGTTTTCGTCTATCATGGTAAACCCATGGTAGAGTAACTTCAGCGACTACTGTAACAGGAAGAAGAGGAAACCGAAATGGTAGGTCAGTCTCCAACAAAGAAAAAGCCACAATGAAGACACCGGAAAAAAAGAAAACTCTGTAGGTTTTCTACATAATAAAGGCAGGAAATCCATGTCAACAAAACATGTTATAAAGGCAGGAAACAAGAGGGGCCAGAAACTTGGCTACGGTACGACAATTGTTGAGGCACACAGTGAAAATGAGCTCACTCTATTTCATAGTACTGAAAGCCCTAGCTAACAAGGAAGGCCATTTTGGTCTTGTATAGCACAGTGGCATTGCCTGGGGATGGAGCCATGTTTGAATGGTGATCAGTAGGGAAGACATACTTTATTACTTAAAGTATTTATTACGCTCACTGGCTACCAGTTAATGACCGAATCTCCTTCAAGATTCTCTCCACCGCACACAAATGCATCAACCTAACCGCACCCTCTTACTTATCGGACACTCTAGTCAGAACACAATCCACTAGACCCACTAGACTGGAGTACACCAACCAACTTACTGTGCCACGAATCACCAGGGCCAAGGCAGGAGGACTAGGATTCCCCTACCTGGCACCTAAACTCTGGAACACGCTACCCACAGCCCTCTGAGCTGAAACCTCTCTCCAGGCCTTCCGAAAAAATCTAAAAACGACACTCTTCAACTAGCTGCTAGCTCACTGTATATACCTGCGCACTGCTATGCTGCCTGCACCTATGTGCTACAAGCGCCACAATGCCACTTCATGCTGTATGTATTTACAAGACTACTGTAACTAAGATATGAACTTCTACTGTAACCAGCGCCACAATGCCCACGGGCTGCTGTGCGCTTAACAAATGTGAATAAATAAATAAATACATCATAGGGACTAGAAGTGTCACAACCCTGAGTGTGGGTGTATTGGAATGCATGGCAGTAGGAGCTGAAGTGACTTGATCTGGAACCTGAGCTATGAAAGAAAAGTAATAGCAGAGTCCAGGGAGCATGCAGGAGGAGGATCAGAAGCAAGATGGTACAGTGCTTATTGCTTCACAGCACATTTCTCGCATTATAAAATCTATACATACACCAATGTAGGGATCAGTGTGTACAATATGCAGCATCTGCTGCCCCCCACAGTAGCCTGAGGGGATGACGGCAGCAGGAGCATGATGGCAGCATGCAGAATGAGAGCCACTGCAGTGAAAATTGGGAGTGCCTGGGCTGAATAGAGAGAAAGAGCCACAGCTGTAATAATCAGCAGTGATTTGGGGATCTGCAAAGATCTAGGGACGCCCTGGTAGGAAGCAGAACCACAACCTTGGCATACAGAAGAATTGCAGTCACAGTGCTAGGAGACTCAATCCTGCCTGTGCCTAATGGGGCTCACAGGAAAACTGTGGATTCTGTGCCAGTTCTTACCTCGGTACATGTTACAATACCCCCCTGGAAGCCAGGGTTTAGAGGGGTGAAGAGGAATAAGCCATGGACCAAGGCAGAAACAAGTACCTGAGCATGTACCTAATTATCAGAATCGATTAGAGGGAGGCTGCCGCTTCCAGGAGACATGAAACTGAAGCGGTTGTCCAAAGAACCTTGAGTTATATATGTCTTGAACGTGAAATGTCTCCTGGCTGTTAACAAGAAGTGGAGGAGGAAGAGGAAATTAGGTCATAACATAACTGGAGATAACTGGTTTCAGCACGCAAGTGTAGAAAATAGAATGCATCTTCCAAGTAGCAGGGAGCTGGGAATGGACTTCTATTGAATTGTACTGGATTGATGATGGGAGAGATTGTTAAAGGACCTCAAAATCTGCGACCTAATTTGGAGTACTTTAAAGTACGTAGGGAATTCAAAAGACGCCATCCAGACTCACTCTCCTATTTGATAGAAAAATGCTGGTCAGTGATGTTTACCCACCTGTGACTTGTTACTCTGCTGAGCTTCTGAAGATATTGTTTGGCCACATTGCAAGATGTTCTAGTATGTTTAGAGACTGATAAAGCTGGAACTTGTGTCTTCCTGCACAGTCCTTACGTCAGAAATCCGGCAAAGGAAACCACAGGTGCAGTAAAATAGGCTCTACTCAGTGGATATTTGCAAGGTGTTATCATTGGGCAAACCCTGCAGTATGTAAAAGGGATTCACAGGAAGTCACCAGGTGTTAGGGAAGAAATCATTTTGGTTTTCCCATTGGAGTGAGGATGTGGAGTGAGGATGAAGCTTTCAGTAATGAGGGTTTCTAATGCCTAATTCACGTTAAAGAGCAGTCTAAAATGTGATACGTACTGAGGTCCTTTCTCAGGCATAACTTTGCTAGGAAGTATGTGTAAGTGTAAAATGTCTCAGAAAGGCAGGGCTAGTTCATTGACTGTTGGTATTTTCGGCAAACGAGGGCCCTTAGCCATTTTGTTAAAAGGGTTAGTAGTAACAATAGTAACTGTGTACCCTTCTGATGGAGCCAATAACAGTATAGATTCTGTTGTGATAAATTACTACAGTCAAGAAGGAGTTTTTAGAGGTTATAGCAAATTTTGTTTTGGCATTTTGCTGCCTTTAGCTTGAGGAGAAATCGAACAAGAAGTGACGTAATCTTGCACATCTTGGCCAAGAGAAGACCCCCAAGAATAGCATTCAAGTAGTTCCTTGGTATTTTTACTGCCTCTATAATTAGCAGGCAAATAATTGTGATGTAGGTATAACAGATCTGGCTGCAAAGTTTAAGACAAACAACATTGTTTGAATAAAGCAATAAGGCACGGCTGCTGCCGGTATCCATTTTTTTCTGGCACCCGCGAATGGGCAATTACTGGGTCATGCCGAGTTTGGTGGACCCGGTAATTGCACAGTCGCGGGTGCCGATAATAAGGGACTCCCCATCCACATTCAGCCCCATAGGGCTCAATGGGAATACGGAGGGTGGTAGAACCAGTACCGTTAATAACGGTACCGCTATTACCATGAAGTTCTGCTTGCAGGTGCTGGTATGGCCACCTGGTCAGAAGAGGTGGCTGCAAGGGCACCCTCAAGCAGAACTCGTAGTATGGTGGTATGGTAACAATGGTGCCGGTAGTGATATCAGCGCTGTTGTTGCCTTCCCACCATACTCGTAATGAGGCCCAATGTATCTTCTACTGCATTTTTAATTCCTGGCATGTGGGTCATGGAGAAGTCAAACTGGGAAATGAAACATTTGCCTAACATCCTTGCTTACTATTCTGATTGTTCTTGGAATTCAAGGTTTTTATGAGCTGCATTCATTGTCACTGTCATGCTAGCGGTAAATGATGTTGTCATTATGGTCGGCCTCCTTGATGGCCAACATTTAATTTTGATAATTGAGTTCTTGCTTTTGCAGTCAGTGCGTTTTCAGGGTAAAAAGGATATGGGATGTTCTTCCCTATCATCTTTAGTGACATTCAGTAGAACAGTGGGTTTTTGCAGAACAGGGAGTTGGGTAAAGGCTTCCAAAGAGGACAAAAAGCTGGGTCTGCATGAATAGTCTAACAGAGCCCCTTTCTGTCCTCTTTGAATTTTAGGGGATACCAAGTCTGAGTGGTGTTCTGATGACCTTCCTTAAGAATTGGCAGGACTCAAGGAAACACTGTTTTTCTTTCATGGTTTTAGGGAGAGGCCAAGCATTCCATCATGAAACAGATATTCTTCTTCAGCCCTCACACATCTACAAAACAAGAGTGATTTGAATCATAAAGTTGAAACGGGCACCGTCAAGAGATATACCTCCTTCATCTTGTGTGGTAATGTTGACCAAGGGCAGGCTATTATCTTAACAGGGGTGTGAATGTGAAACAGTAGCACCCACACAGGAAAGTACAACAGTCAAAAATAAAGGAATGTCTAATCAAGGTTCTTGATAAACACACTGTGTGCAAAAATAAATAGAAAAACACTACACAAAACCCACCACTGCAGAAAATGTAAGAGATAGATAGATACACTCTGGGTAATGAAACAGCGGTGAAAGGTGACGAATAACCAAAAAAGCTTGTAAAAGGATCTGTCCTGTGCGAGAAAAAGGGATCAAAGATTAACTACCCTGTCTCTAGGGCTCTAGACCAGCGGGGCAGTTAGGAGTCAATAATACCTTTTCGCTGTTCTTGGCAATTCAACAGCATTGAACCGGACTTCTTGGAGCAGCACTTGTGGGTCTTGGCGGTCTGAATGTGTCGAATGGTATAGAAATGCATCTCAGAGCAGTTTGATGGCAAAAAATAAGGCTCTTGGCTGATCTGGCTCTCAGGCTGTTTGAGTCCCAGTCCAGGTGCTCAGGCCAAAATAATTCCTTGTTCTCATTCTCCCATAAATGTGGAAGGTTGGCAAACACCTGCAGGGATCCCTCACCTCCAGTAAGGTCCTTGGTACTGGTGTAGCTAGCAGAGAGTCAGGTCCTGCTCCAGCAGCATGTTACAGCAATCTGCCCATGGACATTTAGGGAGCAGATCTTGCCTCTGCCGTGGTACACCTGCCTTCACCGCTCAAGTGGGGGACTATGGAAATAACTGCTCTTCCAGCAGGGTCCAAAGAAATTCTTCTTAAAGTGTTAAAGTCCACAGATACATTAAAATAGGAGTTTGAGTCCAATCCCTGGCCTTGAGACAAGACAAGTGATCTTTTCCTCCTTGCATCATACACAAAGTGTGTTGTGATAAAAGAAGTGAAGGAGACAGGAAGGAAGTAGAGGTACAGAAAGAAACAATATAAGGAAACCATTACCCACGTGAGCTGAGCTCTCCCTGACTACACTTACCCCACCTTCCCCCCTTCTCAGACCCACAGCATCAATGGCCCTCTGGTATGTAACACTCTTGTGTCAGGCTAGTCCTTTTGTGTAGAGTGTGCCCTTTGATTCTATTTTTCTAGGACAGCTCCCGCTGTGAGGTTGTCTTGCTAGAGAGAAGCATCACAAAGAATCAAAGGAGAGTCACAGCCCTTCAATCTCTTGCCCTCTGGGCTGCAGGGCCGGGCAGTCTGACCAGAATTGTCATGGGTACAGGTCTGAGTTCCACATCCAGGCCTTTTTCCTTCTTGATTCATGGGAACAAGGAAGACAGGCAGGCAGGGACAAGGTGGACGAGGGTCTGGCAAGCCAGCCATAATTTATCATCCTTTCATCTCATAGGCACCTCGATGCCAGTAAAGTAGAATAGCACTTCCTGTTTCCCTTCAACATGGTTCTGTATAGGCCAGTCAGAACTGATCTGCACGCTCTAGTCTCTGGGCGTGGCTGCTTATATAAGCCACGCCCAGAGAACAATCTATCCTTCGTGTGCATTCTATATGCCTTTGGCACATGCTTACCTGTCCTGAACTCCTGTGTCTTCAGTGAGTATTTTCCACAGCCTGACGAAGCGCTCGCTCGCATTCCAAACTCCTGCATCTAAAGAAGAAAGAAGAAGTACCTGCGTCTCCATACTCACTTCTCCGGCAGCCGCCTGCGGAATTTACATCTTCAAGGACTCCAGCTGTCTCCAACCTGATGCACGGACCCTTGAGTCTTCTCCGCTCCGCCTTTTCTTAGGCGCTTGCAGCAATCCTGCTCCACAGCAACTCCGGATACCTGCAGAGGAGAAAAAGAACAAAGGTTAGAATTTGGTCGTGCAATTCTTGCCCCAACCCGTTATCTCTTGCTAACCTCATCTGAACTATCTTATGCTAGACCCAGTGAGGTAACTGGGAACCTCAACTTACCAAACTTACCAAACTTACCTGACATACCGGACACTGAATCCAGTGAGTCAACTGTTTTCAACCAGTGCAGTAACTGGTCTCCGGGGACATTTACCTGAAAGTGGCAATCTAGGAATACAGACCTAATCCAGTTTAGTCCCATTCGTCCACAGCAGTCTTCTCGCCGCAACCCGACAGCAGCACGGCAGTAACAGCAAACAGACCCTCCACTGAGTGAAGTAACCAGCCACAGGGTTTCGGACCATAGCGTGGTGAATAAAGACAAAACTGACGAGATCGCCCGTCAATTATTGCAAACCCAAGCGGGTATGGCCCCGTTGCCAGGTGGGGCCACGTCTACACAAACTGTGCAATCTCAGCCTGTCACACCAGTACAAGTGGTAATTCCAGGGAATGTACCATTAGCACCACCGGAGAGGTTCACAGGAGACCTGAAGAAGTTTGGAACATTCATAAACCAATGTCGCTTGCACTTTCTGTGCAAGCCGGGGCTGTTCCCAACAGATCAATCAAAAGTGGCCTTTGTATTGTTGTATCTGGGAGGCCATGCAGCGGACTGGTCGGTACCTTTGGTAAACAGGGAAGACCCCTTGCTCCGAAACTATGGGGGGTTCCAGCGTGAGCCTGAGAAACTCTTTGCTTGCCGTACACAAGAACAGGCCTTGGATGACAAGCTTTTGTCCCTTCGGCAGGGCAGTCAAGACCTCTTGGCTTACGTGGAGACATTTAACCTGCTGGTTGACGAAGCAAATTGGCCAGAGAAAAAACGAACAACCTTGTTCTACTGGGGCCTGCGAGGGGAACTGGAGGACGTTCTGGCACAAGGGGACAAAAAACCAACCGAGGCAGAAAACTCCAACGCCCGACAGACATAGAGGTCGGTTTTCCAAGCACAGCCAAGAACCACCTGACCTCACATTTTGCCATCTCGGTAATCATCATAGACCAACAATCTCCCTCCAAACTACAGGCTTTTGAAGCATTCATAGATAGTGGAGCCATCGGAAACTACATGGACTTGGAAACAGCAGGCAGGACCGGATTACCAGTTCGCACAAAAGGCACCATAGACAATGTAACCACAGTAGATGGTACGCAGCTACTTTCCGGCCCAGTTACCCAATGCACAACAACGGTCACTCTGCTCTGTCAACACGGGCATAAAGAGGAAATTTAATTTGACCTTATCTCAGCCCCATAATTCCAGTTGATCCTTGGCATACCTTGGCTCGAGAAGCACAACCCGCTAAAAGATTGGCGTGACAGGACGCTAACTTTTCCAGCCACTGTTATGGGATTGGCAGACGTCTAAACATCCACTACTCGGATATCCTAAGACAATACCAGTATTGGGGTTACTTGGAACCCTGCCCACCGAGTTCCAAGTTGTGTTTGCCAAGGAGCAAGCTAACACACTGCCCCCGCATCGTTCCTATGACTGCCAAATTGACCTGGTACATGGGGCAAAGCTCCCTTGCAGCCGAATCTATGCTCTGGCGGAAGGCGAGAACGCTCATCTGAAGAACTATTTGGGCCAATACCTCGCGAATGGCTTCATCCGTCCCTCGAAATCCCCCGCTGGCTCTCCCCTCTTCTTTGTCCCCAAGAAGGAGGGGGACCTAAGAACGTGCATAGATTATTGGGCGCTAAACCAGGTCACAGTGAAGAATAGATACCTGTTACCTCTAATCCCTGTGTTGCTCGATCAAGTCAGGCAAGCACAAGTACTCACAAAACTGGACTTCTGAGGGGTCTTTCACCTGGTGCCAGTAAAGGAGGGCAACGAATGGAAGACCGCATTTCGCACCAGGTATGGTCTCTACGAATATCAAGTGATGCCGTTCGGGCTATGTAATGCGCCGGCGGCATTCCAACACTTCATGAACGATGTTCTACGAGAATTACTAGATGTGTGCACCGTAGTATACATCGACAACATCCTCATCTACTCGGCCACCCTACAGGAACACGTGTCGCATGTACGAGCAGTCCTCTGCAAATTACGTGAAAATCACTTATATGCCAAGCTTGAAAAATGCTCATTCCATGTCACCGAAGTGGAGTTTTTAGGATTTGTATTGTCACCGCAGGGCATCAGAATGGACAATAGAAAAGTGGAGGCTATTCTTACTTGGCTGTCACCCACATCCCTCAAAGGAGTGCAGAGTTTTCTCGGCTTTGCAAACTTTTAATGCCGCTTTATACCTGGCTTTTCACACAAGGTGCACCCAATCACTTCTCTACTATGCAAGCATCGGAAATTTCAATGGACCCCTGCAGCAGAAGAGGCTTCTCATGCCCTCAAGAACAAATTTACGTCTGCCCCTGTCTTAGAGCATCCACAACCAGAGCTCCCTTACATCGTAGAGACCGATGCTTCAAGCATTGTGATGGGGGCGGCCCTGTCCCAGCGGAATCCCGAGACCGGCCAACTCCACCCCGTAGCTTTTTGGTCGAAGAAGTTTTCCCCAGCAGAATTGAATTATGCAGTCACAGATAAGGAGCTGCTAGCGATCAAAGAAGCCCTCAAGGAATGGAGGCATTACTTGCTCGGAGCCAGACACACGATCACAATCATAACTGACCATCTGAATCCTCAGCAGTTGCGCTCAGCTAAAGCGCAGTTGTCCCGACTACTTCGCTGGGCTTTGTTTTTTATCAGTCATGCTTCATCACGTATTGGCAAAGGGGAACAAGCTTACAATGTTTCTGATCCAGTAGACATCATTCCTGGAAACAAGATCTTGAGTCTTTGCGCAGGTGAAACCCCTTCCTGGGAGGCATTCAAGGAGAAAGTAAAAAACAGCATGCCCGCAAAGGAACTACTGACGTGGAGCAAAAAAGGAACCCGCTTTTCCATCAAGGACGGCCTGCCCTATCACCAAGACCGCCTCTATCTCCCAACTTGTGCTCTGCAGGAAGAAATCCTTGCCAATTACCACAATTCACCCATTGAAAGGCACCCAGGAGTTGCAAAGGCCGCAGAAAAGATTGAAAGATCCTACTGGTGGCCCAATTGACGTCAAGACATTACTGAGTTTGTCAACTCATGCAGAACTTGTGCCCAGAACAATGCCTCAAGTCAAAGACGAGCAGGAAACCACTGGCAACACCGCCAGCACCCTGGCACACCACATTGATGTATCTAATCACGGACCTGCCTCCCAGCTCCAGGTTTAACACCATCCTTGTGGTGGTCGATTTATTCACCAAAATGGCCCATTTCATAGCCTTAAAGGGTATTCCATCCACCCAGGCCCTAGCACAAATTTTCCTCCACAACTTTGTTAAGTTACATGGATTTCCATCTGTAATAATTTCTGACAGTGGGAGCCAATTTGTGTCGCAGTTCTGGAGGAAATGCTGCAAATTAGCTGGAGTTGAGATCAGGTTGTCCACTAGTCACCATCCACAAACTGATGGACAAACGTAGCACACAAACCAATTTCTTGAGCAGTACCTCCATTGTCTTTTGCACCAATCAGAACACTCTGTGGATGGCCGAATATGCATTTAATAATTTAACGCACGCCTCCACATGCTTGACACCTTTCTACACACTGTATGGGCGTAACCCATGGACCTCTGCATATGACCCACCTGAAGTCATCGAAATGCCAGCCATCAAGACCCTACATGAACGCATCTCTCAGGCAACCAAGGATGCAATGGTGCATTTAGAGACAGCAAAGGCAACACAGAAAAAGTATGATGACTGTCATTGGAAGGAAGCCCCGAACTACCAAGCCGGGGATTCGGTATGGTTACCATCAAAGTACATCATGTTAAAAGGGTCCTTTCACGATAAAAGCCGTAATCACCCCAGTGGCCATGAAATTAACCTTAACACCACAGATGCGCATACATCCAGTAATCCACGTTTCTCTACTAAAACCTGTACACCCCGGAACCAGAATGCTAACACCACCAGGTCCCATAGTAATTGAGGGTGACAAACCAGAGTATAAAGTTAAGCAGATACTAGACTCCAAGGTAGTGAAGAAAACTCTGTATGACCTAGTGGATTGAAAGGGATATGGGCCTCAGGATAGATCTTGGTAACCAAGTGAAAACATCCATGTCCCCCGGTTATTACGCATGTTCCATGAAAACAGCCCCAGTAAACCAGGTCCAGGAAACTCACCATTGGGTGGGGCCTTGAGAGTGAGGACTGTCATGGGTACAGGTCTGAGTCCCACATCCAGGCCTTTTTCCTTCTTCATTCATGGGAACAAGGAAGACAGGCAGGCAGAGACAAGGTGGACGAGGGCCTGGCAAGCCAGACATAATTTATCATCCTTTCATCTCATAGGCACCTCGATGCCAGTAAAGTAGAATAGCACTTCCTGTTTCCCTTCAAGATGGTTCTGTATAGGCCAGTCAGAACTGATCTGCACGCTCTAGTCTCTGGGCGTGGCTGCCTATATAAGCCATGCCCAGAGAACAATCCGTGCTTCGTGTGAATTCTGTATGCCTTTGGCACACGCTTACCTGTCCTGAACTCCTGTGTCTTCAGTGAGTTATTTCCACGGCCCGACGAAGCGCTAGCTCGCATTCTGAACTCCTGCATCTAAAGAAGAAGGAAGAAGTACCCACGTCTCCATACTCACTTCTCCGGCGGCTGCCTGCGCAATTTACATCTTCGGGGACTCCAGCTGTCTCCACCTTGATGTACAGACCCTCAAGACTTCTCCGCTCTGCCTTTTCCTAGATGCTTGCAGCGATCCTGCTCCACAGCAACTCTGGATACCTGCAGAGGAGAAAAAGAACAAATGTTAGAATTTGGTCGCTCAATTCTTGCCAACCTCATCTGAACTATCTTACACTAGACCCATTGAGGTAAGTGGGAACCTCAATTTACCGAACTTACCTGGCATACTGGACACTGAATCCAGTGAGTCAACTGTTTTCAACCAGTGCAGTAAGTGGTCTCCGGGGACACATACCTGAAAGCGGCAATCCTCCCACAGCTGGCATAGGCTCACAGTGTTGACACATGTATGACAAAAATCAGATGTGGCTGGTCAGATAGTTATGTCAGTACTATCCCCATACACTAAACTTGGGTATGGCTTTATGTTTAAAGATTAAACTGCCACCAGCATAGTAATTCCTCATGCCTACGTGGTTTTGGAACATGGGTGCAGACTTTAAATGCAGTCTTCGTGCTGGAGTGATTTAGCTGTCACAACAGATTTCACAGGGGCACCTGTGCCCTCTGAACTTGCTCTGTGCTACTGGAGAGCAGGTCCTGCAGATTAGGATTCTGATCCAGCAGGGCACATTTGTCACTGTGCCTTTGGCATGGAACCTATGAAAGGGGGATCTGCTTAATTGAAAAACGCCAATGCATCTACAGGCTTGCCTGATGGCAATTCCCCTCACATAGGACAACACAAAAACTACTGACATCCTACGGTCTAAACACTTCTCTGGTTTGGCCAATAAATTGTTATGCTGTAATCTGCAGTGTGTTTTCCAGGACATGTTGATTTTTATCATACAGTGAATACATCAAGATGTCACAGAGGTAGGGATAATACTGGTAATGGATAAAAGTACTTAGCTAGCTAATAACTATGACCCATATCTAACACTCATTGAGGGTAAACTGAGCACTTGGAGTAAATTGCCATGTTCCATGTGCGGCCGCATATCCCTCCTAAAAATGGTGGTGGTGCCCAAACTATTATAATTATTTAGCAACATACCAATATGGCCTGGGCAAAAATTCTAGCCACTAGTTTCGTGTGGGGTGGGGCACGGTTAGGATGAGTTGGCCAAAACTGTGTGAAAACTATGACACGGGTGGTCTTGCCGCTCCAGACTTTCTTTTCTACTACTACGCAGGGCAGGCATATTTTGCTAACTTCTGGTCCAACTCGACAGAACAATATGTTCGTATACAAGCTGAAAAAGTCGTTGCGGCCCCCCGTGATCTGCAAAATATGATATTTGCTCACGCTGGAAGGGAGCAGGAAACGGCAGATCCGCTGACATCCACGGTCCGTGCCTGGTCAAAGATATTTTGCAAGGTGAAATGTGAGAACCTGTACTTGCCCCACTCCCCTCTTTGGCATTACCCGGGTATTGAACCCACACTAGACAATGCACTACAGAGAAGATGGGACCCAGGTAAAGAGATGAAACTTGGTGACCTGTACCCTAGTGGGAGATTCGCAACCCTAGAGGAGGTCCAGAATAAGGTGGGGACAGGCCTCAGTGTGACGATGCAATACCACCGACTAAAGGCAGCGTGTAGGGCTAAATGGTAGACATTCCCGAATGAACCACCAATTCACCAATTCCTCACAAAGGTATTAACACAAGAGGGATTTGAAGGGAATATATCCGCACTGTACAAAGCGGTACAAGCTCACACCCCTTCGAATAACAAGATTAAGGATAAATGGGAAAGGGACTTAGGCGTAACAATTACGGAGCAGCATGGGCAAAATACTGCTCTTTTACCAAAACCATATCCTAATGTGCCAATTCTAGACTGCTCCAATTTAAAATGCTGAACCACTTGCATATTACCCCCAGTAAGGTGGCCAAGTTTGACCCCTCCATGCAGATACGACGGCCAGAAAGTGATGCCTCAACAGCAAACTCAATACACATGTACTAGAAGTGCCCACTTATAAAACAATACTGGGAAGACATTGCCTCCACCCTTAGCGATATACTAAATGTACGAATACCAGCCACGCTGTTGAAATATCTGCTGGGAGATATTGGCAAAGTGCCAATGAAAATTTGCAGGCTCTTTGCAGTGGCAGGTGCTGTGGCCAAAAGAAACATATTGAGGAGCTGGAAAGAGAAATCCCCACCCACAAAGCAAGCATGGCTAAGAGACTTGGGGCCTCATTACGAGTTTGGAGGCAGCCGTGCCCTTAATAAGGGCACGGCTGCCTCCAAACTCGGGTCCGGGTTCCGTGAAAGGGGAAACACCAGGCCTTTCCAACCTTGGAGGGCTGGTATTACCCCTTCAGGGAACCCGGACCATCCCCATAGGGCTCAATGGGAATGGGGAGCATGCTAGCAGCGGGCCCGTTAATGACGGGCCTGTTAGCATGCTGGGCCGCTCGCGGGATCCGCTAAGGACGTCTGGTAAAACCAGGCGTCCAGAGCGGGTCCCGCAAGCGGACCTCGTAATAGGGAGGTAAGGGGTTAATGGCTCCGGCACCTTTACCAGCGCCGTTAACCCCTTACCACCCACCTCGTAATGAGGCCCATGTTCTTTACAATGTAATGTAAGTGAAGTATGTATGTAGGAAATCAGAAGAATAGCTATACTGTATTGTGTTCGTCAATTGAAAAATAAAGTTTAAAAAAAAGATGTCACAGAGATAAATGCTGACAGATTGGTTTAGCAAATCACAAACATATTATTCATGAATCCTTTTCAGACTGCAGGGGCATTAAAGCTTCAAAAGGGAATGACCCTGTATTCCTAGTGTTATAAAGGTGTGGGAATCTGTCTTCCACTCAGACCCTTTGGGGAGGTACAACAGGGGATCTGAAACTTGGACATTACATTTGTTAAATACCCTTGCAGCCTTTAATGATTCAAAATAATGCGACATAAGAGGGAGTGTTTGCCTGTCTTTAATAGTCAGGTGGTTCAGCCCTCTGTAGTGGATGGATAATATAAATTCAGTAGTATCATTATTGGGCAAGAACTCCAGAAGGCAAGTGAACCAGTGAACTGACCACACCATTTCATAAATCAAGGCTTCAGATATTACTTCAGGGTTTCCTTTTCAGATTCAGACAGGGAATAGATGTGTCCTAAAGATACAATGGCTTGAAGCACCAAGTTGCTGCAACAATTGAAAACCCTGTGTGGTGGTAGAAGACAGTATGTAGGAGTCAAAAAGACACCCTCGAAGCCCTTGTATACCATAGGGACCAGAGCCAAGTACCCAATAATGGCTTTTTTTCTGAAGAACTCCAGGATCAGCCTTAGAAGAATACTGGTGTACACAGTACTCTGACCCCAGAAGCAGCGTTCCATTAGTTGTGAATGAGTCAAGACAAGCCCAATATTAGCGCAGGTCAAAGACAGCATGTTTTCAGTGTTGAGTGATCTGTAACTGTAAAGGAATCATCGGCTAAATGATTGGCCCAGGGACCACTATGGTTCCATCCAAAATCTGCACTAATTGTGTTTTTTTCTTTTGTTCCATGGGAATAACATATTGGTGTGCCCACTGTATGCTTCTGAAGAGACCAGATGCCCATTAGATGACTAAGGTTGGTACCTCAATGGTTTCGTGTTCAAAATGAGGAAGGCATATACAAATAACCAATATTGAAGAGTGTTTATTGGAACAAGGAGATATTGTAGAACAGGAATAAGATTGCTGAAGGTGAGCAGGGATGTCATTTCACCAAAATGCCTGGGGTAGTGATGTCATTTGATCCCACCCTGAAGTGACATCACAGGAAGCGATGGAACACGACCTTTCACCCCTTGTCAAAACAGGAAGTGGCATCACATAGCATTGTTCCTAAGTACACTACGAAAAATATGGTTAGGAGATCACTGTAATGTGATATACATTTCATACAAGAATGGATCACCATATGTATAGTTAATATCAGTGTGTGTAGGCCCATATGACCAAATGACAGTGAATGCAAGCGCTTTATATAGAAGAAATATACATACAATATCACCCAACCTGTGTTGGTACTCATTAATCAACCTCAGAAGGATGAAAGGCTGAGTTGGCCTTGCCCAGATTCGAACCTGCAGTTCACACACACATCGCAGAACAAAGCGCTCAACCCACTGAGCTATTTTACCGGCTTGGGCTATCTTACTGGCTATAGTAAAATGAGCAATTACATGTCTGAATGTTCTCAAAGACTAAAAGCAAATTACACTCTGTAGTGGATACCATTAAACTGGTCAATGAGATTTAACAGCAGACCAGTTAATTTGCAGGTCTGGTGCAAAGTTGGCCACATGTCAAGCCTGTGTGGATCTGCATGGATCTGTGTGGATCTACTTTTCAGGCTTCAGAGGTCGGCAAAATACATACCACTGGGATGGTTCATAACTGTGTATTAAAGAATTTAGAGAAGTGCCCTGGCTGTAATCCGCCTGTTTCTTTCGAAAACAGGCGGATTGCAGAATCTCGGCAGCACAATCATGAAATTACGAGGGATTAGTAATTTTACAAAAGTGCTGCCGAGATCATAACAAGATGCACATGCGCAGCACAGGGCACCAAGAGGCACAGGAAGTTGTGAAGTCCTCGCTCTTTGGTCGGATTGCAGGAATATAAGGGGTGGAAATGTTTGTAATAGTGACACTGCCAAGCCATTTCTATTGTGCAAGCAGCATAAGCACAGCAGTGCACAGGAGTGTGCACTCTATAATTAAGGTGTGAGGCATTAGAGCACAGGGGGCTTGCAAAATCTGCGAGGAAGGTGCCCAAACACTACAAGGAGAGAGACAGCAGTGTACCATGACAAATGCAAAAGATATGGATGGCAAAGTGGAGGCCGTTAATGAAAGGCGAAGTTCAGTGAAGTGGCGCTGGATGGGTATCCTTGTGGACAAGATGATAGCACATGAAGCAGTGTTATTTGGTGCTGTGCCCCACCACACCCATCTGTAATAAACAACCTGTGGGACACCATTGCTGTGAAAGTGAATGCAGTATCAAACACCTTGCACACAGTGGACGAAATGAAGAAAAGGTGGTACGATGTTCGGCGCAGGGTCAGAGAGAAATATCTGGAGAGCAAGTAGCACAGTCAGGGCACCGGTGGTGGTTCACCATACGACCCAAATTACTCAGCTTCCGAATTAAAGGTGCTTGTTGTCATGGACTGTGGGAGCCTTGATGGTGTTGGAGGCATGGATACACTCAGCACTGGAAAGTGAAATACCATCTGCCACTTTCATTACTTTCTATACAGAGTACTTTGTTGCATGGCAGTTGGTTAAAGTTCATACTTGCAAACCCCACTGATGGGGGTCCGTCATTTGCTTTGGGGTACACAGAGGTGTGAATATACATTTGTCTTGCCACACCAGTTCCTCCCCTGTAAGCACTGACACGAAGTATTTGTAGCTGCTTACAATTGTTAATAATGTCCCTTTGGGATGGCAATGGTGCAGTGAGGCCTGACTCTAAGATCTGTCTTCTGGTCTTCATTTGTGTAGGTGCCTCATTTGTGGTCCGTGCAGCACAGTCAGTGAAAATAATCCCTCTAGAAGAGAAACATGTGACTTTGTCACAAGAGCAGGAGGATAGAGAGATTGTACTGTATGAGTACTATGAAGATGTCAACAAAGCACAGAATATGGTGGATTATATTGAGGAAGCACTCATGGAGCACTCAATGCACAAAGACATCCTCCCCAACCATACACCATTGGAGGAGTTAAGTGGTACAACAAGTGTCCAGTGCCCACACAATGGTGTGCGTTTACTTGCCTGCACTTAAAAGCAGATCTCTGCACTGCAGCGAATTCGTGGTTACTTGAAAAGTGAACTTGTTACTATCAGGTCAGGGAATTCGGTGGCACATGCTGACATGATAACTGTGGCGGGGGCCTTCAATGACATAATGGGTGATATGGGTAGTCTCTGTTTATCTATTGATCGTGTAGCAACTGCAGTTGCCAAGAGTTCAGAAATGCAATGTGAATTTTTAAAGGGAAATGCCCAAATCATGAATGCATTAAAGGAGGCCCTACAAATGTGCTCAGCCACTGCAAAGGCAAATGCATTGTTCCTACAAACACTCACTGACTTGTTACATGTCCAGAAAAAGGAGTACACACTACTGACAGTCAGCATGAATCTCCCTGTTTCTGAAGATGAGAGTGCTCTAGGATTATCATGTGATGCACCCACTGCCTCTAAAGACGCTGCGGAGGAAGTTACAATGCCTAGCAGACCGCAGCAAGTGTGCAGGAGAAAACAGCTTAAAAAGGGACAGTAACTAGGCACCCATTGTGACAACGGATATACGTCCTGTTGGTCAGTTAGTACACTATGATAGTTTGTTATTGTTTTGAATGGCTGTATTCAGTGCATTTTCATGGAGGTCGAGGGGTGTTTGGTGAACACCTACCTTTTTTGTACATACATATTGTGTTAAGTGCAGGAGTTTGCACCTACACATATTAAGAGGTATATCAACTCCACTTGTTTTTTCCAGTTTAACTCATTATTTAGTCATGTAGTAAAAATGATGCCATGTTGTAAACTAGTTATGGACACCAATGTGCATGGAAATTCATGGTTCGAAGATTACTCGCTGTGTGCACACCGGTCAATAAACATTGTTCTAGGATGCAAACGTTACATACATTTGTTAGCCTTTTATTGCAGACGTTGTATGTTGTATGACTTCACAGCAACATTTCACACAATAGTCAACAAGCACATTACCAATGACATGCCATCATGAATGGGTATTGCATGAAAACATTTGCAATGACATTACTACGAACATATTGCCCTTCTAACGTGTGTTCCTCTTTAAGTATGGGGTCCTCCACCTCCTCCTCCAATATTCCATCCTGTGGTTCGGGTAATCTGCAGCAAATTGCTAAATTGTGTAGCATGCAGCACAACAATAATGCTACATACTTTCTCTGGAGCATACATAAGGTCCCCTCCAGACACATGCAAACATCTAAAACGAGTTTTCAAAAGACCAAAAGTACTTTAAATTGCGTTCCTTGTTTTGATATGTGCCGCATTACATTTCTGTTCTGCTGCACTGCGTGGATTCAAAATTGGGGTCATGAGCCTTGGCTTCAATGGTTATGCTCCATCCCCAAGAAGCCAAATTATGTCTGGAGACATACTACACATCACCACAGGCAGGTTGCTGCTGCGTAAAATATATGCATCATGTGCAGAACCAGGAAAATTGATATAGCAATGGGTAATTTGCAGGTCCGCACTGCAGGTCATCTGAATGTGAAGAGAGCAGTGCCTTTTCCTGTTTCTGAACATTTGTTCCCTCATACAGGGTGGTACTATGTGGACATGTTTGCAATCAATTGCCCCGACAACGTTTGAAAAGCCGGCTATTGAAAAGAACCCACCCTTCACAGTGGCCAACTCTGCTGCATTATGTCGGAAAGTAATGAATTTGGACATGTGTTGCAATAGTGTAGGTAGGACCACTTTCAAAATTTTACAAAAAGATGGTTACGACAGCCCTGCTGATGGCTACAGTACCATGGTACGACCCACTTGCACAAAAATGAAGAACTGCAAGTAACTTCATAAAAGGTGGGATGGCTGTAGTCTTATTAGAGGCAGCTTCCAAGCCCCCTTTATCAGCTCTACCAAGTATTAAATTGCATCAGCGTCGAGCCTTTACAGGCAAATAATGTGTTCGGGTGAAATGTTAAACAAATTCACCCAGGTTTGATACATACATTCCTTATTTCGTCGTCTCCTTCCTTGTCTGCCCTGTTGCACGTCTGCTCGTATGTTGTCCACAGATGGATTTACTGCTCGCTGTCCTTCGTTGTTCAAATGCCTACATCAAACTGAAAAATAGGCAGCCAGAGCACGTGCCTTCGGTACCACCTACTACACTGTGATCACTGCAATGCTGCACACTGTAGGGTATATTCACACTGGCAGCCGATGTTGTCTTTGCACCTACACATAAGACATAAGACATAACGCTCGTGTAAAGCTGCACTTCTGGTGGGGTTACCCTCATTTTTAGAAACACAACACAATCATCAGAAGTGCCGGCTGGCACCAAGGCGGCTTTCCATTCGGTCTATCCCTTTGTGCAAAGCCTTGGCAGGTTACAAAAGGAGTGCAGCCCAATAGTGGCTTGGTTGGAAGGCAAACGTCTGGAAGCAGCTACATACAACTGCAAGTATGCACTGTACAGCAATAAAAAAGAAACATGGGCTGTGCTTGCGGCATGTGGAAATTAGGTTTCAATAGAACTTCTGCAGATTACCACCCACTGACAAGAATTACACATTCCTACAAACCTATAATATAGCTGTCCTACCATGTCATTGCCATGTAGCAAGCCTATTCATGAAGGCTACTTGGCACTGCACATTATTGAACACAGCTACTGTACCCAATGTTTCTAAATATGAAAAAGAAAAGCACACTGCTTTCAAATACAGGGCAGGCAGCCCAAGCAGAAGCAACAGGTCGCTGAGGAAAGAAGAGATCCTGTGGCTTCGGAGGGCGATAGAACAGTGGGAAGGTTGTTGGAGGTGATCCAGGAGTCCAGGTCCTCTCTGAAGAATAAAGTGGAGACAATGTCCGTCGAACTCTCATTGGTCATGATGGACTTGAAGAAGGTTGGTGAGAGGGTGACCGATGTGGAAAGGAGAGTTGGGGATGTGGAGGACACTGTGATGGTGCTGCAGCCAAAGCTCTCACAGCAGCTACAAGATCATTGTAGGAAAGGGCAGAGGGCCACTCCAAGTGGAGTAATGTCAGAATTCTTGGAGTGGCTGAAGGGGAGGAAGGACTGAGTATGAAACTGTTTTTGGAGACGCTCTTTGTGACACTTTAAAAATGAAATGCCTAACAATGTGGTTCTCAATTGAAAGGGTGCACAGGGTTGGTGGCAAGAGGTCGCCTGTGGGGGTGCCTCTGCGGGCCATTGTGGCCAGGTTACTGCATTTTTGGGACAGGGATGCTATTTTCCAAGATGCTAGACGAAGCATAGTCTATACTGTGGGTAGTGTAAAGATTATGGTTTTCCGGATTTCACTTAGGAGGTGCAACGGCAGCATAGGTCATATGACGCATTGAGGAGGAGACTGAGGGAGTTTGGCCACAAAGAAAAGATGTTTATCTTGCCAAACTGAAAGTGTTGGCTGATGGTTGCTCTTTCTTTATTCACAAACCGGGGTAGGTCTGGGACTGGCTTGACACCAGACCATCAGATGTAGATGAAGCCGGAAGTGGGGTCACGTTCAGGTCTGGACTGTCCCGTTGGGCAACCTCCCAACCTGCTGTGACTGCCATTTCTGAGTTGTCGACCAGGTGGATTTGTCTGGGTGAGTATGGCATACTGGCCCTGAGGGAGAGGTCGCACCTCGAGGGGAGTGATCATGACCGGGAAGGTGGCCCGGCAGTTCTTCCAGCCCATAGTCTGATGGGTACATGAGGAGATTGGTTGGTGTATGAGAGGGACGGGGGGCATTTTGGGAATGCTCCTTGGTTGTGGATGGGAACGCCATGGGAAGGAGGTTAGCGTGTGATGCAATGTCAATAGGACTGTGGGACAGCTCTGAAACCCTGGTGGGCGGCAACTGAGGGTTGTTGGGAAATTGTGAGGATGCTAGGCCAGAGAGGGAATTGTAGTGTTTTAATCTGTATGGTAGAAGAGGGGGGAGTGGTATTGATGAGGAGGGTCTTTGGGTGCCAGTGGGTAGTGGTTTAGCCTTGTGTTCTGCCTCTTGGCTGTGCAGTTGGCCTTGGTGAGGCCAGGCTTGGGTACTCAAGGCGGAATCTCTGTTTGAAGTTTATTTCAGGGTAGGTATGCTGCAGCATTTGGGATGAGGGCATGGGGTGCGTCCACAGTTTGGGGTTTTGGCCATGGGGTGGAGGGTGGGAAGGGGGAGACATTATTGAGTTTGTGTTGGTTCCTGGTTATTTTTTCATACATATGGTGGCCTCAATAATGTTCACATCAGTGTGTGAGTGTTGAAGGAAGGGGGATATATTTATGGAGGTACTAAATGTTATTAGTTGGAATGTACAGGGACTTAACGAAGTGGTGAAGAATAGCAATTTGGTATTCGTATTTGGTTAGACATAAAGTGGATGTGGCTGTAATGCAAGAAACTCCCCTCGATGTTCATAGGTTGGAGACGTTGGGTGCAAAATGGAATGGGCAGGGTGATTGGTACCACCTTTTCATTCTTTTCCAGGGCGGTCCTTCTCTAGGAGGCTGCAGGGCTGAGAATGATGCAGTCTATGTAGATACAGAGAGGAGGTAAGTGTCTGTAGTTGGGGAACTGTTGGGGCGCTCTGTACTCCTGCTGGGGCCCTATGCTATGAATGTTGAACAGGCTGAGTTTTTTCAGCAAATGCAGGACTTGATTGTCCTGCTTCGTTTGTCAGCATTGTAACTGCTGCAGGACACTGCATCGATGCAAATGCAGTATTAACAGCAAATAAGACGCTACCTGCAAGAGTCCTGAACTGACTTTACCCACATTTCTGAAAAAGAGGTTCCCATTGATCACATTTATACAGATGATCTCAAGGAAAGCAAGCCTGGGGTGACCAGAGTGCATCCCTGTCTCGCTCATATTCAAGTGGAGTGGGGATACTTGCAAGACTGGCCACATAAAGGATCCACCAACACATGATCTGTCCATTCAAACTACTGCTCCATTGTCCTGATAAGGCCGACTATACTGGGAGCACATAAACTGCTTTTTTTTAGGACAAAACACAGCGTGTCGACTATAAAGTTTGGTTCTGAAGAAATGCACAAAATGTATTAGATGCATTGTGACAAAAAATAATAAACAAATAGTACTAACCCATAACTGATGTTTTGGGTTGCAAAACGATCACAAAGTACAGTGTATGATTTTATGTTACTGATATGTGTGGGGTTATGTTTGTTCCTGTGTGTACACTTTCTTGTTTGTCTTAATTGTACAACAACATTTATGTTCTGTGGCATCCAGTTTCCCAGGGTGTGAGACTATATATGATACACATTTGGTTATGTTTTAGTGATTGTATTTTCTGGTAATTGTGAGTATGGGTGGTATATTATTTCAGTACAGCACCCAAGTATAGAATAAATGTCAGGCTCACATCCTGCGCCAGCACATACAAATCTTTGCGTGGGTTGTGTGGCTAATGTTTTGAAGAGAAACCTCTGATAGCAATTTGTTTTGTTGCTTTCAAATTTATTGTAAAATGACAAGTTGACAATTTCCTTAAGTTTGTCTGAATTAACTTAATTCAGACTTGATTTTCTCCAGATGATTTCTTAGTACTGTTGTTAGGTGTCCTTAGAGTGATTGTCCTTGTGTTGGCTTAAGGTTTTCCCTGTTAGGTGTTATCCTTCCCCAATGAGTTCAGATAATTGTCCACACCAAAAAAATGTTTGTCCGTAATGCATTTGCTTTTGTTATTGATAAAAGCGCTTTGTCCTCTTTGGTCTTTTAAATGGTTACCTCTTGCCCCCTACACCTGTTTCACCAGTCCCATTTAGTGGCTCATCAGGAGGGATTGTGTAGTGATTTGGAGTTATGGTGGTTTACATTTTCATTTGTAATACAAAGTTCTGGTCATTCATATTTTCAATGTCTGTTGAAAAGTGTACATAATGCATATGTGAGGCTCTTGTGGGTGTATAGAGTAGAATCAACGAGTACATATTAGTGATAATGAAAAGAAGAAAAGTAAAGATAGGTTGGCCAAACTCACCGACCGGAGTTCTTGAAAGGTAAGGTAATGATAATAGTTAGGATTCCCCTTGTAAGGTGGTGTTTCCTAAAACAAAAAACTAATAATTACATATATTAAGGTCTGAATTTGGAGTTCAAAAGGTCCAAGTTTCAAGGTATCAATCCTGGTGGATGCAGCGTTCTAAGGTTACCCACAGATATGTTTTGCCACGTCGGAATTCACTGCGTATGCGCCACAGCGCCGATGACATTACTAGTGTTGCGCGGATGTTTGCCTTTTTGGTATGGTGCCATTCCGAGTGCAGGAATGGCAGCGAGCTACTGGAAATATAATTTTGAGTGTTGCGTTAGTGAGATCCTTACAGATATCCATCTGAAGTGGCAAACTTCTAGAGAAGAGTTATTAACACTGTAGCTGGTGTTAAGTGTCACTGTGACATTATCCTATGCACTAATAGTGCACACGATTAGCGGCCATTGTGGAATTGTTTCAAATTGAACAGAAAAAGAATGGCAAAGAAAAGGTGTAAATAAAGTGTTCATGGAAAAAATAAGGAATGAAGCCTATTGCAATGTTATTGTAGTGAGAAGCAGGTACATTTTTGGACATTTATACAAAGTTGTATAATTAATTGTCCTGATTTAAACCAAAGAAGCACATATCCATAGAATGTATCCATTGTGCTTCTCTCTGGCGTAGGAGTTGTCCTTTGTTTCCTCCTCTTGGTGGGTTGTTTATCCTCTTTCTGGACCCTGATCAATTGTTTATAGTTTACTTTACTTACCGCCTGGGTGATCAGGGCCACTACCAGGTACCCTTTCTAATTGAATGTACTTGATTATCAGACACTGGGCTGATAAGGGATTTTGATTGTGCGCTTGACTGTGTCTTGGATGTCGAGAGCACAAAGGTGCAGCCCATGGGGATGGCAACTAAGCCCTTGTCAAGAATTGTTGCAGATTTGTGCCTGTGTAATGTATGAGTGCGCAGCACGGCAAGGAGCGCAGCTACTCCTATTATTCGGCAGTGAATGGGTCTTTCTCACGAATAGACCATACCTTTGACCTGGATGGTCTCCAGCCAGCCCTCTGACTGGGAATATCCAAACAGCCCTTTAAGATGACTAGCAGTACCCTCGAGATAGATGAGGAGGCAGATTCGTGCTCATGCATCAAATAACTATGACAACTCAATAGTTTGCCAAAGGGAGTCTGTTTAATGACAAGTACATAAAACGGGGAGTACAATGAACATCAGCAACCGCTCGATCTTCTCTCTCTCTTCCAACTTCAACTCAATTTCAGAAAAAACACAGTATTTATAGCAAAAACTCGTCATCACTGACACGCAATCTTAAAAACCTAACATGCAACGTGATTGGTTATAGGAAGGTAACTTTATCATAGGTACTATATCTGTATGTGGTAATGAGGAGAGGGGATTGGACGATCAATGTCAGGTGGGGCAACTAAGCCCTTCCTTCAAAATGGCCACTATGAACGTCACTAAAAGTACAGCATCCCATTGGCTCTATTCTCTATAGGACCCTAGATTACACAGTCCACTATGATTGGGTTGGCATCAACCCGATTCATACTTTTCCACTTATGTCTAGCAGCATGCAGAAAGACCAGCCAGGTGCAGGGAGTTAGTCTGCACCCCAGCTTTCTTCCAATTATGTTACAATCAATCATCACCTCAGTGGTGATGTGTCAATTACTGCTTTGTAATTTGGCCTCGAGTCTGCTTCTTGGTCTGAGAATTTTTAAGGAGTATGGGCATGGCAGAGATCCATGCTTAGGTTTGAAAGTCTCACTCTTCCCTGCCTGCCTTGTCACGTGGCTAGGACACCGTGAAATCAGCCTCTTCTTGCATTTTCGTGTATTTGATTTAATTCTGTCAGTCTTCTACCATCTGTGGCTTATCTTGACCTTTCTGAACAGGCTACTCTGTTCTAGTCTCCTTAATTGTATCCACTGTCGGCCTTTTCCAGCCAGATACAACCTTGGCTTCTTGGCATGGTTACCTTCAGCTGAGTTTCGCACCGTCTTAATTCTCAATTTGTTTGCTGCAACACTCTCCTCTTGAGACCTTTAGTAACCTTTGTTCAATTCTGCTCATGTGCGTACTGGAGTTACACACATGTATAAAGTGCGTTTGAGGTATATATATGTATGTATATGTTGGCGCTTGCTGCAATCCATTCTACTACTAAGCATAAGCAAGCTTCACGATTTCTTTGCTCCTTGGGGTATCTTGAATCTGTCCACGTTTAAACTAAATGAATATCTTCATCGTGCATATGGCATATGTTTCTGCATCTTGACATCAACTTCTTATGCTCAAGATGTCCCTTATCCATGATATTTTGTCTCTTTGTCAGTATTTTTAGGTCATTATATCTTCTATAGGTGTGTCAGTCCGATTTCTTATGACGTCACCATTCGTCTTCCTTTATTATCTTCTTGGCTTCTTCAAGTATTTCATTCTGACAACCGTCATTCTATCTTGACTATAGATATGGTTTTCTCAATGGGTACCTTACTGTCCAGGTTTTCTTAGGTGTCAGTACTTCAATAGGTGCTGTTACTCTGATTGGCACTGGGCAGAGCCCATCTGCTGCTCTCTGCTGGTTTATCTGTTCATCATACGTCACATACTTTGGCATGAAAGTACCAGGTATTACGAAGGGGATGGCTGGAGTGTGGATGACACTTGGCACTTCCTCTTCACTCCCCCCTCTGGGCGATTCATGGACCACTCTCACTTTCTTCTTTGTGTCCACTTTAATTTCATCCTCTGGATCTAGACATCTAGGTCTGAAGAAATGCTTCCTTGGGGTCCATATCTTTATTACTCCCTTCAAGCATCCTGCTGTTCTCACATGCTCATCTTTGTTCCATGTCATTAGTTGACATTCTCCACTTGGATTGCAATAGATCCATCTTCCCAAATATTTTCTATGTTTTATAGGATACAGGAACTTTGTTCCTTCTGGTGCATAAATGCTGGCCTTCACAAAATCTCTTATTTCTTCGTCCGTCAGGTTCTTGGGCTTCCATCCTGACTCAACATCAATCATGGTTTTCATCCCTATGGCCTTTATTTGTAGTTTTCTGGCACTGAGAGATTATTAGCTTGATTACACAGAATACAAGCAATATCATCACCAACAGGGCTCCTAGGAACTTGAATGCATCTGCCATCCTTTGGGGAACCCCTGAAAACAGTGTTCCAAACCAACTGTCATCATCAACTTCGTCAACTTCATCTATCATCTGAGTCTGTAGTTGTGTCAGCATACCTATAGCTTCTGTTAAAGTTCCATTTTCGTTATCGTCTGAATGTATAAATGTGCAACATGATTCTCTGATTTTTGCACAAACACCTCCATCCATGGCTGTGATCATGTCTAGGACATATCTGTTCTGGAGCGTCATTAGTCGAATTGCTCTTAACTCTTCTTTGAATTAAATCCCTTTATGGTTGTGTTGATGGTCTGCAGTAACTCCCATCTCGTTATCTGCAACCATTTAGTATTTTCTCCAGCCTGAATTCTTGGCATCAGGATTGTCGTGAACACTGATGAGGTTAAGCTGAACAATATATGTTCATACGGGATTGCTTCAAAGGCTTCTATCGATTTGGCAGAGAAGTAGTTTTGTCTCTTCATTCGGCTTATCAGTTACACAGATCTCTTCTTCCTCAGGTGAGCATGTGCTTTTGGGAAACTGTCAATATTTAGATCACTTCTTGGAATCACCAATGCTGGAACATGGACATTCACCAATGTACATATACATCCCCAATTCTTCGGCAATCAGATATATGCTTTGGAGCCACATGCCCAATAATGATCCATGATCACTGCAGTTCCATGCATCATTCCTGTAGCATCGAAGATTCGTCCACAGTTCTGGTTCTCTCCCATTTTTCTTGTACTGTTGTTTCTAAAGCACAGTTTGGCACTATCCAAGGGCACTATCTGCAAGGGTCCTCCTCTGTCTTCGACCCATGGCAGCAGACTTGCAAGCCTCGACCATAATGGTTTGCAAATCATTTGTGCATTTTCAATTGTTTCTTTATAGTAGCCAATGACCATCCATGCTCTGCAGATCACCACTCCTTTCTCCCACCCTTCTGGAGAAAGCACTGTTCCCCAAATTTGCATTTGACTTCTGTCCTTCCATCTACGAGCATCTTCTGTAGATTTTCCTTTGATGTTACATTTTTTGTTTGTTTCTCTTCTGATCTCTACTCCTTTCACTCCAGGTTTCTCATATCCGATCACTATGTTCTTGGTTTTGCCATTATCTCTGTCTTTATGTCTTGAACATAATCATCTTCATCTAGATCAGTTGCTTCCGTCCCCCATTTAAGCGAAGCATCACTTCCCATGAACTGGGATAGGCAGTGTGCTGTTGAAGGCAAGCGTCCCCAACCAGCACGATCCTCCCCGCAATGAGAGACAATGAAGGACTCTCCCAAGTCGGGAATAAAGCCAAGACAGAGTGCGGGTGAGCTTAAATGGGAGTTTATCAATCAGAATAGGGCATGCAAAGAACTCTGCAAACTCCGAGAGCGCTCTGTCTGACAATAGCAAAGACAGGCGTATATATTTACAAAATACGTCATAAGAACCTACATACTATAGGGGGCACAAGTTCGATGGGATTGGGTGGCGATGACTAACTATAGGCGCTGATGCGGTTGGCTTTGGCTGGAAGACGTCACTGGTCAGCCTCGTGGGTTGGGCTGGGCCTGGCAGGTTGGCTGAGTTCATCCGGGCGGTGTTGTTGTGCCATCGCGGCCAGTGTCAGAGATGAATGTCTTTTCCTGACATATTTGCCCTAGGCCATGCACACCACAGTCATTCAGTCATTGCAATATTATCTCCTTTAGTAAATCTTCCAATAGGTTATTCTACAGGTTAATGCAACACAGGAGGAATGCACCTTGTGAGGGGTCTGATGGTAATACGTCAGGACATGGTTACCAGTGTCCTGTTGACCGGGGCCACAGGTCGAGGTGCTGAGCTTCAGGGCCTGGGACGGGCGGTACGGGTCTTTCTGCCTTGTTAGAAGTTGTTATGGATGTGCCGCTGTGTGTTGTCAAAGTATTGGGTGTCCTGATTGCACAGAGCCATAAGTCTAAGATGATCCGGTGGGTTGCAGGGTTTACGAGGGGGCGCCTTTGGAAGTGTGTGTTCAGGCAGAGATTTACTGCTGTGCTGTAAATAATGCAGGTGGCGGGCCGTGGCCTTGGGTGCTGCAGAGGGGGCTACAAATCTTTGAAGCGGCTCCAGTCTGGTTGGGGGGAGGTGGAGCAGTGCGGCGCGGGCCTCGGCTCCCTTGTTTGGCAGTCTTCGCAGGGCGGGAGGGGGAATGGCCTTGCACATATTCACAAAAGGTATCTTCCTCGTATGTTGCCGACTTTAGGTAAAAACATCACAAACATTTGAACACTCTATAATACTTATTCAAATCACTTTAAAACATGCATTTCAACTTTGCTGGATGTGTCTCGATTATATCCAGTCTGAGCACCTTATTCGTACACTATGTTTTAACAACTACAGTATTTAGTTATATGCATATACATTTGCAGTAAGTGAGGTAGTAGTAAGGTTGGTGGAGTACATATAAAATGACCCGCCGCTGTACGTGACGGTGGTGGCACATAAGGGGCTTAGACATACCGACATGACAAGTGCATTCTCGCGCATCCTTCACATGAGCCCTCTGTATGGTTACATTCGTCTTCTCGTGTACTCTAGCAGCATTAGTTCGGTTATGGCGCAAGACCATGGAGTGTAAGTTTCCCAGTGATACACGTAACAAATAGATCCCTGGAACGCTCCTTCATTATTAGTACCCAACTGCAGTGGTGTGGGCTCGCCATTGCTTATATCATGGAAGCATGCTTTCTATGTTTATACATTTTACAGGTTTTTGTAATATAAGAGATTTTGTGAAGAAAAGCATACTTTGCAAGTGGTCTTGGTATTAATATGTAGAGACTTTCTGCCATCTGATGACCATTTTACCGTTCTTTTCATCGCCCAGGCCTGCTGGCCGGGTCATGCTGGGAGCGATGATACACTGCGGAAGGTGAACTGTTACAATGTTAGTATCTTATGCTAGCTCATGTCCGTCTTGTTCGTGGGAACGGGCTCACAGCGGATCTGCCAGGGTGCTGCTGCGACAGGGATAACTGAAACTTCTCTGAGGGTGGGGGCCGCGCTACAGTGTAGACAAAATGGTTTCTAAGGCCTAGCTAAATTCAATACGTGCGGGCAATGTCTTCAGCAGGTGAGCCATCCACCACCTGGGCCCTGGTGGTAAGGAGGGGACGCCCGATGAGCCATGGCCCTCACCTGGGGTGGAGGTGGAGGTGTAGGCAAGGGGGGTCTTTTGGACCACTCCTCCCCTACATTTCCCCCCTTTCGTAACTTAAGTAACGAATACTTTAAGTCCTCCAGCCTTCTACATTTTGCTTCGTCCATCACTGCCTCGTCCCATGCAGGTGTGCCTTTTATGGGCATCCATGCTCTGCACACCCCCCGTAAGCTTTCCCCTCTTCTGGCATATTCATCTGGGGTACAAGTCAGGTATATACATCCGCCATCTCCCGCCAAATCTACCCACACCTCCTGGTACCATTCTAGTACACGGGGCTCTCTAATGGTGGTGTGCCATGCTTTATCTATGATATCTTTGTCGTGATAGATAGGCACTAGCTGATATCTTGGTGTGTCATCTGTTCCTGTTTGTACCTGCACTTCCTGCATGTTTTGCATTGTCCCACGGGTGTTGCCCATTGTCACCATCATCATTGCACCATTTGGTACTGCGTTAGCACAAACTCGAAGACCCACCTGGCACAGGCAAAAAATTAAAAGGAGGAACACCACAGCTGGCATCAAAAATTTCACAGTTGTTCCAAGCCATGAGGGGACCCAGGAGAAGATGTTATCGAACCACGTACTGTCTTCTGCTCCACCTTCCATTTTCATTTTTTCTCCTAGGTTGTGGACTGCTTCGATCACATGGGACAGGGAGCCGTTCTCTGCGTCTTCAGAAGGTACGAAAGTGCAGCAGGCACTTCCTATTTTTCGGCAAACACCTCCATCCATCGCCGTCAACAGGTCCAAGACATACCTGTTTTGCATTGCCATCAGCCGTAAAGCCCTTAGTTCCACTTTTATTACGTTGAACCCTTCTTCAGTGTCATTGGCCAGCTGAATCAATTCCCAACGTGTTATCTGGAGCCATTTTGCATTTGCCCTTGCTTGGACACTTGAGATGAGTGAGGCAAAGAATGTTTCTGCTGAGCTGAATAATCGATATCTGTCTGGTATCTGAGCCAACAGCTCTGATGATTCCTTTGATATGTAGTTTGATGCACGTCTGTTACGGGTCAGCACCTCTCCCTTGTTTCCGGAAGACAGGACATACATTTGTGACTCTGCAGTCGGCTGGGCTGCACTCTGTTGTATGCGTTCCTGTGTCTTTTTGCTTCCATCGATGTGGCTTTCTGGTATTACCATTAGGGCTGAGTGCAGAGTGGCCATCGAGCAGCTGCCACTCCATGACGGGGGAAGGTGCAGGTATGCCTGGTTGCCGCATACCCAGTACGTGTCCATCAGGGCCGCTGTCCCTTTTCTCAGATCTGGGATGGTGAGGGTCTTGTTACAGTTCTTGTTTGTCCCCATGGAGGTTTTCCCCTCTCCTTTAAAACATAATTCATAGTCTATTTCGTTCTGCAGTTTGAAGGGTTTTTCAATGCCGGTTACCCAAGTTAGTTTTGAAATGTGTTCCTTCCACACTGGTGTGCATGTTTCTTCTATCCACTGCAATTTCTCTGGTGCCACACCTCTCAGTGCTTCAGCTTTACACATTACTTCTTCATCCTTCCACTTGTTGTCCGAAAAAAGTGTCCCTTGTATTACAAAAAATGGTTCCTCCAGACATACCACCCCTGCCGCTTTTGGGTAGCAAGTTTTCTCGTTCTGCAGCATTTGAAAAGTAACTTCATGTGCCTGGAAGGTGTTCTTAATCCTGCATAACGTGAGATGAAGGAGACATTGGGCATCTATAATTGGCAACTCTTTGGGTAGCAATACTTTGGGTGTACCTGAAGCGTGAGGAATGAGGGAGCAGACATAACAGCTCTCGTTTGTCGTTTGTTTAGCTGTGGCACTCATATCCGCATACCATTTATTTGTCTGGTGGGGGTGTCGTGGGTCTTCCATTTTATCTAGTCCTAACCCATAGTACTCATCATATTTCCTCCTCCCTACTTCCCTCTTTCGTCTGTTATTCTTGTTCCTCATGTACTTCCCAACTTCCTGGGCGAGGGATAAAATAGACCCCCCTTTCTCATTCCCGCCCCCCTTGGCCCATGCATCATATAATATTTTGTGTATTGCTAGCAGCTTTTCCTTTTCGTCCCTGACGTTATCTTGCAGGTTGTTTTCTAGTGTGGGGGCAGGATGGCTGGTGGGGGTGTTATACAACCATGATATGGCAGATGGGTTTCGGTCATTTAAACTGCGGGCATTGTAATTAGATATCCCTGGTGGAGACACTGTGTTGTTTTGCATTCCACCCTGTGGCTCTTTCTTTTGTAAGATGACAGCATTGGACGGTGTGGTATGATAACCCCATGCAAGTTTAGTTCCGTCCCATACCAAAAAATCACCTTCCCTAGTATTGACACTTGCAGTTGCATTGGTCCCAGTAGTGCTGTTAATCCCTCCCCCCTCGTTCATCTCGATAGAGATGAACGCTACAAACCAATATGTAACCAGGCCAAACATTAGTATAAAAAACAACGTAATGCACACAGATAATCCACACTCATACGAATATCTGCATCTCTCATGTAATAATTCTCTCATTCTACTAATTCTATCCGTTGCAGGCTGCCCGTTAGATGCCATGGTAGCTCCTGTTTGAGATATAAAAGTGCATTAAGTGCATGCATGTAAACATTTTGTTGGCACTATTAGTGCCAATATATATTGACAGGGAACGGAAGCGGGTAGGGTTTGTAGGGACGGAGATGCACAGACAAGGGTGTAAATACTTCATAATTTGATCACTTCATTAATTACATATAAGTTCACAAGATAAAAAGAAAAGACGTTTTTTTTTTGTTTTTTTTCCGTAACATCTTAAAAAAAGAATGCCAGTATACTTATCAGCCATTTTCCCATTCAGGTCCATTTCTGTCACACATACACAAATTCATATTCAGACATCCTGCTCAGTTGCATTGTTTGCTGTTGTCTGTGCCTCCTCATCTATCTCCTCTTGCACATTGCTATATGCTTTTCGTACATCTGTCAAGTGTACCCAGTATCTCAAGCCCTTTACTTTCACTGCCGTGGGCGTGCAGAACACTACCTCGTATGGGCCATGGAACCGTGGTGCATTCCATCGACGCACAAAACTTCTGACATAAATTGAGTCGCCCGGGATCAGCTGTAGCTGTTGTTCAGGCTCCGTGACAGACCCTGTTATGTTTCCCTCCTCTCTAGTGAAGGGTGGAGAGAGCTGCTTTGATATCGCGCGCGCTGCCCTTATCAATTTCTTCAAATAGTCTGTGAACTCATCTCCCAATATCACGGCACTTCTGTGTGCATCTGAGTGTTCACGCAGTGGAGAGTGTGCTGTGTACATTCGTCTCCCAGTCACGATCTCGTGCAGGGACAAATGGTGGTCTTTGCTTGGCTGATTTCTCAGCTCAAATAGCGCAAGGGGCAGACAGTAAATCCAATTCTTTTTCAATGAAAAGCATAGTTTTGATAATCTGCCTTTTAACAGTCCGTTCATCTTTTCCACTACGCCATTACTTTGAGGATGATAAATTGAACATAATTTATGTTTTATTCCCAATAATGTAGTAACTTCCTTGAAAAGCTCATTTACAAAGTGAGTGCCATTGTCTGAGCGAATCACGTCACAAATTCCCCAGCGCAGAAACACTTCCCTAACTAGGAACTTTGCAGCGCTTTTGGCATCAGGTCGTGCACACAGGCCTGCTTCTACCCACCTTGAGAATGGGAATACAACCACGATCATGTAACGTGCTCCACTACACCTTTCCCCCATGTCCGCGTAATCAATATGTAGCTCTCTGAATGGGCCAATTGGTTTTGGAATTGTTCCCCAGAGCGTGCGTAATGTCATTCCTGAATTGTATATCTGACATGTTGTGCATTCCATCGCTAATCGAGATACGTGCTCCTGGAGATAGGGCACGAACCATTCTTCCTGTATTTCTGCTGCGATGTGCTGTCTGGTATTGTGTGCAGGGAAGTGTAGTTGTTGAAACGCAATTTCTAATAACTTGATTGGCATGACCACTTTCCCTGAGTTGTTTTGTCGCCACAGTAAGTCTGTTGCCGACTTGCTGCACCCTCGTTTTGTCCACATCAATTTTTCGTCTGCACTAGCTCCTTCCTGCAATTCTAGTATTTGTGATATAGGCATCATGCTGTAGCCTTCTGGGAGCTCTTCGTTTGTCTTGTGCTGCAACATGTACTCACCTGCTTCATATTTCTCAAAATAGGAAGCTTCCTTGGCGCAGCGTCCGCCGCCGCGTTTCCCAAAAGACACAACGTCTGTGTTGGATGTATGTGCTTGGCACTTCACTATTGCTACCGCAGTAGGGTTTTGTAGGGCCTCAATTAACTCTTTCAACAATTCTGCATGCTGTACTGGTGTTCCGTCTGCCCGTCGGAATCCCCTCCGCCCCCATCTTGCTAGACCTCCATGTACTGTCGTCGTCATGTAAGCTGAGTCTGTATATATTGTCACTGCGCAACCCTTTGCTGCATGTAGTGCTTCTATGAGCGCAATCAGTTCTGCTGCTTGTGCGGAGTAATGTGATGGGAGGTGGTACTGTACTAGTGTTTCATACTCACCGTCTTCTAGCCTCACCACTGCCATACCAACATGTTTTTCTACCGTGTCCACGTCAATCGATGCAGACCCATCCACGAAGTACACTTCCCCCTCGCTCAGAGCGTTCTCACACACCACTGTGTCCTCCCCTCTTTCTCCTGTGTAAGTAGCACAATTGTGGTCCTGCATGTCCTCTAGTGTGCACGCTTTTGTAATGAATGTGGTGGGGTTCACTGTCTTGCATCTCACCACATGGATGTTGGCGCTAGACAATATGATCTCATAGGCTGTTGCCCGCTGCGTTGTCAGTGTGCTCTTTGACCTCTCAAGTATTGCAAATAATGAATGCTCCACAAACAATGTCACAGGGCAACCCATTACTATTGTGGCACTTTTCTCAATTGCGAACGCGGCTGCAGCGAGTGATTGCTCGCATGCGAAATGGCCTTGCATCACGGCATCTAAAGTACCACTATAGTAAGCCAGAGGCTTGTGTCCTAGGGACGTCTTCTGTGTCAGAACAGCTGTCATGAGTGTTCCCTTGCAGTGTGAGAATAGGTAAAATTCGCGTCCATAATCAGGATTTGCTAGCACTGGAGCGCTTGAAATTAACTCTTTTAGTGATTTGAATGACGCGCTCATTTCTTCTGACCATTCTATTTTTTTGTTCTCCTGTTGTGCTTCCTTGAGTGCTTGTAGGAGGGCCCTCGTGTATGCTGCATAGTCTAATATCCATGCTCGGCAATAGTTGCACATTCCCAAGAATTTCTGCATGTCTTTCACTGTTGTGGGTTCTCCTACTGATCTTATCGCTTCTACCCTGTTGGGGATTATTCTTTTTCCATCTTTTGATATCAGTTGTCCCAAGTATAAGACCTCTGTCATGCAGTACTGTAGCTTTCCCTTGTCTACCTTGTACCCTTTGTTGGCCAATAGCGTTAGGAGTGTTGTTGAATCTTTTCTGCATGTTTCCTTGTCTTGTGCACACACTAATAAATCATCTACGTACTGAATGATTGTACTCTCAACTCCCAAGTCTTCATGCAATATGCGGTTGAATATGCTTGGGCTCTCAAAGTATCCCTGCGGTAATCTGCAGTGTTCATATCTCTTTCCCCCCAGTGTAAATGCTGTCAGGTATCTACTCTCTTCAGCCAGAGGGATTGAGAAAAATGCGTTTTTCAAGTCTACCACTGTGAAGTGTGATGGGATGCTGCATAATATTGATGCAGGGTTCGGGACCAAAGGGAACTCTTTCTGAATTACATCATTTAGGGGGCGTAAATCCTGTATCATCCTCCAAGACCCTCCCTTTGCTTTTTTGATTGGATAAATACATGTGTTACATGGGGAGTTTGAAGGCACTATTATCCCTTGTGCTAGTAGTGCATTTATCCATCTGAGCCCATGGGATATAATTCGGCCTGCCTCCTCCCCTATGTATCAACGGGAGCTGTAGCTTTCCTTTTGTCGTTGCATCTGCACCCGTTTTGGCTGCTGATGTTCCCAGTGATGCCATTTTCCCCACCCTGTTCCTTAATCGTCCCGTCCACTCATCATCCAGTGTTCTCATTGAACATGTGCCATCCACCCCTTCACTTCCCCCTCCCATTGCCAGGCTCAACCTGTCGCTTTCTTCCAAATCGTCCCTTATATCACATACTAGTTCCTCTCTGTCCCCTATAGGCCTTTCTTCATTATCGATACTTCCCTCTCGTGTCCCTACTTCAATTATTCGTGTCGGTTCTTCCTCAATTCTGAACAGGATCTCACCTTTTTTCCACCCGTCTTCGAGTGTTCTATTCTCACTTGGCGCTCTAGACGTGCGCCCTGATCTTGCTGCATTAAGTGCTGTTTGTTCACATATGTCTTTAATCCTTGAGAGCTCATCTTTCGCTATTGAGAGCCTTGATTGTAAATCATCGGTTAGCTTTTCTATGTCCACCCTTTGTGTACTTGCCTGGGCTCGCTCCCTTGTACTTTCATATGGCGGGGCTGCCGTTGGCCGGTGGGGTGTAGTAGTTGTCGGGGGAGGCACATAAGTGGGGTCACTGTACCCTTCTGCGGGCACAGGCTTGTTTAATATCGGGTACAAGCTTATTACCTCTATTGGTGACTCTACATTTGACAATTCTTTAGCATCTTTCTGTATCATCAGTGGATTGTCTGTGGTGGATGGTAGGTCAGGATTTATTGCTGGTGCTTTAGGCGGTGGTATCTCTTCAAATAACCTCCAGAGATCCAATATCTCCCTCCTATTGTGCAACTGCTTCCCCTTGTATTTCAAACAAATGCATGTGGCCACCATATCCAGAATGCTTTTATCAAATGACCCTCCCTCGGGCCATATCTGGGGTAACCCCTCTCCCTTCAGCTCTGTTATCCATTGGTCATGATATTTCTTAATCCGCTCCGCGTACCCTGGTAGGTTCTTACAAATATGTGATAAGGGTGTTTCGGCCCCCATCTTTGTGGCCTCCTAGTACTTGTGTGTCTCTGTGTGTCCGCAACTATAATGTAGATGTATTACCAATATTATTTTTCGTTTTCTACTTCACATTCAATAATGGGCTCCTTTGTGCTCTTCCGCCTATCTGCACAATACAAAACTGGCTGTACACAGTTTCTATTCTATCCTCTTTGGGGGGGGCACATACAAGAGCAAACCATCAGTGATTTTGACAATATCAACCCGGAAATCAAAAAGGTACACACTCACTTCATCTTGTCATTTTTGTCTTCAAGAAGCTTTATCCGGCCACACTTACCATGACCATTCAATTACTATGCTTTTATAGCCATTTTACACACTCACAGTACCAAATTGTCTTCTGACGCATACGAGGTGCACACACCTCTCTGTAACACTCTATTCACAATTTAGGCTGCCCTCCCTTTCCTCCCTAGCCGGCTGTCCCTGTCCCTCTTATTCAGATATATTGATGCGCATATATATATATATTGATCTACTCTTTCCTCTTCTAGTAGAATTCTCTCTCCCTTACTTTCCCCCTAACGTTTTGTACTGATCTCACCTTTATTTTCCCCCCAACCTTAAAGAAAAGAATAGAAAAAAGAAATAGCAGTCACTAATATATTCTCCGTGTCCCCCTTTGCCAGACACTTTTAACTTATTATCCACTTCTTCATATATTCCCAGTACTAGTCAAGATAGCACTATGCGGCGCCGCCTTCCACCCCCTTTCGGAGCTAGGTTCCCGTCACTTTTATCTCTTATTCACCTCTTAATCCTAATGGCCATATGCAAAGAAAAAGCAAAGAAAGTTTAGGATGATCCTTAGTGGATCTGCGTACCCCCTTTTCTACCCCTCTTCGTCCTCTGTCCTAGATTTCCTCCTCCACTCTCTTTATGATCGCTCGCACTCAATACTCACGTGCCCGTCTTGAACCGATAGTCTCCGAAACTGGGTCCGTCCAGGCAGTGTTGCCGTCCGCTCAACAGTCAGCCCCGGCTCCGGCGAGCGGTACTCAAAGGGGATTTTTCAACCGGGATCCCGTACCCTCTCTCTATTGAGTGCGCACTTCTTAGTGTACCGGTCGCCGTTGGCGGGCAGCCTCCCGGAGCCGGCTCACCGTGCGTATCCCTTTTCGACCGCAGATTCTCGTGCCAAAAGGGGACGGTAATGTTAGGTCGGGAAAAAATAATTATAATAATCACGCTTTCGGGGTCACCACTGAAGGCAAGCGTCCCCAACCAGCACGATCCTCCCCGCAATGAGAGACAATGAAGGACTCTCCCAAGTCGGGAATAAAGCCAAGACAGAGTGCGGGTGAGCTTAAATGGGAGTTTATCAATCAGAATAGGGCATGCAAAGAACTCTGCAAACTCCGAGAGCGCTCTGTCTGACAATAGCAAAGACAGGCGTATATATTTACAAAATACGTCATAAGAACCTACATACTATAGGGGGCACAAGTTCGATGGGATTGGGTGGCGATGACTAACTATAGGCGCTGCTGCGGTTGGTTTGGCTGGAAGACGTCACTGGTCAGCCTCGTGGCTTGGGCTGGGCCTGGCAGGTTGGCTGAGTTCTTCCGGGCGGTGTTGTTGTGCCATCGCGGCCAGTGTCAGAGATGAATGTCTTTTCCTGACTTATTTGCCCTAGGCCATGCACACCGCAGTCATTCAGTCATTGCAATATTATCTCCTTTAGTAAATCTTCCAATAGGTTATTCTACAGGTTAATGCAACACAGGAGGAATGCACCTTGTGAGGGGTCTGATGGTAATACGTCAGGACATGGTTACCAGTGTCCTGTTGACCGGGGCCACAGGTCGAGGTGCTGAGCTTCAGGGCCTGGGACGGGCGGTACGGGTCTTTCTGCCTTGTTAGAAGTTGTTATGGATGTGCCGCTGTGTGTTGTCAAAGTATTGGGTGTCCTGATTGCACAGGGCCATAAGTCTAAGATGATCCGGTGGGTTGCGGGGTTTACGAGGGGGCGCCTTTGGAAGTGTGTGTTCAGGCAGAGGTTTACTGCTGTGCTGTAAATAATGCAGGTGGCGGGCCGTGGCCTTGGGTGCTTCAGAGGGGGCTACAAATCTTTGAAGCGGCTCCAGTCTGGTTGGGGGGAGGTGGAGCAGTGCGGCGCGGGCCTCGGCTCCCTTGTTTGGCAGTCTTCGCAGGGCGGGAGGGGGAATGGCCTTGCACATATTCACAAAAGGTATCTTCCTCGTATGTTGCCGACTTTAGGTAAAAACATCACAAACATTTGAACACTCTATAATACTTATTCAAATCACTTTAAAACATGCATTTCAACTTTGCTGGATGTGTCTCGATTATATCCAGTCTGAGCACCTTATTCGTACACTATGTTTTAACAACTACAGTATTTAGTTATATGCATATACATTTGCAGTAAGTGAGGTAGTAGTAAGGTTGGTGGAGTACATATAAAATGACCCGCCGCTGTACGTGACGGTGGTGGCACATAAGGGGCTTAGACATACACACATGACAAGTGCATTCTCGCGCATCCTTCACATGAGCCCTCTGTATGGTTACATTCGTCTTCTCGTGTACTCTAGCAGCATTAGTTCGGTTATGGCGCAAGACCATGGAGTGTAAGTTTCCCAGTGATACACGTAACAAATAGATCCCTGGAACGCTCCTTCATTATTAGTACCCAACTGCAGTGGTGTGGGCTCGCCATTGCTTATATCATGGAAGCATGCTTTCTATGTTTATACATTTTACAGGTTTTTGTAATATAAGAGATTTTGTGAAGAAAAGCATCTGATGACCATTTCACCGTTCTTTTCATCGCCCAGGCCTGCTGGCCGGGTCATGCTGGGAGCGATGATACACTGCGGAAGGTGAACTGTTACAATGTTAGTATCTTATGCTAGCTCATGTCCGTCTTGTTCGTGGGAACGGGCTCACAGCGGATCTGCCAGGGTGCTACTGCGACAGGGATAACTGAAACTTCTCCGAGGGTGGGGGCCGCGCTACAGTGCGCTGAGCTCACACCATCTTTAGTAGACAAAATGGTTTCTAAGGCCTAGCTAAATTCAATACGTGCGGGCAATGTCTTCAGCAGGTGAGCCATCCACCACCTGGGCCCTGGTGGTAAGGAGGGGACGCCCGATGAGCCATGGCCCTCACCTGGGGTGGAGGTGTAGGCAAGGGGGGTCTTTTGGACCACTCCCCCCCTACACTGTTTTGGCATCTATCTCAACTGCTACGAAGATTTTTGACTTCACCATGCTGTACGGTAGGAGTGCACAAACAAAGCATTCTTTATCTGAAGTTCGCCTTCCAACTACCTTCATATGTTGGTGCCATATGTTGTTTCCCAAGTGTGCTGTACAGGTAATCATTCAATTTGTTATTGTCTTCTTGTGTGCTTCTTCTGGCTCTTATTCTTTTGATATGAGATTTCAAAAGCATGTCATGCAGTAGATCTATATAGCTCCTTCTTGCTGGAGGACTCTCAGGTATCTCCATCAATGATCCGGGCGTTTCCACTTGTATTATTCGTGTAGGAGAAAGTGCAATATGCTTCATACTTTCAACATACCAACTGAGCATGAAAATGTCTCTCAGGATTTCTGTCTGTGTCTTTCTTCCAAGCACTGTCCTGATAACATGTCTCGTTGGATTAGGTGTGCTTGCTGGTGTTGTCTCTATTTGCTTATTCTCTAAAGCTTTTTGTCCCTTTAAAAGTTCAGCTTTCTCCATTTGTCTCAACTTCTTTTGGCGTAGAGCTTCTCGTCGTTGTTTGGCCAAACTTTCCCCATTCTCTAGAATGTGATTCTGATGCCATTGACACTAGACCCGGTGTGTATGTGCCCTTTATCTGTGAAAGTGTACCTTTCATCAATACCTTATCTGATTTACCTTGCTGACCCTGTCTCCGGCGTTCCAATTCATTTGTTAACTCAAGTGCTTTGTGTGTGTCATTGTTTATCACATCCATCTCAAGTTCAGTCACTCTATCACTCTTCCTAGGAACTGGAATGACTATGTAAGGTCTGGGCACCGTTGTAGGTTTCATGCGTACATCATTAGGTGGGTGCACAGGAATCTGAATGTTTTGTGGACCTACAAAAAACGCAGTTCTAAATGTTAATGACAACAGTATGATAATGAACACAATAAATGTGTAAATTATACACTTGTAGGTAATCTTGCATCATTTGTTCCTGGGCCAATATGAATGTCTCTCCTCATGGGGGAGGATTACGCTGCTGTTCTGGCTTCCCATCTCAATCATCTAAGGAAGCAAAACTCATATTTTTAAGGCATGCTAAACAGTGTCACTATATCTGGATTCTGTTGTCTCTGATTGTAGGTCACAAATGTTGGACCGATTATCCTCTTGGTCCGAATGATAGACTGTCTCTTGTCTCTGGAAACAGTTCTCTTTCCACTAACGAAAGTTCCAAATGAGGCAATAAGTTCAGTAAGTCTTAATCTGCATGTTCCATATAGACCAATTCCCAGTCTATGCCTCTAATCTGTTTTACTCCAGACGACATGTTGTTTTCTTGTCAATATAAACAAAAATGAAGTCCTTCACGATCTGTCTCTCGAAGGAAAGATTCTACACACTTCTGCGATTTCGATTATGACTAGAAAGTACGACCTGAATTACAATGCTATGCAGGAGCATACTCAGATGTGTAGTGTTTGCTGGATCTCTGATGGAAGCGAGGACGTCAACATTGGCATGTCTCCCCACAAGTTCTGCAAACTCTTCAATTAAGCGAAAAAATACAGCATTGGCTAGTCTGTTATTCTCTTGTGATAGGGACATTTGTCTTGTCCTCGCTGTACTTCGGAAGTAAAAGAAACTGTTCTGCAATCACTGTGAGCAGCCTCTTTATTGTCTTTTCGTTTTCAGGAGCTTGAAGAAGCTCTGTTATGTTTGTGAGTCTTCCCACCAGCGTTGGGTAGGACCTCAATACTAACTCGAAATAGATCAGAATGTTTTTGCTGAGGTCTCTATTGCGTGACACCATAAGTGAGTCCAAACAAGGATTCTGTGGCAAAGGACTCAGGATACTGTATTTGCATCCAGTTTATATGTCCTCAGAATTTGGCATAGCTCTTCTTATCCAGGCTTCAGTGTACCTCAGTCCAAAGTTCAAAATCAACAAGCTATTTTGTGGCTTGTAAATACAATTTCTTTTCCTTCACCCTGCAACTAGGATGCACAGAGCGTTCGTGTTTTGTGTCCTTCTTCCCTTATTATGCTTAAAGGTAATGTCCAGTACTAAGCCACAACTTTGCACAAAAGTTTCTTGTCTTTTGCTTGACTGGTCATGCATCCTTCTTCCTTGTCATGGATCTTGTCTGCACGTGCTGTGGTTCTTCCCTGTCGTCTGTGGTCTCTTTGCGCCTGGATGCAGGCAGAGGGATTTCTCCGATGTATGGCTTGACGTCACCCAGGAAGATCCAAGCTCTTCTTCCCTGTAACTTGACTGCAGAGGGTGTGATGTCCTCTACGATGAATGGGTCATGGAACCTTGGCTTGTCCCACTTTTTTCTTGTGTGATTTCTTACTAAGACAGTGACCCCAGGTAATAATTGAGGTACAGGTAATTCTGAAACTTTATCTGTTGTAGCATTTCCTTCTGTGTTCTTTGCTGCCCTACACCCTTCTTGTCATTGTTGCAGCTGTCCTGAAATTACAGAAAAACAAGATGTCATGCAATTCAAGTAGTTTTGCATTTCCAATCCTAACACTTCTCCTGTTGGCTGAGCATCACATCTAGTTCTAGCTCGAGGTGTTAACGGCATACGCATCCTTCTGCCCGTCACGATTTTGTGCGGCATGAGATGGTGATCAGAAAAAGGTTGGTTTCTGAGTGCATACAGTGCCAGTGGAAGACAGTGTAACCATCCCTTCTTCAGAGTAAGCTTCAACTTGGCTATCCTTTCCTTTAACAAGCCGTTGAGCTTCTCGCATAACCCATTTCCTTGAGGATGATACACCGATGAAAACGTGTGCTTTATACCAAGCAACAAGCTGATCTGTTCAAATACTGCATTAACAAAATGAGGACCATTATCTGACCTCATAACTTTGCACACTCCCCATCTGGGAAACACCTCCCTCACAAGGAATTTGGCCACAGAGGTAGAGTCTGGGTGTGAACATGGACCTGCTTCTATCCATCTAGAGAATGGACACATCACAACAATTAAATACCTGTACCCGTTACATGCTTGAATCATATCGACATGCAAGTGCTGAAAAGGCCCATTGGGATGACTCCTCTAATCACACGTAGTGCATGCCCAGCTGTGAACTTCTGGCAGATTATGCAGTTTACCATTAAAAAATGCAACATGTTCTGCCAGGTTTGGTATAAACCAGTCTTCGGCAATTGTTACTGCTAGATTCTCTTTTGTTATGTGCGCTGGATAGTGTAACTGTTCCAGTGTTATCTTCAATAAGGCTATAGGCATCACTGGTTTACCAGTGCTGTCTTGTCACCACAAGCTCTCGGAGGGGTTTAAAGAACACCCTATTCGCTTCCATAGGTTCTTCTCTTCCTGTGATGCTTCTCCTTGGAGCCCAATTGACTGAGTTTTTGGCATATTGCTATAGCCTTCCGGCTCACTTCATGCAACAATCATTTTCTCATGCACATGAGACATTTCCACATTCATTATTATTTCATCTTCAATTGCCACACGCTTGGCTTCATTGTCTGCTGCTTGATTTTCACATGAGATAAAATCTGTCCCTTTAGTGTGGGCTGCGCATTTTATGACCGCTATGCCCACTGTGAGCTGTAGTGCCTTAATGAGCCTGTCCAATAAGGTGGCGTACTAGACTGGTATGCCGTCCGCTCAAAGGTAGCCTCTTATTTTTCAGCACACTAAGCCTGCATGCATTGTCGACGTCACATAGGCAGAGTCACTGTACACTGCTACTTCCTGGTCTGCGTGATTCTTGAGTGCGAGTATCAACGCCAATAATTCTGCAGCCTGTGCTGAATAATGTGAGGGTAACCATGCACTAATAAGAACTTGAAATTCCCCATTTGCCGTGTGCTTCACCACACCGGCACCTGTATATCTTTGTCCATTATTCTCGAAGAACCGTCAACGAAGACGATTTCTCCTACATTTCCTTTCACTCTGGGAATCTCATCATAAAATACTTCATAGTTCGCTCAATCATGTATTGGCTCTCGTTCAGTGACTGGCTCTGCTATGAAAATAGCTGGGTTCACTATTTTGAATCAAACTATTTTAATCGCTGGATTTGATATGACCACTTCATAAGCAGAAGCTCTCTGAGAAGTCGCAATGTGCCTTTCGGTTTCTCCAAAATGACAAATAATGCTCGACGAATAACGTCATTGGGCACCCCATCGCAATGGTTGTAGCTTTTTCTATGGCGAATGCTGTGTCAGCCAAACTTTGTTCACATGGGAAATGACCTCTCATCACTGGGTCCAAATTCCCACTGTAGTATGCCAGGTGCTTGTACCCCAACATGGTTTTCTGTGTAAGGACTGCTGTCATAACACTGCCATTCGTGTGTGAAAACAGGTAGAATTCCTCTGCATAATTGGGAATCCCTAAAACTGGTGCCGTGCAAAGGGCCTTTTTTTGTTGACCAAACCCTTCCTCCATTGTTTTAGTTCAGGCAATTTTTCCTTTTGTTGCCTGTGCTTTCTTTAAGGCTTGTAATAAGGACTTAGTATACGAACTGTAATTAAAGACCCATGCCCTGGCGTAATTGCATAACCCTAGAAAACTCTGCATTTGTTTTATCATGTGTTGCTTGACTGTTTTTGAAATGGTTTTAGCTTTTTCAGGGATAAGCCTTTTCCCTTCTTGTGAGATCAGCTGGCCTATGTACAACACTTCTTGTTGACAATATTGTAACTTCTCTTTGTCAACTTTATATCCTTTCTCAGCAAGTATAGTCAATAGCTGAATGGAATCGCATCTGCACTTTTCCTCTGTTGTGCTGCAAATTAGAATGTCATCCACATATTGCAAGACAACACTCTCTAATGCAATATTGCTTAAGTCCATCTGCAGGACCCTATTAAAAATTGAAGGAGACTCACAATAACATTGAGGCAGCCTTGTGCTTTTCAGACGAACTTGTCTGAACGTAAATGATGTAAAATATTGTGAGTATTTGTGCAATGGGATTTAGAAAAATGCATTTTTCAAGTCAATCACTGTGAAATACCGTGCTTCAACAGATATGTTACATAGATTCGTGGACGGGTTCGGGATTAAAGGGAACTCAGCCTTGACTATCTAGTTTATCGGGCGCAGATCTTGGATTAAATGCCAAGAACCCCCTTTCCTTTTTTCACAGGTTAAATCAAAGTATTGCATGACAACTCTGACGTCACTAAGATGCCCTGATCCATCATGGCAGAAATTGTCTTAAAAATCCCTTCATCTGCCTAGACATGGGATACTGTTGTGCTCTTGGTAAAATTGCTCCAGGTTTCAATTTAATCTTCACTGCTCCGACTCCTTTTAGCAAGCCTACATCAAAAGGGCCTGTAGTCCATACTGAGACAGGCACTTTTGCCATGTCGTCATCAAATTATTCAGGACGTTTTTGTGCCAAAATCATTTTCTGAGGCACCTCTCTTTTGATCATTTCTACCCAATAAATGAGATTTACTTCAAATGTCATCTCATCTTCACCTATTTGTTTTTCAAATAAATCGTCATCAGTGACATCAGTCAATCTGTAACCTTCTGCAATGGCGATTACTGCACACCACTGTCTTCCCTCATCATCACAACCATCAAGCACAGCCATCTCTCATCGCACTAAGGCTGCTTGTATTTTTAAGGGAAACACTCGTCCCTTTTCCTCACGCATAGGTATTCTTGGTCTGAAAAGAAACTCATCTGGAGTTCTCATTGTTTTGTCTGCAAAGCCTGGCAGCCATGCCATTAATATGCGCACTCCATGTGCGAATATCTCTGGTTCCAATGCTCTCATAGCCATTTGTCCTGCGTATGCTCTAACCATTTTGCACACGTTCAAATAATGCATTCCTGGAGTTGAACATATTATGCTCTTCGCTGTGAACGAGATTGTCATGTTTGACTTTGTCATTAAGTCTTGTCCCAATACATGTACAACATGTTGGCGGTGGTCTGATTACTTGCCCATTTTGCATATCCTGGTTTCCATTTTGCATATTTTGAAAACCTTGCTGATTACTCTGAAAACCTCAATGATTAATCTGCCATCCTCTTCCTCGAAAGCCTCTTCCTCTTGGGTAAAACCTGTTATTGCTTTGATCAAACTGCCTTTCGTTAGTCACCTGCTGCATGTTTGATCCATCTGTATTAGTTATCATTGCCCCCTCAATGGCATATTTTGATAATTTTTTCTGCACTTACATAGCATCTACACCCTTTCGTGCAGCATCCTTTTTGCGATTTTTTTTCTTATAGCAACCTGCAATAATGCGTGATGGTCAGCTGTATTTCAGACCATGGCTCAGCCTCAATCCCTACCAATTTCTTGAGCTGCTTCTGTACCTGTTCTGGCAGCCCATGGCATAATATAACACGGGTATAGATTTCCCCCAAGATTCACGAGTTTCCAGCACCCATGCGTCTTGGAAATTCTGAATGTAAAGCAACGGATCATCTCCCTCTTTCATCTTACCTGTCATTATAGCTCCTGTGTCAGAAGTGTCTGGATATAGCACTTGAATCGCTTTCCATACTGCGGTTCTGCAATTGTTAAATGGCACTCCGTCATGCACAGTATTAGCTGTAGTCACCCCACTGTAACTTGCATGTGTCCACACATCATCAGCTCTATCACCAAGTATGGCGATTAAAAGACCCTTTATATCCCCTATCGCTAATGGGTTCCCTCCCCTCATTTTTTTGAACTCATGTATCCATTTTCCGGCTCCAGATGTCAACATTGGGAGCTTATTTTTCAGGTTTTCTCAATCCATCTGCGGCCAGGGTATATATTGTGGTCTCGTTCCTCCTTTTTCCAACAAGGGGAACTGCGACACATTAAACTCCTTTTCCTCTCTCATCATTTTTCTGTCTATCGCAGAGGTAATATTACAGCATCGCTGTCTACCTGGCAATGTTCTTAACCTGCTCACATAGGGTGGTGGAGACACCCCCCTCTGACCGTGTAACACGCCTTCATGCTGATCTGATTGTATGGTTAACTCTGGTGTTTTAGGTGCAGATCCATTAGAATCCAACCATCTTTTTCCTTTCCCCTAGAGAAGCGTCTTTCGTGACTTCTCTCGTCTTCTCTTTCTTCACATTCTTCTCTTTCTGCGTCCTATATTGTTTGTGCCCAACTCGTGCAACTTCTCTCATCCTCCTCATTTCTATTCAGTGTCAGCCTATCTAAGGACAGCTCTCTATGTCTGCTGCTTCGGGAGGTGTCCTCAGTATCGTACAACTGAGTGCTCTCAAGACGCTCATCCTCTTTTTTCCCAGGGGGTATCTTTTCTAGCCCCATCTCATCATATATTTTATAGATTGTCTCTCCAATACTTATGGTGTCAAAGTCCTATTCTGGATTTACTCTAGACGTGCCTGGTACTGAATCGTACTCAGGAAAGAATTATTCTATATCTTCCCAGTCTACTACTGGATCGAGTTTTTTAACCTCTCTTTCCAGATACATGAGATCCCGTGCTCTCTGTCTTCGCCTACTTTCTATGTTGTCATCAAATTCTCTACGCTTCCTTGCTTCCTGTCTGATCCTATCTTTCTCTTGTTTTCTCACATCTCTTCGTTCATGTGCCCTTCATATTTCCTCATCTCTTTCTCTTTTTATTCTCTTCTCCTGTATTTTTTGTTCTTCTTCTTCTATTCTCCTTTGTTCTATTCTTTCCTGATCATCAGCTGTTCTCTGCTTATGATTGCGTTTTCTTTATTCTTCCTCCATTTCCTGGTTTGTAACCTGCTAGTTATGATATAACTGCTCTCATTTCTGCCTATCTTTTTTCCTAACCCCTTTGTCTCTTAACTGTTTTTCCTTTTCCTTCTAAGTCGTCATGTTCTCGATTTCAACAAAATCTGACCTTCCATCCATTCGTTCTGTGTGAATGCTATCTCATCAGTCCTATCCTCATCTCCTTTCCATCTCTTTACCTCTCTTCCCGTACCTAGAGATGTACTTGCTTGTGCTTGATCACCTTTTTCCTTTTTGCGTCTCTCCTTGTCCTTCGGGACTTCGGAGGTAATATCTCTTTCTCTGTCCTTTCCTGGGCTTTCGTCACTACTTTGCGTAGGCGACTCATATGACGGGTTGCTACATCCCGTGGCTGCTTTAAGTTCCCTCAATGGGTACAATCCTTCGTCTTTACTAGCATTGCTTTTTGTTTCACCTGGGGCGGGTGGCTCAGAAGGCACTTCACCCCCCTCTGTGCATATATTCAGTATCCAATCTAACGGTGGCTCCTCCTCCTTTTTCTTCATGGTACATGTTCTAAACTATGTAAACCGAGGGTGGGTTCCCAACATGTATCAGTAGGATTTAAGTTACACGCCTACTTCAAAACAAATCTGGGGGGCGCTGTTGCGCACGTTCGGACATGGCTGCCTGATCAGAACGCTCCGGCCCGAGAATCATCCGTTGACTAAATTGATCCTGTTTCGGAGCCCGCAATGGGGAGCTGAGCACACCGGAACGTGTGTCAAGGGTAGCAGCATCTGCACTGAAAATCCTGGAACGAGCAAGGCCTTGGCTGCGGAGATACATGGCTCGGCGGTTCCAGCGGGGCGGAACTGTGGCAGACGCCGACCCCGGGAACCAGAGGAATACCGCTGGGAGCCGCTGACACTCTAGCCAAAGGGCCATAGAGAGCGAAGCCCGCGAAAAAAAACGACCGAAGCTGCGGTGGAGCAACCCAACTTGAGCGGCCAGCTCCCTTCTCCCTCTCATACCTACACCAGACCCAGCCACGGAGAAACGGTCTGACGTCGCGACCACCCGATGAGCGGCGCCTCCCACACCGCGCTGCTGGAAACCTGCGGCTAGAGCCGAGTCAGACCCTGCCCTCACGGCACACAACTCAGGCAAGGCCGGCCCCCTACGCGGGCACTCCGCACAGCCCCCTAATGCCCCCGCCTGCTGGAGCTGTACGGCGAGCCGAGTGACGGCTGGGCGGCTTGACTCCCTGCAGGAGTGAGACAAGGTAGCAGGGGGGCAGATATCCCTACAAACTTTACACATAGCGCTGGCCTGTGAGGTGGACACATTGAGGGGACAAGGTGAGGCGGATATATCCCTGACTAACTCCTCCAGCGACCCCGGTGTATGGGTCATTGAGCCTTGGCTGCGATTTGGCTGCATTTGAAGCTACACGTGTGGACCTCGAAATACCGGGGCTGCCTGAACACCCGAAACCACAGGTCAGTGAAGTCTGGGATACCCGGTGCCGCTCATATTGTAAGCTTCCACTATCCGTTGAGGCAAGCAGTGGGTTGACTGGCCGGCTGACACCCTTGGCGGCCACTGTAGTGGCTGAATAAAGCGAATAAGCCTTGACACCCGGAATTCTGGACATGTGGGATAGCGCATTCCACTTGCAAGCTGGGTGAGCTGTGCACTTCTTCTTCGCCAGGTATCGCCTGCACAACATTTGGTGGGACAGCAGCTAACCAGGCGCAGGGGCCTGGTGATACCCTGGGGTTCCAGACACCCTAGCTTCCCAATAACCCAGGTGGATGCAAGGCAACAGTCGCTGATCCCCTGAACGGCCTGGGGCTAACTACCTGACTACAGGGGCATGGGGAACACGAGGAAGCAAGACAAGATGGCCGAGGGAGTAGGCGCTAAGAAGAAAGGGCCAATGGATTCATATACCAGCGGACAGGCGGGGGGCAGCGAGATGGAACCGCCACCGACAACTAATCCTGTGACGAGTGTGGAGAACGGAGACAGGGTTGAATACCTGACCAATATAGTCCAACGTGGCTTTTTATCCCTGAATGTGAAACTGGATGACATCGTAACGAATCCAATACGGAGGAAGGGCACACTTCTTCGAGACGCCTGCTGCAGCCCAGGCCTATGTGGAGGCCACCATTCCGCTGCCTCCTAAAGGTCGCGGACCAGACCAGAACGGGAGACACCCACCTGCAGATGCAGACTGAAACCTAGCTACGTAACCCAACACATGCAAGTATCCTTCTAGTTTTGGAACTGCTTGGCCCCCATGAAGGCTCCAAGTAATGAGAAGCGGGCCGTGAGCCGGTCGGGTAGCCTCGTGATGCAACGTAGTACCCTCAGGAATGTTCCTAACAGTTGTCAGGGTCCATCGTCAAGTTGGGGCAGATGATGTGGGTGGAGGGAGGGGCAGGGAGGGTGGTGATGTTTTGTACAATTGCAACCTACCAGACGAGTTTAAGTCTCGGGGAATAGCAAGTATGTTTGAAAGTTGTGCATTAACTGAAACATGGTCTCGCAGGCGCCAACGCCACTCAGATGTTAATAATTTGTATAATCAGGGTCGCTACAGTAAGCTACAATATGTTCGCATGGAAAATGGGTGATGGGTTAAAGATAAGACTAATGTCACGGAATGTCCGAGGCCTAAACAATCCAATGAAAGCCAGGAAGGTAGGCAACTATGTCACCAGGCATGGGCCACACATACTGATGGTGCAAGAAACGCATGCACAGAAATTGGTTAATGAGAACTTACTGGCTAAATTCGGGCAAACTGCGATACTATACCAATTACTCCTCACAGTGCAGAGGCGTGTGCACCCTCATACACCACTCGCTGGGCTTTCTTGCAAAGGGCCACTTAGTGGACCCAATGGGAAGATATGAGCTGGTCTGGGGGGAAATCGCAGGGAAACAAATAACCTTGGTGAAAACCTATGGCCACAACTTAGACGACCCTGATTTTTACCTACAAATGCTTGAGATCCTTACTAATCATGATGCGACCACTGTTATATGGGGGGAGACTTCAATGCTGCGATACACCAAGCCCTGGATAGATCTTCCAAAATGGAACAGGCCACCTCCCAGGGTAGCATTGACCTTGAAACAGATCCTCTCGCAATTGTCCCTGATTGATGCCTGGAGGGTACTTCATCCAACCAGCAAACGGTATACATTCTACTCCTCTGTGCATGACAGTGAGTCACGTATATATTATTGGTTCGTGTCCTCAGCCATGGCACCAGCGCTGCAAAATTGTGATATCTTGCCCCGTACGCTATCGGATCACTCCCCGGTTATGTTGGAGATTATACTGAAAGAGGCCCCTAGACCGGCGCGAAGATGGAGGATGCCTAGAGGTATACTTAGGGACCCAAATGTTGTCAAAACCTTACATGAGGAAATCGCTAACTTCTTTACAGACAATGTTGGGTCGATAGCCCAAATATCAACAGTATGGGAAGCCTGGGCGAGAGAGGCCTTGATATCCAAAACCTGTGGTCTATTGAAAGGCATACGCACGGAACTGGAAGGGGTGGAGAGGGAATTGAACGAACTGGAAGAAACTTAGAGCCACACACAAAGTGGTGACACACTGGCCAAAATACATAAACTCCTGAGAGATTTAGACAAGTTAGCAATGCAGGAAATACAATACATGGCAGCCCCGACCCGTGCGCGCAGATATGATGAGGGTAATAAAGCAGGGAGAATGTTGGCCAACTTGGTCAAACAAGAGAAACAAGCAATCCCGATCGCCGCAATCCAAATGGCGCAGAATGAAATAATCACGAGTGAACAAGGAATTAATGACGAATTTGTTAAATATTACAAAAATCTCTATACGAACAGAGATAGGAAATCCCCTTCTGAGATTAGGCCCTACCTCGCTGCGCTAGACCTCCCCAAGATCCCAGAGGAGAGCAAATTGATACTAGAGCAGCCCGTTACAGCAGAAGAGCTTACCGAGGCAATCAAGGAGCTCACATCTGGTAAAGCGCTGGGCTCAGATGGACTGAGCGCTGAATTTTATAAAGAGTTTCGGGAGGAGCTGGTCCCGGTAATGTTGGAACTATGGGAGGAGGCCCTGGGTAAGCTAATACTGCCCCCCACAATGCGAGAGGCTATAATTACGGTATTGCCTAAATCGAGACGCCCGCCACAAGAAATGGCATTGTATAGACCCTTATCCCTGATAAATGTGGACGCTAAGATCTTTGCGAAGGTACTGGCGAACCGCATGCTACCCTTTACACCCATGCTGGTACATGCAGACCAAAGTGGTTTTATTCCCCGAAGGTCCACTGCCTTAAACCTGCGTAGGTTATTCGGCATAATGGCACAAATAAACCCAAACAAGCAAGCTATGGCGGTGTCTCTTGATGCCGAGAAAGCGTTTGACTCAGTCTCCTGGGAATACCTCTTCTTGGTGCTTGAGGCGTTCGGAGTGGGCCCCCACTTTATCAAGTATGTCAAACTGCTATATACTGCCCCTGGGGTGAAAGTATGCACAAATAGAACCATATCTGAGCTGTTCGAACTGGGCCGAGGAACCATACAGGGGTGTCCCTTCTCCCCCATTCTTTTTGCTTTAACAATAGAACCCATGGCAGCTGCAGTTCGGTTGAGACATAACAACAGGGGCTTAACACTGAAAGGAGCCACCCAAATAATATCATTGTACTCAGATGACACGCTGCTTTATGTCCGTGAACCGGAAAAAAACATTGACCCCCATCATGGCAGACATTAACGAATTTGCACAGTATTCCGGCTACACGATAAACAACTCCAAGTCAGAAATATTTCCGCTCACCCCTTCCACGGAAAGCCCTGCTCTGACATGCGGCCTCAAGTGGGCAGACCGAAACATTAGATACTTTGGGGTGTTGGTTTCAGGTAATAAGCAAACCCTTTATACGGATAATCATGATCTGGCACTGCAAACAATCAATACCAAACTACAGGTCTGGAGACAACTTCCAATTTCATTGCACGACAGAATCGCAATCCTTAAAATGATAGTGCTCCCGAAACTGCTATACATATTTGTAAATATCCCCATATGGCCGGGAAAGGAATTCTTCTCCAGGCTTACGTCCATGGCGGTGTCGTTTCTCTGGAACGGGGGGGGGGGGTGGCCAGGATCAGCTGGGCTTATCTTGACCTTTCTGAACAGGATACTCTGTTCTTGTTTCCTTAATTGTATCCACTGTCGGCCTTTTCCAACCAGATACAACCTTTGCTTCTGGGCATGGTTACCTTCAGCTGAGTTTCGCTCCGTCTTAATTCTCGATTTATTTGCTGCAACACTCTCCTCTTGAGACATTGGGCCTCATTACAAGTACTCCGGTCCGGAATTAACACTGCCGGCAAAACCATACCGGCACCGTTTCCATGTCCGCCCAATCATGACCCGCGGCCCCGGTAATAGCACCACCCTAAACCGCCACCGCGGAAATAGGGGTCCCGTTAAGTCCGTCTGCACGGAAACCCCTCCGTTACCGTCAACACGAAACACTGTGAGCATCACAACTAGCGCGGACACGGAAATACCGGCAAAAAAATGGCATAAATACCGTGATCACGGTGGCGGAACCGCCGCCACCGCGAACATGGCGTTATATACTGCCTGCTGAACTGAATCAGGGCACAGGTGCACCAAATCAGCCCAGCTGGACCTAGCAGGCCACTGGGAGCCTACAAAAGGGCCACACCCAGCCCAACACAACACAGAACCATGCAGGCAGCAGGTCTAGTAGCACTGGGACTGGGACTGGGCCTACGCAACCAACAGGCAGCACTGCACATGGTGGCAGTAATGGCGCAGAGGAGGAGGCGAAGGCAGAGCAGGCGCAGGCGGCAACCAGCCAACCCTGCAGCTATGGCAAACCCCATTGCCCAGCCAGCCCGACCCTGCCGCCAGCCAGCAATACCACGCATCAGGGCCTCACCCTGGAACCTCACCCCAGGACAGATCCACACACTATACCGGCTGGACCGTGCAACAATCCTGCACATCACCGCCATGATTGAGGACAACATCAGCAGCCTAATTGACACCCCCACCGCCACCCTCCCCCTTGAAGGTTGTCTCAGTACTGCATTTCCTTGGCACTGGCACCTATCAACACACGGTTGGTGAGCTGCACGGCATATCACAACCCTGTTTCTCCAAAATCCTGGTACAGGTACTGGATGCCCTGTTGCGCCATGTGTCGGAACACATAGCCTACCCCGCACCCTCCCCGAGGTCATTGCCACCAAGTTGGCCTTCCATGCCATAGCAGGCATGCCAAATTGCATAGGCGCAGTTGGCTGCACCCACGTTGAGCTGACAGTACCACGTGCAATTGAGGCGGTGTTCCGCAATAGGAAACAGTATCACTCTTTGAATGTCCAGATGGTTTGTGATGCCATGCAACTGATTACACACTGCTGCGCACGTTTCCCAGGCTCATCACATGACTCAATGGTACTGCGGAATTCCACGTTGCCATGGTACATGGAACGTTATGCCGGACAAAGCACATGGCTATTGGGTGAGTACAGCTGACGATGCTACAACCCTGTCGAAGTGGTGTGTGTGTGTCCAGGCCAATGAGCATTGTGAGTGTGCCGCTGTGACCGCACATGCATCACCCCCCTTCCATCTAGCAAATACACAGCGGATGCCAAACATCATGAAGGAAGACATGACAGGGCACCACAATGTGCCCGTGCACACGCTGGCACAGCCAATCCCGTCACTGTCCCATGAACCTTGTGCCACTGCAGACACCCACCCTCAATTGAAACACTGCCTCAAAAGGCACGAGAGGCGTGTAAATGAGACGACGTGTATTTACTACTTCCGTACAGTGGAGTCACTCTGCCATGTGTGGACAGCACTTCACCGTGACATGCACACAATCAAATGTCACCCGCAGGGCACAGTAAACATGCAAGTTAATGTGTAGGCCCATATCCAGTTAGCGACATACATCGTGATGCCCAAAACATACCTCCATACACTGCATGGTACATATGCATGAATGAATGATGATACAAGAATGCACAGCAGCAGATGAGGACATGATGCCACAAACACTGACATGTTCCCCCATCTACATCCCATGTAGGTGATGCAGGATATGCACTCACGCCATGGATGATGACACCTGTACGGAGACCAAGGAACAGGCATGAAGAGGCATACAATAGGGCACATATCCGCACACGTGGAATGATTGAGAGGACATTTGGACTGCTGAAGGCCGTTTCCGCTGTCTGAGCAGATCTGGCGGATCACTACTGTACAGCCCAGTGAAGACGGGTAAAATCACGCTCGTATGTGCCATGCTGCACAATATATGCCTGCGCAGGAACATCCCAATGCCACCAGACGCAGATGAGGAAGATGGGGATGGGAATGGGGATGGGGATGGAGATGGGGATGGGGATGGAGATGGGGATGGGGATGGAGATGGGGATGGGATGGCACCGCCTCTCCCTGGGGGTCCACATGATGGCCAGAGAGCACGGGATGCCCTGATTCGCATTTACTTTTAAGTCACAGCACATTCACAGAAATGCACGAACATGGTGACGACAATGAATTAATAGTTGCACTGCAAAATAAATGACCAATGTCCACACATGTATGTCTTGATTCGAAATGGTGATGTATTGATGTAATAACAACAGGGAAGGAGGTGCATTGGTTAGGGAAGCTGTACACCTGGGGCCACCCACCACCCAAACGTGCCCACCCCACCCAGACCCCATTGTTCAAACCCCCAAAACTACCTACCCCACCACCCAAACGTGCCCACCCCCACCCAGACCCCATTGTTCAAACCCCCAAAACTACCTACCCCACCACCCAAACGTGCCCACCCCTCTCACACCCGTGTAGTCCACATGTGTCCTGCACTGCCCCGCACACATGCCATCACTTCCGTGTGCGCTTCTGTGCCTGTGCAACCTTGCCCGAGGGACCCGTTAGCCTACTCGAGCGCCTCCTTGGACTGGCAGTAGTGGAGCTGGATGGGGTGGTTGTGTTTGATTGGGCAGAATCTGGGATTGAGGGCATCCGTGCCAGATTTGCCTGTTGGCCAACCAACATGGCCTCTACAAGCCTGGAGGTGTGGTCGTTGCCCTCCCGCACATGGCGTGCAAGGGTCACTATAGTGCTCGCAAAGCGTGCGATGGACCTCGACAGGCGACGCACTGAGGCGCTGTAGCTCTCCCTCTGCAGCCTGGATTCCTCTAGCTGCCTCTCCACCAGCTGGGTGAGGGTAGCCTGCTGGTCCTCCATCCGCTGCATGCGGGCATTCAGTTCGGCCATGGATGGGGTGGGCGACCTCATGGGACTCCCCAGTGATGTGGGGCTGAACTCCAGCTCATGGAAGGAGCCCAGGTCTTCCAATGTGGGCATCTCCCCCTGTGGCCCCGTTTCCGAGTGCTCTTGTGGGGCACTGTTATCACTGCAGGCCACCCCCTCTGCAGTGCTGCTGCCTTCGGTGTTGTGTTGGGTGGCCATGATAGGTTCCCGTGGCACCTGTCTAGACTCAGGCAGTGTGGAGACGGTGGGAATGTCGGTGGTGGTGGTGGGCCGCACATCTGTAGTGGCTGGTAATGTGGCCAGAGGTGCAGAACTGCCGGCAGCATCCTCCTGTGTGGTGGCGGTGGCTTGTGTACTTGCCGGTGCAGATTGGCTGGCCTGTTGTGCAGTATCACGGTCACTTGAAACGGCTGTGGGGACACAAAGGGCATGCAATTAGTGTTGTTGTGGTGGCAGATGGGTGCATCACATGCGTCATTAAGATTGTACATTGAATAGTGTTAGTCACATGCATCTGATTGCTGGTGTATGCATTCTGTGATATTGGTTGCCATACGGATCATGATGGGTCCTTTGGCCCACACATGCACTGCCTGGGGGGGTGGGGGGGGTTGTTAATGGGTCCTTTGGCCCACACATGCACTGCCTGGGGGGGGGGTTGTTAATGGGTCCTTTGGCCCACACATGCACTGCCTGGGGGGGGGTTGTTAATGGGTCCTTTGGCCCACACATGCACTGCCTGGGGGGGGGGGGGTTGTTAATGGGTCCTTTGGCCCAGTACTCACAACTGCATATTTTCATGTGGCATTCATGTTTGGGCACTTACCGGCACCTGCAGGTGGGCTCACTCCTGCCTCAGCCTCCCCGATCCCATGGATTCCCTCTAGGTGGAGGACGCTGCTGCAACGCTCCTCCCATGCTTGCAGCCACAGTGGGGAAGGGGGTCCTCCGCCTGTCCCACTGCTGCGTTGGCGGTGCGTGGAAATGAGGTTGCGTACCCTCAGCCTCAGGTCGTCCCACCGCTTGTGGCAGTCCTTCACGCTCCTCGCTGTCACGCCCACAGCGGGGCACTTGCATGCAGCTTCGGCCCACACCTCCTTCCTCCGCTGCTGTGTGGCACGCCGTTGGTCGGCACTGAACAGCATCTCCGCATTGTCCACAATGTGCTCCACCAAGACGGTTAGCTCCGCCTCGCTGAAGCGCTGTTTGTGCTGCCTCTGAGCAGGAATCCTGGCAGACATGCTGGTGGTCCCTTTTGGCTTCTCAGAGTTAGGATTGTGCTTGTGCTGGCTCTGGATGGCAATGGATTGTGCTTTTATATGATGGCCGCCTCTCTGTTTCCTGTTTTGGCGATCATGGTATTTCCGGTTCCGTGTCCGTGGCGGCGGAGGCGGACACGGGTTTTGCACCACTTGTGGCTGCGTTATTTCCATTTCCGTGGGGTTTTCCGTGACGGCGGTAACAACGTTTCCGAGTCCGTGTGGTGCGCGCGACCGACAGCGTGTAATCGGACGGTTTTTCCGCAACCTTGCGGACACGGAAACGTTTTTACCGCCGTCACGGATTTTGCACGGTCCCGGACTGGCAGGTTGTAATGAGGCCCATTTAGTAACCTTTGTTCTGCTCATGTGCGTAGTGGAGTTATTACACTCATGTATAAAGTGCTTTTGAGGTATATATATGTATATGTTGACGCTTGCCGCAATCTATTCTACTACTAAGCATAAGCAAGCTTCACGATTCCTTTGCTTCTTGCGGTTTCTTCCATCTGTAACGTTTAAACTAATTGAATATGTTCATCGTGCATATGGCATACGTTTCTGCATCTTGACAGCAACTTCTTCACCTTAGGCTCAAGATATCACTTATCTATGGTATTTTGTCTCTTTTTCACTATTTTCAGGTCATTATATCTTCTATAGGTGTGTCAGTCCGATTTATTATGACGTCACCATTCGTCTTCCTTTATTATCTTGTTGGCTTCTTCGGGTATTCCATTCTGACAACCGTCATTCTGTCTTGACTGTAGATATGGTTTTCTCAATGGGTACCTTACTGTCCAGGTTTTCTTAGGTGTCGGTACTTCAATAGGTGCTGTAACTCTGATTGGCACTGGGCAGAGCCCATGTGCTGTTCTCTGCTGGTTTATCTGTTCATCATATGTCACATACTTTGGCGTGAAAGTACCAGGTACTATGAAGGGGGTGGCTGGAGTGTGGATGACACTTGGCACTTCCTCTTCACCTGGTTGCGACAGTGGAGGTTCTGGATAGGACTCTCACAGACCATGTACCACTGTTCATGGGACTTGCACATAGGGGTGCTAGGTCCCCAATTCCCAGGTGGAGATTCCATAATAGAATGTTGACCAGTTGTGCTTTTAGGGCCTCTCTGAGGGACGGGACTCATCAGTTTCTGGATCATACATGGGGCTCTACTTCAAGTAGGTCCAATGATTTGGAGCCAAGAAGGAGTTCATTGTGGGGGTCTGCATCTCAGTGAATGTTGGGTACGTGTAGTCCTGATGGCTGAAGTTCTGGGTCTTGAACGAAAGCTGGCCTATTTGTGACAAGATTTGGCATGGGGTAGATCTCGCAGGATGTACTTGCCAAAGCTACGAGTGACCTGCAAGGGAGAGATTGGACGACCATGTATATGGTGGGTATGTTTCAAAGCAGCACTCGGAGAGGGATAAGGCAGGCAGGCTGTTGGCCTGGGTGGTTAGGAGGGAGTGTTGGCAGCGCATGTGCATGGGAGCAAGGGACAGGGAGGGCGAGTTGGTCACAGAGCATGACAGTCTTTGTGATGTGCTTTGGGAGCCTATTGAAAGCCTGTATGCAGAGAAGATTGGGTTTGATGTGGATGGGTGGTCTTGTGGCTGGACACACATGATGTTGAGTGGGCTGTCGAGGAACTGAGCTCCAGTAAGAGATGCCCGGGGTATGGAGCTTTAAATCCCTAAGCTGTTGGAAGTCTTCCTGCAGGGCAAGGTGCATGGTAGGCTCTCAGGGTCCATGCTGGAAGGCCTGGTGATATTCTTGCCTAACAAGGTCTGGTATGATAGGAAGTGCGCCTCATACTGACCCCTGTCCATGATGAATGTGGATGTTAAAATTCAGTATATCCAGTTATGCAGGGTTTGCCCATCCGGACCAGACTGGATTTATTCCAGGCAGGTCCACTATGCGGAATCCAAGAAGGTTATTCCTGATCCTGTATAAATATAGCATCTCTGCTGAGAAGTAGGCAGTAGTCAACTTGGATTCTTATAACCCCTTTGACTCTGTTAACTGGGACTTAAAATGGATGGTACTGGGCAAAATGGGACTGGGGGCAGTTAATTGACTGGGTGAAGCCTCCACTTCCAGAGTGCAGGTCAAAAGGGCCATCTCAAGTCTGTGGCAAGTGTAGCAAGTGCAGCAAGGCATGCAAAAAGGCTGCCCACTGTCTCTGCTGGTTTTCATACTGCCCATTGAACCACTGTGCATGTCTATCCAAAGTGGCATGAAGCGGTTTCGATTTTGGATGGGTGGAGTGAGGCACTGCGTCTCGTTATATGCCAATGATGTGCTTTTATATGTTTGTGATCCAGCTGCAAACCTGGGGCAGACTATGGGTGCTGTGGAGGCATGTGGGAGTCTCTTAGGCTGGTGATAAATAATTCCAAGTCTGCGATCTACACCCCTGCCCAGAGCCTGTGCACCTGGGAATTTTGAGAAACCTGAAGGGGCCTCCCTAGCTAGTCCCCGGGGATCGTTCATCCAGGAGGCCAGGACATGGCCATTGCTATTGGATCCAGTTCATGGGGATGGACCAGTGAGGGAGGATCATCTGGATGGGGTTCCTCTGGGAGTGGAAGTGGGGCACAAGCGGATGAGATGCAGTATCCCCCTTCTTTCAACACCTTTTACCCATCCTAGCACGAAGGACATTTAAAACCACTGCCCCCCCTTTTTCGAAATGAATACTTTCGTATGGCACGACAGAGAATGGACTAACACCAGAGCCGTTAACCTGGCATGTCCAAATACAAGGGTCATGCAAAGTCAGGCAATTGATCAGAATCACACACACTTGACAGCCCTTTCCCTTCCCCACAGGGATAAAAAGTGGAGCAAGAGAGCACAGTACGAGCAATGCAGACCACACAATGAGACAGCTATCCAGGTCTGGCAGTGCAAGAAGAGGAGAAGGCAGCAAATATCGAGAGGCTGACCAAGAGAGGCACAACCTTGCCCTTTCCGACGCAGACCTTTGAAACCTCTGCAGAGGGAATCGTAAGACTGAGGATAATAGCCTAAGTGTGCTGCAGCAGATGCCAATGGTACATGGAGCGTGTTGACGCTGATAAGCAGGAGCGAGGGAAACTCTTGCTACCGTGGAACCGGCCTTGACTCCATCTACAAGGAAAGCCAAGCATTTTATCACAGCCGGTGAGTCGAGGGGGGAGCAAAATGGCAAGTTCAACTAAGTTCAAAGAACTGTAAAAGTGTTAAGGGGAGACCAGCTGCAGAGGGAACCAGCACCACATGGGTGATAACTCGAGAGACTCTGGTCGATCCCTGTCTGAGTGAAACTACAGAAACCAGAAGGTCGTAAGAGAGACGCCAAGATAGGTCAAAGTGGTCATACATGAAGTCAAGCAAAATCCCCGTACAGTCGAAAGCCTTTGACCAAAAAACTGTGAGAAAGCAAGGGAATTGAATCCCATAAACATTTGTGAAAGAGGGATTCTGACGAGAAGGGGGCAAGTGTAAAGTCCCAAGAAACAGTGTGTTGACAATGGTGAACACGGCCGAGGCATGTCCACTGGAACTGTTTAAAAAGACATTAAGGAAGGAAGGAAAAGCCATAGTGAACCCGGTGGAGGAAGGCTGAGAGTAAAGAAGGGCCAGCGCCCAAAAGAGGGGGATCCAGGGGTGAAGAATCCTCACCCTAAGTGAAACCATGAAACAAACTTTCATTTGTTGAAGAAACTTTTGTTTTGTTGCTTGAATACATCAGGCCCTCGAAGGCTCAAAACGTGGAGAAGGGAGAACCAAGCTACCGCATACTGACATATTATTGAGAACACTTTTTCCTTTTCTTGAAAACCATCCCACACCCTTTTTGTATTAGTTGTAAGGTTTGGCAATAGGTTTCTTAGTCTTTTTATTTGACAAAACACCACTAGCACTAGGACTGCCTTATTTTCATTTGATGGCTGACACATGCGCCCATCTTAGATTTAGATTTAGAATAGGCATTTTTCCAGCCTACATACAGTTTAATAAACACCCTTGAACTGTGATCACTTGTGTCTGTCTTTACTGTTGCACCATGATTTCCTTACAGAATGGAGATCTCAGAAGGTAGGTTCAGGCACCTTGGTATCATGGTGAGTGAAAATTGAAAATGGGTATATCAGGGGATTGTGGAGCGGGCAGTGGCTGCTTTTGGCAAGCTGGCTGAATTTTGAGAAAGATTCCCTATCTCATTGATGGGGTGAGCAGCATTGGTAAAGATGATTGTGTGGCCAAAGTTGCTGTATTTATTTTATCACCTCTTGCTGCAAGATGCTACTCTGAAAGGGGGGGTTCGCCAAGGATAGCGTTGGCTACTTTGCAGTTACCAGTGGGTCAGGGGGCATTGGTTGTGAGATCATTGATTTAGGTCCTATTATTGGGGTTCTGTGCTCCAGCATATGGGGGACTGGTTCGTCCTTACACATACGGACCATTTCACTGATTGGATCAGGGTGGAATCTGCTACAAGGAACCTACTAGAGCTGCTGACTCCATTGAGCATTATTATATGGATTTGGTGGCAGGCTACCAAACTCCTGGGTCAGATATCCTTTATGCCGGAGATTTTACTCACTTGTGGTAGGTTGGGGTATGTATTCAGGCCAAAGGGGGAGTGGTATAGGGTGAGTGGGAAATTGGGGATTGTTGGGTGGCACCTATAGACAGGACAATGGCCATCACGTTTGCGCAGTTTGGGGTTGCACACCCCTTGGTTCACCTTAACCTTCTAGAGTTTGCTACTTTAATAGCAAGGATTACGGTGGCAAGAGACGGCTTTCCAGAGATACCTCAGATCCACGGGATCAATGTGATATTTAACTGGCTGCCTGTGGTAGGAATGTCTCAGAACTATATGCAGCGGACAGGGAGGAGCACAATGTGGAGGTTTGGGCCCTGAGGCTGAAGTGGGAAGGAGATATAGGGGAACAGTTTTCTGAAGGGGAATGGTGCAGAGTGTTGCTACCCATGAAACAAGTGTCCAGGAATGTCAGGTTCCAGTGAATCCACTACAAAATAGTGAGATGCTCATATATCACTCTGGTGATGGGGGCTAAAATGAGTCCAGGAGCCGACCCAAATTGTTGGAGGTGTAAGAGGGATCTGGGATTGTATTTACACATGTGGTGTGGGTGTGAACTGGTTACAGGTTTTGGGACGCAGTTCTGGCAGAAATGTTTGTGTTGATAAAGGTGAGGATTCAGCCTATGGTGAAGCAGTGTCTTTTTGGGTTATGGCCTTGCAGGAAAGGGAGGTGCAGTAAAGCACTAAACAAAGTTGTAGCGTTAAGTCGCATACTGGCAAAGCGTGTGATAGCAGTGGCGTGGAAGGCGCAGTCGGGACCGAGGATAAGTTAATGGCAGAGTGCGATGCAAAAGTGAATCAGGGCATAGAGAGATGTGGCCTCATCTCTGAATCCTTCTGGGGATGATGGTTATCAGTACAGTGTCTGGTACCAACCTTGGGACTCCCTCAAGGCCAATTTGGACCTCCGGCTGCTGTAGATTCATTTTGAGGGCATGCAATTCTGGTGTTCGAGGGGTCTGCTAGGTTGAGTGGAGATATATGGAGGGTGTAGTGCTGTGTAGGGGGTGCCTGGTTATGTTGTACCTACCAGTATAAGAGCTGTTGGGGGGATTGGAGAGATGGGAGGATCATATGGGTTGGGCCTTGTCTGGATAGAGAAGAGTATGGATTTTCGATATGAGGATAGTTTTTTCCGGAGAATGTGGACAGATATTTGTTCTAATGTTACCATATACTGTATATTGTATTTGGTTAAATAAATAAAAGTGTTAAAGAAAATGGGAACCTGCCTTTTGCTTACGACAACGGATAAAAACCTCTGATCAGTGATTGATGTGACAAGGCCAGTAAGCTGGCCTTGTCAAGATGGGGCGGAAACCCATCTCAGGTGGGGTTGAGGGAAATTCCAGGGAGAAATCCAGTCAGTCCTTTCTCTGAGGTACACAGTGGCAACCTTAGTCTTGAATTCTATTCTGAGACATTTGCGCATAGAGGAAAACCATCTAGCATGTAGGGAGGGAATCCCTGAAAACTCAGCTATTAAACTGACTACAGCATAACATCAGTCAAAACTGAACATAAGTACCTCAGACCTACCTACAGATGCCCACTCTCCGTAACATTGACCAATTGGAACCTCCTCTGCCTAGTTACGTCAACATTCTATGTAACTGCACACAAGCAATCATCCAAGTATTATGAAAGATCAGACTGATTTCACTCAGTTTCCTCTCAATCCTTAATTCTATTGGGCCATTACACCTGTGAACGTGCAAAGTATCTGCACTTAAAATGTTGACCAAAGAGTATGGGAGATCCGACTCATTTGGGCCAGTTTCCTTGCACTTTATAAATTAAACTGTAACAGTAAGAACCCTTCATCAAAAGAGATAAGAATAATAAACTCCAAAAACACGACAACTGCAATCTTGAACAAAAGGTTCTCTATCCCTTAACTCTTCCCTTTTTGCGCCCCAAAGATTCATACCTTATCCACATTACTTTACTCAACTATCAGTCCTCACACATGGTAGCAAGCTGCCAATAAACATATCACATTAACATTGCAATATCATTGCTCACTTCTCTAGGCATATGACCCCTCCACACAGTGACAAACGTGGCCCTCGCAGCGTTGACTTCAACAGATGGTTCTGGGGCTCTCCCTTCTGAATGAAACACACACTGAAATGCCTCCACCAATGTGACCTAGAATTATTTTGACTAGTAGGACACCAGACTTTTCTGGCTTAAAAACCTGAGCTACCAAAATGCCAGAAGTACACTACACAAGACCACTTTACATCACATCACATCAGTGGTCATGATTAAATGTTTTTCTCTTTTGTCCTTTAATGGGGGTCATTCTTGCTGGGGAGTATCATTATGTATGGTTTGCATAATGTTTGTTTGTTTGTTTTTGTTTATTGATTTGTATAGCGCACCAAACCCAAAGGTAACTGGGCGCAACAGGGAACAGAATACATGGATACTTAAGCTTAGTTACAAAAGAAAGACACAAGGTACATGAGGAAGAAGAAAACATTTGCAAATAAATAGTAGAGCAAATCTGGTGAGTCAATATACATGTGTACAATCATAGAGGTCAGTGTCCGGGCAAGGTTCAGGGGCTAAAGCTAGGTTGCAGTGAATCTTAGGAGTCATTGGAATGTAGCCATCTGAGAATATTCCGTCTGAGGTTGTAATAGGATTGGTCTATTCTGATGCCAAGTGGGAGAGAGTTCCAATACTGGGCTGCCTTAACCGGGAAGCTACTGCCGCCTGTTTTTTATAGCCTGAATCTTGGTGCCAGTAGGCAGTAGGAATTGGAGGCTCTGGTAGGACGGTCGGATGTTCTTCTCACTATTCTCTCTGCAAGGTAGGGGGAAGCTGCATTATTAAGGCATTTATATGTCAGTGAGGCTGTTATTAGAGAAATCCTGCCGCTAATTTTTAGCCACTGTTATTCTCTTCTAACCTTAGAGGTGGGTTCTCTAGTAGGTAGATTGAGGGCAGTTCTCAAGGCGTTGTTTTGCAAAGTTTGCAGTTTGTCAATGATGTATTTGTTGGCTACTGAATACAATGCATTGCGGTAGTCAAGTTTAGAGAGTATTAAGGCGTTAGCCAGAATGATGCAGCTTGCTTGAGTGAGGAAAGCTTGGCATGCCCTGATGAGCTTGTAGGTGTAGGAGGTAGAGGATGCTAGGGAATGTAACTGTTTTTTCAGCGTAAGGGTAGAGTCAAGGTGAAAACCTAATGTTTTCACTAGTTTAGCAACTGTGATTATGTTGCCGTCAATGTTGAATGAAGAGTAGTTGGGGCTGAGTTTCTTAAGGTTAGTAGCAGAACCGAGGAGTAAGATTTCAGTTGTGTCATCATTCAGGCAGAGCCCATGATTGGCTATCCAAGCCTGAATGATGAGGTATATTTCATTTACCAAGGCCGTATCAGAGACAAAATTGCCCGAAAGGGGAATGAGGATCTGGGTGTCATCTGCATAGTTAGTGTAGGTGACTCCCAGTCTGTCCAATTTGTCAAACAGGGGCTTGGTAAATATATTGTACATAGTCGGCAAGACGCAAGAGCCTTGGGGTACACCACAGGCTATTTTAATGGGATCTGCTGATGCTGATGCCGATGTGGAAAAGACTCTCATGGTTCGGTTGTCCAAAAAAGATTGGACCCAAGCTATAGCCTCACTTGAGAAATGGGCCGTCGATGCCAGGTGTTTGCACAATACTGTGTGGTCCACCAGGTCAAAGACCGCCGATAGGTCAAGGAGGAGTAGCATGGCAGTGCTTCCCTTGTCGTTAAGCTCATCAATTTGGGTCTTGAGGTCAAGCAATGCTGTTTCCATGCCATGTTGTGGCCTAAACCCAGAATGGCGGACACCAAGGTGTTGGTTAGATTTGAGATAGCACTGGATTTGCAGGTAGGCTACTCTGTCTATTATCTTGAGAAGGAACGGTACCGTGGTGATGGGCCAATAGTTAGTTGGGATGGAGGGGTCTAGAGTTTGTTTTTTAAGGAGAGGTAAGACCCATGACTCTTTTAGGTTTCTTGGTATAGTGTTAGAGATGGAGGCTATGATCAATTTAGTTATGAAGTGGGCTAAGTCTCTTGCTGCATCCTTAATTAGTTGGGCTGGGCAGTTGTCACCTTTACAATTTGAAGGCTTAAGGGATGCAATAATTTTTTCTGTTTCCTGGATGAAAACTTTGGTGAATATAAAAGGAGCTAAACTGGTGGTGTTAGTGGTGGGGCTGGTAGATGGTGTCTCGTTATGAGGCAGGTCAGCTTTTTTTTGGGAAATTTTAGTTTGGAGTGTTGAAATTTTATTAGCTAGTGCGTGTTGGATGCTGGTGAACCATTGTTTATCGTTAGGTGTATTGTCAGGCGAGGGTACAGGGGTTTCCAGTTCCCTTAAAATAGCAAATAGTTCCTTGGTGTTGGAGCTTGCGTTAGATATTCTTAAGTTGAACAGGTTCTTTTTGGTGAGTAGGATTTCTTTTTTGTAGTTGTTAGCGAAGTGTTTGAGTAGCAATTTGTTTTCTTCAGAAGGGGTATGTTGCCATTGGGATTCTAATTTCCTTTTTTGTAATCTTAGTTCTTTTAGATGAGGGGTGAACCAGGCATTAAGGTGGACTTGTTTTTGCTTGTGCATGACTTCAATGGTGCAGTGGCATCTAGGGCTTTATTCATAGCGTTATTGGAACTCTCCACAACGTGTTCGGGATCCAGGTTATCAGGAAGAGCATTGATGGTAGGGAGTACGAGTGGCAGGAAGTTCTCAGGTGTGATGTTTTTTTTGGATCTGGTAGGAAGTGGGGGAGCCATGGCTTTGGTGATTTGTTTATCAAGGGTTAAGGAAAAGTCAATAAGGTAGTGATCTGTCCACCGTTGAGGGGTAACTTTATTAATGGAGTTTTTGGCAGTTCAAGGTGGTAACCCAGTCAAGGGACCTTCCTTTGTTATGCGTTGGGGTAAGAACTTTCTGGGTTAGGCATGTTCACCTAGCATGGTGGCTACAGATTGTGCTGGTTTGTCTTCAGGGTCATTAAATCCTAGGTTAAAATCTCCTAGTAGTAGGAGTTGGGAGGAATCTTTAGTATTATTCGCAATGACGCTAGACAGGTCCTCTTCGAATGTGCCGATGGGGCCAGGTGGCCTTATATTAGGTAAATAGTTAAGGTATGACAGTTAAAAATGGGCAGTTTGGCTGAGAGTAGTTCGAATGATTAACTAATTAACTGGTAGTTTTCTGGAATAGCTAGAGATAGTGCTGGGCCTGCTGCTTCGCGCAGCGAGGATTCCGTGACTGCCAGGAGGTCAAGGTTGTCTGAAGAAAGGATGTCTGCTATTTCGGTGGCATGTGCCACTAAGGATCTGGCGTTGATCAGGGCTCCGGTGTCATGATGCCTGCCCCCGGAAGACCAGACCAGGCCCAGCAGCCCCAGAAACAGGCATCATGCCACTTGGAGCATGCCCAAAAGCCCCAGTTAGGGGCTGTTTGGGTGCAGTCCTGGCGCCTATGGCGCCAGGCTCATAAAGATAAAGTCAGTCCTGGCGCCATGGGCGCCAGGCTCATTATTGATAACTTACCTGAAGCAGACCATGCTGCATACTCACCTGAGACAGACCATGCTGCATGAAGACTCAAGCCAAATGAGTCTTAGGAGGGACTATTTTACTGAAGGGACTATTTTGTTACTTGGGTGGGGCTGTGGAAGAATACTTACCTGGAACCTCTTCCAATGCTATTTAAACCACGCCCGGACAGCCACACGTGCTTCGCGTTATTCTGCTTGCTGCAGCGTAACGCTCACCGTGTTTTCAGCAGCTCCAGTCTTCAGCCACGCCCGCTTCAGTCCTGGGACTCCTGAAACAAGAAGAAAAGAAGGATAAAGGTTAGAACAGGAGTTTTAACTTTAATCCTTACCTGAATCCTGATCCATCTCGCCACGGAGCTGAAAGACAGAAGTCTTTGAAGCATCGCTTCACATTCCTACGGCGCCACGCTGAACTCACCTGCTTGGCGGTACTTCAGCATTCCATCACGCTCTCTCCATCTCGCGGCCGCCCTCCGACACCTAAGGAGACAAAGACAGCAAGGTGAGCAAGCAAAGACAATACAAGTTACCCCCCACAAAACTTACCTGATTTACCACGGGGGTCTCACCTCATCTGGGGTCGGCGCAGTCAACTCTGCTTCATCGCCGTACCCCGGCCCCTAAGGGGAAAACCACAATAGACTTACCTGAATCTTACCAATTGCCATTTGGAAATTTTCGAGTGGATTAATCGGCAACCTGCAAGGAATTGGACAGAGTGAAGATCAGACATTTGAACTCTTATGAACATTTGGACTTTAGAGTCAATACTGGAACTCACCAATTCCTCTACGCCAGTGAAGTAACTGGTCATCATCGCGCCCCTGCGGTCGACGCAGGATGGAGAGCTCATCCTTCCAAACCATCAGGTGAGACTAAGGAGGCTACATCAAGAGTGATCTGTGGGAAGACAACGGGAGTGGGGAAGGTGGGTTGACACTCAATTCCACGGGTGGTTAATTCCCCTTCTCCTTTGCAGAAGAATATTCCTGCGAGCCAGACGAACTAGGCTGAGCGGGCCAGTCCAGTCAGTCATCTCGGCGCTACACGTCACGCTGGTGGAAACAACAGCGGCCCAGTTCCGGTCGACGCCCCCGTGGGAACCAGGTGAGCGTAACATCCGGATATTATAGTTGGATTAGGTGTATACTGGAGTTTTAGAGGAATGAGTTTAGGGCTGGGGGCTAGCTCAGTGTGTGCCAAGTTGGTTTTGTGATAGGCATTGGGGACCTTGTTACTGTAGGCTGCAGGCTCGTAAATGCAAGGTAATCTAGCTCGGAGTCTAGCGTTTCTGTCCACGGTGGGGCATGCTACATGTTTAGTGAGGGACATGATTAAGCAGATTAGAGGTAAGGTAAGGCAGAACAGGTGGGTCGCTTGGGTTTTTCTAAAGGTACATAGTTGTAGTTTCAACTCAGAGCAGGACACAAATAGGCAGTTTCAACTCAGAGCAGATCACAATGGGCAGTTTCAACTCAGAGCAGGGCAAAATAGGCAGTTTCAACTCAGAGCAGGGCACAATGGGCAGTTTCAACTCAGAGCAGGGCACAAATCGGCAGTTTCAACTTAGAGCAGGGCGCAAATAGGCAGTTTCAACTCAGAGCAGGGCACAATGGGCAGTTTCAACTCAGAGCAGAGCAAAATAGGCAGTTTCAACTCAGAGCAGGGCACAATGGGCACTTTCAACTCAGAGCAGGTTACGCTGTGATGGCCATTGGGCAAGGGCCCAGGCCTTCCTCACCCTCAGGGTCCAAATGGACCCAGCCCTAGCGTCTCTGGTGCCAGGCTCATAGAAAAGTGTGCTTTGCACACTTTGTGCCTAAGGCACGTGCATCAGGGCCAGGCGTGGCCATAGAACATCATTGGGAGGCATGTGCAAGAATCCCTGAGAGGGGCAAGGTGGAGCCCCTCTCGAGCTCGATCATCTTACAACTCCATCGCGGAAGGTGCAGCTTACCAGATTTCAGCCGCTCCATCGCTGAAGGCGCATCTTACATTATTCCAGCCTCTCCATCGCTGAAGGCGCACCTTACCTGATTTCAGCCGCTCATCGCGGAAGGCGCATCTTACCTTTTCCCAGCCTCTCCATCGCTTAAGGCTCACCTTACCTGATTCCAGCCGCTCCATCACTGTGCGCGCACCCTACCTGCTTTCCATCACCATCGGAGTCGGAGCCTTTCCTCACCCAATCCGGACGTCCAGCGACGTGGGAGCTATTATTTTCTTCATCTTCGCAGTACCTTCATCCGGGGACGGGGAACGGCCTTCGAGCATCCAGAATCTGCTCCACGCTTCCAGACTGCTCCTGCCAGGGAAAAAGAACACAACATGTTAGAAATCTTATAAATAACGAACACTTGGCTGCTCCATACCTGAGTGTTGAACTCCATTATAACGGCCAATTTACCTGCTGATTTGAGAGCTCCATCATCCTCAAGGAAATCCCCGGAACCACTCCACGATTCCGATCTACCATCTTCACACCTATTAGGAAGAGAAGAGACATTGCAAGAATTATTATTTTACAATCAAGGCAAAAGACTCAGTGCCAAAGACATTATAATAAACAAACAATGATCATAACAAAAGACTTAGCTTCCAAGTGGATTGGTCGCAGCCGGTCTGGATCACCACTTCCTCGGGCCAGTGAAGCAACTAGGTCCACTCTACACACCCCTGCTGAAGGAAGCAGGACCGAGAGCTCAGCATTACAAAACAACAGGTGAGCTTGCATGGGAACACTCTTGCGCACTACATTTTGGCATGAAAGGGTCGAGGGAATTCGCGACATGCCCACGCCATTCTCATTGCCTCTCATCTTCTCCTAGGGGCAATACCAGCATCCAGAACAGCATACTCTGCAGCAGCTGGCGAAGATAGCCGATAAAGGGGAGCCAAGTCGAGGGAGGGCTCCAACCGTGCCTCAACACCCCCGCAGAGAGAAGGTGAGCGTAACACACACATAGGCAGTTTCAACTCAGAGAAGGGCACAATAGGCAGTTTCAACTCAGAGCAGGGTACAATGAGCAGTTTCAACTCAGAACAGGGCACAAATAGGCAGTTTCAACTCAGAGCAGGGCACAATAGGCAGTTTCAACTCAGAGCAGGGTACAATAGGCAGTTTCAACTCAGAGCAGGGTACAATAGGAAGTTTCAACTTAGGGCAGGGCACAGTAAGCAGTTTTAACTCAGAGCAGGGCACAAATAAAATAGGCAATAATAATGGCCTGAGAATTGGTTATAAGTTGCATTATATTCAAACAGTTCAAACCAAATAGGTTGTGATTGTACGTCCTAGATGCAATGCACAAGCATGATATCAGTGCATGAGTAGCAATCTTAGGAGACTAAGTAATGACATTATACAGTGCAGCTAACAGGAGTGGTTATAGGTAGGTAGAAAGCATTTTGTTGGGCATGTTTAACACTACACAATACTCGTTTGCATAGGTAGGCGGATTCAGGTTACTGGGGGGTCTGCTTACCAGATTTGCAGGATTAACATGGGTTCATTGATAAGCACATAGACTTGTTGAGGAGCAGGGTGCAAAAGTCAGTGGCTAGGTTCTGGATGAATGGTGTGGGCACGGTCCACGGCCCTCCTGCGTCCGACAGGCTCGGGACAGAAAAGAGCCTTTGTGTTGTGGGCCAGCTTAGAGCCTGTCGGCTCACAATTGGTGCAGAAAAATCACCGGTCAGCCAATCATGTAGCTGGCAGGAAGGAGTCAGGAAGGAGGTGCAGCTCGGATCACTGGAGCGTCCATCTCAGAAGTTGTTTGCCTTGTGTTGCACAATGGAGGATTAGTGCAGGCTGTGCAGACAAGTGTGAGCCCAGCTGATATGGGACTTTGGCAAGTAGATTATGGGCCCGGGCAGTTAAATGCATTGCAATTGTAGTGCTTTCCGCTGTGCTATTTAAAATAATTCAGGAGTTGGCGGCAATTCGAAAAATTAAGCCCATAGGCTTACCTTGCAACGGCTGTTTAATTAAATCCATGAGTGAATCCCGATGAGCCACATGGGCTCCCAAGTCATTCTTTAGACCTATTTGGAATAGGGTAAGATGCATGCTTTTTAGTCAGCCAGATTCCTTGACAAGGCGTCATCAAACCTGGGAATCATGGTACTCGAAAAAATCCTCTTGGTGGAATACATCTGATAATGTCTCAAAAACATCACTTCGAATGCTTTAGCAAAGGTGGGTTCTAGATTCAGTGACCAACTACATTGCCCTGGAAAAGCCGTTGCCAGATATGTGTTATCAGTTATCCTACTTCAGCTTTTCCAGAGGAGAGTAACTGAGGTTAAAGGTAAAATACACTCAACAGGTGTTTAGGAAGTCTTTAATATTTTTAGGTTTTCGGTCAAATTTGTATGCTAGTAACCCAGATGAGTGTGATCCAGTGACACATGATCACGGACAGTGAATGCCAGATATAAATCTGCATTTTGGTTGATTAGCTTTCGTACTTCAGTGGTACGAACGGCAACCGCATTCAATATTTGTTCTAGCTGCTCCATTTCTTGTATCCTTTTGCATCTCAACTTCACGAGGGAGGGTCTTATCCAAGTCTTGGTGTCCTTATTGATCTTGGAAGAGGTGCTGAAGAAAAAACAGTCATTAACTTCCAACAGGATATGCAAACTAGTAGACGTCCTTCTCAATCCAGGAAGCAGTGAGAAGATAAGGTGGCCATTTCTCTATGCCAAGCCCCAGAGCAATGGGTAGATGTAGAACCTGGTTTGGCAGGCTAGTCTGCAAAAGAGGAAACACCAGTAGTGAAAACCGCTGTAGATGTTCAACTGCAGAAGGTAAGAAATTCAGGTCAACAACAATTTAGGGAAGACAAGAGATAAGAGTTGCACGCAACATGGCTAAGGAACCAGCAATGTTGAAATGCAAATGAGAAATGAACATACTCAATTTCATAATGCTGGCAACTCCCTAACCGAGGAGTGGTGCGTGACCATTTTTGTTTGTGATTGGACAATGTCATTACATAGGAAAGAAGCCAAATTAAAATGGGAATCAATAGGGACAAAATACTTTAATAATTTGGAAAAACGTAGGGAGAAGAGCCCCAACCCTGAGAGAAGGAGTAATGTCAGGCATGCCCGTAGTAGCTGAAGAAGGAGTCAGACCTTCAAAGAAAGGTATTGAGAGAGTAACAATGCATGAGGGGCATAGAAGCAGGAATGAGTTTGCAGAAGCTATGGTGTTCACGACCACATCGCAGGATGAGGGCAATCTAGCATAAGGAGCATTGATACAGCATGCAGCAAGAGAGCCGCCATGGTGAAAATCTGGAGTGCCATGGTGTTGTGCCGAGAGATAGCCTTCCAGTAAGAAGCAGAACTGACGGGACTGACCATGCCCCTCAGAGAACCCACTTGTGTGCCAACCCGAGCACACAAGAAAGACACATAGGGCTTCATTACACGGATGGCGGTAGGGATTTACCGCGACCGGTAAAATACCGGTACCGGTAAATCCTTACCGCCTTACTACGAGGTCCCTTTGCGGGTTGGGGGATTTAACGCCTGCTTTTTGCAGGCGTTGAAATCCAACCCGCTAAGGGACCTCGGAGCTAATTACGGCACCGCAAAATTGCGGTGCCGTAATTAGCGCCTTCCCCATTCCCATAGAGCCCTATGGGGCAGGAATGGGAATGGGGAAGGGCAATGGTGGAAGGGGGATTTACCGCCCCTCCAACCTTGGAATGGGGCGGTAAATCCCCTTTCCGCCAAGGCGGTGCCGGTATTTTACCGGCATGAGCCATGGTGCTAATAGCGCCATGGCTCACCGCCTACCGTGTAATGAGGCCCATAATCTACAACCTGCGTTATCCTAGCCGCATGGCAGTTGCAGTGCCTGTAATAGTATGGCATGCATCAGGTTACATTTATATCCTCCAAAAGCAGAAATTGAACTCTTAAGTTCACTGACTAATCCGAAGATTGGGAAAGGGATTTGTTAAACTCGCAGACATTGAGAATAAACAGATATAATAACATGGCCGCAACAGGGTTCTACTACAATGGGACACTGTCACTTGTGCTTTGCCTTGTTGGTCTCGAATTAAAGATTACCCTCAGTACGTGCGGCCTAGGGACACTCTGCCAAACTGGCAACAGAACCCCTGGCAAAATAAATGCAAAATAATTTTGAGACCCAGGAGTGCATTACCATATATATGGTGCAGACATTATGCTTTAAAATCAATTCATTTTATTTATTTTCTAATTCTAATATCGGTACATTGGTTCAACAAAATATGAATATTTTAATGCTATGCACAATTAGATAGGACTTTATCATGTGCTAATTATACTGTCCATGCATCTACATAACTAGTCAATAGAAGATACCATATTTGTTCCTGAGCTAGTCACAGTATATTGTTACTCATTAGAATGAACACCACTAGATTCATTATTTCTAAATCCACTACCGTCCTTTTCTAAAGGCATGATACTCCAATATTGCCAGACATGCTCACAAACCTCACCTTCTTCCTGGACAAAGAACAGTGTGTAACACCAAAAAATAGGCTTACCTCGAAATTGCTCATCATTTGTCATTAACTAGCACCCTGGTCATCTCCATCTTTGATCACTGAAACTCTATTTACTTACTTTGATTATTTACTGATGTATTACTTGGATCTGAAAAAATCCAAAATCACAAACTAAAGCTCACTCATAATCATGTAGCCAGGAAGATTTTCGTTTTTGACCCTTGCCCCCAAGTTTTTCATTGGATGACATTCGAATTTAGAGTTTGTTTCTGAGTCCTCTGTATGACAAAACTAAGGGCCTCATTACGACTTTGGAGGTAGCCATGGTGCAATTAGCGCCTTGGCTGCCTCCAAAATCGTGTCCGGGTCCGACCTGGTGGAGTGGGGACTTACTGGGACATTCCGCCCTTGGCGTACTCGGTAAGTCCCCATTCCAAATGCCATTCCCCATTCCCATTGAGCCCCCATAGGGCTCAATGGGAATGGGGAAGTCGCTAATTACGGGCCTGCTAATGGCAGGCCCGTAATTAGCGCCCTGGTCCCCTAACGGGACCCGTAAGGGACGTGTGGTCCAACCACACGTCCCTTGCGGTTCCCGCTAAGGGACCTCGGAATTGGGCGGTAAGGGATTACCGGCACCTGTCTCCTTACCGGTGCCCGGTATCCCTTACCGCCCACCTCGTAATGAGGCCCTAAGTCTATAAAACAAGGATCCAAATTACCTCAGAGCCCTTCTTTCAGCATACAGACAGGCCATGAATTTGTGGTCCTTAGGTAAGAACTCCCGAGGGGTACCAAATTAAAAACAACACCAGAGATAAGGAGGTGGGTCTCTCATGGCCCAGACCCCTAAGCTCTGGACTGACCTATCTAAAGCTCTCAGAATGGTAACAAACTTAAATAGATTCAAAAGGAGTCTGAAAAATACAGTTTTTGACTGGGTTTTCCTGATGATTTGAAACCAGCTACGGGGACCCCAGAAGCCCAGCCCTCTTTCCATGTACCATCCCCTCACATAAGCACTTCTTCCTCTCTTTTCTGTCTGCTGTTTTTGAGTTTTTTCCTCATGACTATCAGTTTGCTGCTGTGTCTTACTCATGCACCAAATACAAAAACATACATGCACATTAATACAAATACAAATACATAAGCAATTCATGAATCTCAATATAGTGGGCTTTTCACAAATGAATGAAAACATGGTAGCCGAGGGCTGTTTTGCAAAGTGAACTTTGAAACTGGTTCTGTGAAGTTTTAAGAGGATAGGTGAATAAGTAACTTCACAGACCTTCACCGTCAGCACAGCTGTAGAAAATAGCCATGAGTTTTTATGGTCTCATGAGTTTTGTTATTTATTTTGGTCAGCAGTAAAACGCAGGGTAAGCCAGGGCCCAAGGCTACCCAGAAGTTTCAATTATGTGATAAAGTGACAGTGTTGTAAATTGAAAAGTTTCAATGGCACCGTGACCTGGGGAATGAGATACTATCGCTAACTCAAAGAGAAATTATTTATTTATCTTTCTTCATATTGCTTGAAATATTTACATGAACCATGTGCAAATTAAAAGTTGGGTTAGTTTGGTCCTGCAACACCCTCAAACGCCTACCCAGATAATTGTACAATAAACCTGCTTTATGTACAACCATGTACTCACTTCTTAAATGGTGGGCCTGTTTGGGATAACGTGATTAAAGGCCCATCTGCACATTTGGCATCCCTGGGTGGGCCCTAAACATTCCGAGAGGTTGGGGGTCTCCTGTCTGCACCAGTGGGTGACTTGACGGAGCACCACATCGGAGCGCTTCCGGTTCACGTAAGTGCATGTTTGTGGTGTAAAGCAAGGGGGAAATAGGGAGAAAAAGGGGTTGTACTTTGATTCAAGGGGTTTGGTAAGGGTAGACGTGGAGTGTGGGTGTGAAATTAGTTGAAGTTGCAGAGATTGGAAAAGTGGATGTTTGTAATGGAATGATTGAATTGTTCTGTGTTGTAATTCCCTAGTACATATTTTTTACCTCGTTTGTTATTTTAGAGGTGTGAAGGGTATCTTTCCCGGCATGCTCAGTGTGAGGCTTTGTCCTGAGTTTGCTTTTCTGGTTGGCTGGAGCCCTCACTGAAGGTGGGGAGGTATCTTGGGGGTAGGTACAACCATAGATAGCTTTCTGAATTAGCCCTTGATATTCTTTTGTCGTAGCTGTGCGGGCGGCGCCACTCACCTTGATTTTCTTGGTTAGTCGAAGTAGTAAAGGGGAAACTTCTTGTAGTCAGGAAAAGACGGTTTTGTAGTAAAGAAGGCCATACTAGTGATAAAGAGAGTGAGAGCAGCGGTGCTGTAGTAGAAAGCACTGTGCTCCTCCTATTCTCAAGTGGTGGGGATATCTCGGAAATATTGGCCAGCGAGTGTTTTTGGTAAGATGCTGTCTTTTGTCTATGAATGAAAAATAGAATTGAAGTAAATAGTAATGTGAGGCAATTGTGGTATAAACGAGTATGGTGAGTGAGTGTAAAGCTTGACTAAGGAATTGGGTAAGGGTGAAAAGGCGAACATTTTAAAGTATCATAGAGAATGGTTATGGAAAAATAAGGGAAAGATGATGCATTCTTGGTCTTTTAGAGATTACATATGACATGGGGATACTGGAGAATTTGAATACCTTCATGACTGTGAAGCATAAGGGCTTGAAAATAGAGACAGAGATAAATGTTTTAGAGCTCTGGCGCATTTAAGTATGAAAAATGGGGGGTGCAGGAGTTCCTTCTGCACTGCCCCGATATGGGTGTTATCCTTTATCGCCCGCAGAGAGGTATATAGACCCTGAGTTCGTATCCATTCTACCTAACAGCTACTCCAGTGGCTACGAGACAGACACGGGTAGCGCCTCCATTGGCTGTCACTCCTAGAATTTGGGATCTCAAAGGAAGTTGAAAGGGGACTCCTTCAATTGTTAGGGCTGCAGAGAGGTTACGAATGAATACCAGGAAGGGAGCCACTCTCTTGACTGCTAAATTAGCAGATAGCTTACAAAAATAGAAGAGCAAGAGCGAGACTGAAAGCTAGAATCACATATAGAGGATTGAGAATGAGGGAGAAGGAGGAGGTTAGGCCTTTTACTGCTGGGATAGAGGAAAGGCTGTGCAAAGTGATGTAGATACAGGAGCAGGAAAAATGAAAGAAGCACTGAGGCTAGCCGTGGAAGAGATAGTGTTGCTACAGCAACAGAGAAATGAAGAGCGGGAAAAGGAGGAAAGACAGACAATGGATAAAGAAGAGGGAAGGGGGAGGCATGGGCAGGTACTTGTGAGGGTCAATAAATCAGTCATCACAAAGGGCGAGCTAGTCATGGAGGACGAGGACACTGCCACTGCCACAGGTACAGGGGCTGAGCAGGGAGGACAGGAAATGACACCCTATGGTAGTGGTGAATAAGCTTCTGTGCCTGCAGAAGAGTCAGGAGATGTGGTAGCTGAAGTAGATGATGAAGGGGACGAGGAGTGGGATATCGAGCAAGGAGAGCAGGGTGTTGTCATCCTACCTCCCACTCCAGTATCAGCCTTTTGCTAATACACCATGGAATCATAGGATGCGCCAGGGTACTCGCATGGCCGTAGTAAGTAGTCAGGGAGAGATGGGAAAAGCTCCAATTATACAGTTGTAACTCAGTTTGCGTTGCGCCAGAAGGGCCTGGGAAGGGCGTATTATGTCCTGTGGTCACACATGGACTGGATTAACTTGATGAAGACATTCCCTTTGCTCATTGCAGGGGCGGGGAAGTGGATTTATGCATTAGAGAAACACGCTGCCGGTGTCATGTTGGCCATAGGGGACATGAAGAGCTTATTCACAGGCCTAATGGGGGAGCGGTCAGATGAGCTTTGGAAGATATTGGGGTATATAGGAGTTCAGTTGGATACAAATGCCCATGATGAAGCATCTTTTAATAATCTAAGGGCACATGTGTGGGGAGGCATTGCATATAATGTATCCCAATACGCCTGATAGCAATTCAATTTTAGCGAAAACAATCATATTGGATGATGATCCTACTGAACACATCCAGTTAATTCAGGAGATGTGGAGGGCTGAAACAGGGGAAGCCTGGGACAAGAATGTGGCAATTTCTTACCACATGCTGAAAAAGGGACTTTCCAAAGAATTCCAGCATGATTTAGATAAAGTGGTAGGGATGGAGGCCAAGGCTTTGCTGGAGATTCAAGCACATATTGTGCATTTTTGCAAAAGAAGACAACTGAAAGAGATGGAGGGTGTAGAGCAAGCACAAAAAGCAGAGGCTAAGCTCGTTCAAGAGAAACTGGCAAAGATTTGTCTAGAAGGGGCAGTAATTAAGAATTCTATGGTGGGACAGCAGTGGCAATCGGGACAACATGGACACAGTGAACGGGGTATGACACAGGGGTGGATGGACGGGTATATCCCCAGTCAAAGGCTGATGAGAGTGTTTCCGAGGGGCAGGTGATATGATATGATAAAATAGGTTATTTACAACGAGCTTAATACTCAGAGGTTTCTAAGTACGGACCCAGGGATCAAACCTGTGGTGCTCCGTGACGTCTTGCTTCCAAGGCAAGCATGTTGCACCTGAGCTATCCTCCCGAGAATAGCGAAGGATTTCCACTGGGAAGTGGGTCATTTGGCAGGTTCGGGGGAATGGGTCCTCGGTTTAATGGGCCGAAGGGAAACAGCTATGTAGGATTCTATGGGATTCAGTGTTGGTCATGTGGAAGGTTAGGCCACGTGTCACAGGATTGTCATGAATGGCCACAGTACTTTAACATGGGGGCTCAACAGATGCAGGCCCTGACCCTGCCATATGTCCCGGGCTTTGTACAATTGCAGCAGGCACGGGTTGAACATAACACAGCGACTGGGACTGCACAGACCATCAGGATCCCACTGACCATGCCAGTACAAGCATTGGTGCAGACATGGGACCAGAATCCTTCACTCTAAGGAACAGTTACACACTACACTGGAGCAAGTGTTTTCAAGGGGGAACCCTTTTTCTCCCCCCAGTGCTAAAATGTATCAGGAGTAGGACAGCGCACAGGAGACTCTGATGTGTCCAGTCTTGTCTGTTACCACTGATCCAGAAACGGATCCCCGGATAGGTATGCAGGGAGGTGACTTAACATTCTCATTCATGGTTGACACAGGGGCAACAACATTTTGCACTAAGGAAGGTGAGTTCTCCTTGTCAGGCAAAACAATGGACACACAGGGATTCTCTGGAGCTACCCTACCGGTTCCTTATACTGAAGATCTTCGTATCAAGGTGGGTAATCAAAATGTATCAGCCCTTTTGTTGTATTATTACAGGCAAAACTAGCAAATCATTTTGAAAGGGACATCCTGAGCAATTTGCAGATAACGATTGCCTTCATAGAGGAAGGTACTGTATGCTCGAGCCCAGGGTTGTATCCGATAAGGGAAGCAGGGCATTTTCAGACCTATTGTAGCGACAGCACGATTAGGGGAATTCCCGTGCATGCAGCATTGTTTCTTTATGGGGTGATGGTTATGCTGAGTTGGGTCCCGGGGATCAGAAATCAGGTTTGAGGGGTACCATTTCAGTTCTTGTTTTTGCCTGATGTGCCACAGGAAGTAACGGCAGGCGCCATTGTTGCGGTTCTCTTAGAGGCTGTAGTGATCAAGAAGAACAGGGTGGTTCTCTCAGGCACAGATGAGGAAGGCAGAAAATAGAGCACAGATCTGTGCATCGATCCGACCTTGTCGTTGAGGGACATGTCCAACGATCAATTGTTCTAAGACACCGAAGACACAGGAGAGATGGTGCTTGAAATTGGGGTGCCTTATCAGGTAGCAATAGAGCAAAGGGAAGTACCACAGACCATACTCATCATTAGAAATACATCATCATTTTGAAAGGAGGATTTGGTAAAAGTGCCAGACCATCTGTGGACCAGCAATCCTCATGATGTGGGGCTACTAAAGAATATTGGAGCAGTGAGAATAAAGTTGAAACCCAGTGCTATATCACCTCGGGTTAAGCAGTACCCCATGTCTAGGGACGCGGATGGTGGGATTTACGAGACCATTATGGTGTTGTTGGAGCAAGGCATAATACAACCTTCTGTGTCCCCATGCAAAATGGCTATCTACCCTGTGAAGAAAGCGAAGGGGTCCATTTGGAGGATGGTCCAGGATGTGTGCCCCCTCAACAGTATTGTTTATGTGGAATTTCCAGTGGTACCGAACCCTGCCACCATTCTCTGTAACATCCCTACTAGATCAACTAACTTCATGGTAATTGAGTTAAAAAATTCATTTTTCTCTGTTCTCTTTCTCCCCGATTCTCAGTACCTCACAGCGTTTATGCAGCGTGATCAGAGATTTGAGCACACAAGGTTGCCCCAGCTGTACGGCAAATCTCTGAGTGTTTTTAACAGGGTAGTTCAGATGGATTTGGGGAATTTACATGTGTCCAGTACTGTAATTCAGTACGTGGACAATCTATTTGTTTGTAGCGTTTCAGAGGAGAAGTGTCGAGGAGACTCAATAAAGGCCCTCACTCTGCTTGCAGAAAAGGGGTAGAATGTGGACAAAGAAGAATTACAGTACTGCCAGACACAGGTAGTATATTTGGGGCAAGTAAGTTCCTAGTCCAAAGGAATGACTCCCTTCTCCTGGACAAAAAGGCAGTTCTTGGTTTTGCAGTTCTCAAAGTACAGTCTCAAGTGCTGGGGGAATGTCTCCTTCCCCAGTCTTCCTCAGGCTTCTGCTACAGTTTATCAACTGCTGGAGGATGCCTCCCTTCCTAAGCCTTCCTCAGGCCTATAAAATAGTTCACCAATTTATAGGGGAATGTCTCCCTTCCCCAACCAGCCTTTCTCAGGTGTCTTCTCTGTCTCTGGGGACCCCACGGCCTGGATGGCAGACTTGGTTCCCTTCTCCCAGGTACTGTGATGAGGAGGAGTGGTTTGGATGATTCTCCAAACTGTGGTGGGTCCCTTATCCTGGTTGGAAGACCTGGTCCCCTTCTACCAGGCACTGAGTCTCAAACACAGACTTGGTTTACTCGCCTGCCAAGTTCTGTGTTCATATGTATTACTCTCACAGTCATCTTCACGGTCTATTAATCTCACATGCAGACTTGGTTTACTCTCCTGCCAAGTACTGACTTCATATATATTATTCTCACAGTTCTCTTCATGGTTTCTTAACATTTCTTAATATTTGATTGACTTTAATTAATGTTGTGTACGTACACCCAGGAGGTTCTTCCCGGACACATAGGTCTGGGACGTGAGGTTCCGCTGTACGTGTTACCTTCCGTCACTCCTGGTTGGCAATTTATGCTGAATTCCTAGTGAATAACTGAACAATTGAATCCACAATGCGAATGCACCCAGGAGGCATGTCCCAGACTTTTCATAGGTCTGGGGCTGGAGGTGTCACTTGTTTTTGACACCGGTTGTCACTCCTGGTGTCTAATTTCTACTGTATATTAGTCATTATTGTCTCTATGTCCATTGAGATTATCAAGGTAAGGTTACCTTTTCTTTATCTTATTAGTATGTTTGTTTACATTTGTGGCATTACCTTTATGCTAGTCTATTTTCAGAGTAGTCCATTCCTTATCATCATTATTATCTTTCCACTTATTATTATTTTTATTTTTTACTTTCATTTTAGTAGCACGTCTATGTTTTAGTATTTCTTCTGTTTTTAGCATTACACGTAGCACCTACCAGATCAGTTTACATTTAGACAATCGGCACGCTTAGACATCCTGCTATTTTCTATATTGCACTCATCAATCTACACTCCATTAGTGTCAACAGAACAGATTACATTTCCAACAATAACATATTTGAATAGAAGCCTGTGCCGTGTTCACCCGAGCACGACGCGGCTATGTGCATTCGAAGTAGTTCCGTTGACATGACAATGGAACTACATAAGAAAGCTACGCAATCACAGAGCTCGCATTGAGCACAGACAGGAAAGGACAGAGGAAGCCATCCCCGCCGCAAGGTGGGTTTACTTACATACATACTTAATAACAGGTCAATACTGTTTTCTATACAGAGCACTAACACGTAACTTCTCTGTAACAGAGACTACTAATTGTTGTGGCGCATCCTGCCGCCTCAACAAGTCCTATATGGCGATCTCACTGTTTTGAGAATACAAAAACACGTTTTTCAGCACACAGCAGAACTGGAGCCTGCATTTTACTCCGGTCAACATTTACACAGGTAACCCGCTTAATGAAGTGTTTTTTACCTTCACTTCATACTCCTACCAGACTTATTTAACTAAATTGTTTATTATATTTTTTTCATTTTTTCATTATGGACTCTGTGTGTTGGTGACATTTGACAACATTGTGAACATGGTATGTTTTGCAATATTTATTATATTTTCTGTTATTTACCTTGCGCTTTTGGTACACCAATAATCTAATTGTGTTATACAAGATTCACCCTGATGAAGGAGGAAACTCCGAAATGCATTGGCAATTGAATCTAATATGGTGGATATGTTGATTGCTTCCTCACTAAGAAATTATTAGTGAATTTAATTTGAAGACTAATCTTATGGATAAATATTTTCATGATGAAAAAACTATGGCTCTGATTTTTGAATTTTTGTCTACACAGAATGTAAAAGTTTCATTTGCTTTTTACAAATTGTGAACTTATACATCCCGTGTTGGGTGCAAACAGAGAGCGACTGTGTGGCTTGGTACGATTACCTAGCCTCTTGCTCCACAGATTTGTTTGAGTCAGAGCGCCTCATTACAACTGAGGCGGAACGGGTTAACAGGCTCCGCTAAAGGAGGCGGACCCGTTAAACCTGTTCCGCCTCATTGCAAGCTCCCCTCGCGGGACCGGTAAGGAACGCTTGGTCAAACCAGGTGTCCTTAGCGGGTCCCGTGAGGGGAAGAGGGAGCAAACAACAGGCCGCTCGTAATCGGCCCGCTGTTTGCTCCCTCTTTCATTCCCATTTAGCCCTATGGGGGCTCAAATGGGAATGGGGAAGGTTCAGGCCCGGGTTCCTGGAGGGAGGAATTACCGGGCCCGCCGAACTCAGAAAGGCCCAGTAATTCGCCATTCAGGGAACCCAGACCCGATTTCGGTGGCAGCCAAAGTAGTAATGAGGCTCTTCACAGTCAGCTCCTGAATACTTTAAATGAAAATAACTATTTTTTTAAAAGACATTAACAGTGTGGTGCCCACTTTTTTTTCTTTGCTACTTTTTCTCACCTCCCAGGCCTCATGGGAAGGGGCTCCCCCTAAAGAGGCAGTGACGACATCCTGACAACATCATGGGATTCTCCACAGTATGAATTATAAATAGTTTTAAATATGAACTTTTAAATGTCAACTTGTATCATGTTATTTGGGAACATAATTTAAAGCCAAATTTACTATGAATTGATTCCATTATGTTTTGTATGAATTGTTATGAATCTGTTGTTGAGGCCTCAAACACCCTCCCCCAACCATGAAGATGACAGATGCCACTCGCTGAAGCAGCCTCACAGACCCTAACCGGATGACATCACCAAAGTAATCATGAAGAGGTGACATGGCTGAACAAAAATACGTAGATGCATTAGACATGAAGCACACTCATTCCTGCACGAAGCTACACAAGCGCTTAGCCCACATTACTCTTAGGCACGAAGAACATGCTTGTAACTCACTTAGCTAGTTGTACAAGAGCGCACATGAACTGATTGTTGATGCTTAAAAGCAACTTAGATGAACAGCCATGAAAATAAAGATGGAAGACACAACTGCATTGAAATGAATGGAAGCCACTGTAAAGGCTCAAAACACAGGACAAGGCCATATTCATTTCCCCGAGAAACGCAGACAGAGCTGGCAGTGCAGTTATTGTGTCCAACCCTGCCAATGATGCAGAGAGAGTGTTTCGAGTCAACAGAAAAAATAGAACACCTGCAATGGTAGTAAGCTGAAATTCTTCATAAATGCAAGGAGAGAGACTCAAATTCACGGTCTCTCATCTGAACATGAGGAACAAGGCCCATTCATCCGAGGCAGGCAGACACTGTTGGTCACACCAAACTGAAGACAGAAGATCCAAAAAGGCAACACAGCATGACGTTGGAAATGAGAATGTCCTTGCTCAAGGCCAGAGGAGTTGGAGAAGTTTTAACTTTATTGGAAAAAGGTGGTACTCTGAAGCCATTCTCCCCACCCTTCATTTTGCTCAAGTGCTGGTAATTTTTCCATGTTGAGAAAGCTCATGCTGGCCTCTTGTAGGTGGTCCCATGCTACTCGATATGTGTATGTCTGCCCATACTGTTCACTCAATCCCATCTCATCCAAGGTCCAGGAATGTAACTTTTGTTTGTGATGTAACTGTGTAATAAAACCCTGTTACCAGCCTGTAATGAGTTGAACGCACATTTAATTCTGCAGAAGTCTGTGTGCCTATCCCTGCTTTTGAAATTTATTATTTAAATCAGTGATTTGGCACATTTCTGGACTCCACCGTTTCTTGGCCATGGGGGAATTCCTGTGAGCTGACCTCTGGCTTTTCGACTTCGCTTCAAATCCCATCATGAACTTTTTTTATACTGTAAATGTATTTTCTTGTTTTTTCTGTTCTCCCTTTCTCTTTACCCTTATCTATAATATGTTCAATTATGTAGTTTGTGTAAGGTTTATTTTTGAAATCAAAACACAAATAAGCAAACAAAAAGTGAAGTATTGATTCTGTTACATTTTACTAGTGAATCTGTCACTTTGGGGTCAAGTGTAGTGCTTGATGCAATGCTTAACTACTTTGAATAAGGCTTTGCTATTGTGAATGCTGACTAAATGGTGGAGGTGTATGTTGTAATAAGCAGTCTTAGCCTTGGAGATCATGTGTATGCGTTGGGTGTACGGGTATGTGACGGATGTGAGATCATCGGAGCTGCAGTTTTTTGCATCACTGCTTTTACAAGGATCTGATAGAGCATTTATTGGAGGTGAGCTCAGGTTTGTACCATGGTGAGGATGGTTTGGCTTTGGCATGGCCAGGCTGTAGGGATGCGTGGGCATCAACCTCCTCCTTGCTGCAGTGACAGAATGATTCCAGACGAGCTGTGGTATCCCATTTGAGGGGGAATGTTGCCAAGTTTGCCTCTAGGGTGTCTAGTGGGAAGTTCTTGAAAGAGCAGAGGTCAAGCCCTGGGTGTTTAGTGTAGCTTTTATGTGTCAATGATGTGTTTGGTAAGAGTAGTGGAGTTGCAGCATAGTCAGTCCAATTGGAGGAAGGAAATGAGCAGGGATGAGGTGAAGATGTGGTTGAGCATGTGGCCTTTTGCCATGTGTGGGGGAGCGTAGGATTTGTTGGAGGTGTATGAAGTTGGCCTGGGAGAGTAGTGAGTCACGCAGGTGTTTTACTGGTTTGGACTCAGGGACATTGCAGTCTATGTGGAAGATGTCATTAGATAAGGAAAAAGTTACTGAGGCAAGAAGGTTGTAAAAGTAATTGTTGAAGTTGCCACTTCCCAGTTGTGGCCTGTAGATGAGATGGAAGGTGACCGAATCATTGTGCATTAAGGGGAAGCAGCACAAGAGGGATTTGAAAGATCTGATTGCAGGTGTAGGATTACCATAAACGAATTCAATAAGGAAGCTGATAGTATGGAAAACAGGTTTCCCTCACGTGGTTATCCTAAACATATTTTGAGCCAAACGAGGAAGAGAGCTAGACACTTTAATAGCGGAAGCCTTCTGGAAAAATCAGACAGGCTGCAACCCGCAGCGAAAGATGCAAAACTGGTATGTGTAAGCACGTGTTGCTCTTTGAGCAATACCATCAAAAACTAATTGCAAAAAATTGGCCCATAATTCAACTGTCCCAACCGAGCCTGCAGCTCCCTTTATTCGCCTTTAAAAGAGGCAAACATTTCAAACAAATGCTGGTCAAGGCAGACAGACAGACACCACCTATTACGAGGAATGTGCGCTCTATGAGGGACATTCCACTGATTCTGGGACACCACCCATGTGGTGGCTGTTCAGTCTGAAGATTTACCATTACAAAGTATAGCATAGTAGTCAATAATAAGGAATGGAAATTAAATTTCGATTGCATAGCAATTGCAGAAGTCATAATGTTATTTGTGTCATTAAGTGCCCGTGTGCAAAGTTATACGTGGGCAAAACAACCAGACAAATTTGTACACAAATTACGGAGCACAGATCTAAGGTAAGGACACATAACCCCACGGCCCCACTATCGAACATTATCAACAAATGGAGCTTAGTCCAGATGAGATTATGTGGTGGGTCGTAGAAAAGCCACAAGCTGCGGATGTACAGTCCTTAGAAAGGGTATTGATACGACCACTTTGGGGGTCATTCAATATCTCCTTCCCTAGTAGTTTATGAAGAGAAGGTAATTTCAGGCACACTATAAAAGCTGTGTTTTGAGGATTTAGTCGTTGCCCTCAACTCCAGCGATTCAAGCATGCTTTTTTAAAATTGTTGGCTGATATCCCTCAGTCTATTTATTTATTTGCATTTTTAAAGCGTTCACACAGCCCGGGGGCATCGAGGCGCTGTTACTTTATATCTCAGTTGCATATTTATAACGCGCTTAATAGCCAGAGAATTCTAAGCACAGACCCGGGAATCAAACCTGTGTTGCTTCGTGTCGTCTTGTTTCCAAGGCGAGCACGTTGCCACTGAGCTATCCTCCCAGGACTCTATGACATCAGTTTTAACCCAAAAGGAACTAGGAGTTACGTATTCTTCATTCTTACTCTCTATTCTCTCTTCCTTCGTATCCATCCCATGTCTTAGGGTCTACCGTAGATCATTTTTTTACTACTATTCCAACTAATTCCTCAGTTTGCCCCCACCCTATCTATTCATCTGATCACCTCATTCTATCCTTCTCTCCTTGTCCACTCAGCCCTCCACCCTCCCCTACCTCTTCTTTTCATTGCCACTTGAGCCAGTTCTCTGCCTATGCATTTTCTTCTGCTATTTCCTCTACTCTTCCTCCTATTGAACCCTTCTCTACTCTCTCCCGGGACGTAGCCATCTCCACTCTGCACACCAACCTGTCCTCTACCATGCACTGTCTTCACCCACCAACATCTTTTCTCCCATCTTGAAATCCTCCCCAGCCTTGGCCTCTTCTGTCATGTTTCAGGCTTTTTCTGCGGTAGAAATAAGCTTTGAAATAACAACATTCAACATTCTGACCAGAAGTAGGGGTATATCATGACAACTGGGTGATTAGAGATGTGTACAGCATACATGTGACAACTGGTTTGCATACTCTCATGTATAGATTGGCAAAAGACAACTTCAAACAGTAGGGATTTGTGAGACAGGCATAGTATCAAGAGATGACACAGACAGATAGATTTGGAAAACCTTTATTTGTAATCGTCAGGATGGAAACATACCGATCTTGCCCTAACTCTAAGGTGGGAATGGTCCCTAATGAAAAGAAAACGAAGGAAAGTCTGAGTCTGTCAGTCAAAAGTAAACTACTGTCTGTGTCAAAACATATGCTTGTCCTCACTTCTACAAAGTAATAGGATGTGTGGGATTTTGCCAACTTAATAGAGTTCAAAGCAAAGTAAATTTGAACATTGAGCTCTTCCGTGGCTCCCTTCCCCAAGTTCAAGACACTCAGGGTAAGAAAGTTTCACAAGATCTCAGTATTCACTTGGCAAAACTCACAGCACCTTTTCTTATCTGGATATACTTTTTCACAGGGTCTCTCAGGCTCCCCTTGTCTTGGGCTTAGACCCTCCTAGTTATCCTTTAATGTACCAATGTTCAAAGTCCAAAGTAAATTTCACTACAGTTCCATCCAAAAATATCACTATTCATTTGTTGCTTGCGGGGCTCCCTGCCCCATGCAAAATCAAGTTCTTCTGACTTTCAACTTCAATATGTGAAATTGTTCCTTCTTATACTTAGGCTCCCCCTTGTCATGGCGCAGTTTGCAGACCACACGGTCCACCCATTACAGGTCGCGCAACCAAGGGCCTAACTTTGCTTGAGTCTCTCGTTTGGTCTTTAAGGTGGGGTATCTTAGGCCCTCCTGTATCAACCTCTTGCATGGGGGCCACCCCAATGATTCTCAACACTCTTAGTTCAGTAACAATAATATCTCTTTATTAAATTTAGCAGCTTTGCTCTTACTTTAAGTTTCGTGTAACTCCCCTACTGCCGTGGAGCTTTCAAAAGGATTTCTATTTTGCTCACATTTCGCTCGCACACAGCGATGCTTCTTTTCCTTCAAATAGACTTTCGAATGCGTATACAATTATCGTTGACCAGTCTGCTACTTAATATCCTTCTATACGTCCTTTCTCATTGTTCCTATCTCAACGGTTTCCTGGTGGCTTTCGGGAACGAGTGCTCTCTCACTCGCGATCACACCGCTGCAAAGTATGAATGGTCTCACTCATCAAAAGTCTGGCGGTAAACCTGCACAATTACAGCTGGGCGCTAATAGTATTAAGATGGGTTGATGCGTTGGAAACAGGTGTGAACGCGCCCCTGACTCCGGCGTAAACGCTATTAGCGGCCAGCGATGACTGCTCTGGAATAAGGGCTACTTCTGAGAAAGCGGGACTGATAGCAGTATTTTATTTGGAAATTGCATCACCGCCAGAATGGGAAGCATCAAGGTGGCCATATTGAAAAACACAATCCATTAAATATCTCCACTTCCTTCAGCCATCCAGTCCTGGAAAGCAGCAAAAATGTCCCAGGAGAGGACAAGAGGCAAGAGGGCCGAACATCGCCTGCGAAAACCAAAACATTGGGAGGGGGAGCTGGTGGTCCTTACAGATGAGGTAATTGCCCACTGTGAGGAACTCTATGGAAGCCACCAACGGAAGACCAGTGGGCAGCTCTGGATCGCCATATGGAACACCATCTCCCAGAAGGTGACAGCAGTCTCAAGTGTATCCCGTGATGGAGAGGACTGCTGCAAGCGGTGGAATGACCTGAGGGTCAGGATGCAGGGCCTGCTGTCCCAACACCACCGGGAGTCCCTGACGACAGGAGGAGGCACTGTTGTGCTACTGTCCTCACCGCCGTAAGGAGAAAGGCAGCACAGTGCTAGATCTCGAGGGGATAGAGGGAGTCGGCAGTGCGAAGGCGGGTGCCAGCAGCCAGGAGGTGAGTCAACCGGTCAACAAATGCATGCACAAATGATAGCCCAGTATAAGATGCCCCAGTGGACAGAGACACAAGTCAGCAGACCCAGAACTGGACCTGCCAACACGGGAGAGTGACGGGGTGGCACATAAGCCACCCTCCACAGCAGCCATGGTGCAGGGCACCAAGGGCACCCCAGAGCGTCACAACAGCGGCAAAGGCAGTCAAGTGAACCAAACAAATGCCATGCACACCACACCACTACTGGCACACCGTATGCTAGCAGGATTGAGGTGGGTGAGTGACCACAACACTGTGTAACAGTCACACCAGTATGTTGCAGGCCCAGTAGGCCCCATGATGGCATGGCAGATGAGCCACAGGGAAGTACACGTCCCACACACCTACATGTGCCCAGCCTGCCAATCACCGTACACCACAGCACAGCAATTCCCCACAGAGTCACATGGAAAAAGTCACCCCCGCCCACCATGTGAGTGATACAGGAAGAGGCCATGGGGCCATGAAGGACCACAAGCATGCATGTCAGACATAAGTTGCCCCAGCATGGACACCCTGCCCTACCCAAACACAGGCCAATGATTAACAGGCCATGGGTCACACAGCCATCGCTACAAGCAAACCCATCATGCTGGGCCCACATGCATCCTCCCATGACCAACCATGCCCATTTGCCCATATGTGTGGGGTCACACTCTGTACCATAGCAATTCTGTCTTGCATGCCAACACACATGGGGGAACCATACCTGACAACATTTCTTATTGTCCCCTACAGGCACTCAGGCATTGCTAGAGGCTTCAGAGGAGGAGGGGAATGATGCAGGCCCATCAAGGAGTGGCACATCTAGGCTCTCAAGGTCTGACAACACCGCCAACACCACCTCGCAATGGCTAACACAGGCCACACCAAGGCAGATGTGCCAGCACATAACGCCGCAGCAGAGCAGGGCCAATGCAACACCCATGCCACAGGCCACCAGGAGCATCGCTGGGCACACTGCACCAACACCTGCAGCCGTACGCTGGCAGGGCAACTAAGGAGCCACAGGGGGACACCAGCCCAGTGTCACCACCTGCCAGTGGGCTACACTCCCCAGTGAGCCCCTCACACCACCAGTGCACACGGACGCCAGAGCCGGATGTTGACACTCCAACGCACAGCATGCTGTTGTGGAGGCTCGAGGACATGGAGCACAGACAGGAGGAGATGGAGAAGATTGGCCACATTCACTCTGCACACCTGCAGGCCATTCCGGACAATGTCCATGGGGCTACCCACAGGGTTGTGCATGCCATTGCATGGAACCGAGCCGAGATAACAGCCAGCACATCCACCCTGACACTGTATGCACAACAGGTCAGGGAAATGACAAAAGGTGTCTCTGCACTAGCAGATGCCATCCAGCAGAGCACAGAGGTGCAACGGCAGCAGAACCTGGAGAGAGGCTCTGTCCCATCTACCTCCACTACACCCACAGAGGGGTCACAGCAGGGCATGCAGTGGAGACAGTCACTGTGGTTTCTGTGCCCAAAATCACCAGGGCCAGTGGGGGGTGGGGGTTTGGGGGGTGTAAGAGGCCATGGTTGTGAAGGACTCTGGGACACGGATTGCCATGAGAGGCCATGCTGGGGAGTTGGTGATGGGAAGGGGGATTGTGTGATGGGGATTTGGTGGTAGGATCAATCCCATCTCATCCAAGGTCCAGGAATGTAACTTTTGTTTGTGATGTAACTGTGTAATAAAACCCTGTTACCAGCCTGTAATGAGTTGAACGCACATTTAATTCTGCAGAAGTCTGTGTGCCTATCCCTGCTTTTGAAATTTATTATTTAAATCAGTGATTTGGCACATTTCTGGACTCCACCGTTTCTTGGCCATGGGGGAATTCCTGTGAGCTGACCTCTGGCTTTTCGACTTCGCTTCAAATCCCATCATGAACTTTTTTTATACTGTAAATGTATTTTCTTGTTTTTTCTGTTCTCCCTTTCTCTTTACCCTTATCTATAATATGTTCAATTATGTAGTTTGTGTAAGGTTTATTTTTGAAATCAAAACACAAATAAGCAAACAAAAAGTGAAGTATTGATTCTGTTACATTTTACTAGTGAATCTGTCACTTTGGGGTCAAGTGTAGTGCTTGATGCAATGCTTAACTACTTTGAATAAGGCTTTGCTATTGTGAATGCTGACTAAATGGTGGAGGTGTATGTTGTAATAAGCAGTCTTAGCCTTGGAGATCATGTGTATGCGTTGGGTGTACGGGTATGTGACGGATGTGAGATCATCGGAGCTGCAGTTTTTTGCATCACTGCTTTTACAAGGATCTGATAGAGCATTAATTGGAGGTGAGCTCAGGTTTGTACCATGGTGAGGATGGTTTGGCTTTGGCATGGCCAGGCTGTAGGGATGCATGGGCATCAACCTCCTCCTTGCTGCAGTGACAGAATGATTCCAGACGAGCTGTGGTATCCCATTTGAGGGGGAATGTTGCCAAGTTTGCCTCTAGGGTGTCTAGTGGGAAGTTCTTGAAAGAGCAGAGGTCAAGCCCTGGGTGTTTAGTGTAGCTTTTATGTGTCAATGATGTGTTTGGTAAGAGTAGTGGAGTTGCAGCATAGTCAGTCCAATTGGAGGAAGGAAATGAGCAGGGATGAGGCGAAGATGTGGTTGAGCATGTGGCCTTTTGCCATGTGTGGGGGAGCGTAGGATTTGTTGGAGGTGTATGAAGTTGGCCTGGGAGAGTAGTGAGTCACGCAGGTGTTTTACTGGTTTGGACTCAGGGACATTGCAGTCTATGTGGAAGATGTCATTAGATAAGGAAAAAGTTACTGAGGCAAGAAGGTTGTAAAAGTAATTGTTGAAGTCGCCACTTCCCAGAGGTGGCCTGTAGATGAGATGGAAGGTGACCGAATCATTGTGCATTAAGGGGAAGCAGTACAAGAGGGATTTGAAAGATCTGATTGCAGGTGTAGGATTACCATAAACGAATTCAATAAGGAAGCTGATAGTATGGAAAACAGGTTTCCCTCACGTGGTTATCCTAAACATATTTTGAGCCAAACGAGGAAGAGAGCTAGACACTTTAATAGCGGAAGCCTTCTGGAAAAATCAGACAGGCTGCAACCCGCAGCGAAAGATGCAAAACTGGTATGTGTAAGCACGTGTTGCTCTTTGAGCAATACCATCAAAAACTAATTGCAAAAAATTGGCACATAATTCAACTGTCCCAACCGAGCCTGCAGCTCCCTTTATTCGCCTTTAAAAGAGGCAAACATTTCAAACAAATGCTGGTCAAGGCAGACAGACAGACACCACCTATTACGAGGAATGTGCGCTCTATGAGGGACATGCCACTGATTCTGGGACACCACCCATGTGGTGGCTGTTCAGTCTGAAGATTTACCATTACAAAGTATAGCATAGTAGTCAATAATAAGGAATGGAAATTAAATTTCGATTGCATAGCAATTGCAGAAGTCATAATGTTATTTGTGTCATTAAGTGCCCGTGTGCAAAGTTATACGTGGGCAAAACAACCAGACAAATTTGTACACAAATTACGGAGCACAGATCTAAGGTAAGGACACATAACCCCACGGCCCCACTATCGAACATTATCAACAAATGGAGCTTAGTCCAGATGAGATTATGTGGTGGGTCGTAGAAAAGCCACAAGCTGCGGATGTACAGTCCTTAGAAAGGGTATTGATACGACCACTTTGGGGGTCATTCAATATCTCCTTCCCTAGTAGTTTATGAAGAGAAGGTAATTTCAGGCACACTATAAAAGCTGTGTTTTGAGGATTTAGTCGTTGCCCTCAACTCCAGCGATTCAAGCATGCTTTTTTAAAATTGTTGGCTGATATCCCTCAGTCTATTTATTTATTTGCATTTTTAAAGCGTTCACACAGCCCGGGGGCATCGAGGCGCTGTTACTTGAATATGTCTCAGTTGCATATTTATAACGCGCTTAATAGCCAGAGAATTCTAAGCACAGACCCGGGAATCAAACCTGTGTTGCTTCGTGTCGTCTTGTTTCCAAGGCGAGCACGTTGCCACTGAGCTATCCTCCCAGGACTCTATGACATCAGTTTTAACCCAAAAGGAACTAGGAGTTACGTATTCTTCATTCTTACTCTCTATTCTCTCTTCCTTCGTATCCATCCCATGTCTTAGGGTCTACCGTAGATCATTTTTTTACTACTATTCCAACTAATTCCTCAGTTTGCCCCCACCCTATCTATTCATCTGATCACCTCATTCTATCCTTCTCTCCTTGTCCACTCAGCCCTCCACCCTCCCCTACCTCTTCTTTTCATTGCCACTTGAGCCAGTTCTCTGCCTATGCATTTTCTTCTGCTATTTCCTCTACTCTTCCTCCTATTGAACCCTTCTCTACTCTCTCCCGGGACGTAGCCATCTCCACTCTGCACACCAACCTGTCCTCTACCATGCACTGTCTTCACCCACCAACATCTTTTCTCCCATCTTGAAATCCTCCCCAGCCTTGGCCTCTTCTGTCATGTTTCAGGCTTTTTCTGCGGTAGAAATAAGCTTTGAAATAACAACATTCAACATTCTGACCAGAAGTAGGGGTATATCATAACAACTGGGTGATTAGAGATGTGTACAGCATACATGTGACAACTGGTTTGCATACTCTCATGTATAGATTGGCAAAAGACAACTTCAAACAGTAGGGATTTGTGAGACAGGCATAGTATCAAGAGATGACACAGACAGATAGATTTGGAAAACCTTTATTTGTAATCGTCAGGATGGAAACATACCGATCTTGCCCTAACTCTAAGGTGGGAATGGTCCCTAATGAAAAGAAAACGAAGGAAAGTCTGAGTCTGTCAGTCAAAAGTAAACTACTGTCTGTGTCAAAACATATGCTTGTCCTCACTTCTACAAAGTAATAGGATGTGTGGGATTTTGCCAACTTAATAGAGTTCAAAGCAAAGTAAATTTGAACATTGAGCTCTTCCATGGCTCCCTTCCCCAAGTTCAAGACACTCAGGGTAAGAAAGTTTCACAAGTTCTCAGTATTCACTTGGCAAAACTCACAGCACCTTTTCTTATCTGGATATACTTTTTCACAGGGTCTCTCAGGCTCCCCTTGTCTTGGGCTTAGACCCTCCTAGTTATCCTTTAATGTACCAATGTTCAAAGTCCAAAGTAAATTTCACTACAGTTCCATCCAAAAATATCACTATTCATTTGTTGCTTGCGGGACTCCCTGCCCCATGCAAAATCAAGTTCTTCTGACTTTCAACTTCAATATGTGAAATTGTTCCTTCTTATACTTAGGCTCCCCCTTGTCATGGCGCAGTTTGCAGACCACACGGTCCACCCATTACAGGTCGCGCAACCAAGGGCCTAACTTTGCTTGAGTCTCTCGTTTGGTCTTTAAGGTGGGGTATCTTAGGCCCTCCTGTATCAACTTCTTGCATGGGGGCCACCCCAATGATTCTCAACACTCTTAGTTCAGTAACAATAATATCTCTTTATTAAATTTAGCAGCTTTGCTCTTACTTTAAGTTTCGTGTAACTCCCCTACTGCCGTGGAGCTTTCAAAAGGATTTCTATTTTGCTCACATTTCGCTCGCACACAGCGATGCTTCTTTTCCTTCAAATAGACTTTCGAATGCGTATACAATTATCGTTGACCAGTCTGCTACTTAATATCCTTCTATACGTCCTTTCTCATTGTTCCTATCTCAACGGTTTCCTGGTGGCTTTCGGGAACGAGTGCTCTCTCACTCGCGATCACACCGCTACAAAGTATGAAGGGTCTCACTCATCAAAAGTCTGGCGGTAAACCTGCACAATTACAGCTGGGCGCTAATAGTATTAAGATGGGTTGATGCGTTGGAAACAGGTGTGAACGCGCCCCTGACTCCGGCGTAAACGCTATTAGCGGCCAGCGATGACTGCTCTGGAATAAGGGCTACTTCTGAGAAAGCGGGACTGATAGCAGTATTTTATTTGGAAATTGCATCACCGCCAGAATGGGAAGCATCAAGGTGGCCATATTGAAAAACACAATCCATTAAATATCTCCACTTCCTTCAGCCATCCAGTCCTGGAAAGCAGCAAAAATGTCCCAGGAGAGGACAAGAGGCAAGAGGGCCGAACATCGCCTGCGAAAACCAAAACATTGGGAGGGGGAGCTGGTGGTCCTTACAGATGAGGTAATTGCCCACTGTGAGGAACTCTATGGAAGCCACCAAAGGAAGACCAGTGGGCAGCTCTGGATCGCCATATGGAACACCATCTCCCAGAAGGTGACAGCAGTCTCAAGTGTATCCCGTGATGGAGAGGACTGCTGCAAGCGGTGGAATGACCTGAGGGTCAGGATGCAGGGCCTGCTGTCCCAACACCACCGGGAGTCCCTGACGACAGGAGGAGGCACTGTTGTGCTACTGTCCTCACCGCCGTAAGGAGAAAGGCAGCACAGTGCTAGATCTCGAGGGGATAGAGGGAGTCGGCAGTGCGAAGGCGGGTGCCAGCAGCCAGGAGGTGAGTCAACCGGTCAACAAATGCATGCACAAATGATAGCCCAGTATAAGATGCCCCAGTGGACAGAGACACAAGTCAGCAGACCCAGAACTGGACCTGCCAACACGGGAGAGTGACGGGGTGGCACATAAGCCACCCTCCACAGCAGCCATGGTGCAGGGCACCAAGGGCACCCCAGAGCGTCACAACAGCGGCAAAGGCAGTCAAGTGAACCAAACAAATGCCATGCACACCACACCACTACTGGCACACGGTATGCTAGCAGGATTGAGGTGGGTGAGTGACCACAACACTGTGTAACAGTCACACCAGTATGTTGCAGGCCCAGTAGGCCCCATGATGGCATGGCAGATGAGCCACAGGGAAGTACACGTCCCACACACCTACATGTGCCCAACCTGCCAATCACCGTACACCACAGCACAGCAATTCCCCATAGAGTCACAATTTAAAAAGTCACCCCCGCCCACCATGTGAGTGATACAGGAAGAGGCCATGGGGCCATGAAGGACCACAAGCATGCATGTCAGACATAAGTTGCCCCAGCATGGACACCCTGCCCTACCCAAACACAGGCCAATGATTAACAGGCCATGGGTCACACAGCCATCGCTACAAGCAAACCCATCATGCTGGGCCCACATGCATCCTCCCATGACCAACCATGCCCATTTGCCCATATGTGTGGGGTCACACTCTGTACCATAGCAATTCTGTCTTGCATGCCAACACACATGGGGGAACCATACCTGACAACATTTCTTATTGTCCCCTACAGGCACTCAGGCATTGCTAGAGGCTTCAGAGGAGGAGGGGTATGATGCAGGCCCATCAAGGAGTGGCACATCTAGGCTCTCAAGGTCTGACAACACCGCCAACACCACCTCGCAATGGCTAACACAGGCCACACCAAGGCAGATGTGCCAGCACATAACGCCGCAGCAGAGCAGGGCCAATGCAACACCCATGCCACAGGCCACCAGGAGCATCGCTGGGCACACTGCACCCACACCTGCAGCCGTACGCTGGCAGGGCAACTAAGGAGCCACAGGGGGACACCAGCCCAGTGTCACCACCTGCCAGTGGGCTACACTCCCCAGTGAGCCCCTCACACCACCAGTGCACACGGACGCCAGAGCCGGATGTTGACACTCCAACGCACAGCATGCTGTTGTGGAGGCTCGAGGACATGGAGCACAGACAGGAGGAGATGGAGAAGATTGGCCACATTCACTCTGCACACCTGCAGGCCATTCCGGACAGTGTCCATGGGGCTACCCACAGGGTTGTGCATGCCATTGCATGGAACCGAGCCGAGATAACAGCCAGCACATCCACCCTGACACTGTATGCACAACAGGTCAGGGAAATGACAAAAGGTGTCTCTGCACTAGCAGATGCCATCCAGCAGAGCACAGAGGTGCAACGGCAGCAGAACCTGGAGACAGGCTCTGTCCCATCTACCTCCACTACACCCACAGAGGGGTCACAGCAGGGCATGCAGTGGAGACAGTCACTGTGGTTTCTGTGCCCAAAATCACCAGGGCCAGTGGGGGGTGGGAGTTTGGGGGGTGTAAGAGGCCATGGTTGTGAAGGACTCTGGGACACGGATTGCCATGAGAGGCCATGCTGGGGAGTTGGTGATGGGAAGGGGGATTGTGTGATGGGGATTTGGTGGTAGGAGGGGAGGGGGGATTGTGTGATAGGGAGTTGGTGGGGGTAGGGGGATTGCATAATGGGGAGTTGGTGGTGGGGGAGGGGGGATTGTATTATGGGGAGTTGGTGGTGTGAGGGGTAGAGGGGTTTGTGTGATGGGGAGTTGGTGGTGGGATGGGAAGGGGGATTGTGTGATGGGGGAGTTGGTGGTGGGAGCAGGGAGGTGCACATGGGTGTATGGCTGTGGTACTGACAGGTTGTGTTGTGGGGCTATGTGGCCATTTGTCAACATTGAGTTGGTAGGTGTTTTCGTACCTGTAGTCATGCTGGTGTATTTGGTTGATACTGTATGTGTACGGATGCTTCAGCATACAGGTGTATCTGACATGTGTATGCTCCCTGGCATGTACTGTGACGATGGTGCGGGAGGAGGTGTCGTACAGATTGCCCATTCACTTGTCATGCCAACTTTTATGTAGTCATTTGCACCCCCCACCCCCATTTGGGCATGTGCTTTGCGGTGCATATGTGCTGGCTTCTCTACTCACCCACTATCCAGGCCCGTTGTCCTATGTGCCTCTCCATGTATTGTGGCAGTGTGCTGTTCCGTAGGACCATGGCATCGTGGGATGAACCAGGTAGCAGGCACAGCAGTGGGTGATGTACAGGTTGGGGTCACCTGCACATTCAGGGAGTGGTAGTGCTTGCGGTTTTCATACACTGCATCATGGGCATGGGGGGCCACCAGCACACCATGGGTTCAGTCCAGGGTAGCGATCGCATTTGGCATTTAGGCAATGGCATAGAACTGTGCCTTCATGGCATTGAGCTGGGCTGGGGTGGTAGGCAGTGAGATGTGGCGTTGCACTTGCCGCAGGAGGGCTTCAACACCTGGCCCAGCACTGTGCAGAATGTGGGCTTTGCCATGCCATGCATACTGGCCACAGAGTGCTGGAAGGTGCCAGTTCAAAGGAATTGTAGGACAGAGTCTAGCTTCAGCAGTGGGGGCACAGCTGTCCAGATGTTGATCCTGCTTCCTATGTCGTCCTGTATTGTGGTGAGCAGCTCTGTCATGGTCTCCCTCTTGAGGCGGTACAGGGTGAACAATTGGCTGCCGGCGAGGGTCCAGGGTGAGGGCCTAACCCTGAGGATCTGTGCATGCCTTGCCTGGGCTCTCCTCCTCCCCCCAAATCCCCTTGTACTCCATGTGCCCTGGCCTGGTTGCCCTGCCTCTCTACTTCCAGCCACAGCATGAGCAGCTGCCTGTCCCAGCTCACAGTGGCTTGTGGCAGCATGGTGTTGGAACAATGTTTGGGGTAGGGGTGTGCCTTATGTTGCACTCTGGGTTGGATTGGGATCATCAGTGGCTTCATGTCAGGCACCTGTGTTCATTTACCTCCAGCTGGATGTACACGTTGTGAGGCTCCACATTGTGTACATGCTGACTGACAAGAGAGGCCTCCTGTTACGAAAGATTTCTCTTCGTAGCCAATTTCCCTCCATTTCTATGAACCACCAAAACATTTGCTTTTATTTAAAAAAAAAGTTTTTATTTATTGTGTTTTAGCCATACATAAAAACAGAACAAACATAATTATGACTTTTAACACATTAAAACACAGATTTCTCCAAAAATAAGAAAGAAAAACCCCCAAAACACTTGACATACCTGGACGTGAAGTTTTTACAATGCAGTGAAGCCTTCAGCTTCACTGCACTGGCGTTTGCTCATTTGTCCTGGGGAAACGGACATGTCCTTCGGGCTGTCAGTACTAGGAAACATTGTTTCCTTTAGTCTAGTTACTTAGTTGCCACTTTTGATAACTTTTTATCAGTGTACAGTGCATCTTACAACGCAGTACAATGGGATATGCTTTTTCCTTTGCCCTATACTAACACTCAGAGGGTTTTTGGTTAATTTAGGTCTGCCTAAAGAGCAAGCTGGTGGCAGTAGTTACTTTTTGCAATTTTTTAGTGTATTTTGGTTTAGCCTTACTGCATTTACCGTGTTTCGCTACCTACTCTGGCTAGTGTCCAAACATGGTGTGCCACGAAGTTTTACGTTTGTCATTTGGCCATCTTGTTGCTTAGGGCAGGAAAATCCTTATATCGACTTCCAGTCCCCGGGAAAGCTGAGACTTTTCACGTGATACTGCTGGTCCATGTATGTTTGCTGCCAGGAAGTGGGTTAGGTCAGTCTGGTCCCAATTTGCAAACTGGTTTCAGTGGGTCTTAATGGTATGCATGAGCTTTGGTACCAGAGGTCCTGATTGGAGCACTGCAGGGGTTTGTGTTTGGGCCAGATCTTAGATTGGCTAGTGGGAGTTTTGACTCTTTCCTGCCTTTGGGATAAGAAGAGGACCCCTGAATCTGTTCCAGAGAGATTCTGGAAGAAACCTGAAGGAGCAAAGTATCCTGTCCAGCTGCAAGACATGTAAGGAGACCGGGGACCCATTGGAAGAAGGCCTGGCAACCAACTTCTGCTGCTTTCCTGGAAGAGTGCTGTCTTGTAGGTGATCTTCAGAAGTCCTGCAAGTGATGTTCGACCCTTGGAGGGGAGGGACCATCCATTCCCGATGTCTGCCGGTGTTATGTGAAGAAGAGCCTTCGGAAGGGTCGCTGAGGCAATTTGGAGCTGACCATCTCAGACTTTGGGCTACCATGTTGCAGTGGTTGCTGTTCTGTATTGAGGGATGGAACTTTGAGGATCCACATCTTGTGCCACTGGAGTCGTCCCTGCCAAATTTTGTGGTTCCAGCATCAAGGGGACCCGCGATAGGAGGTCGAAGTCCAACCGCGACAGTTGTGTTCCCCTGCGTCACTGTGCATTGGTGGCCATCATCCAAAACAGCCTTCCTGCATCCAGTGTTGTGCTGAGAGGGGGGCCCTGCATTGAGTTCTTCTGAATTCTCCATCCTGAACACCTTGCACCAGCATTTGTCACCGACCAGAGAAGTGTTCCAACCTTCACCCCCTAGGCAGCAAGGACCGGAACTGATGGCGGGTAAAGCAACCTTGGACCCCCTTCTGAAGACCTGCTCAGTCCTAAGAAGAATCAGAGTATGGGGATGAGTTGTAACAGTACTTACCTGAATGCCCCTATGTCCCCTTTAAAGGTTTGGTAACTTTTAGAAACTTTAATAGCAGTTTGGCTTTGCCATTGCTTGCTCGAGCAAGCATTCCGAAAGTGGCAGACACTTTTGTTGACTTCTCTATCCCTTGGAACTCTTCATTGATCGTTAGAAGCTTTACACTAACTTTTTCCCGTCTCACAAAACTGTGTGGAACTTTGGTGAACTTTTGAGCACAAGGCCCGTAAGGTTTATAGTGACTTTTTCGAATGTCACATTTTCGAATGCCTTTTTCTCGACACAAATATGCCACAAAAAAAAAATGTGAATGTTTTTTTTTTATTTTATTTTTGGGGGGGTTCCCCCCAAACCCCTGTTTTTTTTATTTACACTTTTTTTTACTAACTAAACCGACACAAAACATAAAATTAAAAAAAACACATTCAGAATTTTTTTTTTCAGCAACTTTGTTTTTGACAAAAAGGCCTTCGAAAATAAGCATTCGACAATTTAACTCGATACCGACCCGTACGTCTTAAATATGGACTTTTAAAGTTAGTGTTGTATCTCTGTTGACCTGTAGTGCTGCATACTAATACTTACCTTCCTTTGCAATGTTTGTTATGTATTTTGCCCTACTCCAGAGATTGAATATATGCATCATGTATTAGTCTTATGTGATAATATTACATGCTATTAGTCAATTTTCATAGTGTTATATGGCCATAAATAAATACTTTAAAAAATAAATGTTTGTCTAAGTGTGTTCCTTGACTTTGCAATGTGTGTACTCATTGAGGACCCCTTACCAAGCTCACCCCTCCTGAGACTTCACTTTGACCACTCGCCTTGCTACCTTGAACTGGTATGGCTACAGCTCCCAGAGTTGTCCCTGTCACTAAACTAGGCTGGTCTCCTATGCATCTGTCCACTAGGCCAGAGTATAGAAATCCAGTCCTAACACCGCCTCTTCTTTTAGGCAGCATGTCTACGCTGCAGCCTTAGTAATGAGAGCCATCAAGCCAGTCTTCCAATGCCCCGTAGGATCCAATGTTTCACTGCTAAATTTGTTCTGGAGCCCAAGGACTCTGCAACAAACAAAACAAAAAATAGTGTAGTGCTGGACCGTCCCGGCAGAGAGGCAGACAGCACAGTCCCCCGTTTAAATAAAGGTCATGGGTGACTGTGCTGCCTGTCACTCAGGCGAAGGTGGTGACCTGCTGCCCAAGGGGGGGTGCACTGCCCCCTCGCCTATAGTGGTGGGCTGCCACTGCTACAGATATATATATCATTTCTATGGTGCCAACACAAGTCCCCAACTAGCTATGCATTCAATACACACATGTACACCTTTCGAAAAGGGATGCTTATTGAGAATATTAGTTAGCTACTGTGAAGGCATTAAGAAGGACACAGACAACAGATTCAGAATTCAAAACAAATAGATTTATTAACGTAAATGTCAGGATTGAAAAAGGCCTAACTTGCCCTATGCTAAGGTTGGATTTCTCTACCTAAACAAAACTAAGGAAAGTCTGAGTCAAAGAGTTCAACTGTAGAATCTGCCTGCGTCCAAAACCTATTCTTGCACTCACAACTAATCTATACAATTATTAGCAAGGCCCACGAGACCAAGGCCATCACCTGTTCGGTGCCTGCGGTCCTCTCTCATCAGCTGGCACTGGAGCTGGAGCTCCTTTCGCTCCCCCCGCCCGTGCCGAGCCGAACTGCAGGAGCAGTAGGCGCCCAGCTGATCCTGCATGCTGCAGCCTGAAAGCGGTAAGCATTGCGCTCGATAGCGAATACTCCCAAAGCTTTATTATTGTTACCTAATCCTTCTGCTACTTCACAGATGTCCCAATATTCCTGCAAACCAGCACAGTGTGATTTTACTGTTGCGGACCATCACGCTCGCCATTAAGGTACATGAGGTACCTAGGCTTCCAAAGATGGCTGCCCGCCTGATCCCTGAAACCTACATTGCCTAGTCAGGCACCTGCAGCCTCTACCTACTCCTGATTGGCTGCTGCGACCTTCATCCAGGGATTGGATGCCGGCAGACTTAGCCGGCCCACTCCCAGCAAGGCCCACGAGAACAAGGCCATCACCTGTTCTGTGCCTGTTATCTGCCGACTCTGCCGTCTGCAAGAACCCCTGGTCTTCTTACACACGACAGTCAAGGTAACTTTGCACCCGCAGCTTACTGTACCATACTGGCCTTATCCGATCAGTCTTTGTTACAAACTTATCTGAACCCTGCTGCAACTGACTTCTGCCCCAATATATCTTCAAACTGCTCAACCTTGTCTGCCTTGGGCATCGATCTTTTATAAATACAAATGCCAATACCCTGCAACCTGTTGCTTACGCCCATTGCGCACTGATACCACGTGTGCATGCTAGCACTGCTATCCCTTGCACTCCTCGAAGACCTACCGTATCTTGATGCTGCCTAAGTGTATTTTAAACCTATTTGTGCATTCCTGCTTTTCTGGTGCGACATCTGTATACTTTAGCCTACCTTTGATGCCCAAATCTAGATGCTGCCATGTGTATCTTAGCTTAACTGTGATGCCTTGTGATGCCCTATGATGCCTCTAATCTAGATGCTGCCATGTGTATTGTAGCCTACCTTTGATGCCCAAATCTAGATGCTGTCCTGTGTATCTTAGCTTAACTGTGATGCCTTGTGATGCCCTGTGATGCCCTATGATGCCTCTAATCATGTGTATTGTAGCCTACCTTTGATGCCCAAATCTAGATGCTATCCTGTGCATTTTAGCTTAACTGTGATGCCTGTGATGCCCCATTGAAGTATATAGGCACGCTAGCCCTGATTAAGACTGTCAAACTTTGGTGCTAAAATATCAGCATAATTGTATCTTAATCCCAATTGGGTCAGCCTAACATACCTGCCACTGTGCCATCTTCGGCCAACATGCGCACTTTCCAGACCTGCCTCCTATATACATTCTGGTCCCTAGCCTGGACCATTCTAACAATCACCACAATAATGGCCCTCATCAACCTTACCCCCTGCAATCTGCAAGAGAGAAACTTGTGACTTAGAGCTAGGTTGCCACGACTTTGACATCAAAAACAAAAGAACCAGTCCACCAGTCCCCACACTCACTTCCACTGCCACTAATCCTAACCTCCTAGCCTCAGCGATGGTAAATCACCCTGTACCACAAGGTGACCCATATCACAAACCGAGAAGACCCAACCACCCTAGTCCCAGATTTGTCAAAGATACCACTACAACTCCTACATTATCAGGAGCCCTTATTAATGCTAGGTCCCTTATAGCACACAATGGGCCTCATTACAACTCAGGCGGTAAGGGGTTTACGGCGCCGTAAACAGCGCCGACCCTTACCGCCTGAGTACGAGGTCCCTTAGCGCCATGGCGGATTTAACACCTGCTTTTAGCAGGTGTTATAATCCATGGCGCTAAGGGACCATGGAGTTAATTACGCCACCGTAATTTACGGTGGCGTAATTAACGCCTTCCCCACTCCCATTATGCCCTATGGGGCAAAAATGGGAATGGGGAAGGGTAAATGGGGATTGGGGACTTACCGCCCCGCCAAACTCGGAATGGGGCGGTAAGTCCGCCAACCACCATGGCGTAAACGTAGTTTACGCCATGGTGGTAAAGTCACGGCCCAGGCGGTAACTTACCGCCTGGGTCGTAATGAGGCCCAATACTGAAATAGCTGATATACTGGCTATGGACAACTTAGATATCCTTGCTGTTTCTGAATCCTGGCTCCATGATGCAGCTGGCCCTGCCCTCATGATTGCCATACCGGACAATTACAATATCCCAAGAGTCGACCGGCCTAACACTAGAGGAGGCGGCCTGGCTGGCCATCATAACCAAAACGCAGCTAGCTGCTAGACTTACCCCACTCCCAGCAATCACATCGTGCGAACTTCTCTCAGCTAAAATACTGATCTTCAACAATAGCACACTAACGATACTTCTAGTGTACAGACCACCAGGCCCAGTAGGCAAGTTTGAGGAAGACCTATCCAGTCTCCTCACTAATAGCATTAAAGACTCCACCCAGCTCCTTTTACTAGGTGACTTTAACCTGGGCTTTAATGACGTTGAGGACAAACAAGCCCAATCTATCCAATCCATTTTAGTTAATCATGACATTACTCAAAAAGTCTTAGCTCCTACACATATAAAAGGACGCACACTAGACTGGATAGCTAACCATAACTGTGACATCACCATCTCTAGTATTCTACCTCAAACATGGACGGAACACTATCTTATATGCTTTAAGCCAGCATAGAGCCTCCCAAACCTAACAAGAATAAAATAGTACCCCCCGTGCCAACGAGAAGCAAAAAAGCAATCACGGCTGAAAAACTACTCCCACTACTCCTACCAGCTCTCACTGCCAGCTCCAATGAATCTAACCCTAGCAAGTTAGTTGAGTCATTTAACAACTCCATGGCCAAAGCTCTGGACTTGATTGCCCCTATGAAATTCCATAAAAGTAAACGTGAAGCTCACCTTAATTCATGGTTCACTCCCCAACTCAAAGAAATGCGCATCCAAAAACGCAAACTCCAAGCTATCTGGAGGCACACTCCTTCTGCTGACAATAAAACCACACTTGCCAACTTTGCCAAAAGATACAAGAAGGAAATAATTCAAACTAAAAGAGACACATTCAATGAAAGAATTAGTAAAGCCAACTCGAACTCCAAAGAACTCTTCACTATTCTCTGGGAATTGGAAAACCCAATTGCCCCTACAGACAATGTCCCCAAGGACAAATCTTGGTGCACCAGCATCCAAAATGCCCTAGCAAATAAAATCACAAAGAGCTGGCAAATAATCACAGCAAAAATATTAGAGTTCATTGTGAATGACCTATTCAAAGTCAACAACGATTCAACAAACTGACTATGGCCGAAGCAAAAAAAGCCCAGATGATATGAACGAATATACGGATGTCAAGACATAGACATTAAATGCAATGCGACAGATATATTGTAAAAATCTTATTTTTGATTAAACAATAAAAAAAAAAAATAAAAAAAAAAATCACAACCCCTCAATCTAAAATTGCTAAGAAAAAAGCCTCCTTGAGCCCTAGTGGAACTCATACCACCCCACTGAAAGCGATACCCAGCACATCCACTCAAAGCAACTGTAAACACTTCAGATTTACTAACATCTTTATACTGGAAACTGAAAAGGTTATTCTATCCCTTAAACTATCGAAATGCCAAGGCGACAGTTGCCCTGCGCAAATCATCAAGGATGCAGCCAGAGATTTAGCACCCTTCATCTCGAAACTAATTAACGCCTCTTTCAATACGAGTACTGTACCCACAAACCTTAAAGAATCTTGGGTACTGCCCCTACTCAAAAAACAGACACTTGACCCAGCAATCCCCACTAACTACAGGCCCATTACTACGGTCCTATTTTTCCTTAAAATCATTGATAGAGTAGCCTACCTCCAGATCCAAAACTATCTGGAGTCACACCAACTATTAGGTTCACTGCAATCTGGCTTCAGACACTTCACGGTACTGAAACGGCCCTAATCGACCTCAAGACACAAATCGACAAGTTGAAGGATAAAGGTAGTAAAGCTATGCTCCTCCTCCTTGACCTATCAGCGGCCTTTGACCTGGTGGACCATGCAGTATTATGCAACCATTTAGCGTCTGCCGTGAATTTCTCAAGTGAAGCTATAGCATGGGTACAATCCTTCCTAGCTAACCGTACGATGAGAGTGCTCTTCCCTGTAGCTGCAGCGGACCCAATCCTATCACTTGTGGTGTCCCACAAGGCTCATGTGTCTCCCCGACAATGTATAATATCTTTACTAAGCCACTCCTCGACAAACTTGACAGATTAGGGGTAACCTATACTAATTATGCGGACGCTACGCAGATTCTCATACCACTATCAGGCAACTTTGTCGAAGACACAGCTCTAGTAAACAAAATGTATCTCCTCATTCAGGCATGGATGGCCTCCCACGGCCTCTGCCTAAATGACGACAAAACAGAGCTACTGATCTTGGGCTCCGACTCCAACCTAAAAAAACTTAGTCCCAACTATCGCAATTTCAACATAGATGGTAACACAATCAAGGTGGCAACCGAGGTAAAAACATTAGGCTTTTACCTTGACTCCACTCTATCTCTCAAAAAACAAGTTAATACATTGGCATCCTCTACAGCGTACACCTGTAAATTAATCAGGACCTGAAGAACTTACCTCTCCAAAACAATCTCATCACGCTAGCTAACGCATAAGTAATGTCGAAGCTGGACTATTGTAATGCTCTCTATGAAGGAGCTAATAAAACTATCATAAATAAAATGCAAATCCTTCAAAATAACGCTCTTAGAGCAGCCCTTCACATACCCCGTAGAGCACATATTTCCAACATTAGGAAAGACCACCATTGGTTAAAAATCAGCGACAGAGTCCTTCTCAAGACACTATCTCTCACCCACAAAGGGCTCAACAACACAGCACCCCCCTACATCTCGGCCAGACTGACCAGAAAATCGTCCAGCCACCACACCAGGGCTACTAACCACTTCCTGCTAGAAACCCCCAGATTTAGACGATCCAAAGCAGGCGGAGTAAACTTCCCTGTTAGAGCTGCCCAGGCTTGGAATGCATTGCCCACTGCACTGAGAGCTAACCTACCCTACTCCAGTGTTAGATGTAAGGTAAAAAACTGGCTCTGATCCAACAACAACTAATTTCGCTGTACCTAACTGCCGTGATACTCCTGAAACCCGGTACTAAGACTATTTTGCTTTCACCCTTTTACCTCTTTGTATATATGTAGTCTCAACACTGTAACATGTTAGTTCTCATCTCAACTGCTTGTATTGACATGTATTGCACTGTATTGACATGTTTCTTATCCTTTGTATGCAACCTAAGCTTAAGTATCCTTGTACCTGCTGCGCCCGGCTACCCCTGGGTTTTGTGCGCATTATCAAATAATAAACAAAACAAAAATAAACAAAACAAACAATGTATAGGTCACAACTAATCTATACAATGTGTAGGGACGTCAGCAACCAAACGCCACAGTGTCCAACACAAAGTTCTGAGCCTCTTCCGGCCCGCAACTTCCTTTCAGCTCCCTTCCACAAGTATGAAATAGTTTTTGTAAAAGTCTTAAAATTACCTCTCTTGAATTTAGAACAATGTAGTTTTCATCAGTGCTCGGGGTTGTAATTGTAATTGTTTATTTATACAGCGCATATACACAGGTGGAGTGCTTCAAAGCACTTCAAGGTCCGAGGGACCAAGGGAATACAGTAATCATTCTTAGGCTTTGAGTTTCCGAATCATCTAACAGGAAAAAACTAGCATACTAGGCCTGACAGCATTTCTCCTAGTGCAAGTGCATGAAGTGTTACGGTCGCGACCAAGCTAGGCAGGGGGGAACGAAAAAGGGGGTGGGGGGACAGGACAAATGATCTTACTAGTCCTAGTACATTCAGGTCATGCATACGTACAAACGGAGGTGGGGGATCGAGGGGAGAACATTGCGTCCAGTCCAGCAGGGCCCTGGGTTAAGTGCAGACAGGTTGCCCCGATCCTTGAACTTGATCCTTGCAGTCACAGAGAGCCAGTGTAGGGATTTCAGCACCAGAGAGATGTGGTCCCTGGCCTGAGGCCAAGGATAAGTCTTTCGGTTCTGTTCTTGATGAGTTGTAGAGGACGGAGAGTAGAAGAAGGAAGATTAAGAAAAGGACTGTTGCAGTAGTCCAGCCTAGAGTGAACCAGGACTCTCAAGATGGTCAACCTCTGACGGAAAGTGAGAAAAGGTAGAACACCTCTGAGGAGGCCCAGTTGATAGTGGGACTTTTTAGAGATGTCCAAGATGTGAGAAGAGAAGGAGAGGGTGGAGTCGAAAATGACCCCTAGATATTTTGCCTCATTGGTAGGTGAGAGCGCAGGGCCCAGGGAGGCCGACCAGTGTGAAAGTGGGAAAGCGGGCACAGGGGTCCCAATGAGGACGGTCTTTGTCTTACTGGCATTCAGGCAGAGATCGTTAGCAGCACACCAAGACTGAATGGTTCCATGTAATAATGTCCCCGCAACAATGTCCCCTGACAAAAAAGTCTGTTTTTTGCAGAGACATTATTACATTGAACATGCGGGGGGCACCCCTGCAGCCCCTGTTTTTTTTTTAAATGGGAGCAAGGGACATCCCTGCATCCCACCCCAATACATAATGTCACCAACTATAATGTTGTCAATGGCTTTTCCCAGTGACATTTTGTATGGGGACATTATTACCTGATACCGACTGATTTGGGGACAGTCAGGGATGAGCGAGGAGTAGGAGGAGGCCGAGGGTAGTCTGAAAGAGAGCTGCGTGTCATCCGCATAACACTGAAAGTTAGAGCTAAAGGTAGAGATCCTGTGGGCCAAGGGGGCCATGTAGATATTGAAGAACCAGGGGATAGGGTAGATCCATGGGGGACACCACAAGTAGAGAGAGTGATTGAGGAGAGAAAGGACCCAAGTTCCACCTGGGAAGGCCGGTCACAGAGAAAGGGCCGGATTGGTGATGCCCAGGGTATCACGGAGACGGCAGATCAGGTTGTTATGGTTTACTGTATCAAAAGCAGAAGAGAGGTTGAGAAGTATGAGGACAGAAGGAGAGTTAGAGTCAAGATTTCAGAGCACGTCTTCACGGGTGTTCAGTAGAGCAGCTTCCGTGCCTCTGGATGCTCTAAAGCCAGACATGGTCATGGAGACAACCAACCGATTCAGTGTGGAGGGTAAGTTGAGTGATAGCCAACTTCTCCAGGAGTTTTCCCAGGAAAGGGGTGATGGAGATCGGGCGATAGTTTGATGGAATAGACAAGTCGGCTGAGGGTTTCTTGAGCAAGGAGTGCACAAGAAAGTGCTTGAGGGGAGAGGGGAAAACTCTGGTGGTGAAAGAGAGGTTGCAGAGGTTGGCCAAGGCTGGAGAAAGAGTGTGAATGTTGTCCTTGATGGTTTTGGAGGGGCAGGGGTCCACCTGTTTGGAAGAGGCTTTCATAGATCGACTTGTCTAGAGACATCATCAGGTGTGACAGGGGAGAGGGAGGAAAGAAGAGGTGGAGGGGTGGGTTCACCCAGGGGGGCCCAAGAGATGTTGGTGCAGGAGGGGGTGCAGAAGAGATAGAGGACAGGATGTCCTGTATTTTGGTGGTGAAATGTGGGGCCAGGGCCGAGCAAAGGGCCTGGGTGTGTGCAGTACAGGATGCAGCTGCAGTAGGGTTGGCCAGTTCCTTGAAGGCTTTGAAAGGTTTGGCCGTGTTATTAGATGCCGCAGAGATATGGGCTTGAATATAGACTCTCTTCTTGGAGCGCATGCAGAGTCTATACTTCCTTTGAAGAAGGCGGCAGGCCAGTTTGTGAGAGGGTGCAGCTGAAGATCCCCATTTCCGTTCTGCTTCTCTGCACTTGCGTTTATGGGCAGCCAGATCGGAGTCGTACCAAGAGTTGCACTTTTTGGCAGGCTACAGTCAGACCCTCATGACAGGGGCAAGAATGCCAAGAGTGTTGTAGATGGAACGGTGAAAGTTAGAGAGGGCTGTATCACGGTGGGAGTCAGCCGCAGGAGTAGAAGGAGGAGAGTAGGTGGAGACAAAGGCAGCCACTGACACTCTTTTCATGGGTTGGATGACATTGAAGGCAGGAGGTGGTGTGGGGTGTGCCAATGCTAAAGGAGAAGAGAGCTTCAAGTGAGAAGAGAGAAGAGAATGATCAGTCCATTAGAGTCAGGTATTGAGATTAATAGAGAGTGGGATGTCTGTGGAGATGAGAGTATCCAATGTGTGGCCAGCAGTGTGTGTCAGACCAGAGGGTAGAATGGAAAGAGAAAGGGAGTCACACAGGTTGCGTAAAGGTCCTGAAGAGTCAGGAGAGTCAAGATAGATGTTAAGATCCCCCAGCAGGAGGAGTTGGGAGGAGGAAGAGAGGAGAGAAGAGGCCAGGTCAGCCCATTCCGAGAGGAAGAGGGTGGACTGGCCCGGCAGCTGATAGAAGGTGGCCAGAGTAAAAGAGGTGACAGGCGAGAAAGAGAGCCTGCAGACGAGGACTTCAAAGGAAGAGTAGACCTGAGTGGGAGATGGAAACAGGGATCCACTCAGGAAAGATCATGGCTACTCCACCTCCAGGCCTGTTGGGCCTGGGCACAGAGAGGATCTTGTAGCCTTCAGGGAGAAGTCTGTAAAAACTTGTGACAGAGCTCTCCTTGAAGCATGTCTCAGTAGGAGCAAGAACATCAAGGTCCAGCAGTTCAAGGAGGTGGCAGATGTCAGAGGAGTGCTTGACAGCAGAGCAAGGCTTTAGAGTGGCCACATGGTGCAGATTGCCACTTTTGAAGGACTTATGAGGGGGATGCAGGGGACAGAGGTCCTCCCCATAAGCGGCAAGAGTGCCGGAGAGATAGAGGTAGGAGGAGGCAGAGGAGGCAAATATGACAAGGTTGTCAATGAGGAGGGTTCAGGCAAGGGAGCCAAGATAGTGGTAGAAGTCAAGGGAGCCAGTGTGGCAGGGACCACAGGAGGCAAGTGAGTGCCAGATGCAGCAGTAGTGGGTGGCCATGGCAGCAGGGTGGAAGAGGCTGCAGGGGTTGTCAGTGTAATGCGAGTAGGCAAGGGAGCCTGTACAGTTGAAAGCGACAAGGGGGAAGTTGTGAGAGAGGTAGTGAGGTTGGTAGGAGGCAAGGTAGCCAATGTGGGCATAGTAGCCTGGACGGCTGTAGAAGCAGGTGGCAAGGGAGGCAGTGAGGAGGAAATAGGAAAGGTGATAAGGCGAGGAAGACGCCTATCAAAAAGTAAGAGGTTGGGTTGAGGCCCTTGTACTAGGATGGTACCATTTCGATAGACATTTATGATGAACCTGGAGGTGGAAAAGGAGGCAAGAAGGACCTCCCAGCGGGTGCCACCATTTATGTCTGAGTAAGAGTAAGGAGAGAGCAGAGTGGCCATATGGAGAGTCCATAGGTCGGGAGAAGGAACGGCAAAGAGAATGTCGGTGAGAGTTCCTCTGCCAGAAGCACTGACGTAGGTAGGCGTCAGCGATCGGAAGGCCTTGTTTGGAAACCAGTATGTCCCTCTTGAGTTTCTTCTTTCCAGACTTAGTGAGATGTGAAGGATAGGAGATGGAGAAGCAGTTACAGAAGATAGGGGAGATAGAAAGCGCCATAGTGAGGGGCAAAAGGTGTGGTACACTTAACCAGGCAGAGCAGTTGAGGCACATGGGAGGAAGTAGGCAAGGAGGGAGTAGACGCACAGGGAGACACAAACAGGATAGGGCAGAAACCATGAGAGCTGAATAGGGTGAGGGAATAGATAACAGACCAGAACAGGGAGGAGGGGGGGGGGTAACCAGCCAGTACATTCCAATGAAAGCAAGATTTTTGAAACAAAACAAAACGAGTGCAGGATGTGCACATAGCTAAATTCGATTTTTAAAACACAACAAAAACAGTGCAGAATGTGCACACAGCTAAATTCGATTTTTTGAAAAATAACAAAAACAATGCAGGATGTGCATTGTGCACACACCTAATTTTGATTTTTGAAACACAACAAAAACAGTGCAGGATGTGCATACAGTTACATTCGATTGTTGTGGTCACCAGATATAGCAGCACAACAGTACAAGGGTGTAGGCAGTGGAAGTGGAAGCACAGGGAGGGAGAAAAGTGTTATGGCCTGGTGCTTGGCAAGAGGTGGCATCTGAGATAGAGTAAAGAGATTTACAGGTGTGGCACAGGCACGGAGTCCAGAAGATGCTGCAGGAAAATAGAGCAACAGTCCACACTTACATGATAGGTGAGGGGGGATCCCAAGGGCGTCTGGAATAGGTGCCCAGCCTCCGATGCATATTGATGGTTGGAGGATGTAAAGGGCCCCCAACGCGCTGCCAGGGGCAGACAAGGGTAAAGTTGTGGGCCTTGAGTGGGGGCCAGCTTCCTCGCCAGCCGGCGTCCGTGATTGGCTCTATACGGTGTTGTTGGCCAATCAGACCGATGGCAGAAGGAGAAAGTAGGCACTTAGAGGATGCCTCGGATGTCAGCCATGCTGGAGGGGGGAACACAGTCACCAAGCCCAAGGAGCATTTCAGGTCATGAAGTCAGAGAAAAAAGGTGCAAATAAGATGTGGATTGGAGCACAGCCTCAGTGGATGGCAAGATTAGCAGGCATATATTTTTTAGATGCAAAAAATGCAATTTCTACAAAATGAACACTCTTCTTGTGATGCAAAATAATTTCACCTCATGAAGCCCATCTGGGCTTGTGAACTTGCTGCGATGCAAGCTATGCTCCAGCAGCCTCGTGGCAAGGTCTGGAGTCCTCAGGTGCGTGCCGAGTGAGAGAAGCAGATGAAAAGAGGGATGAACAGCTGATCAGGACCTGGAGTGGGGGGGCGCTTCCTCGTCAGCCGTCTTCCCTGATTGGCCCTATCCGGTGTTGTCACATCCGTGAGCCCGCCCCACCGGCAGGCGTAAGCCAGCGGCGGAACAAGGCCAGGATAAAGGCCATCACCCCCTGTTTGCCCCAGTGAGCCCATCTCCCTCGTGTGCCCAGCGGACCCCTCCTGCAGCACGAGAGACGACTGCAGCCACGATGGCTACAGCCACACAGATCCATTTGGATGTACATTTACAGCCCCAGCAGCCCGTGCCTACTATCTGCCCATGCAGATTTGCATGTTTTTCGTGCCTAAATCGCCCCTAGGCACCCAATCCCACACCGCGTTGCTGCCTGCCTGACCTTCCAAAATGGCCGGCGCAACGCGGCATGAGAGCAAGGCTCTCGGTTGCTAGGCAACCCAACTCAACATCTGTGAGCCCGCCCCACTGGCAGGCGGAAGCCAGCGGCGGAACAAGGCCAGGATAAAGGCCATCATCCCCTGTTTGCCCCAGTGAGCCATTGTGAGCCTCCCACCTCAGACGCTACTGTACTCTGCCAAAGACTCTCACCTCTGGAAAGATCAACAATATCATATCACCACGCCAAACCACAGAGGACTCGCATTACAACTTCCCCAATTGACTCATGACTCTGCCCTACTGTTACACTAGCGTGTGCTCCCAAGTGTCATACCACAAATACTATGTACCCAGCATCTGCTCAACATTTACAACCTACCCCAGGCACACCTTAATGCCAAAATGTCAATTGCTGAACACATTGCCTGATTTGATTTTTGCCTGCAATTCCGCACACTATGCTACCACTCGTATTACAAATGCCTAACTGATATGTTTATCGACTTGAACTCTAAAGCTGAAACTCCCCATCAATTGACCTCTCACCTGGCTGCCCGTGATGTTTGGTATGCCCCCTACCCCTGAAGCTGTGCTATTATCACACCCTCGCATCTGCATGCCTGCCTCCTTGCGACGTGCGTAGGCACCATGCACTCTCCCACTGTGGGAATTACTTCAACAGTCGTCTGTGAGAATGTAGCCATCCTCTCTCAGGATCACCCCCCCTCTTTTTCCTACATGTACACAGCCTTCAGGTAATGCTGCTGCCGCCTTGCAAACTACTAATATTCTTGTAATGTAACCAAGATTCTTGTCGTATAACTAAAAAAGTGCTACTATGATGTAACTAAGTAAGCTGTCCTATGGTGTAACTAAGAAGGTATGCCTGCCGTGCAATTATAAAACTATTCTTGTGATGTAACAAACTAAGTATTATCGTAACGTAAAAGAAAAAGTATTCCTGTGATATAAATTAAGAAAGTATCCTATGTAAGAAAGTATCCTATGTAACTAAAAGAATATGCCTGTCTTGTAACTAAGAAAGTATTCATTTATGTGATGTAACTAAGAAAGTATCACTGTCATGTATCTCTCCAACCTCTCCCTGTAACTAAGATCCCCACAAGTAACAGCACCGCGATGCCTGAGGGCTGCCTGTGCGCTATACAAATGTAATAAATAAATAATAAATAAATCAGACCGATGGCAGGAGGAGAAAACAGGCACTTAGAGGATGCCTTGGGTGGCGGCCATGCTGGAGAGGGGCACACAATCACCAAGCCCAAGTAGCATTTCAGGCCATGAAGTCAGATAAAAAAGGTGCAAATAATATGTGGATTCGAGCGCAACCTCAGTGGAGGGCAAGATTAGCAGGTAGATATTTTTTAAATGCAAAAAATGCAATTTCTCCAAAATTAACACTTTTTCTAATGTGAATTAATTTCCCCCCCTGAACCCCATCTGGGCTTGTGGTCATGCCGTGATGCGAGTGCTGCTCCAGCAGACTCGTGGTGAAGTCACGAGTCCTCAGGTGTGTGTCAAGCGAGAGCAGCAAATGAAAAGAGGAACGGAAAAGAGGTTCTCTTCTCCAAGGTTCCCTTCCCCAAAAGAGGCTCCCTTCATCAAGTTCGAAGTAACGCAAATCCAAGTACCAATTAATCTTTAGACTTCACCCTCAAGTCAAATAAAGGGTTCAAGTCTTAGGGCTCCCTTCCCAAGACTTAAGTTCAGCACAAAAAGTACAAATAGTTCCAGCCTCAGGGTTTCCTTCCGCAAGACTTAAGTTCAGCAACACCAAAATTGTCTTTGTCGCTCGTGAGCCTTCTCTTCATAGTTAACAGATCGAATATAAGTTGTGATTATACTAAAAAGAAACTTCAAAGTCTTAATTAGTTCTGTTCCTGAATTTAATATTTAATAGATGCTGCACTTTGGCAGAGATTTCAATCATTTCTGTATTCAATAAATGTTAAATTGTACTTGTTAAGGTTTCGTTCAGTTTAGGGTTAATTGGACACGGGTTGCATTTAGCACACACCTTCCCTTTTGACCCGTGATGTAAGATCGGTGTTCAATAGGCTAGGGTTGCACATTTTGCTATTCAGTCCGCTGTGTAATACGCCTTTAATAATGTTCAATAAGTGCAAGTTGCACTCACAACACACTTGTTCCTCAGCCCGCGGTATAATACTTCTTTATTCACTTCAAAATTAAATATCCAATGCTTGTAGACTTTCGAGAACGTGTTATCTCTCACACACGGCCACTCTGATACAATATATTCCTCTCGGAAAGTTAATACTTTTTATTCACTTCAAAAGGAAATGTTCAAACACGTGCATACTGGGTTTCTCCTTTGGCAAAAACTCACCATTTGTGTTTAGGGGCCTCCCAGCAGCGCGGATCGCTCGGCCCATAGCTTTCCACATCAGGGTTCCAATTCCTGCCTCTAAGGTGCTCCTGTGTCACTTCACTTCCAATTCTGTGACAAGGGACGGCCTCTCCGTACGGCTCCCTTTCCAGCGCTGGATCTGCTACACGGGGCTTCAGCTCTCATGCCGCGCTTCCATAGGTCATCTCCTTCAGCAGACGTAAGCGTCTCAGCATGCCTCTTTGCCACGGTGCCCTGCTGGTTCTCTTGGCCACTCTGCTGCTGCTGCTTCAACTTGGCCTCTGCTCCCACATTCCTTTTCACACCTTCAATTGGGCTCCTTTTATACACCTGCAGCCCTTTCACAGGCTGCACGTGCACATTTTCAATTAGCCATGCCTGACCACAATCAAAGGGACATGCCTGACCCTTACAACTTTCAGCAGTTATCTTCTTCGCCCCAGTACCAGAGTGGTAAAAGAGCTTAGTCTCCATTGCACTTAGCTGCTTCTTTTACGTCCCAGTACTGTCAATTTTCATGTGTGAAGGCATAAGGGGAACTGACTCACAATAACCCTTGAAGGTTGGGTTGGTTGCCATTAGGGTACGGTGCATAGCATTTCTCGCCCAATGGCACCCCACTCCCTGTTTCCAAGGATCCTCCACCCAGGTTATCCTCCCTCGCTTCTCTGCCCCCAGGGTCGGGATCAAATAGCAATGACCTTTCCTTGGCCACCTGAACAAAGGATCCAATGGGTTTAGGAGTGAGAATTCCTTCATGTTTCTCACACTACATATAGCAAGGTTAGTTTTATGGTGAAAGGCCTAGGAAGTCAAATAAAAGGCTAGCATTTAACTTTCAGGAATTGGAATGCCCAAATGGTTATTTTGCAATTTGCTGTCACAGTCAGGACGTACCCAGTTTGGAAAATGTTCCATCTCTAATCACATGGACCAATTAGGCCAAGAAGGTGGAACATATGACAGGAATCTAGATGGGTAAGGGTAGGACAAGGATCCAATTATGTAGGGACTTTTTTAAATCAAATAATATAACCAACAGCAAACAGGACACTGGAATAACGCAAGGTTCTGATGAGGTAATATAAGACCCAATTAGGACCCAGTTATGTAGGGACATTTTTAACAAATAAAATAACCAACAAATAAACAAAATACTCCAAACACGTCAATGTCCATTGAAGACTCAGCATTTGGCACTCATGATTACATTTAATTGGCCCTTACGAATATGAGATGTAAAGCTCATCAATTGGCACTTCAGATTACATTTCATCAGCCCCCCAAACAGTATATAATGGGGGCATAGGATTGTTATTGTGATAACGTCGAACACCCTAAGAAGAAGGAGGATGAGGTGATGACCCACAGCCAGGCTGGCAGGCAGACGAGGGGAATACACCCAGAAGATATGAAGAGAGAAGAAATCCAGAAGGTCTGAAGATCGGAGAAGCATAGCTGAAACATCCCAAAAAAGATGCCAGCTGCTAAAATGGGTATGATCAAGCCATGTCAAAATAGAAACTAATTATTTTGAATTACATTTTTAGAAGCACACATGTGCTATTTTAATTAAATGAATAATTAACATTATTCAAAGTGGTGCATGGAAAGGAATGTAAGAAAGGCATTTTGAAAGTTTCTAGTGAGATACAATGGAGCAATTGAGAAGTTCTATTTAGATCTTTCTATTGTTAATTGCATAGTAAACTAAGTATAGTGATAGAAGGAGCAATTTCAAGCATGTTAGTTGAAGTCCCAAAACCTACGTTATAGGCAAACCAAGAGAGGCCTTCGTTTCATTTTTGTGCAGCACCACATTTTTAAGTATTCCAAACACAAATGGGGAGAAATGTTTTAGAAGAGTAAAATTCAATCGCAACCATTGTACAGTATTTTATTGTGACAAAGGAATTCATGAAGAGTGGATATCATAAGAAAGGGAATCACCCTAAAATGTGTTTTGTTTTATGTCTGTTTAGATTGCTAACAGAACCTGGACGATAGATTGTTTTAAATAAATATATTTATAATATTATACCAACTAGGTATTCTTGCAGCTCATTCAAAATTAAGACCAGTGTCTGAGCTGCAAAGCTATATTTGTTGTCAATAATATGCACATGTAAATATCCTGAGACAGCCATTTCCTCCCAGCATTAGAGGGAAAGCCTGAAGAGACTCATGGTATAAAATGTATAGTAGAGACTCACAACAGACTCACAGTTCCAGATGATGGTTCCCAGTCTATCACGGGTACAACAGGCAGTCTCTCAACCCAGTGTAAACCAATCTATCAGGAAACAATGGGAGCCTGCCCGACTAGGTGCTAGAAAGGATGTCTACTTCGCACTCAGTCTCTTCTTCCTCACAGTGTGTCTGTGTGTGCTGTGGCCAGGGCATGAAGGTGCAGCAGCTGTGACCACCAGTAGATGACAAGGAACCCCCTAGTGGGGACACGATTGACACCATTTTGGAAGGTTTTGTCTAGCATGTCTTTGGGATACACTGGGTCGAAAAGAGTGGCAAGATATGTTGATGAGATTCTTGATTCAGCAGAAAAAAGTGTGAAATATACAAATGTCATTCTCAAGTACAGTATAAGCAGTGCCAGATCCAAGCTTGTCTGCTTTCCCGCATGTTACTGCTGCATTAGTGTCAACCTGCTGAATTGCACGCTTTGCCAAATGAGCACGGCCAATTAGGCTCAGAACACACTACAGAATCTACTGGCCATGGATCACTGCTGATGTAGATACGTATTGTAAATCCTACATTGAGTGTATCACTCTCAAAACCACCAGTTGACCTGAAGGTTATTTAAAGCACCAACAGAATGTGAGACCAGGGACGTTGTGAGTATTGATTTGAATATGGAGGAAGTGCACAGTAAGGGAATGCTGTGGTGATTACTGATCATTTCACAGGGTACAAACAAGTCTATCCCAGTAAAGCTCAGTAAATTGTTACTGTGGGTAAAGTGCTTTGGCAGAAGTTCTTTGTGCACTATGGTAGGGCTCCATAAGGGATTATAAATCTCTTTGGAGTGAAGAAGATTTACAGATCCCCTCATTATTCACCAAGGAATGCACAAGCAAAAAGATTCAAAAATGCTTTACTGGATATGCTAGGGCCATTGCCAATTGAAGACAGGATCCACTGACGTCATTATGTGGCTTTCTTGACCCACACCTTCAAATGCACTGAAAAAAAAATGTTTCTGATTTTCTCCCCATACTTCCAGACTGGGCATTTTGGGAAAGGTTCGTTAAAAAATGAAAAAGTTATTAAGAAAGCAAAAAAACGATGTTTTCAACCTACTCCCATTAATTTCTTCCCATCCAAAAATTCAACATTTCTACACAGTGCACAGAAAAAGCTGCTTGATGGAATTGGACCAGGTACGAAACAACTTGGGCACAAAGCGTTGACTTGATTTCCCGGGAGGGGTCTGGGTTTGTTCAGTCCAGTAGTTGTTAAAATATTTGATCCCCTTCTCCCAAAATTATAGTTATATCTCCCATGGTGCTTTGCAGCAGAGAGGTTTTTCACAAATGAAAAATCGGACATTTTTTTTTTGCTCGATGCAAGAAATAACCAGGGTTATTACGGGATTAATCAGGGTTGGCCGAAAACGAAAAGTGGAAAAAGGTCATTTGCAGGAAGAAAAAGGATGAAATGGCATCAGGCTAGAGGTGTGGAGCGGGAAAGGGGACACCATGGGCAGTTGTGAGGGGTGCGGAGGCTGGGGACCAAGTTGAGAGCGCTAATGTTTTTGCATAAACGGTCTTATTTTCACATAATCGTGGTTAAAGTAGAAAAGTGGATTGTGAATGAAAGTGTGCCACACAAATAACCTGGGTTATTTTACAGATACTACATTACTATTATCGTGGTTATACTAACCGCGGTTATGGGGAAAAAGCTTTTTTTAAGAACAGAAAGTTAAAACAATGAGATTTGTACAAATAAAAGTGGACTGCTACAGTTACAATGAGGTGGAAGGTAATGGATGTGGCCGAAGACTATGGCTTCTGGATTACTTTAAGGAACCAAATGGTGCCATATGGAAAGTGGACACGGCTGACGGCCATGGCTAGTGGCCCATTTCCGAAACCTATTGGAGCAATATGTAACCAAATGCCATGGCTAGTGGCACGGGAAAAAAGCTATTAGGGCAACATGTAAAGGGGCCACGGGCGGAGGCCGGGGCCAATGACTAGTGAGCAGGAAAGAATGGTAGTGTTTTTCGGATGTGCTCACTGGCCCGGGCTGAAGGTCCTGTGGGTTCAAAAGAAGCATATTGGGGGAACATATGCAGTGGACACGGTTATGGCTAGTGGCCCATAAAAAACGATGGTATAACAAAACCCTTGAAATTCACTGAAAAAAATAATTCCCGTTGCAAAGCCCACGAGCACATACATATTATAAGAGAAGGGATTCACAATGATATATAAAATGGCAAAATGGGGGACAAGCCATTATGGGGGACATACACTGGAATGCGCCGAGGTAAGCTGGTCATGACTTACTGCATCTGCTGAATGTCAAGGGCTTTGTTGCATTAAATCTGTACAACTTAACTGCACATTAACTAAGCATTTTTCAGTGAAAATACATATATTTATATGTTCAGTGTGTAGGGAGAATTCTCATCTATGGCTAATTTCCATCACCTAGTCAGTCCCCCAGCAGCTTTGATGGACTTCTGGAGTTTATTTTTTCCCCACTCTTACCTGTGTTTTTCTATGTGTTTCTACCTGTTTTTGTGATTGTGGACTCTGAAGTACACCACTTCAGTAGCCCCCTTCTTTTTGTGTGTCACACAGCACCTTCAGTGCCGTGGCACCGGGTTGTCTTTGAGACTTCCCTCGACTCCATTTCTGAGGCGACTACCGTCCCCCAGAAAAGGGCAAAGTTACCAATAACTTTACTTAGTCAATCTACCAGAGATCCAGTACACCCCATCTTCCATGGAGTACTGGAAAGGGTCAACTCGTACCCCTTTTTATCTGTACATCCTAGAGCATTGTTTCGCTCTTTTAACATTTAGACTTGGCTGGTGGCAGTGGTATCTACCCTAACTTTTCTACCGCGATTATATTAGATAAACGTGGTACTGTTCTTGGCTATTATATTAGCCTCGAACATAAACCCGCATGACCAAATCGTCTTTCTTTTGGCTCCGGTTGGGTTTATTTGCCATTTCTTTTTGTTAAAGTCCTTCTCGTGTCTTACTTTACGCTGCAAACAAGGTTCGCCTTCTTTGTTCACTGTCTTTTGGCGGGCTTCTGCCCAGAAGCCCTCCTCAAGGCGCCTGGGTGTCTAGGTGGGCTGAATATGAGGGAGGGGTGTAGTCACCCCCTGCACAGGGTATCCTAGGAAACCCAAGTCGTACTTTGTCATGATTGGCCAGGGTAGTTGTCCGGGCTGGACAACACCCCTGCTGGGTAATTGACAGCCAGGCTGTGTGAATGGAGGTTTTTTGCATAAAAGGCAGGTCTCTCGAGCTAGAAGTCAGAGAGTCGCCACTGGAACTACAAGGAACCGAAGAGAAGCGGAGAGAACAACGGCTGCTGTAACTACCCCGTCCCGGTGAAGCCCTGCTGCAGTCCTGAGCTATCTTCCCTTCAACGACTCAGAGAAGATCCAGTCCGGAGTCTTCTTCCCTTGAGCTTGGTGGGGATAACCAGCTCATCTTCCACAGCCAGAGGATCCTTTTCCTTGGTCGAAATCGCTGCACACTGCTGTAGTGGTCCGGATAGCCACCTGAAGAGCCTCTCCTGTTTTTAAGGAGCGTACCTTTTATTCCTCGTCGCTGCTGCCGGCTTCATCCCTGTGTGGTGCAGACCCCCTTCAGACGTCCTCCTTCACAACGAAGCTCCAGGAATCGTGGGTCTGCGGGAAACCAACAGGAACAACTGCCAGGGCACCAGCTGCACCCTTGGAACAAGGTACTGTGTTCTAATTGAGGAAACTGGGTGAATCCCTTTTCTTCATTTCTAAGGCTTGCCCTTGTCTTCCCTCCTACTTATAATGTTTGCTTGCGAACATTGAGAATATCGAAGTACTTTTGGCTACGTTGAATCGTGAACTGTCTGACTGTGTGATCTTCGGCAACAGGCCCCGGTGTCTTTCAACCCTGGCTCCGGCCCTTTGACTTTTAAATTCCTGTCTTTCAGCGTTTCTTGATTCTGCCTGCCTAACCAAAATATTGCCTGTGATTTTTGCCTCCAACTCCCTCTGGGTATCTCAGGTGCTAAGTGTGTTTTTGCCCCGGTAGCATTCCATGTCACGGATACGCTTTTATTTAGTAGACCGAACTGTCAAAAAGTGTCGCACTCGTATTCACGGTACTGTGTTTTGTTCATAACACCGGTTCATTCAAACACAGGGTACTTACCTTGAGACTTACTGTACAAAGTGAATTGGTTAGTTGTAGTATATTTAACATGTGGTTTTTTTTGAGTTTAATAGAAGTGTTGTGTTTATAACGAATGGTTAAAAAAATAAATGTACTTATATTTTTTTACCTGAAACCTTGAGTCAGTGTTTGCTTGAGTCACAGTGATTGTGGTCCCTTTGTGTAATCTCTGCTACTGCTCATATACTTTTGAGATAAGCCTGGCTGCTCCGCCACTGCTACCAGATCCAATTTATCGCAACAAAACCCATGATATTTGGCAGATTAGAGAAGAGATGGCATCAGAGTCACTTCTGTTGATGTCACACAAGATGTTATTTTGATCTTATTGTTGATCCCTGCTGGGATCTCATTCATGTGCTCATGGGCTAAGCAATGGGAGTGTCTCTTCATTAAGACTGTCATCACTTCCCTCATCCACTGAATTTCATGGGTTTTGTTGCAATGAATTGAATCAGCTTAACTCTGTCTTAACTAAAGTATTTACACATATTATTATGCTATATCTTCTCCAGCACCCACTGGCCTTAGCCTTTGCCCATATACACCGTACACTCTGCAACAATTACCAAAGGAAACGGTGGCCCATATCCCCCTCACTAGTAAATAACCAGATATCTCTTCCGAGGCCACTGTCCACATTGTAACAATTAGTATAAAACAATCCATGGCCTCTTTGGGCCATTGGCCCTTGCCACTACCCATACCACCCTTTGTTACCCCTTCGTTCATTTCCGTAGAAGTCTCCAATGTACAATTTCAGTGGAAACAAAACCACCATCACGGTTGCATTGCCATGGTAATCACTCCCAGTGTAATACTGTGGTTGCCTAGTAGGGCGGTAATGGGAACATGCTCAAGTATTAAACATTCTTCCTTATCTCTGCTGACACTCTGATTGTGCAGCCCTCATTCCTTTAGGTCCCTTAACCTCCTTCCCACTGTGTATATCCCTCCTGACCATATCCTGTTATTAATTTCCCCCACTCTTTCCAGTTTTCTTCTGACCACATCTTTCAATGCAATTTCTTTCTGAGCATGTCTTTGAATGTTCCCACAAGAATCCCTCAGGAATCCAGTGGCATTCATACAGTATAATAAAAAATGATCTGACACAAAACGGGCTCCCGGGTCCTTCCCAAAATGCCCATCAAACGCCCCTTCCTTGATGTGGAACCACCATTTTCTTTCCTCCAAATATCATTTGAGCCCTTTTCATTTTAACTTTCCTGCAGGACTACGGTAGGAAGAGCTCACATCAAGAAGATAAAATGGCAGATTTAATTCATGAAAAGTTTCAATGCAATGCACCATGGGAAATATAAAGATTTTTTTTAAACTGGGGGCAGCCTCTTCTCTGTCAAATTGGATGGAATTACACCAAACCAAAAAATAAATATCCGCAATGCTTTGTGCCCAAATTCTTGGTTGCAGTTCTATCTAGTAGTTTTGGTGTGATCGTGTTCCATCAAAGAACCTTTTTCTCTATAGGAAAATCAATAGGAATAGCCCAAAAACAGCGTATTGCCTTTGCTTAAGAACTTTTGAACTGTTTAAAGAATTTTCCCCCAAAATTCCAGTTTGGGGAAGCCCATGGCAGATATTTTTTGGGCCAATTTCAGCCAAATAAGTCCAGCAAGTCAAATGTTTTAGCAATAGAATTTTGAGAATAGTTAATTGAAATCGCATTGCTGCTCTGTTTATGAGATTTTTACACAGCCGTTAAACCAATGAATTCCTATAGAATGCACCTGTTTTAAGCACCCAATGCAACCATTCAGATTACATAGGGGTTCCTTGTAAAAGCATTCTGCAAAGTATAGCTTGCCAGTGGCATTTACTTTTTTTTCAAAACGGAGAGTACGAATGAGGACATTTATACATATATTACAGGGCCCGCGGTAGTGGCCCTGTAGTTATGGTTAAGTTGCTCAACCTACAGGAAAAGCACACTGGACAAATCGTTACCAAACTTTTCAAAAAAAGTATATGGTCCCATCAGAATTATTCTGGGGAGTTTGGTGAGGTTTCGTCAAGGGGGTGCAAAGTTGAAGGGGGTCCCAAAGAAAAAGTTGCTCATGTCTACAGCCCAAACCGTTGGATGGATTTTCACCAAATATGCAGCAGGAGCGGCGGTTTGGTCCCGATAGCGTGCTTTTGTAAATTTAGTTTAAATCCGTCCAGTCGTTTTCTGTAAAATGGCCCAAAAGTAGGTAAAAAAATAATTGTGATATCTGGGTTCAGTCCACGGACTCACTTCCGTGTTTGCTCCACGGATGGGCCTCCGATTGGCACCGGTGCCGACAATATGTCTGCGGACATCAGGCCCGCATGCTGATTGGATTCTGAAAAGCATGAGGTGCGTCATATTTTCCGAAACGCCTGCCATTTTGGATCCACGGACAGCGCAGTGAGGAAAAAGACTGGAAAACACATTTTGGGTCATTTGGTGTTGGAAAGAGGGGCTGGGAATGGTGGGGGAGCGGAAAAAAGATTATATGGGGCTCTTTGTTTAGGTGGATGAAGAGCATACGGGTGACGTGGTCGACCACGTACACCATGGTAGTCCACAGGCAGAGTCTTGGCCAAACAGCTTGAGACACACATTTGGGGTCATCTGGTGACTGAAAGAGGGTTTCGGCAGACAGCTTGGGTTATTTGGTGACTGAAAGAGGGCTTGGGCGGACAGCTTCAGACACACATTATGCTGTGGTGGTTGTGGCCAGTGCCTAGATTCTTGGGTGCATAGCCTATGGCCTACGGCCCAATTCAGATGACGTCTGCAGACATCGAAATGGACCGCCAACCCTATTTTTCACCTCTGAAAATGTCCCCTTATCATCTAGATTTTGTGACTGCAAGAGAGCTTGGTCTGGTTAGGGGAGTGGAATCTAGATGATAAGGGGACATTTTCAGAGGTGAAAAATAGGGTTGGCGGTCCATTTCGATGTCTGCAGACGTCATCTGAATTGGGCCGTAGGCCATAGGCTATGCACCCAAGATTCTAGGCACTGGCCACAACCACCACAGCATAATACGGCCATGCACCCAAGAATCTGGCCGCTGGCCACAACCATTACAATAATATGTCTACAGAAATGGAATCCGGTCATTGGATAAAATCATTATAATAATATGTGTACAGTAATTATAGATAGTGTGTGGGCAGAATATAATATTTGTAACATGGTGACATAAAACAATTGAAGTGCAATGATTGCTGTACCATTGGGGATACAGGTTGAGTTTGTTGTACATGGTATTGAAGGAGAAATCTTTGCTTCTTTTTCTGTGAAAGAAACACAGTACAATATGGTAGGTGGGATAGTTTGCAATGTCACATTGCATACAATCTCACATATTCGTGTACTTCTTAGACCATCATAATCAGTACATTCTGAGTACTATATTTAAAACAACATTACTGTGTGTTTTGCACAGTTGCTTCTTCTGTTTGCATAATCATTGGGTCATTAGGAAAAAAAATCCATACAGAATTTTAAAAATCCTACTACATTTATTTGATGTTAAATGTCACAATGTGTTTGTTTGAAGTGTGCAGTACTTAAGGGAATGTTTAAGGTGCACAAATAAGTGTATTTGTTGTTACAAGCAGTGTTGCAGTAGGAAGAATTGTAATGGTGTATTTGCAATGAAGTGCAATAAAGGGCATTTTTGAAGTAGTTAGATACCTGTTGATGTATTGTAACTGTTTTGCTTTTCAAAAGTGATGTTGTACTATTTTTTTAAAGGTATGTTTGAAGTACTTAGATACCTGTTGGCATATTGAAACTGTTATGCATTTCAAAAGCAGCATTGCAGTACTATAGATGTAGTTAGATGCCAGTTGGCATATTCCAACTGTTGATAGTTTTATAGTTCTGAAGGGTATTTTTTGAAGCGGTTAGATACCTGTTGGTGTATTCTAACTATTTTTCTATTCAAAAGTAACATTGCAGTATTATGGATGCAGTTAGATACCAGTTGGTGTACTCTAACTATTGGTAGTTTTAAAGTTCTGAAGGGTATTTTTCGAAGCAGTTCGATACCTGATGGTGTATTCTAACTGTTGATAGTTCTACAGGTTAGTAACTTAAACTTTGTAGACCCTCATAATCAGTACATTCTAAGTACTATGTTTGAAACAACATTACTGTGTGTTCTGCACAGTTGTTGTTTCTGTTTGAACAATCATTGGGTAATTGGGAAAATAATTTATACAGCATTAAAAAAAAAGACTACATTTATGTGAGTGTAACTTTTACAGTATGTTTGTTTTAAGTGTGGAGTACTTAAGGGAATGTTTAAAGTGCACTAACTGTTGTTAGTTTCACAGGTCAGTGACAAAATTTAGGTTTAAGGAATTTTAAGTAGGCATTTGTTAGATTTGCTGGTAATCTCTGTTTTAGAGTAATGGTAGTGTTGTTGCATTCAAAACAACCATATCTTTTTTTATTTTATGCAGTATAGTGACTTGCAGTGGTTGTGGCACCGGTGTGATAGATTATGCCTACTTTTGGGAATGATTTCTTGCCAAGAGATACTTGCCGTCTGTGAAGCTAGTAAGCTTGCAGTTGTTTTTGGTACCACTTCCATTGTACCGTAGTATTACATAATGGCTATGTGAGTTTATGTGAAAGGTGGAACGATTGTCTGATTTGCAAAAAGTGCATAATATGGCATGATTTGCATTTTGCACTAACTAGTGAAATGGAATGGATTCACAATTTCGTATATATACATACACAAATCGTTCATTAGGGATGTATTTGTATGTTGTATTTTGTATTTGTTTTATATATAACACGCAAACCATCAGGCCCAGAGGCATCAGGGCGCAATTTGTACAGAGTTACAATAATGCATATATACAGACATAAAAATTGCATTAACAGAATATTAACAGTGTTTCTATCTACATACATTACAGTGATTACAGTGCCGCTAGGCTTAACAGTGGATATACCCATAGGGTGTACAGAAAATAATAACAGAGGTGCTCGTGTGCAACATGGTTGCAGAGACTGCATGTATGTTTCCACATAGGTATCTTTTTGGTTTCCAGTACTTACAGTACTTGCAGTAAGTACATTAGAAATTCTTGTGATCTTCCTGTGTGTTATGAAGAATTTTACCATTCCTGTACATTAGTAGAATTCTTGCCATATTCCTGAGACACTGTAAGTGTTGTCAGGATTATTTGTGGCATTTCTATGAAAGACGAGCATTGTTCAAGTAAATATTTTGAACAATTGGTGGCAATTGGAACAGTAGATTGTTTGCTAGATTTGCATAGCAATTTACACCAGTTGTGTTGAAAAATTTAAATGGACCATATAGTTCTGTCTCTGTGTCATTTGCTGGACTGCCACTTGCTGATGGATGGGCAGTTGTGTTTGCATTAGATAGTTTTGTATTGTACTACTTGATGGAGTAGTAGAGACACTGTAAGTGTTGTCAGGATTATTTGTGGCATTTCTATGAAGGACGAGCATTGTTCAAGTAAATGTTTTGAACAATAGGTGGCAATTGGAACAGAAGATTGATTGCTACATTTGTATAGCAATTTACCCCAGTTGTGTTGAAAAATTTAAATGGACCATAGAGTTCTGTCTCTGTGTCATTTTCTGGACTGCCACTTGCTGATTGATGGGCAGTTGTGTTTGCATTAGATAGTTTTGTATTGTACTACTTGATGGAGTAGTAGTTACTTTTAGTTTCTTTGGTGGTATTGTTGGGAGATCTCTTATAAGTTCTGTTTGCATTAATTTTGTTTTCAAAACATTATCTTTTTCAGGAACATGGTATATATCGAAATGGGGTGTGTAGAGTGCATGTATTATGTTGTACTCTGGGATGCAAGGCATGTCAGCCTTGACTTTGTTTGCATCAAAACTGACTAGAATTAGTCCTTTGAGTGTACATAGATGTGAAAGTGCTGCATAACCCATACCTTCTTTAAATACTGTGCTGCCAATGTCAATCAATGCCTGATCTAGGGCTAGACCTTGCGATTTGCGTATAGTGACTGCATATGCAAGAGACAGAGAGAATTGTTCTCTACGTACATACCTGTCTTAGAAAAGAAGGAATCATGCTGTTGAGCGTCCTATCCTTTAAACTTCTGAAAATGTGTGAAAGTGAATGCTGACAAACTGAATGTTGTTGTCATGGGGATACGTTTCAGAATTACTCTGCAGTTTAAACACAACATTAACATTTTTTCCAAACCAACTGTGTTGGAGATGCATTTTTCTAAACTATTTAGTCCTGCTGTTGCTTGTTGACACATAGGGAGTGTCCTGCCATGCACTTCCAGTTTGTCTGTGGAGGTAATATACACTATTGGTTGCATTTCCTTTTTTTAACATTGTCTCATTGAATTGAGTACAGCTTGCTAGGGTTGGCATTAAGGACATACATTTTACATTTCTTTGTGCTAATTGTTCCATGGCATCAGGATGGATGAGTCTACTAATTAGGATGGATTTTGTATCTTTAAAAAGTAGACCAGTTCTAATGCTTTTTAAAATGTTAGCATAGGTGAGGTCTGCAGACTGACGCATGTTTTAGTTAGTTCTCTATATTGGAAATGTTGCAAGAGATTTATCTATGCTGCCAAGTGTGTTGCGGCACTGTTTGTGTCCTAAGGTTTTAAAAATAGGTTCACCTTTCACTAGTGTTAATTGTAGTAGATCTCCGAAAACAATAACGTGTTTTCCTATAAAGAGTTATTCGTAGTCCGTTTTAAGGACTTTTTGCAATCTGAGGTGAATTAAACCCAACTTTATGTTGGAAACCATGCTTGCCTCATCTATTAAGAGCATTTTCATTTGTTTCAGAATTCTGCGTACTTTAGCAGCAGCTTCTGTTGATAGTTTGTGGTACTCTAATTTGTTTTGGTGTTCTACTGGAAGCAGCAGTAGTCGGTGTAAAGGAACACCTCCTATGCTGTAGGCAGCTAAACCTGTGGGGGCTGTTACAACAGCTGAAAGGTTATTGTTTGTTATTTTTTGTAGGAAATTGCTGATGATTTTAATTAAGAATGTTTTTCTGGAACCAACTTCACAACTTACATACAGGAGTTGAGGTTTATAATTCTGACAGCTACAAGTTTTACTTTCATGTTTCAAACCATGTTCAATTTCTTTAGTCACGTCTAGGTAAATGCTAAGTTTCTCATCATTTAGCTGTGATTTCAGCACTGACAGGTTTTCTTCCGATTGTTCATATTGATACATGGTATTTTCTACTTCAGTCATGGCTATTTCTGCTTCATTTACAATGAGTGACTCTCCAAGAGGTTCTTGGCTTCCCGTAACAGAAGGTTGACTGCCCTCAGGAGTGTCTTCATTTAGTTGTGCTTGAACTTTTTCCTCTTGTTGGCGTTCATCGTCCAACATGTTTTTGTATTGCTTGAAATTGACATATGTTATACTCCATTGTTTAAAAAGTTGCAGTAGAGCCGTGTAGTAAAGCTGTCTATGTTGAGGAGTTTTAAATGATAATTTTATATGATTGATTAGGCTGGGTTTGGTAAGTTCGACAAGGCTTCCTTCACAAGCTGAGACCACATATTTTCCACATTTTTCATCTGGTTTCACATTATTTTTGTAGAAGAAATTTTGGGATATGTAGTATAGGCACATGTTTTCCAAAGCAGTACTTCTGTTTGGGTAGTATGTGTCTAATACATTGTTTTTTAAAATTTCCTGGCTGTTACGATCATTTTTGGCTATTGTATCTAAGTCTTGGTAGGATTTCAGCACTCTTTTTCTGGATGCAGCTGGACCAAGGCTTAGCCAAACTATGTGTTTAGATTTGCCATATAAGGCTGTGTCTGTTAAACGGTCTGCAGCTTGGCAGCATTCACATACTCTATGGGACAGCATTTTTATGCCAAAGCTGTACAGTTTTTGTGACAGTGTTTCATCAGATGATATCTCATCCCAGAGGTCTTTCAGGTCTGTTTTCCCAGCTTTGGTTAGGTAGGCTGTGACATATCTTGCAACAACAGTGGAATTGTGTACAATATATTGTATATCTATGTTTGCATTCCACAAGAAGGCAATGATTAGATTGTAATAATTGATGTCCTTTGAAGCTTCAATTCTTCTAATGTTGTATGTGTTTTTAGGTGATTTGCCTTTCACACTGTGTCTAACAGAAGACATGAAGCTGTTTACTTGTCCTTTTGCTGAAACTGATCATGGGAAACCAAAGCAGCATTTGGTGTAGTATTTGCCTTTGTTTTTATATCTGCGTCAGCAGTATTTGCCACAGTTATGTTTTTGGAAGCGTAAAACGTGTGTACGTAGCTCAGTATGTGTGGTTTCTGAAGGGATGTCTCCGGATATGTATTTGTGAATAAACTGCAAAACAGTGGCATCACTGTGATGACCAAATTTAGGAGCATCTTTTATCCACAAAAGCATGTGGATGTCTGGTGCTCCTCTGGATTGATATTCTTTTCTCCAAAAGAAGTGTTCCACTTCTCTGAGGGGAGGGATAATTGTATTACAGATGAAGTGCAGCATGGCAATAAGGCCATGGTGACATTATCTTGATACATTTACAGGGTCAAGAGAACAGAGTTCTCCTGGTGGTTTTATGTCTATTCCTTCTTTGTTTTGGTTTGCTATGTGTAAGACGTTATGCAAGTCATCCCATGCATATTCTGCACAATTTAAAGTAACAAACCATGTGGGTGGGCTGAGGTTCCTTAGCATACATCGTACATCAGAGTGACGTCAGAACCAGTATTCTTTTTCACTACGCATGTTTGCCAAGAGATTTGTGATACTTGACTGCAAAACTTCATCTTTGTCTTTTATCTTTTGAAGTAGTTGTGTAGCAGACATGTTTAAACAATTGGAGCTTGTTTTCAATGTGTGTGCAACTCCGTAACATAGATTTGCTAGTTCATTTTCGAACAGGAGGTGGAATATGTATTCTACATTTTGTCTGGTTCTGGGGTCTTCAGAATACATTCGTAAAGAGCAATTTTCTGATGCTGTTATTTGTGTGGATCTTTCATCATATCTTCCGCCTTTTACTTTAGGAAAGAGTAGAGGAAAGGCACATGCTTCTACACTTTTCTCCCATATGCAGATTTGAGATCCTTTGGCTTGACGCATTTTATATGTTTCTAATGCATCATCTGGGTGAATTGTATACTGGTCTAAAATATAGGATGCAGTAATAGGATCTACAAGTTCAAATTTGCCAGTTGGTGATGAATCCTGAATTATTGGGTGGTTTCTGTTAAATGTTTTTATCTTTGTAGTACTCATTGTGTTCTCTTAGATATTGTAGGGCTTTTCTAACTTTGTTTAAGTCTACTAGTTGTTGCCAAATGTTTTTGTATTTTGTTGACACACCGTTAACTAGGATAAAAAAAGATGATAGAGTTTCTACATTTTTGTTAAGATTTAATGGCAAATATATTACTTTGGTACAAATGCCTTTTAATAATTCACAAGGAGGCAATTTGGCTGTTTTGGGTTGAAGGCGTATTATAGCTTGAAATGGGTGTACTGTTTGGATTGGATTGCTCTCATACAAATGAAGCTGTTGGAGAGGTTTTGAAAGTGGGAATACTTCCAAGTTATTAGTGATAGCACGTGATGACATTTGGTTCTTATAAAGCTTTGTATTGCAGTATGTGCAAAGTATTGAGGGGTCACTTATTTTGTATTTATTTTATGTTATAAGATATAAAGCTAATTGGAACCATTGGGATTCCTCATTGTCCTCTATTTTGGAAGTTATATCTACAATTTTTGTGCTCTTTTTTATAAAAAGTTCTACGACATACTTGGTTTGGTACTTCAGCAGATGTGCTTTTAAACTTTGCTATTTCTTTTTTGTATGTGTTTATTAGAAGATTGGTGTTTGTAAGGTTTTTGCTAATGTTCTCTAAAGTTACAAAATGTTCTAAGTCATCTTCACTTCCAAAATATTTACTTTGGATGTGTTCTATTTGTTGAAGGAGTTTTTTGGATGTTCCATTTAGGAGAATGTTATTAAAATGTTGGAGTTGTAAAGCAGGACTTTTTGCATAGTACAGTCTCTGTAGAACATTCCTTATAGTGCAATGGTGTGTTCCTAAGATTTTGATGTGGTGGAAGGTGCCTTTGCAAGTAGGTCCCGAAATGCAGACTAATGAATGTCCTTGCAATCCAGTGTATTTGCGCACTGGACAGGAGTCCATGGTTTGTAAAGTTTTTATTCTGATTTTGTCTTTTACTTTCACATAGTAATTGAGGAATTGTCATAAATATTTCAATGATTGTTGCTGTAAATTACACATTGAGCTGGATGGCCATTTGTAGACTGAACGGATTGGTTAGGTGAAAGGAACAGTTAATGGAAAGTTTGTTGGGGATGTTTTTTCGATTATGGTTTCTTGTGCCATAATGGTGTTTTCTAGCATTTCATACCCTCGGCCATTACTATGTATGGCAATTGGGGTTTTCTGTGCTTGTTTATAAGTTTCTTCATTGAAATATGGTTCTGTGTTGCTTGTGGATATCCATTCACCTTCACAGAAGTTCGAAAAGGTATCTATGTTGACATTGCGCATGTTCCGAAGTACTTTTAGTAATTTACTCATTAATTCTGTTAGTGATTTCATTCTGTTTAAAATGAATATAAACAATTTTCTTTTGAGTAGAATTGTGCTGTCAATTAGAGCTTCCAGGATTAGTCTTCTGTGGTAATGTTTAAGGGTAGAGCATGACTTTTCAACTGTTTTATAAGATTGTGTAGTACTCTACGGTGGAACATTTTCTGTAAAATTCATTTTTTGGAATGCTTGACTGTGGCTACGTTAACATTGGTAGATATAGTGGTAGGGTCATTAGCACATTTTTCTTATTTTTAGTTTTTGGAAGAGGGGCCCTAGTTTTTTTAGTGGTTGTTGGTTTAGTTTTGTTGACTGACTGTATTCACAGTTTTGGTTGAATATTTGCTCTAAATTTTGCTAGAGGTGGATGAGTATTTGGCATACTTTTATTTTTATCTGCTCTATATTTTCCGGGTTTTCTATGGAGTTGCTTTTAGTAGTCATTGTGTGCTGTATGTTGGAGAAAAAAGGAAAGTGTGGGGTTGAAAGTTGTGGAATATATTTGCGTGTATTGTGAATGAGTGTGTGAATATGATGGCAGGCATAAATAAAGGGCTGTGTTAATGTGATAGTTGTGGTTGGGAAGGTTGTAAGAGTAGCTGTGTGTGTAGATATGTGAAGGGCTTGGGTTAGTGCTTAACAGAGTGGTAGTGTCAATTAATAAGTAAGGACATTACAATGTTTTCAGGATAATAGTGGGTGTTATAATAATGGTGTTTAGATGAGGATGCAAAGAGTGTACATGTTGAGGTGTAATGAATAAGGGTGAAATAAATGTTGATCTGAAAGGGATTCTGTAGGTTGCTATGCAGCTAAACAATAATGTACAAGTAACAGAAAGAATACAACTACACTACTGCACTTACTTTTTAGGATGTGAAGAGTATTTTTCTTCAGGTTGTTGTCTTCCAGGAGGTTGTTGTTCACTGCAATTGCGAAAGAAGAACATTAGTGGGATGTATGGTAACAGTGAAGTTATTTTAGCACAAGAAAACATTATGGGCCTCATTATAAGTTTGCCGGTCTGGGAACTACGTACGGGTAAGCTTGCCGGTACCGTAGATCCTGGACCGGCAAACTACTAGGTGTGCTCGCAGGTGTCTTTCTGCCTGCCAGGCCTGCCAGAGCAGCACCCGTGAGCACAGCATGTCGGATACACCGGCACCGTTTATAACGGTGCCGATGCATCCGACCTGCCCATTACCATTGAGCCCTGTGTGGCTCAAATGGGAATGGGGAGCATTCCATTCCGGTGTCCGCGAATGGGCAATTACCGGGTCTGGCAGGGCCATAATGACCCGATTATTGTCCATTCGCTGGTGTCGGAAATATTTGGAAGTTTGGTGGCAGCCTGCCGGTTTTACCAGCAAAGCTACCACCAAACCTCTAGTGAGGCCCAATGTATGAATGTAGGAGGAGTTGTTGGGAAGAAGAGTTAATAATATTGGGACTCATTACGAGTATGGTGGTAACCCTGCTGGTACTGCAGATGAGTTGCTGCCAGATTCCTAATACTTTTTTGGCACATAGATTCCCAATGCCAGCATGCCAGCATGACATTATAAGTCCTGTTGGCATGGAAAGTCAGGTGTCAGAAAATGTTAGTCCCTATTCCCGTGGAGTTGCATAGGACTCTACGGAATGGTGGCACGGGAGCACTGTCACCATTGCTAATGGGGCCGGTGATCCCGTTATAAATATGCCTAACGAGCCGCAGCAAGAAAGTGTGACATTTTTATACAATGGAAAATGCTGAGCATTTAAAAAGCTGTCCTTTTTGGGAGGCTGTACATGAAAGTAAAAAAATGGTTTTGTAGATTTATAGCAGCACTGTGCGTAACCTTTTTATAAAAAAAAAAATAGAGATGGAAAATATTTGTAGAACACTTTTAAGTGGCAGTTGTGTGAAGGTTTATTATGGTTTCAGTGCATGCATACTTGCTAATGTGATGCATTGTAATGTGTAGTTGCTTATTAATTGATGGTTCTTTTGTTTGTATTGTGGGAGTTGTGGTTGCACTATGTGCATTAGAAAAGGTGCAGTACAATTCCCAGAATGCAGAGAAAATTGAGGAGCCAATAAGCACGTACAGATTAGAAAGGGGAATGTTAGCAAGTATGCATGTGCGTGAAAGTTAATAAAATGGCACACAATGAGCCTCATTACGAGGCTGGCAATAGCTATGCCTGATTTTACTGGCACCCGCGAATGGGCAATTACCGGGTCATGCCGAGTTTGGCAGAGCCGTTAATTGCCCATTCACGGGTGGCGGTAATGAGGGACTTCCCATCCCCATTCGGCCCCATAGGGCTGAATGAGAATGGGGAGCTCGGATACACCGGCACCATTCATAACAGTGCCGGTGCATCCACAAGTTTTGCTCGCGGGTGCCGCACTGCCCGCCAGGTCCGACCGGCCTTACTGCCATACTTATAATTAGGCCCACAAAATGTTGCAGAAATTGTTTTCATTTTCTTTTATTTAATTTTTAAAAAATTACACACACTACTGTTGTACATGTATACATGCATTTATTTGTTTCACTTGAAATGGTGCTGAAATAAATATTTATAAACAAATTGCATTTTGCCATTTTTCATTTCATGTACATGCCATGCTTTAGTAACATACATGCAGTTTTTGTTTTGACTTTGCATTGTGGGAGCTTTAGTGTAACTTTGTTAGTGGGAGAAGTGGTATTAAAAGTGACAGAACGAAAGAAAAAAAATACTTGGTAGATTATATTGGGTCATATTGGCAAGTATACATGTACCTTTAATATATTGAACTTTCACACAGGATCTGTCACGTAAACATGCTGTGGAAATGTTTTAAATGTGGGTTTCTTTTCTTTCACAAAAAGACACAGACAGTGCTGCTGAAATTGCAAATATGTATTTTTAAACTGTTATGAAAATGCTCATTAAAAGAAATCTCTGCAACCACACAGCGTTGTAAGTAACTGCCACTTAATGTCAGGAGGTGGGACAAACGAGAGTATGATAAGTGAGTCGGTTAATGCAGGGAAAGGATTGTAAAAGAGTTGAAAATATAATTTTAAAAATATAAGCATACCTGTACTTTGTTTTGATAGATGCAGATGTGGTTGAATCTGCAAATAGAAATCTTGGAGATTTGTATATTAGTTTTTGATGCAGCTGCTTCTGAGCAACAGGAGACATGTACTCTGAGTTCAACAGTACATCTGAATTGTTGAACTCAGATGCCAGAGTTAGATGTAGAGTTTTTGGATGTGATTGGAGGATGGGTGTGTGACTGCTTGAAAGTAGCCAATGAGGGAGTGCTACAAACATTAAAGTGGAAAGGGAATAAGGGCTGCTCTGTGTTAGGGGGTCCACACACAGCGCGGCAGTCCACGGACATGGCGTGCCACATCCAGGTCTTTTAAGAATGCCTGCCATGGAAAGGGGACTGTGAGGATTAGCCAATGAGGTTTTCTGGTTGTGGTTTATTGGAAGAGAGGATAGCAGTTCTTTTTATTGCTGTGTGTAGGGAAAATGGCTGGGGTTGTTGAGATGAGCAGGCTTACCGTGTGGATGGTGGGAGATTCTTGGATGGTGAATCTGAAAAAGTATACAGAAATGTGTGGCATTTCTGCTAACATTGGATTGGAGGGAGTGGAGGTTTCATGGTATGGGTAGCCTGGCCAAAACTGGGAGACTTTATTTGCACATTGCAAAAACATGTCATATTTCCAATGTCCAGATATCATTGTGGTCCATTGTGGAGGACATAGTTTGGGCTACATCAGTGCAATATGTTTGCAGATTGCATTGAAACATCTGCTTAAAGCACTAATGGAACTATTTCCACGTGGAAAGATAATATTTTCACACATACCTCCTAGGGCACTATGTAGATGCACCAATGTGTTTTGTCCTCAACAAGACGCAGGAAGGCGCCTTGTGAATAAAGGGGTATGTTCATTTTGAATGGTGTCAGGATGACATCCTTCAAAATGAGAACATTCTGCTGGGTGGTGGACATAATCGTTCAGTTTGGCATGACTTTTACTGATTGAGGTATTACAATCTTTTCTTGACAACATTCAAAATACACTCAGAAAGTTTGTGCGAAAATGATGTAGAGTGCATGTGAGTAGTTGTAGGAAAAAAAATCTTAAAAGCCCCCCACAAAAAATAAAAACTGAAAAAAACATTTTCAGAGGCACCACTAAAGAGTAAATAAATTACATTGCGTTTCATTTCTCTCCCCACCCCCTTGAATTGGATGACCTGTCCGTGGACACCGTGGTATTCCGCAGACGGCATGTGCCACATACCCTTGTCTTTTGAGGATGCCAGGCATAGAAATTAGACTGTGGAGCCCAGGGGATTAGCCAATCTGGCAGAAGGTATGTTTGCTGAGAGGAGTGCAGTTGGCTATGGCCATGGCTATGTCTTTCAGGAGACGGAGTGTGTGAATTTTGGGGGTCTCATGAATCCATTGGCTGAAGATGTATGCAGAGCACTGTGGAGTGGTTGAAAATCTTGGATTTCATGATGTTCATGTATGGAGTGCGCGGCATGAAGTAGATGGACTTGCTGCCATTTTGTGTAAATATGGTCACACGTCAACATCCGGACATTATCATTGTTAATTGTGGAGGGAACAGTTTAGGGTATGTCACTGGAATTTCACTGCAGCTTCCAATGAAGGAGACATTTGGCAAATTGAAGGAAATATTCCCAAATTCTAGACTGATTTTTTTCTCGCATTGCCCAGAGACAGATGTGAATGCGCTCATGTTCATTTGTTCCACAAATGGAGAAAGCGAGTCGCAATGTCCACAAGGCTGTGTGTGCATTTTTGGGAGATGTTGGCATGACGTCTTTCCATAATGAAAATATTAAATTTGATATTGCCAATATTTTACGCAGAGATGGAATACATCTTACTGATGCTGGTAATCAGCTTTTTCTGCAAAACATTCAAAATGCTTTGAAGCACTTTTTGTAAATATAGAAAGCATTTTCCAGTAGGTGTAGTCCTTACAAGGGTTTCTGTTTATAATGTTGGTAACAAGGTGTTAGGGGTGATCAGGAGATCTATGAGAAACTATTTAATTGATGAACGAATGTACTTATGTAAACAAAACATTATATTACAGTGTTGTTAATACAGGAAGCTAATCATACATACACATAAGAAATAGCTGCAGCATACACTGTAGAAGTAGAATATTTTTATTCTGGTTATTTTGCTTTGTAAAATAATGAAAGATATCCTTGGAGAGTTTTCAGTAATGTGAAGCATGGAATACATAGGTAATAAGTGAAGAATAACTACATACGTGTGTTAGTACAAACAACACATATAAAGACGCACAAAGCATACAAATTAGAGGCACATACGGGCAAACTATAGCATAGACGACAGAAATAACATCAATATAAAATATCAATAACATTACAGTTCATCATCAAGTACTCAAATGGATTGTGTATGTACAACCTGCTTATTGGCCCATATCTGTGCACCATGAGCTGACACCAAACCCTAAGGAAAGTACTTCTACAATATACAAGAAGGTTAACGTCTTCTTCATGGATAGCAACTTTTGCATTTAAAAATTCTTACTGTCAGTGAAGAAAACCGGTCTGCTTTCATATGTCAGTGAACAAAACTAAGTGGCCCAGATTTCTGATGTCATCAGTGATGTAATCAATGAAAATTGTGATGTCATCTTTGATGTCCCGGGTGTTAGTTTTAGCAGTGCACAGTGGTGATGCTAGTTATGGTTGCTTACCTTACCATAACTGGCGAATTACTGGGGTTTTTCGATTTTACTATACTATCCATTTAAGAAGGTTTTTCAACTGAATTTGATAGGTTTTTATTAGTGCAACTTAGCCATAACATTCCTTTAACAAACTTTTTTCACTGAATTACAGGGCCTGCGGTAGCGACCCTGTAGTTATGGTTAAGTTGCTTAACTCATGCGATGAGATCTTTTTAGGTGGATTATAACTCCCCCCCCCCCAGACGAATCCTTACCAAACTTTGCAGAAACAAAGTATATGGCCCCATCTGAATTTCTTCAGCAAGTTTGGTGAGGTTTCATCAGGGGGGGAAAAGTTACAAGGGGGTCCCAAATTGTCTTTTTTCTCCATAGATGGAATAGAAAATGTTTTTGCTTACGCCTACAGCCCAAACTGCTGGATGGATTTTCACCAAATGTGCGGCAGGATCAGTGGATTGGTGCCAAAAGTGTGCTTTTGTAAATTTGGTATAAATCTGCCAGTAGTTTTCATTAAAACAGGCTAAAAGCAGGTAAAACAAAATTAGTGATTTCTGGGTTCGGTCTGCGGACTCACTTCCCTGTTCGGCCCGTAGACGGGCCTCCAATTGGCCAAGAGGGCAATGTGATGTCTGCGGACATCAGACGCGCCCACTGATTGGACGGTGAAAAGCATGACTTGCGTCAGATTTTTGGAAACGCCGCCATGTTGGATTCACGAACAGGTGCCTCTGTCCGCGAACATCACAGTAAAAACCTATTAAAAAAAACAACATTGCACTTATCGAACTAATCAGACAATCTCTGGGGAGGTGAGTGGTGATGGGGATGGGATGGGATATGGCAGTAAGAAGTCGAAAAACAAAACAGGCGTTTTCCATCCCCAAAGTCCGCAAACTCTTCAGATGTTTGGGGCGTCTATATCTATTTCTGCATTGAAGGGTTGGTGAAAAGCTGTTTTTGGATGACTCATAACTTTGGCACCACTCAATGAAACTGCATGAAATTTGGGAATTTTATTCTAGACCTGATTCTGATTAGTGCTGTTTTGTCAAGAGGGAACAAAATTAGAGAGGGGGTCCCACAATATTGTAAAGGCTTATAAATGCGGTACCATTTGACGTATCTGTATAAAAAACATTGTTAAATGTACGCTATGGTCAAATCACAAATATTTATATATTCAAGGAAAAAACTTTTGTTACATGGACCTTAAGGTGAGAACGTAACACAACAAAAATCCTGAAATTCAGCTACAGGTACCGTTACTTCGCACCCCATGTTGTGTAGCCTATGGTCACTATGATGACATCACAGATCATATCACTGATGACATCATGATTTACATTACAACAATAACTGGCATTAACCATGGCCTTCAGCCATGGTCAGTGTGCATGACCAAATATATTTTAACACATGGATGGGTACTAGTCATGGCCTTCAATTTTGGACAGTGGTGACAACCTTCCCCCATGTGCACTGAATAGTTTAAAACACTAAAAGGTTACCAACCATAGATGTTGGCCTTTACCAGTGGATACAGCTTTCATGCATGTCCACTGTATATTATATACACTAATCAGGCACTATCCATGGACTTTAGCACAATACTGGCCAGTGGCCACAATCTTTGGCTGTGCCCACTTTAAGGAAGGCATGGTATCAACAGTAGAGACAGACAAAATAGATGCACGTTTTGAAAACCGTTATTTGTAGTTTACTGGGGTTGGTGAAACTCCTAACTGGCCCTAACTCTAAAATGGGAGTAATCTCGACCATTAAATGAACAGCAAAACGAGTCCAAGTCAGTCTAGTCAAAATTAAAAGGCCTACACTAAGAAAACCTAGCCTTGCCGTCCGTCTCAAATGACAAATGTGTAAAGGGAATTAAAAAAAGGAAAAATAGTGTCTTAAAAGAAATGTCAGAATGGCTTAGGTAACAACTCCCTTCCCCACATTCAGAAGCACAGAGTCTCGAGAGTTTCTTAAAAGGATAGGCCGATGGCACAGTTCTATCAATCTTGCACACTCCGGCTTGCTGGTACAATTCAACAGTTCAGGCTTGGGCTTCAAGCTTTTGACAGCCTTATCAATTCTTTCGGCATCGTCCACCTTACTAAAATACACAGTTCTGGTCTTGGCTTTCATTTTGCCACTATTCAACACAGGATTCCCTCTGCTGGGCACAAGCCTGTCTCTCTTTCCCCATTCAACTCTTTACTTCATTGCAGTTCAGCACAGGCTTCCCTCTGCCGGGCTCACGCCTGTCTTTCTCTTTGTGGGGGTTCCCTTCCCCACGTTCTGTCATTCACACTTAACTTTCACTCTATCACAGTTCAGCACAGGCTTCCCTCCACCAGGCTCGAGCCTGTCTTTCTGTTTGTGGGGGTCCCCTTCCCCACATTCTATCCTTATCTCTTTTTTACTGTTGAAGACTTTCGAAACTGCAAGGATTTTACATAGACCTCTGCATGACCTCTTCAACCTCCTTTTGAACAATTTGACAATCAACAATTTTCACAACACCACTGCTCCCTGGTACTTGTAGTTTTAATTCTGACCTCTTTGCATCTTTCAAATTTCATTTCCTCTTTACTTTTGCCCTCTTGGCAGTTTTCAAAAGTTCATATAAATGGCTTTCCATTCAATCAACTCTTGTTCGGGATCGCGGGTTCATTTCTTGCCTTTGTTTTCCGCTTTTCATAACTCAGAACATTTCACAGAGACATTTTGAATGTGCTATTCCATTTTGCAGAACCACTCTTTTACCTTGTATCATTTTCTCAGTCATCCAACCATTGTTCTCTTCATTATGCTTCTTATCGGCATACACGCAACCTTCAGCTCCTGTTAGATGCCTCTTTTGCTCTTAACTCAAACCAGGCTTTTGTTTGCCTCTGATAACGCACTGGTCGTGTCAAATGGGCTTCTGTCTTCCATGCTTTTGTCGTAGCAGTCAAGGCTGTTACCAATGCCTCCTCTCCTCCTCCTCAACTCCGTTGTTCACCTGGAAGGGTAGTGGGCTGTCTGTAAGCACTTTGGAGTTTTCTCTTTTCCGCTCACTTGCTTTTTAGTCGTGGAACGCTTTCGGCTTCCCGAAAGGGTGGAATTCTCGCCTGGTTTGCTCTCATTCCCCGCTGCAGCCGATCAGCCACTTGGCCTTCCAAATTCCCTAGCCTGGTTTGCATTAGCCCCCAAAAAGCTGTTCCTTCTTGCACCCAGCCTCGCTCAGAGTGTGCCTGTGCACACCACCTTTTATCCTGACATGAAGTGTTAGCAAGTGGCAGGTGTATGTAATTTGGATTACATCCCTGACTCTGCCTGATCTCATTAGTGGGACAGAGACATTGCAAGTCAGTAGAGGTAATCCTCCTGGCCTCATTCCTCATCTTCCTCGGCTCAGTAGTGTTGTAAATGTCAAGTGGGGAGGAATTTGAGGAGTTGTCGTTTCCCATAAAATAAGAAGGGATAGGCGTGAAAAGGTTAGGAAAAAGGGGGATATCATGTCTCACCATTAGGTGCCTCACCCCCACTCCCCGGGTACCCCCTACCCTGGTGACACTCCCCCCTCTTGTCCATCCCAAGGGTCGGGGTCCAAAAGTGATGGCCTTTCCCTGGCCACCTGAATACGGGATCACCGGAGACTAGGCTGTGAAACACCCTCTAGTATTTCACACCACTATATATTCTAATATATAAATGGGCCACTAACCATGGCCTTTGACCTTGAGCAGTTTGTACATCTTTTGGCCGTGCCCACTGTATATTATATACACTAACCAGCCACTAGCCATGGTCTTCAACACAATACTAGCCAGTGGCTATGGCCTTTGGCTGAGCCGACAGTATATTCTAACATTATTAATGGGCACTAGCTATGGCCTTTAGCCATAAGCACTGATTACAGCTTTCAAGGTTGTATATTTTAAAACAGTGATGGACTACTAGGTATGGCTTTTAACCATGCACATTGACATTTTCTAACACTAACCGGTGACTAGCTTTGGCCTTTGGTGCTGTCCACTGACCCCACCCTTTGTCATGGCCAAGTCCACGTCCTAAATTGTTATTAGGGTAGTTCAAGTTTTCATGAGCTAACTTACAAATGATGTCATGTCTAATTCCATTATTGATGTAATCAGTTATGTACAATGTAATTAGTGTTGTCAGCAGTGATGGCTTCAGTGATGTGATTTGTAATGTCATCAGTGTTCTCATACAACATATAATTAGTGATGTCATCAGTGATGTGATCTGTGGGCACAGGCTGCACAAGAGGGGGGTGTGAACTTAAGAACTTAAGGTGGCTTTAGCTGAATTTCAGGGGTTTTGTTGTGATAAGCTCTCACCTTAACGTCCATGCAACTAATAGTTTTTCCTTGAATTTCAAGGGTTTTGTTATTCCATACATAATTCACATTAATAATACAGACAATTGGGCTAATGAAAAGATTTATTATGTGTGGAAAGTAAAATAAAAATAAATTGTACAACCACATTCGCCCCAAATAAACCTGTTGTTAAAAACCTTTTTTGCATTTGTACTTAACTTTTTAAAGTGTTTACATTTATATGAACTGTTGATGAATCGAAAGTTATTAAAGTGTTACAATAACTGTGTCCAAAGACTACACTCAAGATATCTTAAAATAAATCTTTACAAGACTACTACCCATATGTATATGTAGAGATGTTTCTTTTTTAAATTGGTGTTATAGCCTTGGCTATCAAACTGCCTGTGTGGCTAAATGCAGCAACGACTGGAGGGTCTACTCGCGGCTCCCACATGGATTATGGATCCCATAAGGATATGTATTTTTTTAACACACACTGTATTGAAAGCATCAATTAAAGGTCTTTGATCCATATTTACAGTATGTGTTTTTATTGTCTATTTTTATAACTGAAAAGTTGGCCCTGAAAAGGACCGTTTTGTGGGATAAGGAAAAAAGAGGTAGGAACTGGGAAGGGAAAAACACAAGGATTGATACATATAAAAAAAGGTACCAAAAAAATTAATGTTTTATTTTTTCACATTTGATATTTTGTAAAATCTTTTGTGTTTTAATTTCTAAACAATGGGGGAAAATAAATGGACACTTAAAAATATACATAGCGTTGTCAATTGGCCATATGTTCTGAAAGAGCCTTGCCCCAAGCGTCTAGGTGCCACCTCCCATCTCGATCAAGCTGTGACAGGTTTTGCACATCACAATAAAATTAGAAAGATCGGATGCAGGCAGGATGGTCTGAGGTTGCGTGTTAGTTGGTGGAAAATAGCTGTTAATCGAATTGGGTGTCTGTGGCACAGATGACAAATACAGCTGTGCTGATCTTGCTCCATGTGCTTTGACCCTATTTTTCACATGAGCCTTCCTATAGGATTCATCCACTTCATTCCAATGAACATGGACAAGATGTTGAATTAACGTGGATGTCACCAAGCTTTGGGATGGCTTGTGTGAAGGTCCCCTGCGCAAAGCCTTACTGCAGAAATTACACATGACCTCCTTGATATACTTTTGCTGTGTTGGTCCTTTCTGCTGAACTATTGCCAACTATCAGCTATGTTTTTTTTATGCACATTGCTTCTTCTGTGGCGGTAAAGCTGAAGCCACCGACACCACCTCATCATCACTGCTGGTCGTAGTCAATTTGAAATGCAGGACTGCAGAAGAAAAATAAAAACTGTAAAAATACACAACACAAAAAGGACTCTGCCACTTAATATCAAAAACGTTCAAAAAATTATTAACAAGCTAAAATCACCAAACCGGACAAACTACAAAACACAAGACAAAGGACAAAGGTATTTGAAGAAGAAAAGTTGAAAAAGAAATGGATACATCAAGGTACTGCTTTTTAAAGTTCCTAAAGGCTCACAATGAAGTTCACTCACCAAGAGACAAAAAGCAATGACAGAAAACATGAAAAAGGTGTTTGGGAGAGGGGTATAATCGTGGTTATGCGATATTGCCAATGGGAATGTGTTTCCGTACGCGCAAGTATGCCCAACTGCAATGACGTGTTTGTGCTTAAGTTATTGACCAATAGCATGGCCTAATGAGGAGCTGCACCTGACATGGCAGTAGCCGCGTCAATAGAAGGCCCAATCACTTTGAATGCTATGTTGATGTGCCTACACAGCTTTATGTCTGTTTTTTAACAGCCAATCAGATCATAGGCTGTGGTACCCTTCTAGCCGCATCAACGAATGACCCAATAACACACTGCGGTGCATTGACGCGACTACGGCCATGCCATTTGATGAAATCTTCAGTGGATGAATGAGCCAATAGGACATTGAGCTCCTTCAACGCGGCTACACATCTTTGCGCCTAATGCACCAGTCAATCACATCTCGTGCTGCGGCCGCACGCCTACTCGTGAATTCTATCCCGGCCAACGAATGGTCCAATCACATGTTATGATTGATTGATCACACTGAGCATTTCCTTAGTAATACCTGACATACTGTAGCGATAACTTCAGAGTACAATTTCCAAACCAATTCTCAAGAGAAAAAACGTTGACTGGAAACCTTCCAGTTCAAATTAACTTTCCCTGCAAGATGGCAGAATCCTCGAATTACCTAAAATACGAAAAATAACATTTGCCAACAATCTAACTAAGTTTGCATTGATCAGCTGCTCTCCATCATAAAAACGTTTCATATTTAAGGACACATTCAGACACTTTGTTTTGTCTACCACACAGTTCAGACTCATGTGCATGCACTGGTACTCAACATTATGGAACCCACACTGTTCTACATACAATTCAGTGTTGGAATCTACTTTCAAATCTGTGACCAAAATGTTAGAATCAATTTCACATATATTGTTGGTGAGGAAACTCTACATAGCTGAGGAATACGACAATTACATTAGAGCGGAAGTGCTGCAGTATACAAAAATGCCCCATGTAGAGCACTGCTCTTAGTGCTTGAGTAATGTGGAATGCTATTTAGCAGCTCATATAGTGTATAAAAGATGAGCAAAGTAAAGTTTCACTTGGTGGGCACTGAGATTGTCGGATTGTAACATATCTGTGGCTGGCACAGTACATTTTTTGGATGATAAGCCTGAATGAAAAGTGAGCCACATTTGAAGCCACATTCCACAACCCTGACACAGTAGAAAGTCACTAATATAGGGTCCCAGAAAACAGCTTGATATCCAACTACAAAACACATACACAGCTGCAATATTTGTCAAAGGTATGTTATGCTGCTTGGTTGACGCTGGAGTTTGCTATGCATCCCCATTCGTTACACATCTTCCAATGTCTGTGCATTACGTAACAGTATATCATCACATAGTATACTATCAAAGTGGATCCCTGCCTTCACAAAATACACCATTTACAAGCAAATTGTCAAAATACCAAATATGGTTACTGTTAATTGTTTATGAAGTACTACGAACGTTTTATTCTGACTAGTAAATACATTGAGCTCATCTGCATGCAATGCTGCTGTAAACTATGGTAGCAAGAGTGTTCTGGATCCAATGCAGTGATGCAATGTACTTTAAAATCTGTCACAGAAATGTTACACTCAGTTTCACATATATTCTGAGTGAGAAAACTGTAGATACCTAAGATAGATAATGCAACAATACTCAGAAAGAATAACTTATTTTTTCAAACTAAAATGCATTTTCTTCCCTTACAAATAACTTCTAAGACTTCTAATCACATATTTCTTACATACAGACATACAACAGATTAAATGTAACAAATAAAAAGATAAAACAAAAAGTTCCCAATGCCACAATATCAGCAAATTATTAAATAAATCCTAAACAAAACAGTGAGAAACAACCTTTACTGGGAAATATATTTTCCTTACACATAACCATAGCATAACATGTACTACTGCTTGAACACACTTCAGAAAACACTGAAATAAAATATGGAAAACCCTACTTTCCAAGTAACACCTGTAAACTGTACTAAATTTCAAACTTAAACATACTTAATACATTTTATATAAACAAGAATTCATATTATACATTAAAAATATTGAAAAAACACAATCACTTACCTTTAGGTGCTCCAAAAATAAATAGACCTTAATAATAGCCAAACATAGACCAGCTGCACACTCTGAGTTCTGGAATAAGAATGTAATGATGGCTCGCCAAAGCTTTCAGCAGAACCACACTGGTTTACAGATTAATGAAAACAGACCGCTTATTTTGAAACTAGAACACAAGAGTATTGGAAGGAATTCTTTGGGGCTCGTGCTGTACGAATAGTGACATGGGTTCCAGTTCTACCTCATTGGATTTGCCTGAGTGGAGCACCAATAGCATTTCCACATACACACAGCCCTGGACCCTTATCAGGTATACATATATATTTCCTGGCATCTCCTGTGTTGTACTGGAGGAGGAGGAGCTTTGCTACAAAATATCCATCTCGTTGCGGAGTGGGCACAGAGTTGGTTGCAGAGTTTCCTGCAGACTGCGCAGTCTTTCTTTCCTGGCGTCTCCTGTATTTTGCTGGAAGAGGAAGAGCTTTGCTACAAAACATCCATCTCACTGCAGATAGGCCGCAGTGTTGGTTAAATAGCTTCCTGCATTCTGCGCAGTCCGTGAAGGCCAAGTAGACACAAGATGAAGGAAACCCGGAACCTCTGCAGCTCAAAGCAGCATAGAGATAGTGACTCATTGCCTCCTCAAGCAGCAGCAACAACGGCCCAGCCCTCCAACGGGTAATAGAAACAGTAAAATTACCCCAATAACATCTCCTTAACTTCAGCTCCTACCTCAATCCACCGTCCTTCGAATTTCATAAGTAGTCAAATCTCACCCCTGACATCCTTGAAGGTCCCTGCTACAGTCATGAACCCTTCCCCCCACCCCAACCCGGGCTACAAAAGTGGCCTGGATTGATATGGAGCCCTCAGAGCTAGTGGAACTGTTTGTATTTGGCAAAGAAAGTGGCCAGAGCACGAACTGGTCATGGCAGAGGCCAGTAACAGGGGGCCTGGAAATACAGCTTGGGAAGAACAAACTTAGCTGCTTCTACGCACGCGGTTGAATGGGATGATTTGGGGCCCACCAGGGTGGAAGGGTTGGAGGCAGGTCACTGGAGGATGGGGACGAAAAACAGCCAATCGAGGAAAATGGTGAAACTAGGACCACCCCATTGAGCCCACCAACACTGCCAATAAGCCTGAAAGTTTTACCACCAACCGCTCCTCCATGTCCTCAGAATCCAAACCCCATGCCCCAACTGAATTCCCAGACCATGGTCCACGTCCAGGCCCAGGTTCACAATCACCACCTACCCGTCCTGGATACAGAGCTGGAAGCCTATCCTGTTGATGAACAAAGACTGATCATTGAAGCCGGATACCGTCGACAAATCCCACGAGTGACATCCTGAGGGACCTATGATCGTTGTACACAGAGCTGACACTGGGGAGGATGCATCATATGTAGACCCCACCAATCGAAAAGAAAATGGAGCGATAAATCCAAGGTTCTGCAGGAAATACACTAACATCAGCAGAGCCAGCAGCTAATCAATGCCAAATGGACCCGCGGAGGACATCTACGATCTCTGCTTTGCCCCAGTCTTCCCGTTATAAACCTTGACTTGGAAATGGGTGAAAGCCAACACATTTTACATGAGCCTACTGCAAGGCAATCCCAAAGGGAAATTGACCAGGCTAAAAAATTACAGCTTTTTTCCAACCGCCCACGACCGCTCAGGCGGACTCTCTGATGGTGAAATGCTGGAGGGAAGAGGGGATAGTGTTTCAGCATCAATGGGCAACTCATATGATCTTTGGAAGAAGGAACCATTGTCCCTGAACAAAAGCCCCCTGCCACACATAACTGCCACAACCACAAAAACTGCCACCACCACGCGCAACTCCGGGGAAACCTAACACAGCGAGCACTTCAAAACACAACAAACTGCCCGCTCTCAACTATGGATGAATTACAGGAGAACAGCAGGGGAAACGAATGTCACTCGGTGACTCCCCAGCAGAAAGTAATTTGTTATAAACCAACATTCTTGAGAAATCTACAGCCGGAATGTGTTACAGGATTAGTGATTAAGGAAAAGGGAGCTGAGCCCCAGACAAAAAATTAAACGGGGTGCCTAGTGCCAAGCCATTAGCAGAGATAAATAAAGCACTTGGGAAGTTGCCCGAATCCACCAACTACCAGAGCCCGTTCATGGCTATGGTAGCTAAAAGCTGCACACCTGACCATGACCGACATCCTCCACAATTTTAGGCACCCCAGGACTTCAGAGTTCTACTTGCCTATTTAACTCCTTGCTGGACTTCTTCACCTCATGTATACAGGAAACTAGCAAACGGCAGGAGCAAATGAAACCATCTCCCAGGAAAAGAAAACCAGACCTCCTAACAATCATGTCATCTTTAACTTTTGCTCTAGTCCCATTCACCAAACATTACGAGGCTATCAACAAGACCTTAAAGGACCATACCACATTAATGGCAATGGTACACTCGAAACTTCTATTTGTGGAAGGCTACATTACCGCTAACGAGCAGAGGAATATCAATACAGGAGAAATGCATCCCCATCCATCAAATTCAATATCAACAGAAAACTGTGGTCCCCCTTAATGTGCTCCTAATTTACACAAACTAAACCATGGGCCTACAACCAAATCAACCTAACTGGCAAATCCCAGAACGAAAACTCCAAACCCAATGGTTCTACCAATCAAGACTTCTCAATCTTTGCCCAGAAGCTAAAGAAGAAAGACAAGGTAATGGAACATACACTGGAGCTGGTCAATTCGCCAAGTAAACCTCATAGGTCTACTATTGAGGTAAATCAATCAAACATAGCTCTGAACCCAACTCCCAAACCTGCCCCATGAAATGGTTCAAATACCAAAGCCCTGCAAATCCCAAAACCACCAATAGTAACCCTGCAACCTAGAGACACAGAGAACATCGAAATATCAGTAAATGACAAAGAAGAAACACAAATGTTACAAGAACTGGTGAATTAATCACTATATTCAATCGAGGACTCAGAGTCTGAACTGATCTCGGTGGATATAAAATCTAAGGGTACAAAGCGTCTGACCGAAAGTGGTCCCAACATATCTACATCAGCTCTAATCGTTGTGGGGCCTGGTTCCCCAGACTTCATGACCATGTCTGAGAAAAGAAAGAGAGTGATGGGGAAACTAAATAATGTAGATCCCTGTGAGCTTAAAACATCTTATCCAGCCATAAACATGAGCATGGAAAACCTGGGACAAACCCAGTTAGAGAAAGGGCAAAAAAGGGCCCTGGAAGCGCCCCCTCGAGGTTTGACCTCTAGATGGAAAAACTCAAACAAAGAAGAAAACACCAACATCATTAATGTCTTCCGTTTAACACGTGTAAGAACTCACGCCACAAAAAGAATAACAGACCAGAGGTCAACCGGAGTGGACTTTTCTCAATATCCCAGGTCCAAACCCCTGAATCCCAAACACAACACTTCACGCGCATTAAAACTGGAGAGAATTTTAGACAAGGAGGACGACCTAATATTTAACAGGAAAACTGTTATGGAACTGCTCCATTGTATCCCAAATCTGCAACAAGTGATGTGAAACGATTTGAGGATTATTGAATTTGGCTGTGAGAAATGCATGGACAGCATATACCTCCACATACCGTCACCAGTGGCAAAGGGGATGTTGTTAGATGCTGCAGAAAGCCTGCCAATGTTAGGTTTTGATCTAACACAGGCAAAGGCTCTTTCAGATGTACCAACCCAACCTTTGGAACAAGAGGTTGAAATGAGGGAGGACAAAGGAAGAGACGAAAGAGTCAGCAAGACAGCGGGACTAAGGAAATCAAAGGATACGCAAGCACTTCAAGACCCACAGGGGACAACTCATGTCCCGGAGGGCCCAGGATACAATCTTAAAGTCACAATCCTACCGCAAACCTCACTTGCCAAGACAGAGAGATCAGAATACACCCAAAGGATTCTGAACAGAGAAGGGAGTCATCAAACTGGTCTTGGCTTCCTGGTGCCTTGGCTCATCGTGAACATGCACAGCCAACCGAGATGCTCCCCACCCCTTGGCAAAAATCCAACAGTCAGACTTTTGATGAGACTTCATCTGAAGGCCTAAAGATGGCCTCGTGGAACACCAGGGGCTTCAACCATCTAACTTTAAAGAATGATCTGGGGGACTTCAGTTTACTATTCTTCCAGGAGACCTGGCTGAGCGAAAAACCCAAACTCAATGGGTCTTTAACCATCTTAAGCCCAGCAGCAAAAAGGCAAAAGGGGAGACCCACTTTTGGGTTACTAACAGCGTTAAAATCTCGCAGTAACCTTACTTTTACAAAAACAATCTTCTCAACCCTACTTGCTCAAGAACCTTTTGTGGGTTGGCAGCAGCCAGTGAAAATCCAGGTCCGAAACAAGCCATCTAACATGGTAATAATACATCTATATTAGAACCCACAAGCCTCCTCCAATGAGGCTTTCTTGGACTTGACTGCCAGTTTGATAGATGATGCATGTACAATCCAGCAAACCCCATACATCAACTTATGTGATGACTTAAATGCTAGATGTCTAAAGGACGAAAAACAAAAGGTGGCAGCCAAGGTGGATGCCTATCAGTGGCTAGAGGTATTTCTTGGATGTCACTCACGGTTTCGAGAGCCATGCATATATTAAACGGCCAAACCAAAGGGGATGTACCCCCAGAGGCAACATGGGGGAGACAAGACCAACTATCAGTAATTGACTACATCTTTGTATCCAGGAGCCTTTTGCCCTTTGCTAAATCTTTTAAGGTGGTGAACACGGCAAAAAGCTACCACAATTTTCTATACATAAGTTTGTCTGCTTCAGCGGAATGTGATAGGCAAAGAGGGGCCCCCTCAGTGATAGAATGCAATGGAGGAACCCCACTGAAAATGGACAAGTCAGCAACAGACAACCTAACAACAGATTTTGTAACAGAGGATACAAAGGTGGAATACACCTCTCTTTTGGAATGTTGTCGAATAGAAAAAAAAGGGAACACAGATCGAAAAAAAAACAGAACTCATGTAGATGATGCTATTCTTGTTGAGAAAAGAAGAACCATAAGAAAAGTCAGACGAGCCGTGGCTGAAACAAACCTCGCAGATGACAGAGAAAAATAAATCATGGCAGTCAAGTTCTATAAAAACTGGCTGCACACATACAGAGCAAAAATGTTTCAACACAACGCTGAAACAATGTTAAACATGATTTGCGGAAGAAAGGTCAAAGATTTCTGGACTTTAGTTAAGTCCGCCGCAGGCCCTTATATCGAATTGCAGTTGCACAGTGTCCGAGAACAAGACTGGGTAACTCAAACATTTTCAGTGACAAGAACAACTTTGCCTCTTCACCCCAATCTAACATGACAGACCCATGGCACATCCCCATGAGGTAGCAGATCTACTGGTGAAAATACAGAAACTAAATGTCTCATCGGCCCCCAGCCCTGATGGATTAACCAACGCAATGCTGAAAGAACATCCGGAAGCATGGGAAAATTTCATCCACAAACTTTTCGAGCAAATCATCCAAACTCACCAGGTCCCAAGCTCTTAGAAAAAGGCAATTGTGGTTCCAATTTTTAAGAGGGAAGAGAGAGAAAACACAAAGAATTATCGCCATATTGCCCTTCTTAATGTAATTGGAAAGGTGTTCAGCTCTCTGCTCCTACAACAGTTGCAAGAATGGATCAAGGAAGCTGAATGTAATGATCCCTTGTAAACTGGCTTTTTTAAGGGTATTGGTACAGCGATAAACACCTTGCTACTCAGTATTTTGAAGTAGAAAGTGAGAGAGGGAAAACCAAGGATTTTTGCGGCTTTCGTCAATCTAGTCCAAACATACGACCAAGTAAAGCGACAGCAACTGTGGGAAAAGCTAGTGTCAAAAGACTGCCCAAAATCCATTTTGGACCACTTGATAGCATTACATTCACAGACCAGTATGGCGGTATGGCTGAACCAGTCTGGGCTTCTATCGACTGAAATTCCTACAGCTAGAGGTTGAAACAAGGATGCCCAATTGCCCCATCCTTGTTCAACTTCTTTCTGGCAGATATTGAGCACCCACAGGCTTCGATCAGATCTTTTCGGCCAACTATAGGAGGTGTCCATCTAAGTCGTCTGACGATCTGATCATTATAGATCAAACTCTAGTGGACCTTCAGCGGCAATTGAACAATCTCCAAAATTATATTGACAAGAATGACTTTGAGATAAACATAGAGAAAATGAAAATAATGTGCTTAGAAAGAACAAAAAGGCACAAAGAAAATCTGAAATGGTTCCTGGGCCATATTCCAATTGAACAATTTACATCTTTCAAATATTTGGAAGTCTGGTTTAACAACAGTGCAGTGGAAACCCTGATAATGGACCTCCTCCGAGAGAAAACCAAGACCATGGCTAGCCAAGCCATAGCAACGAATAGGAAATTTTGCCATTTCTCAATGCTGCCTGTGATAAATTAGTACAAAGCAAAAATGATCCCCTCACTGACCTATGGTGCAGAGGCAATGCTAAACATCCTGGATAAAGTATGGCCTCTGCTAGAAGGACTGTTTTGGAAAAGAGTCTTAAGGGTTCTGACGTCAAATGCCCATTCAGACCATAAGCAGGGAGCTTGGTCTTCTCTATTTAAAGGCCGTGGTGGACTGGAACAGCCTAGCAATGTTTCGAAAGTGCCTCTTGCCTTCCCGTCCTCTGATCATGGACATCATTAATAAAGAACTAATAGAAGAGTCCAATGTAACTGCACAAACGTGGGCAAGAAATAACAGAGAGAAATTGAGTGAAATCGAATGTACTGAAGACGCTTTAAATCTGAACCCAACAAGAGTAAAAAAGAAACTAGGAGAGACTGATTGGATACTCACCCTTGCCTGTGCCTCTCGTTACCAAGCAATGGCACATTTAGGAGCTAAAACATAAAAACGAAATGCTCCTCCAGGATACTTGACAAAGTTCCTGAACACGTTCTACAGCGATCATTTCTGCAGAACACGTTTGAACCTTTTACCAACAAACTAAATCATTGCAACACAAGACAAATCCAAATCGAACTAGTGTCGATTCTGTAGAGGGCAACCCACTGTTGAAACCACAAAACATCTTTTGCTCTACTACTCTGTCCTTACTGGGCAGAGAATAAAACTACTTGGCCAGCTGATGCAGCAGTTTCCCTCACTTGATGCAGAGGACTGGTGGGCTGCTTTAATGAGTGGAGAAAGGACATCACTTGTGTTAGCAGTCGTCTCGTTTATGGACAAAATACTCCCAAAAAAAACAGGGGAACAGATGCTTGTTTCCATGCAACATTCAATTGTGGTTTTATGCACCTTGTATTCTCAGCATTTTATTGAAGGTGGAAAAGAAACTTTAACTTTATTCTTTTGCAAAAATCGTAAATCAATTAAAGCAATAAAAAAAAGTTTTTTTTTAAAAGTCAAATGTTCCTAAAAAGGTCACTATTATAGCTTTCAGAAATCAATAGCCCAAAAAGAGGACTTTACAAAGCAAACAACTAAAATGGCCAACACATTTTATTACAACCTATAACAGACAATAAACCCCAAAACAATAATTCTAAAGACTACTTTATAGCATATGTATAAAGACAATTAAATAAAACCTATATGTCACGCTGACCTGATTCCCACGGAGGCGCAGGTCTGGCTTCGAGTGCTGATGCTTCTTCAATGGTGAAGCGCAGGACTCTGATGATGGACAGGAAGGGCCCCTCTACTCTGGCTTTTCTGGCTCGCAGGAATATTCCCCTGTGCGTGAAAAGGGAGTATTACCTACTGACGGAATAATGCTCAAGCCTCCCACTCCCTTCCAACCCTCCTCGATACCCTTCCACGATTCCCCGTGAAGTCTCACCTTAGGGTCTGGAAGGATGAGTTCTCCATCCTGCTTCTGATGCAGGGGCGCGTTGAAACCCAGTTACTTCACTGGATTGAGGTTTGATGGGAGTTCAAAATAAGCTTGACTATTCAGGTGAGGCGCTGTAAGAGTTCTGTTGCAAGTTCAAAAGTTCAAGCTTAATAATAATGTGCATTGTCTTATTGCAGCAAGCGCTAATGCTTATGTCTTTTTCCCCTTAGGGGCTGGGGTTCGGAATGCCGGAGATATGGCGCCGACCCGAAGTGTAAGTTCTGGATGAGCGTTCAGGTAATGTCTTTGCATTCGCTCATTCAATGTCTTTGTCTTTTTTCCCCATTGGGGCCGGGGTCCGGAATGCCAGGAAGTGGCAGGACCCGAAATGAAATGGGAATGACCCAACAGGTAAGGCTTAGAAGGAAACTGAGCTTTTCCTATTTCCCTTCCTTCTCTCACCTTGTTTTCTTGTCTTTTCTCTCTAGGCTCTGGGAAATGGGTGCGGATCCGGATGATCGCTGCTGAAGATGGAGGCGCCCAGGAAAGGTGAGTGAAATGCAGCGCTGCAGCGATCGAAGCGAAATGCTTTTAAAATGATGTCTTCCCTTTCAGGATCGTCGGTGTGATGTCCCCGTGATGCAGCCTTAGCAGGTAAGGTCTTCTTTCTCTCCAATTCTCTCTTATCTCCCTTTGCAGGCAACCCAGGATGCTGACAGGCGTGGCTGAAGTCCAGATGCAGGAGCTGACACGGTGAGCGTCCAGCTGCGAGGAGCAGAACAACGCGAAGCGTGAGTTGCTGGTCCGGCGTGGTTTAAATAGCTTTGGAAGAAGTTCAAGGCATGTATCCTTCCACCGATCAGGTATGTATCCTTCCCCGACCACACCCAGGTGGAAAGTAGTCCCACAGGTAAAGTAGTTCCATTCAGGCCTCAAGAGGGCCTGGATGTAGCAGCATGGTCTGCATCAGGTAAGTGCACATTAAAACACTTGAACACATGTCTAGCTTTATGAGCCTGGCGCCTAAGGCGCCAGGACAGGGGTCCAACATGAGCCTGGCGCCTAAGGCGCCAGGACTGTGTCCAAAGGGCCCCAGCTTGCACCCGCTGGCACTTCCCTGGAGGACCTGGCTCCTTGGAGGTAGGCATCATGACACTATATTTCTTTTTAATTATAAAAATTCTATAGCTGCGGCTGTAACCCCAGTTACACAGAAATGACAATGCTATAGCCGTGGACACACGCACATTTTTTCATACATTTAAAAGCACATTTTGCAAAGGTTTCAGATTGAAATCATACATGCCTTGAGGTGAGAACATCCAAACAGAAAGACATGTCAAATTCTGTGGTAAAACATCCATAAAATATTATGATCACTACACCAAAATACAATCAGCTGTAGCAGCAGGTAGGGCGAACGAGCCCATACTCACGGCTACTGCAGCCCGACAACATGTTTGACATCCAATTGGAGCACTGATAGCCGTGGGTGCGGACAACCGCTGGTTGCCATGGCTACCTGTAACATTTTTACAGATTTGAAAACACAAAATGACAAGTTGTTCAAATGCAAACAACACAGGGGTAAACATGAGGGCATAGAATCAGAAACACATGTTAACTTGTGTAGTATAAAATCCATGAAATAGCATGACCAGTGCACAGAAAATGTGAATTGTATACCCACGGCTAATGCATCATTTGTAGCCAAAGCTGCACCTGCCAAAAAATACACAACGGTCCAATGGGTGGTTGGTACCCACAGCTATAAACCCCTCTGACAGAGCACAACGATGCATTGGCTCCTGTTCTAGCCACAGCTATTTTAAAAATAAAGGCATCAAAGGTATTTTCCTTTTCCAATATACTTAAAAACTTCTCTGGGTGGCTCTTAAAAGAGCCTCTGTGTTCTTTTACCAATATATAAGCGAAAAATATATTTTCAATCAGAGAAATACTCTTCACTTCTATTACAAATCAAAACATCTTGGAAAATGTCCCTGTGCTCCTTCTTTAGACGATTAATTAATTTTCTTTTCCCGAAAAGAAAAAAACCTGTGCTCCCTGTCAAAAATATTTCTCCACAATTACAGCATAACCCTCTCATTTCAACACTCTATCTAAAATAATATTATAGTACCAAAACAACTTTGTAAGCCAGTGCGTTGACAACACATCACCCACCTATGTCCTCAACATCGCTATTAAATCCATTCTCAAAATTCTCAAATTCTCCACAGTCTTCTGAACAATGAAATTCCTCTCCTTTTGAAATTGGCTCAAATATCCAATGAAACAATAAATATAGCCCCAAAATAGCCCCATCTCCTAAAACTACATCTCACTTACAAGCAATACAAATGTACTATACAGAAAAACTCTTTATGTAATGATACAATACAACATACAGTTTTATTGGCACACATAAACATCACACAAAAAAGTACATTTTCTGATAGGTTCAACAGTTGAACAACATCTGAAGTACTTGACATCCTATTGGCAGCTACCCACCACACAAACAATAAACAACCATTCAGAAAGTAAACACAAGAACATCCACCTTCTCTCCTCATGTAATCTTCCTCCATTTCTAATTTTAATATTTGAGGTGACAAGCAAAATGTGTGTCTATCACAGGACAATGGAACACTACACGGAATGGCTGGAGGAACATTATCCCACAGAGGAAGAAATTAAAAAAGAAGATACTCAAGAAAAGGAACCGCAAGAAAATACATCACATCCAAGAGTCCATTATGTATATTTATGTAAAATTATACTAGCTATAATATGTTATTGAACAAATATCAGTCACCAACCAGATATAGTTTATCTAACTACTTTTAAATGTCTAGGCAATCAACACAAATATTTTTCGTCATATCTACAATTGTTTAAAAATATTTCAAATATTTTCAAACAAATGAAGAAGTCATTCAAGTATCTCGAAGAATTAAACAAGAAGCGCCACAAGAACTACCCACAAAACTAATCATGGATTCATTAAGATAATTAAAACAACTATTAATTAATGTTCAAAAGGAAGTACAATCAATTAACAAGAACATTGAAAGTTTAAGACAAATCATGGACAGTAAGAATCCAGATAATTGGGCTAAAGAAGATGTATCATGCGTTCAAACTAAAAGAAAAAGAAAACCCACAACCAACCCCCTAAATAAACCTGATTTTAACAAACTTTGTTTGCAAATGTATGTACCTTTTTAAAGTATATACACTTATATATATTATTAATGAATACAAAGTATTACAAATGCTACAGTAACTGTTTACAAATACTACACTCAATACATCTCAAAAAAACCTTCCAAGATGACTACCCAAACACGTAAAAAAAATCAATACATTTGTAGAGGCGAGGCTACACAACGCACTACGAACCAGTGGCTTTTTCCTTCCCGCAGCTGCACGGTATACCCACGGGTAACAACACAGCGCACAGGGTGGGTATGGGATAGCTGCAGGTAAACATCCAAAGCCGTTGCTACTCCTAGATGCGATCATGAATACACCAATGATGCCCCATTTTGTGTATCCGCGGCTATAGGATTCTGTTTTTTAGAAACTTATTATGGAATATGAATGACAAAAGAGATAGTAATGATACAATGGTAGTTAAAAAGAGCTATGTAAGGTACAGGATAATAAAGGGAGCACACCAAATCTGCTAAAATACTACACTCAGTGTACTCCAAAAGAGTGCTTTTAAGGATTACCTATCACATATAAACATACAAATACAATAAAAAATCCACCTATCACATATAAATACAATGAAATAACATCCAAAAACTTTTTCTACAATAACTCATCACTCATAAACGCAGCTAGAGTTCATTGAATATTTTTCTAGCCGTGGTTACAATATGAGGGGGTAAGTCACATAGACTTTTATACACATATAAATATATTATCTTGTTCATGTGACCTCTGGTATGTGGGAAGTACCATAGGTAAATTGAAGTCAAGAATTCTGCAACACATGCAAGCCCTAAAGAATGTAGATGCTTCCTACCCTATGGCAGTCCATTTTAGAGATGTCCACCAAAGTAAACTGGAAGGTTTTAGGTTTTTTGGAATAGACCATGTGAAAGAGAATCCACGTGGGGGCAATCAAGAATTAGAGCTCCGTCAGATGGAAACTAGGCTTATTTTGGATCTTGCAACCAAAAAGCCCAAGGGGCATAATTTAGATGAAGAGTAATGTGCAGCGAGGCTCAAATGCATAGTGCATTGTGCAAACAAAAATGCATAATTTTTGTTCCTTGGAACATAAATTGCTTAAATTCTGTGAACTCTAAAAATGTATTTTTATTACAAAGTTACATTTGGACTTTAAGAAAGTAGAAAAATATTTAAAAATAATATTTTACGAAAAGTCTTTTTTATTTGTTAAAAATATTGTATGTAAATTTTAATTGCCAAAAATACATTCTTCATGCAAAGTCTGAAATGTAAAGATTGAGAATGAACTATTTGTAAATCTTTCTCCCCATATAACTGAGTCTTGGGCCAAATCGTGATAGAGAAGCACTAAAAACTGTGGCAGCTATGCATTTTTGTTTGCACTATGCATTTTAGCCTCTCTGCACATTGCTTAAATAAGGTTTTAACTGATTTATTTTATTGTTCAATCATTTTTGTGTATATTAGTTGCTCTAAATCAGGTAACCTTGATGTTTTGCTATCTGTCTAATTTTAACTATATGTCAGCATTTTGCAGCTAAAAATCTTTTTTCGGCAATGTATTTTATTAGATAATAATTTGCACAAGCACTACGCACTTTTTACATTGACCGAATATGATTTCTATACAAACTTAAAAAATTAAACGAGTTTGGTATTAGCTTAATAATCAATGTATTGCTAACATTGAAAAATTGTAGAAATATTGTATTTTATAAATATCCCAGGCAGTTGCAAGCCACAAAAGGGTTTACTTATTCTTCTATATAAAACAAAATATGCAAGAAATGTAACCACAATACACATTTTTTCTTTTATGCACTAAGCACTTTATAAACCAGTGTTGTAATGTACACAAAACCTATTCCTAAATGGCCGAATGCATTCAAAAGGAAAGTCATAGAACCTTAGTAGGGTAGAAAGTGAAAATGGACAAAACGCACAAAAAAATCAATGGAACCATAGAGTTTTACATGTACTTGTATTTACTTACTTTGTGCAACTGTTTTTGTGTACGTGATCAAGCAGCAGGAGCGCTGCGAAACACGTTGTACCATGACAAATCTGTCTCTTCTTGATGCCTAATAAAACTTGATAAGTGAACGAACTTGCTGTTGTTTGATGGGCTGATTTCTTGAACTGGCGTACGACCGCAACTTGAGAGTGCCGTCCTCCTTTGGAAGAAGTGAAACCACTTCCTATTTTTCGATTTTATATATATATATATATATATATATATATATATATATATATATATATCATGGAGTTATGGTTAAGTTGCTGTTTCCATAGGAAGAGCACTTTTTGGGCGGCTTATAACTTCGCTCTCCCTGGACGAATCCTCACCAAATTTGCAAAAAAAGTATATGGCCCACTCTGAATTTCTTTGCAAAGTTTGCTTAGGAGTCGTCCAGGGGGGGCAAAGTTACAGGGGGGGGGTCCCAAAACTTTTTTGACTGAATGGGGAAAATTTTTTGCTCGCGCCTACAGCCCAAACTGCTGGACCGATTTTCACCAGCAGTAGCGGCATGGTCCCGAAAGCGTGCTTTTGCAGATTTGGTGAAAATCCGTATAGTAGTTTTTTCAAAAATGACCAAAAAGCAGGTCATAAAAAATTAGTGATATCTGTGTTCGGTCCGTGGACACATTTCCCTGTTCGCTCCGTGGACAGTGTCCTTATTGGCCAATCGGCTTGCATGATGTCAGCGGACATGCGACGTGTGCGCTGATTGGACGGCATGGAGCGTGAAGCGCGTTAGATTTTCGATAGCACCTGCCATCTTGGATTTGCAGACGTCCGCGGACAGCGCAGTGAAACTTGGTTTAAAATTTGTATTTAATAGAGTGTGTTGGAGTGTTTGGGGAGGGTGGGAGAGTATGAGATAGGTTAAATGTTGTGTTTTTTATGTGGTGGACACTCTTGTTGTGTTCGATTTGTCTGCGGACAACACAGCTGTTCTGAAATGTTCTAAATAAACTAAATGGGGGTGTTCTGAGGACGCAATATGTGCCCGTTTTGTTCGCAAGCAAGCTGAAACTGTTCTAAGAACAGTCGCGGTGTCCTGAAATGTTCGTAAATAAACAAAATGGGGGTGTCCTGAGGACGCTGTCCGTATTGTTCTCTGGTAAATTGAATGTCTTCTAAGAACACTTGTGGTGTCCTGAAATGTTCGTAAAAATAACAAAATGGGGGTGTTCTGAGGACGCTGTCCGTATTGTTCGTTGTGAAGTTTAAAGTGTTCTAAGAACACTCACGGTGTCCTGAAATGTTCGTAGGGGGTGTCCTGAAGACGCTGTCCATATTGTTCTCTGGTAAGTTGAATGTGTTCTAAGAACACTCGTGGTGTCCTGAAATGTTCGTAAATAAACAAAATGGGGGTGTCCTGAGGGCTCTGTCCGTATTGTTCGTTGGGAAGTTGAATGTGTTCTAAGAACAGTCGTGGTGTCCTGAAATGTTCGGAAATAAACAAAATGGGGGTGTCCTGAGGACGCTGTCCGTATTGTTCGATGGGAAGTTGAATGTGTTCCAAGAACACTCGCGGTGTTCTGAAATGTTCGTAAATAAACAAAATGGGGGTGTCCTGAGGACGCTGTCCGTATTGTTTTCTGGCAAGTTGAATGTGTCCTAAGAACACTTGTGGTGTCCTGAAATGTTCGTAAATAAACAAAATGGGGGTGTCCTGAGGACTCTGTCCGTATTGTTCGATGGCAAGTTGAATGTGTTCTAAGAACACTCATGGTGTCCTGAAATGTTCGTAAATAAACAAGATGGGGGTGTCCTGAGGACGCTGTCCGTATTGTTCTCTGGCAAGTTGAATGTGTTCTAAGAACACTCGTGGTGTCCTGAAATGTTCGTAAATAAACAAAATAGGGGTGTCCTGAGGACGCTGTCTGTATTGTTCAATGGCAAGTTGAATGTGTTCTAAGAACACTCGCGGTGTCCTGAAATGTTCGCAAATAAACAAAATGGGGGTGTCCTGAGGACGCTGTCCGTATTGTTCATTGTCAAGTTGAAAGTGTTCTAAGAACACTCGCAGTGTCCTGAAATGTTCGCAGGGGGTGTCCTGAAGACGCTGTCCGTATTGTCCGCCGGCAAGTTGAATGTGTTCTAAGAACACTTGCGGTGTCCTAAAATGTTTGCAAATAAAAAAATGGGGGTGTCCTGAGGATGCTGTCTGTATTGTTCTCTTGCAAGTTGAATGTGTTCTAAGAACACTTGTGGTGTCCTGAAATCTTCGTAAATAAACAAAATGGGGGTGTTCTGAGGACGCTGTCCGTTTTGTTCATTGTCAAGTTTAAAGTGTTCTAAGGACACTTGCGGTGTCCTGAAATGTTCATAGGGGGTGTCCTGAAGACGCTGTCTGTATTGTTCTCTGGCAAGTTGAATGTGTTCTAAGAACACTCGTGGTGTCCTGAAACGTTCGTAAATAAACAAAATGGGGGTGTCCCGAGGACGCTGTCTGTATTGTTCGATGGGAAGTTGAACATGTTCTAAGAACAGTTGCGGTGTTCTGAAATGTTTGTAAATAAACAAAATGGGGGTGTCCTGAGGACGCTGTCCACATTGTTCTCTGGCAAGTTCAATGTGTTCTAAGAACACTTGTGGTGTCCTGAAATGTTTCTAAAAAAAACAAAATGGGGGTGTCCTGAGGACGCTGTGCGTATTGTTCGATGGCAAGTTGAATGTGTTCTAAGAACACTTGCGGTGTCCTGAAAAATGTTCGTAGGGGGTGTCCTGAAGACGCTGTCCGTATTGTTCTCTGGTAAGTTCAATGTGTTCTAAGAACACTCGTGGTGTCCTGAAATGTTCGTAAAAAAAACAAAATGGGGGTGTCCTGAGGGCGCTGTCTGTATTGTTCGATGGGAAGTTGAGTGTGTTCTAAGAACACTCGTGGTGTCCTGAAATGTTCGTAAATAAACAAAATGGGGGTATCCTGAGGACGCTGTCCGTATTGTTTGTTGGGAAGTTGAATGTGTTCTAAGAACAGTCGTGGTGTCCTGAAATGTTCGTAAATAAACAAAATGGGGGTGTCTTGTGGACGCTGTCCTTATTGTTCGATGGGAAGTTGAATGTGTTCTAACAACACTCGCCTTGTTCTGAAATGTTCGTAAATAAACAAAATGGGGGTATCCTGAGGACGCTGTCCATATTGTTCTCTGGCAAGTTGAATGTGTTCTAAGAACACTCGTGGTGTCCTGATATGTTCGTAAATAAACAAAATGGGGGTGTCCTGAGGACGCTGTCCGTATTGTTCGATGGCAAGTTGAATGTGTTCTAAGAACACTCGCAGTGTCCTGAAATGTTCGCAAATAAACAAAATGGGGGTGTCCTGAGGACGCTGTCTGTATTGTTCTCTGGCAAGTTGAATGTGTTCTAAGAACACTCGTGGTGTCCTGAAATGTTTGTAAATAAACAAAATGGGGGTGTCCTGAGGACGCTGTCCGTATTGTTCGATGGCAAGTTGAATGTGTTCTAAGAACACTCGTGGTGTCCTGAAATGTTCGTAAATAAACAAAATGGGGGTGTCCTGAGGACGCTGTCCGTATTGTTCGATGGCAAGTTGAATGTGTTCTAAGAACACTCGCGGTGTCCTGAAATGTTGGCAAATAAACAAAATGGGGGTGTCCTGAGGATGCTGTCCTTATTGTTCATTGTCAAGTTGAAAGTGTTCTAGGAACACTCGCGGTGTCCTGAAATGTTTGCAAATAAAAAAATGGGGGTGTTCTGAGGACGCTGTCCGTATTGTTTTCTTGTAAGTTGAATGTGTTCTAAGAACACTCGTGGTGTCCTGAAATGTTCGTAAATAAACAAAATGGGGGGTGTTCTGAGGACTGGAGTACATGTATTTCTTGTTCATTTCTGTGATAAAAGAAAATAGCATGTTAGCATTAGTATTTTGTAATGACTTATTACATTGTATAATCAACAATTCTTTTTTTTTTTGACCCTCATATTTAGTAGATTACAAACCAGAGTACTGTGCAATTTGCTCAGTTTCTGTGTTTGTTGCTAAAATCATTGGGTCTGTGGGAGAAAAAAAATCCATGTTGGATTAAAAAAAAACTTTTTCTGTTATGCTACAGTTTATTTGTTTGTTTGTTTTCAGTGTTCGCTTGTTGTTTCTGGCTAATGCTTTATACATTGGCTTGTTGCAGTTTTTTGGAGCAGTAACATATTATTTATTTGTTTGGATATTGTAAAATTTTGGAGCAGTTAGATACCAGTAGGCGTATTCTAACTGTCTATTTTTTTATATATTTTAGTGGTATTGATTTATCTATTTGGATATTGTTAAATTTTGGGACAGTTAGATACCAATTGGCGTATTCTAACTGTCTATTTTTTGCTTTAATTTAGTGGTATTCATTTATCTGATTAGTTGTTGTAGAATCTTTGGGCAGTTAGATAGCTTTTGGAATATTCTAACAGTTTAGATTTTTTACTATAAGTTTACTTAAGGTTTAAGTACAGTTTAGTTATCAAATTTTGGTTTTAAGAACATTAAATAAGCGTTTGTTATATTTGCTGGTAATCTCTGCTTTAGAGTAATGGTACTATCATTACATTCAAACCATCCACAATTTTTTTTTTTATATGCAGTGTAGTGCCCTGAATTGGTTGTGGCTCCTGCATGGTAGATTATACCTATTGTTGTGAAGGTTTTCTTACCAAGTGATATTTGACCATGTGTGAATCCAGTCGGCTTGTAGTTGTTTTTGGTACCATCTGCATTGTAACGTAGATGCATTAGTATTACGTATTTACTATGTGTTTGTATTACTAACGTGGAGCGATTATCTGAATTGCAGGTAGTACATAATCTACCATGGTTTGCATTTTGTACAAGTTGCTGAAATGGAATGGATTCACAATTAGGTATTGATATATATGTATGAAGCGTTCATTGGGGATTTCTTCTTGTGTCACATTCTTGCATCTACGTTTCCACATGTATGAAATCTGGAAGATTTCATTTATAGGTATGTTTTTATTTTCCAGTACTTGTAGTAAGTACATTAGAAATTCTTGTGGATCTTCCTGTGAGTTTATAGTGAATTTAACCATTCCAGCACAGTAGTCCAATTGTTGTCTTATTCCCTAAACACTATACGTGTTATCAGGATTGTTTGTTGCATTTCTGTGAAGTACTAACATTTGCAAACACAATTGGTCTGTACTGTGTAAGTAAATGTTGTCAACAATTGGTGGCAATTGAAATAGAATATTCATTGCTACATTTGTGTAGCAACTTACTATATTTGAGAGTTTAAATGGACCAGGTAGTTCTGTATCTGATAGATTTTTTTTTAGTTTGTCTTCCTTCTTTGGTGACGTACCTGGTTTACTTTCCCTAATGGGTTCTTTTATGTTTGTGGTACTTGATGAAGTTTTAGTTTCTTTTACTCTCTTTGGAGGACTTGCAGTGACATCCTGTTGCATTTCTGTTTGATTTAGTTTTCTTTTACAACGTTTTACTTTTTGTGGTACAGAATATGTGTTTAGATGGGGGGTGTATAGTGAGCGAAGTCTATTGTATTCTAAAATGCAAGGAATATCAGCCTTTACTTTACATGCATCAAAGTTGATTAGAAATAGACCGTCAAGTGTACGTAAGCGTGATAGTGCTACATAGCTCATGCCTTCTTTAAAGACTGTGTTACCAATATCTATCATTGCTTTGTCTAGGGTAAGACCTTGTGATTTATGAATGGTGACTGCGTATGCAAGAGTTAGAGAAAATTGTTCTCTGCGTACATACATGTCTTTGAAGAGGAGGAATCGAGCTGTTGAGAGTCCTATCCTTTTTACTTCTGAAAGTTTGTCAAAGAGAATATTGACAAACTGAATGTTGTTGTCACGTGGGTATGTTTGAAAGCCAACAACTGTACCCAGTGCTCCATTAACTAGTCGTTGGTCCACGTCAAGGTTACGTTTAAGCTTTACTCTGCAATTTAAGGATAATTTTAATATCTTTTCCAATCCTGCTGTGTTTGAGATTGATTTTTCTAAACTATTTACAAACTATTTCTAAACTCGCCTACAACACGTATTCATGGAATCGAATAGGGCAAACCAGCGCCCAGGCCTATACACGTCCGCCACACGAAGGCAGGAGGTAGAGTCCCTGCACATGAAAAAAATGTGCGCCAAAATGTGCGCTAACAAAAAGCACATATATACAGCTCTGATGATTGTCCCATACTGTGGCCCTCTAGGACAAATGACGTGCAAAGGGGTACGCGACAAACACAGACACCCGCTGTGTCAAAAATAGCGTGTGCGTGTATTTCGGGGGTGGGCGGGAAGTTTCACACGCGATTGGCCTTGGGCGAGCGGGGTGCGTGTAAATCTGGGGTTCGCAGGAAGTTTCACACGTGATAGGCCCTGTGCGAGGGGTGCGTGTATACCTAGGGTTCGCGTGAAGTTGCACATGCGATTTCAGCAGGGTACGTGTATTTCTGGGGTTCGTGGGAAGTTTCACACGCAATAGGCCCTGTGCGAGAGGGGTACGTGTATTTCGGGGGTGCACGGGAAGTTTCACACGCGACAGGCCCTGTGCGAGTGGGGTACGTGTATATCTGGGGTGCAGGGGAGTCCTACACGTGAATTGGCAGTGTGGGTCCTCCCAGGTGTTCCCTCTACACCCTCGACGGCCCCTGCAGGCAGCCCACTTAACAGGGGACTACCCTCCACCCCTGGTCATGTCCCGCAGGCAGCCCATCCACCATGGGCATGCCCCCCAGGCAAGCCACATGTCAGCTTGCACTACTGATCACCAACGCATGACCCCCTCCACCCCCACCCCCAGCACTGAGGGGCACCTGCCAGCAGGCCCCCACTCATGTCCCCTTGCACCCCCACCCCCCAGCAGTGCAGGGCACCTGCCAGCAGGCCCCCACTCATGTCCCACTCATGTCCCCTTGCACCCCCACCCCCCAGCAGTGCAGGGCACCTGCCAGCAGGCCCCTACTCATGTCCCACTCATGTCCCCTTGCACCCCCGCCCCCCAGCAGTCAGGGGCACCCCCTAGCAGTCAGGGGCACCTGCCAGCAGGCCCCCACTCAATTCCCACTCAGGTCCCTTGCACCCCACCCCCCAGCAGTGCAGGGCACCTGCCAGCAGGCCCCCACTCATGTCCCCCAGCACCCCCACCACCCAGCACTGAGGGGCACCTGCCAGCAGGCCCCCACTCATCTCCCCAAGCACCCCCACCCCCAGCACTGATGGGCACCTGCCAGCAGGCCCCACTCATGTTCCCCAGCACCCCCACCCCCCAGCACTGAGGGGCACCTTCCAGCAGGCCCCCACTCATGTCCCACTCATGTCCCCTTGCACCCCCACCCCCCAGCAGTGCAGGGCACCTGCCAGCAGGCCCCCACTCATGTCTCACACATGTCCCCTTGCACACCCACCCCCCAGCAGTGCAGGGCACCTGCCAGCAGGCCCCCACTCATGTCCCCTTGCACCCCCACCCCCCAGCAGTGCATTGCACCTGTCAACAGGCCCCCACTCATGTCCCCTTGCACCCCCACCCCCCAGCACTGAGGGGCACCTGCCAGCAGGCCCCCACTGATGTCCCCCAGCACCCCCACCCCCCAGCAGTCAGGGGCACCTGCCAGCAGGCCCCCACTCATGTCCCACTCATGTCCCCTTGCACACCCACCCCCCAGCAGTGCAGGGCACCTGCCAGCAGGCCCCCACTCATGTCCCCTTGCACACCCACCCCCCAGCAGTGCAGGGCACCTGCCAGCAGGCCCCCACTCATGTCCCACTCATGTCCCCTTGCACCCCTCCCCTCAGCAGTACAGGGCACCTGCCAGCAGGCCCCCACTCATGTCCCCCAGCACCCCCACCCCCAGCACTGAGGGGTACCTGCCAGCAGGCCCCCACTCATGTCCCCCAGCACCCCCACCCCCAGCACTGAGGGGCACCTGCCAGCAGGCCCCCACTCATGTCCCCTTGCAGTCCCACCCCCCAGCAGTGCAGGGCACCTGCCAGCAGGCCCCCACTCATGTCCCCTTGCACCCCCACCCCCTAGCAGTGCAGGGCACCTATCAGCAGGCCCCCAATCATGTCCCTCAGCACCCCCACCCCCCAGCACTGAGGGGCACCTGCCAGCAGGCCCCCACTCATGTCCCCCAGCACCCCCACCCCCCAGCACTGAGGGGCACCAGCCAGCAGGCTTCCACTCATGTCCCCTTGCACACCCACCCCCCAGCAGTGCAGGGCACCTGCCAGCAGGCCCCCACTCATGTCCCCTTGCACCCCCACCCTCCAGCAGTGAAATGGCGATCTCATGACACAAACCAAAAGTCAACTATGTACATCAACACATGTCCGCCACACGAAGGCAGGCGGTAGCATCCCTGCGCATTATAAAAATGTGCGCTAACAAAAAGCACGTATATACAGCTCTGATGAATGTCCCATACTGTGGCCCTCTAGGACAAATGACGTGCAAAGGGGTACCCGACAAACACGGACACCCGCTGTGTCAAAAATAACATGTATTTCAGGGGTGCGCGGGAAGTTTCACACGCGATTGTGCCTGGGCAAGCGGGGTACGTGTACTTCAGGGGCTCGCGGCAAGTTTTACATGGGAGGGGAAAGAGCACGGGGTGAGGCAGCCCGAACACAGCTGGTGGTTAATTACTTCACTTAGAATCACACCCCTGTGGAGTGCACACAGCCCTGCCACATACCAGCTGACAATCAATGATGATGACATAAGGGACAGTCAACTGTCACAACCATACCAGCCTGAGATTGGTCAACTGGAAGTGTCACAATGTGTGCATCCCTACCGACAGAAACACCACCAATGCTGTGTCATCAAAAGACACATATGCTGCTAAATGCATTACCCCCTTGCAAAATACAACATGAGAACAGTGCCATGTCACCCAACCCCTCCCCGGCACCGCCACCCAACACACCATGGCATGTCATGCTATGTGAGAGCAAACAAAGCAATCCCGAAAACCTGACACAAGTGTCACAAAGTACAGTGTCCCTAATGGAAACTGGCTACACACAATATGCTCCTAGTAATGTTGAACTTACAACACACATGACCAAATACTTACCAACAATACAATGCAGCTACACAAGCACAAACACAACTAAAACATGACAGTACTAAGTTAAAGTAGTCGTAGTCTTACAACCTGAATATGCCACCACACCGCCCCCTTCCAACTGTAGTCTTGCAGTCTTCAAAACTTGTCTGTGTACTGCATACAACATGAACTCCATCTCCAAACTAGACAGGCTTGGGAAGACATGAGGAATGAACCTGCAAATTTAGAGGGAGACATGGAAGCAGAAGCATACATAATTACAACATGCAGTTTGCAATACAACAACAATATACACAAGGAATGTCTACACAGTATTGACACAGCTCATGGGAGCCCAACATCACTGTGTACATCACTGTCACTTGGTCACACCCTTTGCAAGCCAATGGAAATGGGAAGCAGGAGGGGTGTGTGTCTCACAAACCCAAGCATCGAACCCAAACTCAGGACAAGCCTGCATGTGCCCAGCCAGAATACAGTGGATGCCCACGGGAGCCACACAAGGCAACACACTGTTAAAAAAATAATCAAAAATCAAAAAATCAAAAATCAAAAATGGCCATGTGGGGATCGGGGGGGAGGCCACCCAGGAGGTCCGAGGACAGGGTGCGCACCAACAGCCACCTGTGTGGATGTTGGGAAAAAAAACACCTCCATGGGCTCATGGCCTGCACGGCTATGCCAATGTGGGAGAACTGCTGCCGTCGCTCTCTCATGACCCTCTGCTGCTGCATGAGGAGGTGGTGGTGCTATCAGAGGCAGCCCACGCAAAGCCCTGGTATGGTCCTCCATGGCAGCAAGAATGCGGGTGTGGAAGGTCTCGTTCTGGAGGATTATAGTGCGGAGATCCCCATGCAGCACCTGACGTGATGCCCGGATCTCCTCCCGAGTTGCCTGCATCTCAGCTGAGACCGAACGTGTGAGCCGCTCCAGCTGCTGTTCTGTCCTCAAGTTAGTGGAAGTCTCAAGGTCAACAAGAGTCTCCCTGAGGTGATGGAGTTCTACCCTCAGGGCTTCCCTGTGGCCCTGGGACTCTATTGATATCGATTGGCGTAGAGTCTCCAGTTCCGCCCATCTGTCCCTGTTGGACGCCAACATGTCCTCCCTGTGTGATTGGCAAATGGAGTCTGTTGCCTGCTGTAGTTGCTCCATCTGCCTTTCAGGGGGGACAATGGAAGTGGCCACCCTCTCCATTGCTTGAGCCATCATCTCAACTGATGCTGCCTGTTGGGTTGCCATACCGTACATGGATTGTTCCCATGCGGTATTGCCTGGTGGCGTATGGCCACCACGTCGGCGGGCACCACACCTGTTTGGGGCAAGGCGATCTGCGCCTTGCTGTGCCGGCACTGCCTGAGGCTGCAGGACTGCATTCCCCCTCTGATCTGCTGGCCCAGGAACAGGATCAGATGTTGTGGAGTGTGACCCTGCACCCGTAACCGCCAAAGGCTGACTAACCAACACTGACATCCCCATAGAGGGTTCTACCCCTGGTGCATGTGGATTGGACAGAACAGAACCCCTTCCAGAAACACTTACCTGCGACGCCACATAGGTCTCATCATCTGAATCAGTACCTGAATAGAGGTCTGGGGAGGTGCACCCAGAGACACCCCTTTACAGAATCGTCTGCAGCAAGAGTGGGTTCTCACCCACCACCACACCACGTCCCCCACTGGTGGCCGGTTGTGTCTCAGGTTCATCCTGGGTCTGCACCATCTCCTCAACCTCAACAGCATCAAGTGCGTCATCCCCTGCAAAAACATGAAAGACAAAAAATGGAAACAGGCATTAGCACCATAGCACACAAATAGGCCTGACAAGCTACAGAACCAGTACATGATTTACACATGTCCCACATTACTATAACCCTCCCATGCATGCACTGTCACAGAGTTGGAAGAGGAGGCAAAAGTCAGACACTGATGACACCAAGATGGAAGAGCAACACATTTGCTGCATGCTGGGTAGCACTGCCATCACACATTGGCCTGTGAGTGGCATGTCCTATACACATAAATGACACATGCCATCACACAGATGGCATGTACCATAGCCATGGTACATTCCACAAGTACATCCATATGTCAGTGAATAAGTACTGTCACCCATCCATGTGAGATGGACATGAAGAGATGAAAAATGCCACATAGTGTGAAAAGATACGCCATGTGCCACACACTGCAACACATCCAGAGTACAAAAATACAGTGATTGCAGGGCCATGTACACATCAATGGCTGTGCACTTCAACATGACAGGAAACAACTAGCATGTTCCATATTCAAACAGGCCCAAAAACATCATGTGATCAGGGCAATACTCATTCAGCCTGAATGGTCAAATCATTCAACTACAAAGGTGACACATGTGGGCCAATGTGGGGTTCTTCAATGACAGAAGCATGTCACATATGTCACAATAGGGCTGTGGAATGTGTTGCAAAAGTGGGAGAATTGAAACAATCAGCCTGAAAGAACACTGAAAAATACAAACAATGTTGTTGCATGATGCCACCTCAAGGGCAACTGCCGTAATGTTGCGCTAAATTACTACTGTGGGCAGAAGGGATAGTGTCACACCCAAATTCAAGGCCACAGAATGTTTTGGATGAAGCACATGGGTGACCTATACTACTCAGTCACACACACCCTCACCTGCCACTCAATCAGAACCCGTCACCCAAACAACATACACATGCATTACACACACACGCATGGGCACTCACCGGACAATGTGTCATAATCGGGTAGTTCTCCCACACCTCAGATCTGTTCCTCTGTGACGAAGGTCCCAGCAACAGACTCATGATCAGTGAGTTTGTTGTCCTCTTGTGGAGACCCACCGCCAGTCACCAGAGTAGCGGCATGACTTGAGGCCAGCTTGTTCTTTGCTCTGCGTTTCAGGTCGTTCCACCGCTTGTAGCAATCATCAGCTGAGCGCCTCACAAATCCAAGGGCACTTATGTGGTCGGCGATGGTCTGCCAGTGTGCCTTACGTTGACCAGGTGTGATCTTGGACCCTGCAGTCACCACCATTTTGTGGCTATGTGCCAACACATAGCTCACAAGTGCATCAAGTTCCGAATCATTGAAGCAAGGCTTCCTTGAGGTACCGGAGTGTGTAGCCGTGCCTGGGGTCTCAGCCTGTCATGCCAGAGCAACCTTCTTCCTCTTTTTAGAAGGTGGAGTGGAGCCAGAGTGGCTAACGCCGCTCTGGTCAGTAGGGGCAGAATCACCAGTGGACTGGGTTGTTGGAGTGTGCGAATGCACATTGACCATAGGACATGGTAGAAGCATTGTCTGAATTGTGATGTTGGCAGGGGGAACATCAATATGATGGACCAGGACCGACACTGTCCTGGCTGGGAGAGTCAGAGCTGGGGCGGATGGAGCTGCAGCTGCCCCTGCAGCCTCACCACCCTGCATACTTGGGGCAGCAGATGACATAGCTTGCACCGCCACATATGGCTTAGACCTGCTGACCTGGAAGTCAGCCAGGGAGTCATCCTGTGCCAGGTCAGGTGCCACAATGGGCTGGTCCAACAAGGGCTGAGCTGGGATGGTCTCAGCTACATTTCCCTCAACCATGGGGGGGCATGGGTGTCCCTGATTGGTCCTCCACACATGGGGGTATAGGGGAACCCTGCAAACCCTGGCCACGTCCCCTACCGCGCCCACCACGTCCACCTTTTGAAGGTCGGCCACCTTTGCCTCCCTTACCACTTGGTTGTCTCCCAACCATGGCACTGATGTTGTTGTGCGTATGGGAGGGGCAGTAAACTATTGTCCTGGGCAATTGGGGGTCAAAGGGGTAGGGTACTAGATGGAATTCGTACCCTAGTGCTCTAACAACGCTGTCTGTGACCCCTGGGGGAAGATGATGGGTCACGCAACGCACAGGCAGCCCAAAAACAAAAATAAACGTGCACGCAACCCCTCATAGACCACGTGCGTGGAAAAATGAACCCACACTACGCTGTGGCACCCAGAAACACAAAAATAAGCGTACGCGTGATACACACAGCCTACAATGACCTCTGAAGGGGTACGCGACACATGGGGCAAGCACAGTTGCTAAGTACGTGCGGAACTCACCGTCTGCCTGGAAAAAGAACGTGAAAAATATGCGCGTGTGTGGCGCGTTGGCAACACCCCCGCCAAAAGAAGAATTGTACGCTGTCTGAGGAGACAGGACAAAAGGAGAAGTGAACACTGTTTGAGGAAACTGGCCCAAAAAAAGTAGAAAAATGAAAGCTGTCAGAGGTAACAGGGAGTACGAACTTGAAACGCTGTGAAGTAATCGCGTGTGAACCGACAAGAAGTACAGAATCCACCCACTCACTCTCCACAAAAAGCACGTAAAAGGAAATGGCGTCCTACACGTACCTTTTAAACTGGCCCACACGTACACGTCAGTTATGCGTTCACGCACCCTTTCCTCCAATTACACGTGCTGAAACTCGGACGTGCAGCTTTTCCACGTGTGCTCTGTCATCACGTGCTATGAGGGAAACACCCGCGCGCGTCACGTCACAGACGCGCTTACGCGCTAAGGGCCTTTGGTCCAATGAAATCGCATACGTTCGCTGACACGCTTACGCGCTAAGGGCCTTTCCTCGAATTACACGCTGACGTGCAAGATTTTCACGTGCCAAATCACTCCGTATCAAGCTGGCCACGTGTTCACACATGGAAGACCACGCTCCTGCCCAGAAAGCCGAATTACTGCCCCCCAGAGCCCCGAGCACGCTCCCACCTGCCATCTGCTGCTGCCTGATTGCCTGCTGCCCACGTGCCCTGCCATTTGCTGCCTGCACGTCAGCCAGGGGTGCTGTTGCTGTGACCACCCCTGCTGGAACCGAAGACTCGCGACTGGGATTCCATCGCTCCACAGCCCAGCCCCAGGACCCAGTTGCCCACCCACTCCTGCCTCTGGGGTTGCCATGTCCAGCACTACACCATCTGGCGGCACTGGCAACCCCCAACCATAGAGGCAGAGGGCCACAAGCTTCACTGCCACCGAAGTTGGTGTCCTGGTGGAGCAAGTCCTGGGGCAGTATGATGCCCTCTTCGGAAGGTCGCGCGCCGACAAGGAAGGACAGACCAGGATCTGGACAGACATCGTGACTGCCATCAACGCAGAGGGGGTGGCAGTCCGCGAATTCCATCATGTCAAGAAGCGCTGGGAGGACTTCAGGTCCAGGACCCTCAACAAGGCCCGCCGCCTCTTGAAGGCAGCGGATGCTAAAGGGCGCTGGGGCCACCTGTCGGAAGACCAAATGAGGGTCCTGGAACGCGTATGCCCAGCGCTCCACGTCCAGGTCCTTGAGAGGCACACCCGTCTGAAGTCGAGCGGTAAGTGTACATGCATACTGATTGGAAGCTGTGCGTGTGGTGGTGTGCCAGTAGTGTGCAGGTTGCACATGTGGTTTTGTAGGGCCATGTATGGATGTGTATGTACAGGGCCGTGAGGCTGACACATGCGAGTCCTTTCATGTGTGAGACACATGGATGGTGTATTTGTGGGTAAGCATGCAGGCAAAATGCAGATGTGTGAGCACACATGTTTGAATGACTGTGTATGTCAGTTGTCAAGGTTGCAGTGTCATACATGAATGTTGGTTCCAGCTGCATTTATCTGCGCTGTGTACATGTGCATGTATGTGTATCTGACAAGTGTGCAACTGTCATGCAACATGGATGCATGTGAGACTGATATGTAGAAGACTGATTGCCAGATGTGACATGGATGCCGATCTCATCACTGCAACACTTGGTGGAGTTGTACACATGCATGTAAGTGTGGTGGCGTGTGTGCATGTCTAGTGCACTCCCTGTGTCTCATGTGATGTCTGGCTCACCTTTGCCTGCTCAAGCTGTTGTATGTGTATGGATGGTGCTGGCTGTTGCGATATGGCTGTGGAATAGCTCATGTGTGTGATTTGAAATGACATGTGTGTTGGGGATTGTGATGCCATGTCTGAAGTTTGACAATGACACTCGTGTACAACTGTCATGTGTGTATGAGTCCATTGTACAGTGCCCTGATGCCTGTGTCCTATCTCTCCCTGTCTGCAGCGTCGGCTGATGAAGAGGGCGGAGAGGGTGCTGTGGAGCACAGCGGCAGGGATCGCACCGCCAGCTGGAGACGCAAGGCCCGGCTCCCCTCCCAGGTTGTCATCTCGTCGGGGAGTGAGGAGTCCGGTGCCACATCACAGGTCGCAGCTGCCGAGGGGAGATCCAAGAGGCGGAGGTCGGAGTTGGACTTCTCGGCAGCAGAAGGGGCAGCTGAGACCCCACAGGGCCCGATGGAGGAAGATGGCATGGAGTCATCCAGGTTGGTGGGGGGTTTGGTGGAGGAGGAGGCTGTGCAAGGGACAGAGACGGAGTCTGGAGGTGGGGATTCCACTGGTGCTAGTGGTGCAGTGCAGTGGCAGGGACAGGAGGCCGCACAGGCCGCCGCGGAAGTGCCTGTGTGTAATCCTGTCCCCGATCCTGTGACTGCATCATCCTGCACCAGCAGGGATACCTACGTCCAGACCCGTTTCAGGCAGGGGATGAGCTTATGACAACTGGCCTTCCTCTGCCTGCGGACATGGCTATCCGGGACCGGGTTGAGCCTGTCCTGGGTGGTGTTGCGTTGTGTCAATGGGCCATGCGAGGCAAAATGCAGTCTTTTCATGGGGAGACTGCATGTCGTCTCGAATGGCTCGTTGACCACATCGACCTACTGGGACAGGTCACCAGGGCCGGATTTCTCCGTTTGCTGGGCCTTGTTCCGACCCCCTCCTCTACTGAACCCCCTATGCACCAGTCGTACTCTGTGCCATCTTCCCACCCATGTGTGACCTGGGTGCCCTATGGAGCTGCCTCTGACCCTGCGGCCAGGCTGGTGGAGGACACATCCCTGCCACAGTCGGGAGTCGGACGTCCAGCAGGGGTGGCCACCTCAACAACTGCACCCCAGCCAGAGGAGGATGTGCAGGCAGCAAGAGCGAGGGCATGGGCATAGGCACAGCAGCAGCAACAAGGTGGGAGCCATGATGGCTCGTGCCATCGTCATCGGAGGGGCAGGCATCAGCCAGAGGGCAGGAGGACCCAGGACGGGAAGTGTCTTCGGTGTGGCAGCGGTTAGGCCATGCCATAGATGCGGAGTGGCAGCGGGCAGAAGAGGCACGGCTCACAATGGTCAGGGCGGAGGATTCCATGCGGAGGGCCCTGAGGTGGGCCGAGTGCTTCGAGGCAATTCGCAGGGAGTTGGAGGAGAACATGTCATCGTCCCTGCAAACCCTTAGGGCCATGGAAGAGGAACGACTCCGGGACATTGAGCAGGAGTTCGATGATGCCCTGTCCCGGACATCCAAAAGTGAGACGTCGGACTAGCCCGCTGCCCTTGTAAATAGTTAGATAGTGCTAGGTTTCCTTTGGTTTTTTCTTTATTTTGGTTGCGCTTGGACAATGCACCACGTTTCTGTATATAGTTTTTCATTAGGTAATATTTTTGATAGGTTTCATTTCTTCAATTGGGATTATGGACCCTGGATTGTTCATCTGTATATAGTTCACTATTGGATTCATCTCTTTTTTTTGGATTTACCCATGGAGCAATGGTTTTCACTTTTGTTTTTCCCTTGGATTTGCTTTGTTGGACTGTGACTTTGGACACCTTTCCTTTGGATTATGATTTCTTGTTTTTCATTATTTTAATGACATGCAGCTTTTCTTTTTTTATTCCCATTGTTGTTTGTTTGATTTTAATTCCATTCATGTTGCGTTTAATACATTTTTTTCTTCATACTTCGATGTGTGGTATTATCTCATTGGTTTCATGCATGTCATGATATGGGTTTTCACATTCACTTGCAACCATTGTGTGTGTGTGACGGACATGTGTTCATTTACATACTTGCCATTGGGTTTGTATCATGTAATTGCCTTTTCTATGTGGGTGGATGCAATACTTGGTTGGTCTTTGGGCTGGGGAGGCTGGCCATAAGGGCCATGATTGAGGATCGTCATGACCTGGGGGAAGGGGGACATGAGTGGGACATGAGTGGGGGCCTGCTGGCAGGTGCCCCACACTGTTGGGGGTTTGGGGGTGCAAGGGGCTTGAGTGGGGGCCTGCTGGCAGGTGCCCCACACTGCTGGGGGGTGGGTGTGCAAGGGGACATGAGTGGGACATGAGTGGGGGCCTGCTGGCAGGTGCACTGCACTGCTGGGGGTGCAAGGGGACATGAGTGGGACATGAGTGGGGGCCTGCTGGCAGGTGCCCCACACTGCTGGGGGGTGGGTGTGCAAGGGGACATGAGTGGGGGCCTGCTGGCAGGTGCACTGCACTGCTGGGGGTGCAAGGGGACATGAGTGGGACATGAGTGGGGGTGCTGGAAGGTGCCCCTGACTGCTGGGGGGTGGGGGTGCTGGGGACATGTGTGGGGGCCTGCTGGCAGGTGCCCCTGACTGCTGGGGGGTAGGGGTGCTGGGGGACATGTGTGGGACATGAGTGGGGGCCTGCTGGCAGGTGCCCTGCACTGCTGGGGGGTAGGGGTGCAGAGGGACATGTGTGGGACATGAGTGGGGGCCTGCTGGCAGGTGCCCTGCACTGCTGGGGGGTGGGAGTGCAAGGGGACATGTGTGGGGGCCTGCTGGCAGGTGCCCTGCACTGCTGGGGGGTGGGTGTGCAAGGGGACATGAGTGGCGGCCTGCTGGCAGGTGCCCTGCACTGTTGGGGGGTGGGTGTGCAAGGGGACATGAGTGGGACATGAGTGGGGGCCTGCTGACAGGTGCCCTGCACTGCTGGGGGGTGGGGGTGGGGGTGCAAGGGGACATGAGTGGGACATGAGTGGGGGCCTGCTGGCAGGTGCCCCTGACTGCTGGGAGGTGGGGGTGCTGGGGGAAATGTGTGGGGGCCTGCTGGCAGGTGCCCCGCACTGCTGGGGGTGGGGGTGCAAGGGGACATCAGTGGGACATGTGTGGGGATCTGCTGGCAGGTGCCCCTGACTGCTGGGGGGTGGGGGTTGCTGGGGGAAATGTGTGGGGACCTGCTGGCAGGTGCCCCGTACTATTGGGGGGTGGGGGTGCAAGGTGTCATGAGTGGGGGCCTGCTGGCAGGCGCCCCTGACTGCTGGGGGGTGGGGGTGCTGGGGGACATGTGTGGGACATGAGTGGGGGCCTGCTGGCAGGTGCCCTGCACTGCTGGGGGGTAGGGGTGCAGAGGGACATGTGTGGGACATGAGTGGGGGCCTGCTGGCAGGTGCCCTGCACTGCTGGGGGGTGGGAGTGCAAGGGGACATGTGTGGGGGCCTGCTGGCAGGTGCCCTGCACTGCTGGGGGGTGGGTGTGCAAGGGGACATGAGTGGCGGCCTGCTGGCAGGTGCCCTGCACTGTTGGGGGGTGGGTGTGCAAGGGGACATGAGTGGGACATGAGTGGGGGCCTGCTGACAGGTGCCCTGCACTGCTGGGGGGTGGGGGTGGGGGTGCAAGGGGACATGAGTGGGACATGAGTGGGGGCCTGCTGGCAGGTGCCCCTGACTGCTGGGAGGTGGGGGTGCTGGGGGAAATGTGTGGGGGCCTGCTGGCAGGTGCCCCGCACTCCTGGGGGTGGGGGTGCAAGGGGACATCAGTGGGACATGTGTGGGGATCTGCTGGCAGGTGCCCCTGACTGCTGGGGGGTGGGGGTTGCTGGGGGAAATGTGTGGGGACCTGCTGGCAGGTGCCCCGTACTATTGGGGGGTGGGGGTGCAAGGTGTCATGAGTGGGGGCCTGCTGGCAGGCGCCCCTGACTGCTGGGGGGTGGGGGTGCTGGGGGACATGTGTGGGACATGAGTGGGGGCCTGCTGGCAGGTGCCCCACACTGCTGGGGGGTGGGGGTGAAAGGGGACATGAGTGGGACATGAGTGGGGGCCTGCTGGCACGTGCCCCACACTGCTGGGGGGTGGGGGTGCAAGGGGACATGAGTGGGACATGAGTGGGGGCCTGCTGGCAGGTGCCCCACACTGCTGGAGGGTGGGGGTGCTGGGGGACATGTGTGGGGGCTTGCTGGCAGGTGGCCCTGACTGCTAATGGTTGGGGGTGCTGGGGGACATGTGTGGGGGCCTGCTGGCAGGTGCCCCTGACTGCTGGGGGGTGGGGGTGCTGGGGCACATGTGTGGGACATGAGTGGGGGCCTGCTGGCAGGTGCCCTGCACTGCTGGGGGGTGGGGGTGCAGGGGGACATGTGGGGGACATGGGTGGGGGCCTGCTGGCAGGTGCCCCTAATTGCTGGGGGGTGGGGGTGCCGGGGGACATGTGTGGGGGCCTGCTGGCAGGTGCCCCGCACTGCTGGGGGGTGGGGGTGCAAGGGGACATGAGTGGGGGCCTGCTGGCAGGTGCCCATGACTGCTGGGGGGTAGGGGTGCTGGGGGACATGTGTGGGACATGAGTGGGGGCCTGCTGGCAGGTGCCCCACACTGCTGGGGGGTGGGTGTGCAAGGGGACATGAGTGGGGGCCTGCTGGCAGGTGCCCTGCACTGCTGGGGGGTGGGGGTGCAAGGGGACATTAGTGGGACATGAGTGGGGGCCTGCTGGCAGGTGCCCCTGACTGCTGGGGGGTGGGGGTGCTGGTGGACAAGTGTGGGGGCCAGCTGGCAGGTGCCCCTGTCAGCTGGTGGTTGGGGTTGCAAGGGGACATGAGTGGGACATGTGTGGGGGCCTGCTGGCAGGTGCCCCTGACTGCTAGGGGTTGGGGGTGCTGGGGGACAAATGTGGGGGCCTGCTGGCAGGTGCCCCACACTGCTGGGGGGTCAAGGGGACATGAGTGGGGGCCTGCTGGCAGGTGCCCCTAACTGCTGGGGGCTGGGGGTGCTGGGGGACATGTGTGGGACATGAGTGGGGGCCTGCTGGCAGGTGCCCCACACTGCTGTGGGGTGGGGGTGCAAGGGGACATGAATGGGACATGAGTGGGGGCCTGCTGGCACGTGCCCCACACTGCTGGGGGGTGGGGGTGCTGGGGGACATGTGTGGGACATGAGTGGGGGCCTGCTGGCAGGTGCCCCACACTGCTGGGGGTGGGGGTTCAAGGGGACATGAGTGGGACATGAGTGGGGGCCTGCTGGCACGTGCCCCACACTGCTGGGGGGTGGGGGTGCTGTGGACATGACATGTGTGGGGGCTTGCTGGCAGGTGGCCCTGACTGCTGGTGGTTGGGGGTGCTGGGGGACATGTGTGGGGGCCTGCTGGCAGGTGCCCCTGACTGCTGGGGGGTGGGGGTGCTGGGGGACATGTGTGAGACATGAGTGGGGGCCTGCTGGCAGGTGCCCCACACTGCTGGGGGGTGGGGGTGCTGGGGGACATGTGTGGGGGCTTGCTGGCAGGTGGCCCTGACTGCTGGTGGTTGGGGGTCCTGGGGGACATATGTGGGGGCCTGCTGACTTGGGTACATGTGTGGGTGCCCCTGACTGCTGGGGGTTGGGGGTGCTGGGGGACAAATATGGGGGCCTGCTGGCAGGTGCCCCGCAATGCTGGGGGGTGGGGGTGCAAGGGGACATGAGTGGGGGCCTGCTGGCAGGTGCCCTTGACTGCTGGGGAGTGGGGGTGCAAGGGGACATGAGTGGGACATGTGTGGGGGCCTGCTGGCAGGTGCCCCTGACTGCTGGGGGGTGGGGGTGCTGGGGGACATGTGTGGTGGCCTGCTGGCAGGTGCCCCGCACTGCTGGGGGTGGGGGTGCAAGGGGACATGAGTGGGGGCCTGCTGGCAGGTGCCCCTGACTGCTGGGGGTGGGGGTGCTGGGGGACATGAGTGGGACATGAGTGGGGGCCTGCTGGCAGGTGCCTACACTGCTGGGGGGTGGGGGTGCAAGGGGACATGAGTGGGACATGAGTGGGGGCCTGCTGGCAGGTGCCCCAGACTGCTGGGGGGTGGGAGTGCTGGGGGACATGTGTGGGACATGAGTGGGGGCCTGCTGACAGGTGCCCCACACTGCTGTGGGGTAGGGGTGCAAGGGGACATGTGTGGGGGCCTGCTGACAGGTGCCCCTGACTGCTGGGGGGTGGGGGTGCTGGGGGACCTGTGTGGGGGCCTGCTGGCAGGTGCCCCTGACTGCTGGGGGGTGGGGGTGCTGGGGGACATGAGTGGGACATGAGTGGGGGCCTGCTGGCAGGTGCCATGCACTGCTGGGGGGTGGGGGTGCTGGGAGACATGAGTTGGTGATCATATTGCAACGTGACATGTGGTTTGGCTGGGTGCATGCCCATGGTGGAGGGGCTGCCTGTGGGACATGACCAGGGGTGCAGGGTAGTCCCCTGTGGTGTGGGCTGCCTGCAGGGGGCGTGGAGGGTGTAGAGGGGACACCTGGGAGGACCCACACTGCCAATTCACGTGTAGGACTCCCCGTGCACCCCTGAAATACACGTACCCAGGCCAATCGCATGTGAAACTTACCGCGCATCCCTGAAATGCACGTACCCATGCCAATCGCGTGTGAAACTACCCACGCACCCCTGATATACACGTACTCAGGCCAATCGCGTGTGAAACTTCCTGCGCACCCCTGAAATACACGTACCCAGGCCAATCGCGTGTGAAACTTCCCGCACACCCCTGGAATACACGTACCCAGGCCAATCGTGTGTGAAACTTCCCGCGCACCCCTGAAATACACGTACCCAGGCCAATCGCGTGTGAAACTTCCCGCGCACCCCTGAAATACACGTACCCAGGCCAATCGCGTGTGAAACTTCCTGCGCACCCCTGAAATACACGTACCCAGGCCAATCGTGTGTGAAACTTCCCGCGTACCCCTGAAATACACGTACCCAGGCCAATCGCGTGTGAAACTTCCCGCGCACCCCCGTAATACACGTACCCCACTCGCACAGGCCCTTTCACGTGTGAAACTTCCCACAAACCCCGTAATACACGTACCCTGCTGAAATTGCGTGTGAAACTTCCCGCGAACCCCAGTAATACACGTACCCCACTCGCACAGGCCCTTTCGCGTGGAAAACTTCACGCGCACACCAGTAATACATGTTCCCCGCTTGGCTTTGCTGTTTGGCAGCCCTGTAAACTGGTCCAGGGTTAGCGCAGCCCTTTGCGCTGAATTCGGAATTTTGATGGCTTTTCCTTGTGCGAGGGCGTTCTTGGGGGCGTAACTGGAGCTGCTGCAGGGTCGCTGCGCCACTCTACGCCACGGCTGGTTTTAGAGGCTAAAATCCATGAATACGCTGTGCGCGGAAATCGATTTTAGCACACGTGGCTGGCGCAGACATTCGCATGCGCACACTGTGCACCAGCCGTGTGCGCCACTTTTGTGCGAAATTCTATGAATTACACTGTTAGTCTTGTTGTGGTTTAGTCACACATAGGTAGTGTCATAGTTTCTCTGTGGCGCTAATTTCCATTATTGGTTGCATTTCTTTACTTAACATTATTTCATTGAATTTGAAACAGCTTGCAAGAGTTGGCATTAAGGCCATACAATTGATATTTTTGTGGGCTAATTGTTCCATAACATCTGTAGCACATGCATTATCACCATAAAATGCATGAATGTGCCAGGTTTTCAATATTGCTTCTGCTTCTTTAGAAAGTATACCAACTCTGATACTTTTTAAGATGTTGGCATAAGTGAGATCTGCAGATTGCCGCATGTTTTCTGTTAATTCTCTGTATTGGAAATGTTGCCAAAGGTTGACATTTCCAATGCTGCCAACAGTTTTATGGCAGAGTTTGTGTCCCAATGTTTTAAAAATAGGCTCACCTTTTACTGGTGTCAATTGAAGAAGATCTCCGAAAACAATATTGTGTTTTCCTGCAAATAGCTCTTCATAGTTTGTTTTGAGTACTTCTTGTAATCTGAGGTGAATCAAAGGCAACATTAGGTTGGACACCATGCTCACTTCATCTATTAGAAGCATTTTCATTTGTTTCAATACTCTGCGTAGTTCCATTGCAGCTTCTGTAGAAAGTTTGTAATAGTCTAATTTGTTTTGGTGTTCTACTGGCAGGAGTAGTACTCGGTGTAAAGTGACACCACCTATGTTGTAGGCAGCTAAACCTGTGGGGGTAGTGACAACAGCTGACAGTTTGTTATTTGCCAGTTGTTGAAGGAACTTACCTATGATTTTGATTAGGAATGTTTTGCCAGAACCAGCTTCACCACTGACATACAATAGTATAGGTTTGTAATTTTGGCAGGTGCATTCTTTGTTTTCATGTTGTACACCATGTGCAATTTCTTTTGTTATTTCTTGAAAAATGCTACTTTGCTCATTGTTTAGTTTTGATTGTAGTATAGTTAAGTCTTCTTTATCTTCATACTGACTCATGGTGTTTTCTACTTCTACCATAGCTAATTCAACCTCATTTGTTATTAGTGGCTCTCCCAGTAGTTCTTGGCTTCCTGTTACAGAAGGTGTCCTTATCTAGTTGGGCCTGGAGTTCTTCTTCGTGTTGCTGTTCATTGTGCAACATTGTTTTGTACTGTGCAAAGTTTACATCAGTTATAGTGCTTTCATTTGCTTTGAAAGCGTCTTCATATGAGTCATAGTTATCTAGTATTTTTTCTTCTTTTCACCATGGTTTAAAGAGTTATAGCAGGGACATGTAATATACGTCTTTATGTTGAGGAGTCTTTAATGACAATTTGATATGATTAATTAAATTTGGTTTGGTGAATTTTACTAAGCTGCCTTCACAGTTTGTCACTCTGTATTTACTGGTTTTTCATCAGGTTTTATATTATTTTTGTATGTGTAGTTTTGGGCTATGTGGTATAGACACATGGTTTCCAAAGTGGTACTCCTGTTTGGGTAGTATGTGTCCAATAAATTGTTTTTTAAAATGTCTTGGTTGTTGGGATCATATTTGGCTATTGTTTCTATATCTTTGTATGATTTTAGAACTCTTTCTCTAGATTTAGCTGGACCAAGACTTAGCCATACTATATTTTCATATTTACCATACAGTGCAGTACCAGTTAAACGATCAGCTGCTTCATATGATCCACATTCTCTATGGGACACCATTTATATGCCCAAGCTTTATCATTTTTGAGACACTGTTTTATCTGATGACAGGTCATTCCAGAGGTCTTGCAGCTCTGTATTTTCTGCTTTGGTTAAGTATGCTGTGACATATCGTGCAACTGCAGTAGAATTGTCTGCAATGTACTGCACATCTATGTTTGCATTCCATAAGTGGGCAATGATTGCATTGTAATCATTGATATATTTTTCTTCTTCTTTTATTTTTATGTAATATGTATTTTTAGGTGACTTACCTTTAACACTATATCTAACTGAAGACATGAGGTTGTTCACTTGACCTGTATTTGTAACTGGTCTAGGGAAACCAAATCGGCATTTGGTGTAGTATTTCCCTTTGTTTTTGTATTTGCGATGGCAATATTTGCACATTTGTGTTTTTGAAATTGTAAAATTTGTGCATGAAGATCACTATTTTTGGATTCCGATGGAATTTCACAAGTGACATATTTTTCAATAAACTGTAAAACAGTGGCATCACTGTCTTGACCAAATTTAGGAGCATCTTTCATCCATAAAAGCATGTGGATATGTGGTGCTCCTCTGGCTTGCTATTCTTTTCTCCAAAAGAAGTGTTGCACTTCTCCAAGGGGAGGAACAGTTTTATTACAAATAAAATGTAGCATAGCAATGAAGCGATGGTGAAAATATCTTGAAACATTAACAGGATCCAGAGAACAAAGTTCTTCAGGTGTTAGTATATCTATGTTTGTACTCTAAGTACTCTTTAGTACCACGCATATCTGCTAATAGATTTGTAATATTTGATTGTAAAACCTCATCTTTTTGTTGCACTTTTTGTAATAATTGTGTAGCTGTCATATTTTGAAAGTGTGATCCTGATTTTAATATGTGTGCAACTCCGTAACATAAAGTTGCTAGCTCACTTTCAAAGAGTAGGTGGAATATGTATTCTACATTTTGTCTAAATCTGGGATCTTCAGAATACATCCATAATGAGCGGTATTCTGATGCTGATATTTGAATAGGTCTATCATCGTACCTTCCTCCTTTGCCAGTAGGAAAGAGTAGAGGAAAAGCATGTGCTTCTATACTTTTTTCCCATATGCTGATTGGTGATCATTTTGTGTGACGCATTTGGTACGTTTCCAGTGTATTTTCTATGGTGTCATTAGAGTGCAATGGATGAATTGTATAATGGTCTAAAGTGTTTGATATTGTAGCAGGATCTAGGAGCTCAAATTGACCAGCTTCTTGTGTCTCTTGAATTATTTCAGTTGTATCCTTCAAGTTTTCTTCAATATTAATTTCTTTGTAATATTCATTATTCACTTTAAGATATTGCAAGGCTTCTCTAACTTTATGTAAATCTACCAGCTGTTGCCAAATATTTTTGTCTTTTGTAGGTACTCCATTTACCAAGATAATTAAAGATTGTTGCATTGGACATTGCACTCCTAGAGTGTGCACATTTTCTTTTAGATCTAATGGTAAATAGACTACTTTTCCACGAATACCTTTCACTAATTCTGTTGAAAAAAATAAAGAAGGTATGGTTTGGGTGTTCTGCAATGCATGTAATGGTGTGTGATTGTGCATTGGGAACTACAACTAGTAGGGATGGGTATTCATGAATTAATGTGTTACTAAACTGGGGTTCAGATGACAGAAAAAAGTAAGCTAATGGTGTGGAGAAGTATAAATAGTATATCTAATGCTACACAATTAAAACAGTTGTTTGTTCTATAACATCTAAATTCTAGCGGTTGAGTTGGGTAATTTGTGTGTCAGAAAATAGGAATTTGTGGGCCATTCTGGCTGTAAATCGCTGTTTAAGACATGGGAATTCTTGGACAGAATGGTGCAGAATCTCTTTTTTTAGGCACAGAAATAGCATGAATTAACCTTACAGTGTGTTTGAGTAATAATACAAATATTATGGTGATATTCTACTTACTTTTTTTCTAAAATGAACAGGTTACTTCTTAGTTGTTCTTTGTACTTCAAATTTGGTTGCTTCTTTTCAGGAGAATGGTCTTCACTGCAATTGTAAAAGAAACAAATTAGTAATTTGGTTTGTATATAGCCCTGTTATTAATTTAGACATTGATTTTTTAAATTGAAATCCTCAGCGCCTTCCTCAAAACCATTAAAACTATCTTATTAACATAAGATACGTTGCACCAGTTGAATACATATGATATGTTCTTAATGAACAAATTGTATTGCAATGACTAACTGTAGCAAACAAAATATATTTACTATGGGCCTCATTCCGAGTACGGCGCTAACCAATGGCGCTATTAACGCCTTGGTTGACGCCGTACCCGGACCGGCAGCGCCTTGGTGGATGGCGGAATTACCGCCCCATTCCAAGGTTGGCGGGGCGGTAATTCCCCAATCCCCATTTACCCTTCCCCATTCCCATTCTTGCCCCATAGGGCATAATGGGAGTGGGGAAGGTGTTAATTACGCCACCGTAAATTACGGTGGCGTAATTAACATCAAGGTCCCTTAGCGCCATGGTTTTTAACACCTGCTAAAAGCAGGTGTTAATACCTCCATGGCGCAAAGGGAACTCGGAGTATGGCGGTAAGGGATTACCGCCACCGCTCTCGTTAGCGGTGGCCGCTATCCCTTACCGCCATACTCGGAATGAGGCCCTATGTCTTGTGAAATAGATAATGTACCACTGAATACCATTATTCCTGTAACTAAGCTCTTCCAAGTAATAGTGCCTCAATGTCATGGGCTGCTTGTCCTATATAAATGTAAGTAATTAAATAAATAAAGAAATTAAAAAAATATATGTAATTGTACAAGTATTATTGTTTGAGATTTGAACATAAAGTGTGCATGCAATTTTGTTTGACTATATGTAGTCTATATATTTCATTTCAGAAATGTGAGTTTAACATGATTTGAGTGTGTGTGTGTATAAAGAAATTAAATAGTATAATGCAGTAAGATCAGGATGTGGCTTAATGCCCAGGGCAGAATTACATCTCTCCCCGCTTATCCAAGGCACCAGATTAGAGTGGCAACTGGACGGTGTCGGAACAGGGAAGGAAAATTCTCTACAAAAACTGCTAGTTATCAATACATACTGGAATCCGGCAGAGATTACTACAGGTCAATATCTAGAGGCTATCGACACCTCCTGGAGGATGAAAGCGAAAGCCAACAACTGAGCCTCATGATTATAAATGGCGATCTAAACTGCACAATGGAGGATGACGAGACTCCCACATGCATGAGATCTACAACAGATGGGGACAGAGCTAAACGATGGGATAACCTGATGGACAAATGGGATCTGCATAATTTGCATTGGTTACGCTCTAAAGAGAACAAGAAGATCCCAACATTGCAAAGAAATTATCAAAAGGGAACTATTGATCATACTTTTGTATCGAATGCCTTACTGAGCATGATAAAGTCTTTCAACGTGGTGAAAACGGACAAAAGCGACCACACCATCTTAAAAACGACCTGGCACCCTTACAGGCCGGCGCAAGAATCCATGCTACAAGGCTTGGAAGCTAACCTGAGTGGCAATCGCCTTAGGTTAACGGCTAAAGCCATTAGTGAAATAACGACGGTTTATAAAATCATCAGCAATAAGCTTATTGATAAGCCAGTTGGAGCCGCTACTGCTGATTACGTCCCGTTATTGGAAACTTACCGCAGATCGAAGCAACAAGGGGGCCCTACGCACATAGTCCATAAACACAGTTACAATAAAGAACTGGTAAAGCAAAGAGCGGTCTTGAGAAAAATCCAGAGGATGGCAAAATCCATTAACTCAATAAACTTGCAAACAAAATACCACCTAGCGCAACGCAGGTATAAAAATTGGGTGAGACATCAGCGTGCAAGTCTCCTACAGCACGACGCAGAACAAATGCTGCGTATACTTTCAAAGAAAAGCAGCAAAGAATTCTGGTCTTTGATTCATATGAAAACAAACAAGTACCCAGACCAACCTCCAGAATAATGTCAGCGAAGAGAAATGGGTGGACTTCTTTGCGTCACTATATAAAAAGGAGGATAGTCGGATATCGAATATCCGGAGGTGCCAAGTGCCAAACTGGGAAATACCCTGCGACTATAATGCCATTACATCAAAAATTAAGAAGCTAAAAAACTCAAGAGCGCCAGGGCTGGACGGCATCTCCAACATAGATCTGAAGACCAACGTTGTAACTTGGGCTCCACTTATTGGCCAGATTTTCCAGAACTGTAACACCTCTAAATCTGTGCCCCCCTCTTGGAAGACATCAAATGTGGTCGCAATCTTTAAAAAAGGAGCGAAAGAAGATCCAAGAAATTACCGTCCCATAGCGCTCTTGGACGTCATCGGGAAGGTATTTGGCTCTTGTGCTCTGGACGGCCTGAACAACTGGCTAAAGGAATCCAATTATAGAGATCAATTCCAGACGGGGTTTGTCAGAAACATCGGCACCACAGCAAACATTCTGGTATTATGCTCCTTGAAAGCAAGAGTCCAACAAGGACCGCTTAGAATAGTCATGGCCTTTGTCGACCTCGTGCAGGCATTCGACCGTGTGAGCCGCGAGCACCTGTGGGCCAAACTAATTGGCAAGAACTGCCCAGAAAAAATCTTATGCCCAATAAGAGCTCTTTATGAAGATACCACCATGAGAGTCCGGCTGAATGGCGCAGGGACACTGTCAAAGGTTATTCATACCGCCCGAGGAGTAAAGCAGGGCTGTGCCTTAGCTCCAGCACTGTATAATGCCTATATAGCAGACCTGGAAGACGACTTCGCTAAAACTAGGTGCTTTCCCCCATCATTAGGAGGAGAGAAAATACAGAGACTCCTCTATGCGGATGATATCATCTTATTAGATCAGACAGCGGTGGGGCTCCAAAGGCAGTTGAACAGTCTACTTGCATACTTGGGAAACAACCATCTAGAACTAAATAAAAGTAAAACCAAGATCATGGCCTTCGAAACTACAACTCGAACAGCAGGCAAAGAAAAATGGAGCCTAGAAAACGAAAAAACTGAAATCGCAAAGAGCTTTAAATACTTGGGAGTGACGCTAAGTAATAGCCCCACGGAAATTCCAATGCAGGAGATGCTAATAGCTAAAACAAAGACCTTGTCATGCCAAGCACGGACAATCGACATGAAATATGGAAAGTTCTCATTGATTCCAGTGCTGTCTTTCTTTAAAACCAAGGTCGTCCGGAGCATAACGTATGGAGCCGAAGCCATGCCACAAATCCCGGGGCAGTTTTGGGACAGGTTGGAGGGCCAATTTTGGAAGAAGGTGCTGGGGTTGCCAATGTTTGTTCTCATATGCCACATCAGACAAGAACTCTGTCTACCATCTGTGAAGGGGATGGTGGCGAGGAATACTGTGATGCTCTTCAGGAAAGTGATCATGGACTCGTCAGTGCCTGTTTTTGAGATTCTAAAGAACGAACTGGCCAGCGGGAAAAACAAAATACTAGCATCATGGGAGGAACATTGTGTAAACCTGCTACAAGAGGTGGCCATCACTAGAGCAACCCTAATACAAAATCCAACGAAGGTGGTGAAAAAGCTGACCGAATTGGATTGGATCAGAACGCAGGATAATGTTGCCTCGTATAAATCAAGCAACAACCTTCCGATAATCCAAAAGAGAGTCAACGAGGTGAGAGGGTACTTGAAAGAATTTCCGTAGAAACAGCTGCGTAACACCTTTCTCAGAATCAGATTGAACCTCTTAAAAACAAATGAGATCTTGGCCAGAAGAGGAGAGGCAACTTCTGATAAGTGCCTGTATTGTAATACCCAGCAGGTGGAATCCATCAGACACCTTCTGCTAAAGTGTAAGGGTACCCAAGAGAAATCTATTTAATGAAACACCTGAGCAGTGTAACTACAGCTGACGAAGAGGATTGGTGGAACCGCTTAGTGGGGGGGGGAACCGAATGGTCAGTGGCAGTGACTTTGTTCTTTAAACAAATTGGACTCGTACAGGAGTACAAAAAGAGTTCAGGAGCAAAAAGGCCAGTAAAAGAGACAGGCGTAAGCTGAAGCCTAAACTCTTGCTCTCCTAAACTAGGAACTTTTGAATTTAATTCAGATGGAATACAATCTAATTTGGAGGGATGAAATTTCATCTGCTTGTTTGTTTTGTAAAAATTGTAAAATTGTACTACAATTAAATCAAATAAAAAAAAAAAATAGTATAAAGATTTGTAAGTGACAGTTGATTTTAGGAGATTGAAAAAAAAGACAGTAGATTCATTTTACAGATTATACAAGCTAAAAGTCAGTTAGAAAATGTGTTCATGTACTGTACAGAAAATATGCATACCTGTAGTTTGTGTTCATGCATATGGATATGCATGGAGCTGCAAGTAAAAATCTTGGAGACTTGTATAGTATTTCTTGTAGATGGTGCTTGCCAATGATATGACACTTGTACTCAGAGAGATTCACAGTACATTTGCAATGCTGATCTATGATGATGCAGTTAGATGTAGAGGTCTTGAATGTGATAGGTGGATGGTCATGTGACTTCTTAGCTACATCCAATGAGAGAATGGCACAAAGAGTGAACTGGAAATGATAGAAGGGCTGTTCATGTTACGATATGTCCGCGGACATGGGGGTAGTTCGCGGACATCGGGTGTTACATCCGGGGATTTTTGGATTCAGAAGTCATGCAAATGAGAATAAGCACTGAAAGGGATTGGTCAGGAAAGTTTAGTGGGTGTGTTGTGCCAGGAGAGAGTTTCTCAGATACTCTTTTTGCTGAGAGAAGAACAGATAGCGATGGCTGTGTGTTTCAGAAAACAGATTGTTTGGATTTTGGGAGACTCGTGGATACATTGGTTGAAGGTGCATGCAGAAACCTGTGGAGTAGCTGTAGATCTTGGATTCCCACATGTGGAAGCACACTGGCATGGAGTACGTGGAATTAAGTGATTGAACTTGTTACCTCTCTGTGCTACTTTGGAGACAGAGCAACATCCAGATATAATTATAATTCATTGTGGAGGGAACAGTTTAGGACATGTGTCTGGAATTTCTTTGCAATGAAAGAAGGACTTGGGAAGGTCACGGACATGTTTCCAAATTCTCAAGTAATTTTTTCACGGATTGCGCAGAGACAAATGTGGCTTCGTTCTTCTTCATTTGGTTCACAAATGGAGAAAGCAAGGCGCAATGTCAATAAGGCTGTTTGTGCCTTTCTAAGAGATTTTGGCATGTTCTCTTTTCACAATGAAAATATTATGTTTCATAGTACATACATTTTTCGCAGAGATGGAGTACATCTAACTTATGCTGGCAATCAGATTTTTCTAAGATACATACAAAATGTATTGCAACCTTTTTTAGAATTACAGCATCCATTTTGAAGTAGGTGTTGAGTATTTATAATTTTTGAGCCACAAACACCTCCCAAAGGCTCTTTTCAGAGCCACCACTTCCTCCAAGAGAAAATTGCAATGGTTTTGCTAGGGTAGCACCCCAGAATTTTAGATGTCCGCAGACTTCTAAAAAATACAAAGGGCCCTGCTTCATTTATTTTCACTTCTATTTTTTGACTTTGAAAGGTGGCTCTGAAAAGAGCCTTATTTTTTTTTGATTTCTGGTTTTTTTATACACGACACACTAGGAGAGGAGGGGAAAGGAGGGGAAAGGGGGGTGTTAGGCAGAAACCTGTGCAGTTCCCTCTGGTACCACTGCAAAAGATTTAGGACTACAAGTGTTTGGCAGTAAACCCACTTGGTAGCAGTCTGTACCACACAGATTCACTTGGTAGCTGTGGCTGAGCAGTCAGACTTCCCTGAAGAAGAGTTAGGCAGTATACAGAGTATTCACAATAGGTCAAGAGTACACAATAGAACAAATAAACACTGACCAGGGCTTGGTGTAAAAGAGATATCATTATTTATTTAAAACCACATCTAGAAAAACACACAGGCACTAATAGTAAGCAATTCAAAAACACGGTCACTAAAAGATATACACTCCCTTAAAAGAATATTAGACAAGTCTTAAGTAAAGCCCCACTTATTTTCAGACAGTGGTGAGCGCTTAACGTAGATGGCACTCTCATAGTTCGTTTTAAAAAGGGAGAGAAGAGCAGAGAACAAGTTGAAACAGATCCCAACACTTTTATCAGACCATAACAAGAGAAGAAGGCAAAGTAAAACCATGAACTTAGAGTTCGAGAGGCCGGATCCACTTTCAGAGGATCCAAACGAAATGTGTCCAAGGTCACACGGTTGCAGTGCACAAAAGTCTTGTAAAGGTTCAAAAAGGAGCTGGACCACAGAAAGGAACCAGTTAGAGGGTCAAGGCGGCCAGCCCAGTCAAGAAGGTTCACCACTTGGCCAATCACACAAGAGTGCAACCTGAGTTACCAAACCCCCTTCCACAACCCCTGTGGTAACCAGACAGAGTGGCACCACTTTTGGAGGCTTCTGTGGAGAAGCCCGCCAAAAAGTGGAACAAAGGGCTCAACTTGGGTTGGAGTCACAGAAGAGAACACAAACGCCATTTTAGAATCGAGTCTTGGCAAAAAATACCAACCGGAGAATTAATATTAATTAAATAAACCGGCGGTATGTTCGAGGCTAAGAGAATTACATAATTAAAGTTGGTAGCCTTGAACAATGGGAAAATCCCATAGGAAAATATTTGCGGTCGAATATAAAAAGTAGTTTCCACTGCCACCAGCAAAAACTCGATCAGGGGGGACGGAGACATGCCCCCTCGACTAACAGAACCCGGGGCAATCAAATTGCCCCGACCAGTATGTCCACAATATGATGGTTTGTACGGGTTTCTGTTAATAATTTGGGACTAGTAAAGCCAATGGTGACTTTACATGCCCTGGGAGACAGTAGTCAGTCCCAGGCTATGGAGTCTATGGTGGGGTGTCACTATGACACCTCTGTGTTACGGCACGGAGGGTGCTGTGTAACACACATAGGAAAAACACATGAGACCCTATGGAGTAAAGGACCCCATAGCCCATAAAACACATTACCAGTCAAAGGAATACCATAAATCATGTCCAAGAGTGGGAGAAAAAGAGTCAGGAGGAAAAAACAAACTCCAGAAATCCAGCAAAGCTGCTGGGGGACTCACTAGGTTAGGACATTCAGCCTAAAGAGAGAATTCTCCCTAACAGGGGGGACACCAACCACAGGGATGAGAAAGGGCGAGCTGAGAGAGGAAGATGTAGAGTGGGTTTTATTTGGGTAGTGAGCAGGTCTTCTCGTGCTCTGAGACGATAGTCTCAAAAGCATTACGAAGTCGCTCCCCCCTGCAGAGTACTGTGTTGCAGTACATACACACAACAGTGACCCTCGAAAGGTAAGGGTCATCAGCATTATGTATGGCCTGTGAGGCAGCTTGAGGAAGACGCTGTCCCACAGAGGTGTTCCTTGTGGTGACAGGATCAAAAACGGAGGATGAAGTAAAGGAAATCAACCTACTACACTCCTCGCAAGGTACAACCTTGCGAATGGCCCCAGAGTGAAAAGACCTTAGGTGTCGCTTCATGGTAGTGGTCCCAAAGCTGTACGAACCATGCCTCCTGCGACTGAGTACCATTTTGCACTCATTGCAGGTGACTCGGTTCGCACGAGCCTTAGGACCATCCCCATGAATGGTAAATAACCGCCACACCCAAGACTCAAGCCGAGAGCGGGTAGTAGGGATTTCCACTACCTCATTCTCGTCATCCTCTTCTTCCTCCTCTGCGTCCTCACTCCTGTTCCCCTCTTCAGGCCCTTGGGGAGGTGGTGGTGGTGGAGGGGGTGGTGCTGAAGCAGGTGGCAGTAGTGCAGCCATGGATGCCATCTCGATGATGGTGTAATCTGCAAGTTGCAGGAAAAATAGCTGTGCTCTGAAGAATAGCCAGAAACACAATGAGAATAAGCTCTAGGGCGTGGTCTTTTATAGGGGTGCTTGTATGCGCTTCGCGGACATGCGCACTGTCCGCGGACAGATCGAACACAAAAAAAGGTTAAAAAAAATTCAAAAAGTATGTAGAAACTCCGGATTAGTATGTGCGACTTGTGCTATGGTGAGTTTTTATTGAGAAATATTGTGGATTACTTGAAAATGTACTTTTAAATTGTTCGGGGACACAAACAGTGTCCGCACTCAGAACACGCGATCAGCATAGGCGCGGTCACATGATCGCTTCGCGAACATGTTTGCGAAGGAAGCGGCTGTCCGCAGGACACCAAATGCACGGACATTGGTTTGCGCATGCGCGTTGATGTTCTACGGACACTGTTCGGGTCCTGAAGTAATTAAAAGTGCGTCACACGTCAAACAAACAGTTACGGACAACCGTTTGTTCTTAGAACAGTTTAACTTCCTTGTGAACAATACGGACAAACATTGCGTCCTCAGGACACCTCCATTTTTGTTTATTTAGGAACATTTCAGAACACCGCGTGTGTTCTTAGAACAGTTTCAACTTGCTAGCGAACAGTACGGACAGGTATAGTGTTCTTCAGGACACCCCCATTTTATTTATTTACGAACATTTCAGGACATTGCATGTGTTCTAGAACAGTTTTAACTTGGTAGTGAACATTATGGACAGGTATAGTGTTCTTCAGGACATCTCCTTTTTCATTTATTTACAAACATTTCAGGACAGCACTTGTGTTCTTAGAACAGTTTCAACTTGCTAGCGAACACTACGGACAGGTATAGTGTTCTTCAGGACACCTCCATTTTCATTTATTTACAAACATTTCAGGAGACTGCGTGTGTTCTAAAACAGTTTCAACTTGCTAGCGAACAGTACGGACAGGTATAATGTTCTTCAGGACACCTCCATTTTCATTTATTTCCGAACATTTCAGAACAACCGCGCTGTCCGCGGACACCTAAATTGTTTTTTTTTAAACTGAAACTAATTACATCACAATATACAAATTTAACTTTATTTAATATATATTAACTATTCATGACAGAGAAGGTGAGGCAGAAACGGAAACAAAAATAGGAGAATTAGGGGTTTCAACATGATTGGTATCAGGTGAAGAAGGGATGGAAGTCTCATCAAAATGTTTTGGGTTATGGAGAGGGTTTGGGGATAATTGACTGGGATATGGTGAGGGGGGACAAGTACATGTGGGACAATGGTATGAGGTTTTTGTTTTAAAATGCTCCTCAAGAAAAGTTTTCAAATTATTAAAATTGGTCAACAATATATCCATTTTTTCTTTTATGCTGTCAAGAGTGTTATCCATAACAGTTTCCTCAGAGGTATTTTCTATTTTGGTATGCTCTGTATAAAAAAAAAATATGTTAAATGTATATAAAATAATAATAATTAAATGGTTTATATTGTAAAGTGTGTACCACTAGTTTCACTATCTTCTGACATTTCCTCATGTGGGAAATGCTCCTCTAGCCATTCCAGAGTACTAGACATTTCTGTGAGAAAAAAAAGATAATATATTTTTTTTTTATCTAATACAGAAAGTTTATAAATATATGAGTAAAATGAAGTACACTTACTATTTCAGGTAAGATATGTTCTGAGTACTCTGTAGGTCTGGTCTTGCTCTTAGGTGTGTAGTGTCTGTGAGGTAATTTTGTTGGAAGCCAATTTATCTTCTTTTGGTATATTCCATTTTAGAACATATTGTATTTAAATGAATGGTTATTGTGTTACATATATGGGTTACATTTCTTATGTATTTCTACATATAATATGTATGTGTGCTGCTTTGTGAATTTTTCAAATGTTACTATGTTATGATATAACAATTAAACATACCGTCCCAGAGTTTTTAGGTAGTGGTACTGTTGTCTGAACATGTCCGCGGATATCAAACAAGTTCGTGGACATCAAATTCAGTAAAAGGGGTTCAGTATGTTCCATATTGCATGTACATAAAGTCAAAGCTATTATTGTTAAGTTGTGCTACTAAAAACCTATGAAATTCAGTGAAAAAACTTTGTTAAAGGGATGTTATGGTTAAGTTGCGCTACTAAAAACCTTTGCAATTCAGTGAAAAAAACTTTGTTAAAGGAACGTTATGGTTCCAAGTAAAACCGAAAAACCCCTGAAATTCGCCAGTTATGGTAAGCTAAGCAACCATAACTCGCGCCACCACCGTGCACTGCTAAGACTAACACCCACGACATCAAAGATGACATCACAAATGTCATTGATGACATCACTGATGACATCACATGTGTATGTACTTTTCATGAAATATGTGTACAAGGGATTCTTATTATAATGTTGCGAAAAAAAGTGTCAAGGATCATTGCAATAAATATCATACCTTAATTAGTGCACTGAACGATTAATTGATATAAATAGCATTCTATTGTGGGGTTCTATCTAGTATACTAAGCTACTCATGCAGAAACATAGCATTGTGTGCAGCATACAAGATGAAGGTATAATATTCATAATGTTAATATGTTGAATTATGAAATGATAATTGTTTTCTCAATAGATTTTTGTGTCCTGTGAAATATGTAATAAGTAGCTAATAAAACCCATGTATTACATAATTGCATTACTGTAGACAAAACACAAAGAGACAAGAACACATACCAATATGGGTATATACAGGGAAAGTGAAGTTAGCAAAAAAGCACAAGTAGTAGCAGAAACAATTCAAAACCTAACTGATTATTTTCATGCCAATAAATGATTGCTCTGTTTCAAAGGTACCATTTACCCTATGTATATGTATCACTTGATGTGATTGGACCCTACGGAAAGTAGTGTGAGTACGATGTATATAAATATGACCATATACAGGGAAAGTACAGCCATAAAAAAACAACAGAACTATCAGAAAGTGCTGATAAGTCTATTGATTATCTTTATGCACAAAAAGGATTGCTTTCTTTCAAGCTTGCGTGTTCCCCTATGTATATGTTTCATATGATGTGACTGGACTCTAAGGGAATTACTGTAAGAACCTACTTGAAGGATACATCTACAAATAAAATAACATTTTTAGTTTCTGACTGTTACTGAAGAAAACCATGTGGCCTAGATATGTCAGCAAAAGAAAAAAGAGTGAGCCAGATATGTGATGTCATCAGTGATGTCATCAATGACATTTGTGATGTCATCTTTGATGTCGTGGGTGTTAGTCTTAGCAGTGCACAGTGGTGGCGCGAGTTATGGTTGCTTAGCTTACAGTAACTGCCGAATTTCAGGGGGTTTTCGGTTTTACTTGGAATCATAACATCCCTTTAACAATGTTTTTTCACTGAAAAAAAAAAAAAAAAATATATATATATATACATATATATATATATGTATGTAATAGATAATTCTTTGAACGCGTAGCTATGACCTTCCCCAGTCGTTGCTGCTTTTTAACCGCGCCTCTGAAATTCCATTTGGCGATAACATAGCCGCGGTTATCCATCTATGTTTAAAAAAAAATGTCCTTCTTTCTGTAAAAAAAGAACACATCATTAGTTAAATAACACACACACTTTACAAAACACGGTTTATTACACACGTTTTTATGACCCTCATATCTTGTATGCAGTGCATCTCTTTCCACATACTAATCATTGGGTAATTGGGAAAGAAAATCCAACTTGGATTAAAAAACCCAAACAATAGTATAAAAAGTATTAAAACTGTCACTACAATAAATGAACAGCAGTATATACACTGGGTATGAACAAACAGGAGAAATTATACTAGGTAGTTGCAATAGAACCGATGAAGTAGGGTAAGTAAACTTGGACAGCAAAAGAATATAGGGTGGGATAATTAAACTTGAAGACTGAGCTGCTGTGAGTAGCTTCAGCTTTACCTCAATAAAAAAACAAGGTACACAACAAAAACACTTGCTGACAGGTGACAATATTACTGGGTCAAGGAGCAACACAGCAAAAAGGAGATGTAGAAAGTGATGTACCAATTCTGTGGAAAAGTCTTACAGAAAGGTACTTCCCGTTGCACAGTTTGGGAACCTCAATGTTCATTCAACATCTTGTCTGTGTAACTTTGAATAAAAACTACCATTGCAATAGACAAACTGGAATATTTTGATTTTTTTTTTGGGATAAAATTATTTTAGTTGAATTAACAACTTTTTCAATTATTTACATTATCGTTTGTATCGCATTCTTTTTTGGGGTTAAACAATGGTTCAATTGAACATAGATTCACACAATTAAATGGTGAAATAGTAGTTGTCAATAATACATGAGTAGAAATTTGAATTTGTAATTTCTTTGACAAACCATCATTCATAGTTCCGTATGATACTTTTTTACAGTTAAATCAATTAAATCGACTGTATTTCAAAATGAGAAAAGAGATGGAAAACATAAGCCTCAAAGCAAGAAAGCAAAATGTGGTTATAAGCAGGAATCAGCATGTAAATACATTTGACATTATAACTCACTATTGAACGTCATTTTACTCGAACAAAATGAATTTAAGTTCTTTCAGAAATTGTATAATATCAATGATGAGTGAAGTGTTAGAGGCATTAAATATTGTGCTCCATAAATCATCTTTAGTTATTAATGATAGGTGACTAAAATGTTTAAAAAGATAACGAGTCCTCATAACAATCAAGGATGAGCAGTCTATTAGGAGATGTCTTGTTGTCGCGATAGAATCAACAAGTTTACAATAAGTACCAGACCTGGACAGATTCAAAGATTTATCATATGAAGCGAGTTTATCTTTTCTAGGAAGCAAATTAAAATGAAAATTTAAAAAAGCATCTGCATATTTTCTATCTGGAAACTTGATTAGATATGGCGCTAACACATTGACGGCACGCAATTGAAATGAGCCCTTATGAGTTGGTTTCTTCAATGGTACCGATCCAATCATGTCTCCACAATTTCAGTTGTGCTTTATCCAGAAATTCCAGAAATAATGGTATTGAAATGTCAACCTCTTGAAGGATTAGAAGACATGGGGGGTAATTCATAGAATTCAGCGCACAAGTGGCGCACGCGGCTGGCGCACAGTGTGCGCGTGCGAATCCCTGCGCCAGCCGCGTGCGCTAAAATCCATTTCCGCGCACAGCGTATTCATGGATTCCAGCCACCAAAACCAGCCGCGGCGCACAGTGGCGCAGCGACCCTGCAGCAGCGCCAGTTACGCCCCCAAGAAAGCCTCTCGTGCAGGGAAAAGCCATCAATGTACCCAATCCAGCGCAAAGGGCTGCGCTAACCCTATACCAGCACGGCAAGCGGGCTACGTGTATCACTGGGGTGCGCGGGAAGAACCTCACGCGATTGGCCCCGTGCGAGCAGGGTACGCATATTTCAGTGGTGCGCGGGAAGTTCCACACGCGATTTCCGCAGGGTACGCGTATCTCAGGGGTGCGCGGGAAGTGCCACACGCGATTTCAGCAGGGTGACATCTACGACTGCACCCCAGGCGGCGGAGGATGTGCAGGCAGCAGGAGGCAGTGCACTGGCAGAGGCACAGCAGCAGCAGCAACGTGGTGGGAGCCATGAAGGCTCGGGGCCTTCAACATCGGAGGGGCAGGCATCGGCCGGAGGGCAGGAGGACTCAGGACAGAGAGTGTCTTCCGTGTGGCAGCGGTTGGGCCACGCCATAGATGCGGAGCGGCAGCGGGCGGAAGAGGCACGACTCACAATGGTCAGGGCGGAGAACTCCATGCGGAGGGCCCTGAGGCGGGCCGAGTGCCTCGAGGCAATCCGCAGGGGTTTGGAGGTGGACACGTCGACGGCCCTGCGGACCCTCGGGGCCATGGAGGAGGACCGCCTCCGGGACATTGAGGAAGAGTTTGATGATGCCCTGGCCCGGGACATCCACAAGTGAGCCGTGAAACTAGCCCGCTGCCCATAGTTATGTAGGTAGTGTTAGGTTTCATTTTTGTTTTGATTTTATTTGGACCTTTCGGACATTGGCCACATTTTTGTATATAGTTAATTTTATTAGTTAGTGTAGTTAGATAGGTTTCCTTTCTTTTGTTGGGATAATGGACCCTGGCTTCTTCCCATGTACATAGTTCAGTGTTGGATTGTATTTATTTTTTCACATTTTAACCATGGAGCAATGGCTTTCTTTTTTATTTCCCATTGGATTTTGTTTTGTGGACATTGACTTTGGACAACATTACTTTGGAATTTTATTTTTGGTTTTGCTTTTTTTCCTGAACATGCTTCTTTTAATTTTTGTACATTCACATTTCTGTTTCTTCATTTTTGATTCTATTTATGTTTCCTTTAATACATATTTTTTTTGGTGAACTTCAATGTGTGGTATCTCATTGGTTTCATGCATTTCATGATATGTGTTTTGAGATTCACTGACACCCATTGGGTGTATGTGAGGGAAATGTGTTTGTTTCGGAACTTGCAATTGGTGTTCTGTGATGTAATTGCAAATTATGAGTGGGTGGATGCAATACTCGGGTGGGTGTTTTGCATTTGGAGGCTGACCATAGGGACCAGGGATCTAGATTGTGATGACATGTTGGCTGGGGAACATGAGTTGCACATGGGTGGGGGCCTGCTGGCAGGTGCCCCACAATGCTGGGGGGTGGGGGTGGTGGGGAACATGAGTTGGACATGGGTGGGGGCCTGCTGGCAGGTGCCCCACAGTGCTGGGGGGTAGGGGTGCTGGGAGACATGGGTGGGGGCCTGGTGGAGGCTGCCCCTGGTGGCTGGGGGTGGGGGTGCTGGGAGACATGGGTGGGGGCCTGCTGGCAGGTGGCCCACACTGCTGGGGAGTGGGGGTGGTGGGAGACATGGGTGGGGGCCTGCTGGAGGCTGCCCCTGTACTGCTGGGGGGTGGGGGTGCTGGGAGACAAGGGTTGGGGGCCTGGTGGAGGCTGCCCCTGGTGGCTGGGGGGTGGGGGTGCTGGGAGACATGGGTGGGGGCCTGCTGGCAGGTGGCCCACAGTGCTGGGGAGTGGGGGTGGTGGGAGACATGGGTGGGGGCCTGCTGGAGGCTGCCCCTGCACTGCTGGGGGGTGGGGGTGCTGGGAGACATGGGTGGGGGCCTGCTGGAGGCTGCCCCTGCACTGCTGGGGGGTGGGGGTGCTGGGAGACATGGGTGGGGGCCTGGTGGTGGGTGCCCCACAGTGCTGGGGGGGTGGGGGTGGTGGGAGACATGGGTGGGGGCCTGGTGGTGGGTGCCCCTGGTGGCTGGGGGGTGGGGGTGGTGGCAGACATGGGTGGGGGCATGGTGGAGGCTGCCCCTGATGGCTGGGGGTGGTGGGAGACATGGGTGGGGGCCTGGTGGAGGCTGCCCCTGCACTGCTGGGGGGTGGGGGTGCTGGGAGACATGGGTGGGGGCTTGGTGGTGGGTGCACCACAGTGCTGGGGGGGTGGGGGTGGTGGGAGACATGGGTGGGGGCCTGGTGGTGGGTGCCCCTAGTGGCTGGGGGGTGGGGGTGGTGGGAGACATGGGTGGGGGCCTGGTGGAGGCTGCCCCTGCACTGCTGGGGGTGGGGGTGCTGGGAGACATGGGTGTGGCCCTGGTGGCTGGGGGGTGGGGGGGTGCAAGACATGGGTGGGGCCTGGTGGAGGCTGCCCCTGCACTGCTGGGGGGTGGGGGTGCTGGGAGACATGGGTGGGGGACCGGTGGAGGGTGCCCCTGGTGGCTGGGGGTGCAGGGGGACATGCGTTGGTGGGCAGTAGTGCAAGTTGACATGTGGGTTGGCTGGGGGGCATGGCCATGGTGGATGGGGTGCCTGCAGGACATGTGCAGGGTAGGCCTCTGTGGTGTGAGCCACCTGCAGGGGCCGTGGAGGGTGTAGAGGGAACACCTGGGAGGACTCACACGTGCAATTCACATGTGCTGCTCCCCGCGCACCCCTGTAATACACGTGCCCTGATGAGATCGCGTGTGGAAGTTCCCGCAAACCCCCAAAATACACGTACCCTGATGTGATCGCGTGTGTAACTTCCCGCGCACCCCCGAAATACACGTACCCCGCTCAATCTTGTGTGTAACTTCCTGCGCACCCCCAAAATACATGTACCCCGCTCAATCACGTGTGTACCTTCCCGCGCACCACCGAAATACACGTACCCCGCTCAATCGCGTGTGTAACTTCCCGCGCACCCCCGAAATACACGTACCCTGATGTGATCGCGTGTGTAACTTCCCGCGCACCCCCGAAATACACGTACCCCGCTCAATCGCGTGTGTAACTTCCCGCGCACCCCCGAAATACACGTACCCCGCTCAATCGCGTGTGTAACTTCCCGCGCACCCCCGAAATACACGTAACCCGCTCATTCGCGTATGTAACTTCCCACGCACCCCCGAAATACGCGTACCCCGCTCAATCGCGTGTGTAACTTCCCGCGCACCCCCGAAATACGCGTACCCCGCTCAATCGCGTGTGTAACTTCCCGAGCACCCCCGAAAAACACGTACCCCGCTCAATCGCGTGTGTAACTTCCCGCGCACCCCCGAAATACACGTACCCCGCTCAATCGCGTGTGTAACTTCCCGCGCACCCCCGAAATACACGTACCCCGCTCAATCGCGTGTGTAACTTCCCGCGCACCCCCGCAATACACGTGCCCCGCTCGCACAGGCCCAATTGCTGTATGTTGCCACTTTTGTGATGCGCTGGGACTCTACCGCCTGCCTTCGTGTGGCGGACGTGTTTCAGCTTGTGCGTGTCTTTGGCTGTGCGTGGCTTTGCCCTATTCGATTCCATGAATACGTGTGGTTCGAGTGCGTGTGGGCGTTCCGTCTGCTTCCCTGCAGTACATCCCCAGTTACGCCCTTATTTTCGCGCGTTGTTCCCCATTCCGCGCGTTACGCCCCGTGTCCCGCCCACTTTCTGGTGTATGCGCCGAGGTTGTGCGCTTTCACTGTGCGCGTCGCGCACGCCTTTCGGGATGTTGCAGTGACTTGTGCGCCATGCACGGGTTTGGCGCACATCCCGAGGTGAACACGCGCAGGGACTTCCATGAATCGCACGCGTGCGCGGGCACCTGTTTTTTTCCGCTTGCGCCTGCTTGCTCCTGCTTGCGCCTGCTTGCGCGAAGATTTTCGGCACACGTTTGTTCCATGAATCGGCCCCCATGATGTTTTCCATTCGTTCAAGGGTTTAAAGTTTGGTTTCTCTAAGACCTTCTTTAGTACGGGAAACAAGTTTCTGGATAAATCAGAGGAAATTAAACATTTTCTATACATGGTTAACATTAGCCAGGAAACTGATGCATTCAGAGAGACAAGACCAAGCTTGTATCTAATGAGAGAGATGGGAGTACATGTGGGCACCGGTAGAATATGCTTCCAGTAGATGCCCTCCAAAATATCCCATCTCACAGCCTTAGGGTCTGTCTTGGTTTGGCTTCCATGTTTTACTATTGGTATAACTTTTTTCCATATAGTAGATTCTGGCAGGTAGGATGGACATTTTTCCATAATTTTGTTGGAGTGCTTTGCCCTGTATGGCTAGTAATCTCATTTTGGCTGAAAGTTCCCCTTTGTAAGGTAGGTCCAAGGGGTGCGTGTTTATGTTTACTCCAAGGTACTTATATTCATGTATTTGACTTAAGGAGCACTTTCCCAATTTCCAGTTGAATTTATAATTTTTTGAGGATCGTTAATGCCGCAAAAATGAGAACATTAGACTTGGATGTATTCATTATTAGCAAATTGTTCTGTGCGTAATCAGACAGGGCAGTAAGTTTCCTCTGTAAACCAATGGGTGTCCTATCCAATAACATAAGATCATCTGCTTATAATAAATAAGATATTTCATGATCATTCAATTTTGGTGAAAACGAGCGTTTGGAATTAAAAGCAAGATACATGTCATTCATATAAAAAATATAAAGAATCGAGGCAAACAGACATCCTTGGTTTAAGCCAGAATCAGTTTCAATTGGTTGAGATAACAGGCCATTAGTTGTCAGTTTGACATTTAATGAGGTGTTAGAATAAAATTTAAAATCTAATATACAAAGGACAGTTTACATCTAAAAGTTTTCGCCATAAGACCTGCCTCAAAACCGAATCAAAAGCTTGCTTAAAATCTATAAAAGCAATAAAAACAGGTTGCTTAGATGGGATGGCTTGTTGTTTTATGGTCTACAGAATATGATGATGTAATGCTGTTCCAATGCCAGGTACAAAGCCAGATTGGTTTATGTCCATGGAATGTTTTTTACAAGCCATTTTGATAAATCACGTAATACAAGCTATGCAACATTTTTCCCTGGAGCATCTAATAAAGCTATGGGTCTATAATTGTTAGGATTAGACCTATCACCTTTTTTAAATATAGGAATAATAATGGCCTGTTGCCAAGACAGTGAAATTTGATTTGTATCTACAACCCTCCCGAATATAATTTCCAAAAGTGACGCCCATTTCTCTGGGTTAGCTTTTAGTATAGCATTAGTTAGTTGGTCAGGACCTGGAGCTCTTGACAAGCTTAATTTCTTTATTATAATCAAAATATCTAGTTCATCAAATTTAAAATCAATTAGAACAGGATTATCTATAAGGTTTACACTATAGGATGGTTGACACTTTTGCAATAGCGTTTGATAATGCACGGTCCATAGTAATTCTGAAATGGGATTCAACAAAATGGATCTGTGAACATTGGAAGGTATGTTGTTGATCACTTTCCATATTTCACCTGATGACTTGGAAACTAGGGCTTTTAACATACGTTCTGCTTGCTCTTGTTTGTAAACAGATAGAAGTTGTTTTATTTTGGTTTTATACTCCCTCTTTATTTGATTTCTTGAGGTGTTACACAATTTAACGGCCGGAGTTCTTAAGGCACGCCTCATTTCTTTTTTAAGAATTGAAATGTTTAGTAGTCGAGGATATTTGTGGATGAGAGTAGGTCGAGTCAATCCACAGGTCTCTTGTTTTAACATCATGATGCACTTGTTATAGAAAATCTGCGAAGTAGCAGATGACTTCGGATCGGCTTGTATAATTCTCTGTTGGAGTTTCGATATTTGGCCAGGAAACCATTTAAGACGATTGCCAGCATTATTTATATCAAGATTCAAGGAATAATAATCAAAGTTTTGCACACAATGAGGCACCCAGGAGACTTTAAGTATGTTATGGTCGCTGAGTTTGGTCGGTAAGACCTAGAATGACGCTATCAATTTATTTGAATCTGCAGAGATGTACACATAGTCTAATATGGATTTGCTAGAGTTTCTACTCCATGTAGGATTTGGAGGCAAGTCTTCCGGTGTAGACCCATTTAGCATTGAAAGATTTCTCATAATTGTCAAATTTACCCATCTTGAAGCTCTTGAATTGAAATCAGTATTTGGAGTAAAGATACAATTGAGGTTAAAATCACCTGCAATTATTATCGTCTTGATGTTAGGTTATAATAAAAATTGATTAAAAACATTTTCAATTTTGTCAATAAACTTGGGAATACAGAGTGATATATATTAGTTGTAGAGAGTTTTAGAACTTGGATGCTGGAATCAGGAGAGGGCCAAGCCGCAAGTGATAACTGACAGTCATTGCAAACTGCAATTAACAGACCAGCGGCCGGGCGCCCTTTCATTGGTTTCGACACCAGGACTATTTTAATTTGGTGATTCGCCCAGATTGGAGCAGTTTGCATCCATGTTTCTTGCAAAAGAACTATATCGTAACTATTTAACTCAGATAGCTCAGTAAATAGTAAATGGGGAAAAACCCCTGGTATTCCAGGATGCTAAAGAGCAAACATGGTATGTGTTCAAGAGATTATCCTAGTGAGCTGTCGAGGGTAAATTATTCTTCATCTCATTTCTAATCCAGTCCCACTTTGATGGAGGGGGTATATTATTTGATCGAAAGTCAGACCTGCAAGTACAGCAAGATGCTTCATTGTTGCCATTCTTGTTATAGTTAGAATTTGATGTTTGGTGAGACTTATTTGAAGGAAGAGTCTCTTTAATCAAAGGGGGAGGGAGAAAAGCTTCAAGACACAGTCCTCTGTTGAATAGTTGTTGTATTTCACTGCATACTAGATTTTTTACAATTTGTGAGCGACTATTAATCACACTAATGTCTTGCTGTGCTGGTATTGGGTACTTCACTGATTCTATATCATTAGAGTTAATTAATCTGTCTCAGTGATGGAATCGAGTTAAAGTTTAGAAGAATTGTTGTACGATTTGGGAATGGATCAGAATATACGCCGTCAGGCATTGTAATACGAATGCTCTCATTTTCCAAAATTGGGGGATTCGGCAAATAAACATCAGGTATAGGATCTTCATGAATTAAATCTGATGAGAGTTGAGAGGAAAATCTGATCGAGGCTCCTGTCTTTGCAGAAGATATTAAATTGGTTCCTCAATTGTAAGCAATTGAGGTGTCAAGTGATGGTGAGCTGTATTCAAAGGAATACTAGGCAGGACCGAAAGAGAAGGAGCTCATAATGAAGATCCCTCTGTTGAATTAGATGTTCTCAGCAGTGCTTCATTTCGTCTTTTATCTAAGGTTTTGAAGGAACTAAAATCTGTATCAAAGGTTACGTGAAAAGTTGGAACCAACTGATGTTTGTTACGCGAAAGGTTATGTAGACCATGGTAGACATCCTCTACAATTGGGTTAATGTCATTCGGATAAATAGCCAAGTTCATAAGTTCTTCATGTGTATTATTTAAATTAGGTTGATTTGGTTCTTCACACGCATTACATATAGAATGTACAAGTTCGAGCTTCTTACTGTTGGAGACGCCCAGTGTTACAGTTATAACTCTGTTGAGATTAGTACCTCTCGGTATTGTGTAACCAAATCCCAAAAAGGATATTTGAGGAGTACAAACACTAACCTGATCAGATGCCAACTTGTTCGGAGTAGCAACTGCAGAGGAGAACATCACCCCGGAATCCTTGTTCCCCCCTGGCACCGAACATATAAGAATCAGTGAGGGGAAACACGAACCCCAGGGAAACCCTCTGGGGAATAAAACCCTGGAGATCTTGAATCAGTCTTCTTGAAGGAAAGACTCTGGACGTCAGGACTGGCTTTCTCACAGGATGGCCCTTCTCTAGGTGGTGTAGTGGAAAGAGACCTACAGGACGAGAATTACAGGTGAGTATAAGAAGAGCAGAATGAAGGGTAAATAGATGTGGAGAGTATGAAAACTAACTTTAGGTATGACTGGAGTTAGATCCTTCGAATGGGTCTTCCCTGGCAGTTGAAGGAGTTGTAGTCCAAAGAGGAGGATAACAACTGACAAAGGAAGGATAAGTATTGTTCTAAACAAGGTAAAGGATAGTCAAATGTAGGAACTGGACTTACTTCCGCCAGACGGACTTGCTGTCTAGAGCGGGATATCAAATGGAAGGCCCTGCTTGAAGGGATGGGGGAATCCCTTGGAGTGATCAAGGGCGAGGAAGTGAGCAGCCCGAGACGAGACACAATTCTACAACCAAAAGGAACGTTAGTGAGAAAAAGAGAGTTAGATAATTGTCGATAGAATGGGTTCGGGGATCAGAATCTTTGCGAACTTATGGAGCATCACATTCAGCAGAAGCGACGCGCCGGAGCGGAGTTACGGGTTCCTTAAGAGGGATCAGATGACTGATCACGTGTTGCTGATGGCTACGTGAAACAACTAGACTGCTGACACAGGTTTCTCTTGCTATACCGGAGTTTCCTCAAATCATAGCTCCACACAGGGACCAATGACGCCTAATATGCCATCGGCGAAATGGTATAACACCCAGGGCCAGATCGAGAGGCTTGGTTGTAAAAGAGGGTAAAACCGGTAGGTTTGTCGCATGATCAGGCCGATGTTCAGTTTTCTCTTGAGACTCCCAATCACAAGCTGCAATGTTGGCAATGAATTTCTTAGTTTTTCATTTCGAATTTTTCTTTTTTGTTGGGGATAAGGTATTTTTGGATTTTTTGGTTTGTCTTTGATCAATGTTCTGATTACGATTAGAATCGTTGACATTTTGGGACGTACGTTTCCTGTTACCTCTCCTCCTCCGCCTACTATTCTGTGAAGGTCTCGAAAAAACTTCATAAAGAGGTTTTTCTATAATTTGGATGTCAGGTGAATCACATCCAATATCATTAGGATCAGGAATTGTGGGGGATTGAGAAGGTGATTGAGTTTCAACACCAGCCTCTTCGGTCAGTGGCATCTCCGAGGGTATTACAATGTGAGGCTCTACAATTAACTCTGCTGTGGGACTGTTCAATCCGTTTGCAGCAACCCAATCTATTTTCTTATGGAGAAGAAGCAAAGAGTCATTTTGCGTGGCTGATCTAAGATCCAGCACTTCAAACAATTTAGTTAGAGTAAAGATGCTTGTGTTCATAGCTGTTAAAGCTGCTTCTAAGGCAGGATTCGAAATAGAAAGAAATCCAAAAGAGGGACGTGGGAGTGGTTTAGAGAATGAGGCTACTAAAGATGATTCTGACTCGCCAGGTGAAATGATGTCTTCAGGTACTTCAGTTGGATATAGCTCAGGGGATCTAGAAAGAGCAGAAATGTTCACATCATTAGGAAGGGGTATTTGGTGTGGGTAAGAACTAGAAACAATTGGATCTGTCGATTGGGTCGAGGAAGAAAGTGGTAATGGGAGAGGAGGAGTTAGATTGCGATGGTCAGAACGAGGTAGTGCTACTTGGTTGTGAGCTGAATTTTTCTCACACGAAGGTCTCGCCACCTGTGAGTATAATACATGTGGAGCGCAATTTTGAGACCGTTGTATGAAATTGCTAACTGACGGTTACATGGAAAATTCAGGTAGATAGCTTTGCGTAATGAAGTGTTGCGCATTTAGAGGGCTAGATGATATTGAAATGTAATGTTGCATTGTTGCATCAGAAAGAAGAGACGGCAGATTGGCTGCAGTTAACCTAAGTTGATTAGGGAAGCGCAAATGGGTTATAACACTAGAGACAGTGTTCAACGGCTGGGCGTTTAAAGAAACCGCTCCGGTGAAATCCGAATTAATCATAAAATGTCGGATATCAGCTGAAAACCCAATTTTTTTTTTAGTGGCAGACCCTAATTTGGGCAAGCCTGTGCGTATTGGGGATTTCGTCAAGCTTTGGCGCTGAGTCAAATGACTCAGAATACGAGCCATACCCCCAGTGAGCCGATTCATTTCCTTATAAATGTAATGAAAGCCGAGCGGAGGATAATGAGATTAGCCGTATCAATGTCGGCTTCAGGCTTCGACTTCCATGGAAGAGCAGTTCAAGATCACTTGCCAATGGAGTTGTGTCTAACAAGCGAAGAAGGTTTGGAAGAAGAACGGAACCTCAAAGCCACCCGACAGAGATGCACCATGCCTCAGCGGTTAGCAGTCAGTACTCTGCGTGTACTCGGCTGGGTGCGCGTGCGCAGGTGCGCGCTGGATCTGAATTTGTAGGTTGAAGTTTAAAGGGGGAGTGGCCACCAGTTTAGCAAGATGTCAACAAAGTCCAGTTTGCTTGTAGAAAAGCGGTTAATCCACAGATGAAAGTTGAGCGCGGAGGAGCAGAGAGTGGTGCAGACGTGCAGTCAGTACTCTGCATGTACTCGGCTGGGATATATAAACTTGTGAGAATAAACAAAGGACGTTATACTGGATGGTTGCAGGACAGAGGATGTGAGAGGTAAATTAAATTTGGAGAACAAGAGTGAATAGAATGGGATAAGTAAACCTGGAGAACAAGGGATAGAAAACAATCACACAGGTAGAAACACTAGTTGTATCATTTTTAGCAGTCTTTTCACCCCAGAAAAAAAACAACCTCTAAGAAGACCACAGCAAATAGTTAGAGATTTTTAAAAAATGAAGAAAATCCCATACACCTTGTGAAAAAAGACACTTAGATGTTTCCAGTCGGCTCCTGTCCAGTCATCACAAGAATACTAGAGCAATATGGTGCATTCAGTGGTCTATGGGTTAATTGGAGCAAATCGATCTTCTTCCCAATTCAAGGTGCGGACCACATACTTCCCACAAGCTGCACATACCGTATTGAATATGACCATTTCCGCTACTTGGGGATCCAGATAGCAACGGATCTTTCTGAATATCTAACCCACAACTTATACCCAGTCGCTGAACGATTTGCTACTAATGTCCGGCGTTGCACACTGCTTCCATTGACCCTACTGGGTAGAGCGGCACCTTTCAAAATACTTGCACTGCTACGCTTTTTATATATCATGCAAAGTGCCCCTGTGCAAATCCCCGACCTGGAGTTTCACAAAATAGAGGGTATTCTGAGAGGTCTCCTGTGAGTAGGGGGGCAGCCATAAATAACTCTTCATACACTACAATGCTCTATCAGGGAGGGCGGGCTAGGGCTACCACATCTTCAATCATACTATTGGGCGAGCGAGATGATGGTCATCAACGATGTCCTTCATGGTGACCGGCAACTACCACACATTTGAGATGAGGTCATGTGGCTACAGGATATGTCACCACTCATTAATTTATACCAACCCTTGGTAGGGGCCCTTCCTGGACGATGGCAATACAGACAGCATTAATATGGAGGGCAGCCCACAAGCATATAGGCTGGAATAAAAAAGTGACTCCGGTACAAACCCTATGGAGGAATGGTAACTTGCCAGAAATAAACAAAGTGCTGTTCTGGTCAGAGTGGGTGGAGTCTGGGACTCTGACGGTTGGTGACATGCTTATAGGGGGAAAGGTAACCCCTTTCGAAGAGCTGAGATGCAGATTTCGGTCTCCCAGACACGGTACATTATCACTATCTCCAACTCATCCACCCACTGCACACATATCTTCCCTTAATTTCAGATATGCCAGAATGAACACTGCTGGAGCGAAACGTTCTTTTGGAACGTATACTCACCAAGGTCACTTCCACAATGTCTAATGTTATAACCGCTTTCACAACACCAGAGTTGTCCAACCTTAAAGCGAAATGGGAAGTGGATAATGGCACTGATGTATCCACGTGAGATTATAATCTACTCTAGACTGCGGCTGCTACAACTCCAGGTTTTATATAGGGCGTACTATCCCAGAGTTGCACTGTATCATTGGATTTGATCTACTAGCCCTAACTACCTACGCTGTCACGGGGGGAGGGTATGTTTATCCATACCCTATGGGAATGCCCCCAGGTCCAACGCTACTGGCAGCAATGCTGTGATAAACTAGCAGGAGTGTTGGGACGAGAAGTGCTAATGGACCCCAAGATGCTACTGTTAGGAATTGGCAAGGAAGGTACTACTAATCGCTATGAGAGACTCTTTCTGTCCACAACGACAGGACTGATTAAACATAATATTGCTAAGTTGTGGGGGCCCCAAGATGCCCTCTTTTTGCACAATGGGTTGCTGATGTAAACATGTGCATGACTTTGGAACAGCATATATATACGGCAAGAGGTTGCCACGAAAAGGCAAGAAACATCTGGCATAAATGGGAGGAGGGGAGTTGAGAGCTATACTGGGCCTCATTACGACCCAGGCGGTAAGTTACCGCCTGGGTCGTACCTTTACCACCATGGCGTAAACTATGTTTACGCCATGGTGGTTGGCGGACTTACCGCCCCATTCCGAGGTTGGCGGGGCGGTAAGTCCCCAATCCCCATTTACCCTTCCCCATTCCCATTTTTGCCCCATAGGGCATAATGGGAGTGGGGAAGGCGTTAATTACGCCACCGTAAATTACGGTGGCGTAATTAACATCAAGGTCCCTTAGCGCCATGGATTTTAACACCTGCTAAAAGCAGGTGTTAAAACCTCCATGGCGCTAAGGGACCTCGGAATCGGGCGGTAAGGGTCGGCGCTGTTTACGCCACCGTAAACCCCTTAACGCCTGAGTCGTAATGAGGCCCACTGTGTTTGATATCTTGAACAGTGGGTCGGGAGGCGGTTGATTGCTGGGGTTCGGTAGACCAATGTGTTGATAATACAGATATGTGACGTAAAAGTGAATGTTTGTTATGATGTATGACTATAAAATCAATAAAATGTTATATTAAAAAATAGACACTAAGACGTTGACCTTCAAATGTTCCACTTCAAAGCTTGGAAACATCCAGTTTTAGTGGGATGCCACTGACAGTAAATGAACCCTCAACTTCGGCAGAATTGTCAATTGCACCTTTTCCAATTTTACTGCTCCCAATGTTTCAGTTATGAGAGTAATGTGTTGCCTATACCACCATTGGATTCTACTGGGAGATGCTGCACTTGCCCATTGAGAAATCACTCGCTCCAAACATAATGTACATTGCCATCACTAATTCACTAACACAATAGAGGTACAATAAAAGTATAAAATCTGTTACTATAATTAATGAACATACATATATAAACCGGGTGAAAACAAACAAGTGACATTATGCTAAAGAATTACGATAGAATGAATAGTGTAGGTTAAGTAAGCTTGCAGAACAATCAAACACGTAGAAACACTAGTACTTTAAAAGAAAATCATATTTTGTGGAAAAAAGAAATGGAAAATGTCCAATGCACCTTGTGCAAAAATACACTGAGACGTGGGCCTTCAAATATTTCTGGACAGTCTACCCCATACTGGGCAGCAATTTTTGACTAACATATGGGGCCTCATTACACAGTAGGCGGTAAGGGCACCGGTACCGGTAAACCCTTACCGCCTTACTACGAGGTCCCTTTGCAGGACCCGACCTTAACGGCTGGTGTAGACCAGCCGTTAAAGTTGGGACCCGCAAAGGGACCTTGGTGCTAATTACAGTACCGCAATCTGCAGTGCCATAATTAACTCCTTCCCCATTCCCATGGAGCCCTATGGGGTAAAAATGGGAATGGGGAAGGGCCATGGAGAAAGGGGGAATTACCGCCCGCCAACCTTGGAATGGGGTGGTAATTCCCCTTTTCTCCATGGTGGTACCGGTATGGTACCGGCAGCAACCATAGTGCTAATAGCACAATGGTTTACCGCATAAAGTGTAATGAGGCTCATGGTCTTCCGTCTTCACTGTAGCTGTGAGTGGTAGTTGTGCAGAATCAAACTCTGCACACTAAAGGTGCTGTCACCAACAGCCAGAGTCTTGAAACTCCTGCCACACTGCAGCACTCCAATTGAAGAAACATCGGAAATGCTAGAGAGGTCCACAAAGAAGGTTTATTTTGAACTATCTACAGATGTGCTGCTCCAATCTCCAGCATTACCACTATGTTTTGAATTTGAGTTTGACTTTCACAGGAGATAACTGTACACCATCTGGTGCACGTCCACTGGGATGATGAGAATGATGCAGCTACAAGAAAAGACACAAATAAAAAAGATTAATAAAATGAACTTGAAAAACACCATCAATTGTACTACCTCAGAGAAAACTCAAAACAGCTAAGAGTACACTATAGCTGAAGGTACATTCAAATTACAACACATACAATCAAATAAACCTTCAACCTCACTAACATGAATACAAAAACTAAATGCTGGAATATAAATGCCATTGATTGACAAATCTAATTGTGTAGGTCCATGTTAGCGAAAGTTGAAAAATACATTACAAAATACTTGCCACACAATTAGAACAGATGAAAATAATTATTACAAACACCATCTGATAGCAGTGGTTAATATAACTCACAAACACAACACTGCAAATAAACCTTTAACTATGTAAACATTTATTAACACTTTCTTTCACATCAGCCACACTCTTGCCATGTGCACAGTGAGAGTTATGGAATCAAAACGATACAACTGCAATAAATGGTGCCTTTTATACTTTCCAAAATGAATACCAAAAAAGAGGACTATGTACTAATAAAACTACTAAAATGGATGACACATTTTCACCGCAAGCTATCACAAAGAGCTACACAAATAAAAAAGTAACAACAACCAATAACAAACAATGAAACTCATAGAAATCTATTTTTTTCCCACCCAGAAACTGTCATAGATCTATTCGATGCAGCTGAAGATCTTGCTTTGTATCTGCGGCTACACGTACATTTTTTTTGCAAGCCCAAAATCAAACAAAGCCAGTCTTCAAAACTTCAAATGAAATAAGAGAACACCTAAGCAGAAAAGATAACACACACAAATAAAATTATGTGCTGTATCATCCACAAAACAATATGATTATTGCACCTAAAATGTATGGTTTATAGACGCAGCTATTAATATAGCTGCCCCTATGCATACAACTAATAAAATGACAAAAAGCATTGATGCACCTACACACCTGCTTTTTTTTATAGACACAGTAATAGAAAAGCCCTTCTTGGACGTTTGCTGTTAGCCGCGGCTATACTAAAAAAATACAAATAAAAAATGTATTTCCACTCCCCAAACAAGTGTCCTTAAAATATCTTGCAGCCCCCTCCACTCCCTATTGTCCTCCTCCACTTCCCTAGTCTCTCTCAATCCCCCCAAACACTCAATGCATCTATGATGCTACTCCACCCAAAATGTCGGATAGCCGTGGCTACCAAACATCCACAAACAAACGACCTGCCATTTTCTGGCATATAGCTGCGGCTGCAACGGGAGCCACTTTTACCCGTGTGTAGCAACGCCACGCACTGAGTGGGTGCTGTATAGCCACAGGTAAATACCCCAATTGTTGTTGTTTCTCGGCGCAATTCGCAATACACCAATCCCACCCCTTTTTGTACATTGCTGCAGCAATTAGAATTCTTTTTTTTTAATCTGAGAATTAAATATAAATGACAAAAGAGACAGTAGTGATACAATGGTACTTAAAAGATGTCAATACAATAAATGACTGCTCATCGTGTTATTTAAAGTGGATGATGTTAGTTAGTATATAGAAGATTGGGGTTCGGTAGGGTGGATAAAGTTCAAAAACAGGTAAACAAACAATGAGAGTATAGTGCATAGAAGGTTCTACAATCAGAATGAAAAAACTACATTAAATTATTGCTTTTATACATTACAAAATCAAAATCACAAAAAGAGTACTATATTTACTAACCAAAATACAAAAATGGCAATCACATTTTGAGTGTAACCTATCACAGACAAACACAGAATTACAACAGTAAAATCAACCAATCACAAACACCAAACCACACACATCATACATACCCTATTTATAGAAATTACTAGAAATTCAAACTAAGAATAATGTTCCTGGAAACAGAGAAAGACTGCAGATATCATGGCTGGTTTGAAAACTGTGTGGCTGATCAGAGACAGTTGGCTGTTTTGGTTACTGGCTTTTTGTGAGAAACTAAATATTAACATGAACCTTGGTTTGAGAGATTTTACAATTAAATGGTTTGAATTGTGGGGAATGAATTCAGTTCAGTCTGAAAAGAACAGGGCACCCAGACATCATACTAATTCATTGTGGAGGCAACGATTTGGGGAATGTACTAGGTATATCCCTTACTTTAATGATAAAACAAGATTTGGAAAAACGAATGGAACTTTTTCCTCACACCATCTTTATCTTTTCCAATCCAACTCAGAGGCTAAAATGGAGATGGACCACCAAATGTAATGGTAAAATTGAAAAATCACAGAGAAATGTTGATAAAGTAGTTCCAGCATTCATGAGAGACCACAGCCAATTATGGATTTCAAACAATAACATACAGTTCTACATGGCCAATTTCTATAGACATGATGGAGTACACCTAACCGTTTAAGGAAATACTGTGTTCCTTCGTAGCCTTAAAACAGTCCTTCAAATGTGCTAAAATATTCCATTCAGTGTACCTCAAAACAGTCCTTTTAAGGACTACTTATCATATATGAATACACAAATACAATAATATAATACCCCAAAATGTTTTTTTAATATGACCGCAGTTAGAGTTCATTGACTTTTTTTATAACTGCGGTTACAAATTGTAAGTTACCGTGGGGGATTCGCAATACAATTGTCAAGATACACAACCAAATAGGGAAGAGCAGTCAACACTCTCCCCCGAACCACAGAAGCCGAATGAAGTCGACCCTCCCACCGTGGTTGGCACAAGTGCCTGGTATAGTGAACAGGACACCACGTGGCAGCCAGTGGGGGGGAAGAGGGTTAAGAAGAGGTTGTGGACAGGGTGGGGGATATAGGGAAACCGGGAAAAGGTTGAAGGAAACCCTAGTGTGGATTGGTCGAGGGAAGCAACAGGAAAAAACCCTACACTACTAATCCTGCATAGTTCCTGAACATGACATACTTGTAACTTCCTTGAGAACACCACAGCACATCTTAATACATGTATCACAATGCAGATTGACATAAAACACTACCTAAAGCAAGCAGGATGGAACCTACACTGGAGAAACTTACTCTCCTCATGAAGGACATAACACATGGCCCAACTTGGGCTAGCACATAGCTATAGTGATCAACAAGACATGACATGAAAACACATGTACACAATAGTACTGACTTCGAGTACTTGGTTCCTTATACCAGACATAATTTGTACGGTCATTCCTTTATCAGAAAAGTAACCCTATATGCCTGTTGACTGAGGATTGGTGTCTGGATGTCCTGGAGAAGGCCCTGCATACCAGGGCGTAGTCCCTAACAATGTTTGTATACAATGCAGCTGTAATTCAGACTCAGTACCGGACCAGTGGAGTACATGGCCGCCCCCTCCGCACCCCAACCTTTCAATAACCAAATGTTCGTGGTACAAAGAACTCAAAAACGTGGAGAAATACTCATGAGGCACTTATCTGAAGTCCGGGAGGCTTGGAAGCCGTCCCAGACGCTGGATGAAACAGCACTTCACAGCGGCAGCCTTACTTGCAACTCGAACCGCCTGGTCACCGCCTGCCGCCGTCTCCGTGGAAATTCACTCCGACATGGAGCTCCGCACACACCCACAATAATCCACACCTGCCGTACGCTGTGTGGCCTTAATAAGCCGTTCCTAATCAAACTCAGCTGGCCACACCCGCGCACGGCGGGGAACTACCAATTTTCCACAAGTTCTCATGGGATTTGTAGTATTTACCCTATTTGTTCAGTTTCTGGCGTCTCTTCAGTCCCGAACAACCCCTAATCCTGACATTACCTCCTCTCTCAGGGCCCTTCCCAAGTCGTGGTTTACCTGGATAACGCCGATGAAATTGTTCAATTAACCTTGGGGCATGTATCGCCTCCACTGGTTCCCAAGAACAATCCTCAGGCCCATAGCCCTTCCACTGAATCAGGTACCATAGTCTTTTACTTCTTCTCTTGACATCCAAAATCTTGTTTACTTCATACTCCGCCTGCCCATCCACAAGTTCTCATGGGATTTGTAGTATTTGCCCTATTTGTTCAGTTTCTGCCGTCTCTTCAGTCCCGAACAACCCCTAATCCTGACAACAATAGAAGTTAAAAGATCAATACAGTAAAAGATTGCTCATGTAGTTATGTAAGGTAGATGAAGATAAAGAAAGCAGAGTATAATACATGACAGTAAACTAGCTGAGGATATATTTAATAAGTACAATTACACAAGATCTAATAGCATGGGTGAGAATACAGATGCTAAAATACTGTGTATGGGGCATCTAAAACTAGAGTAGGGAGGCTCCTTTTTGTTTTGATTTTCTTTTCAATTTTCTTCTTTTTTTCTCCAGTCTAACATGTAAGTAAGTCTGAAAACACACAAACTAGAAAAGACTCCCAAATACCTACTGTGTCAAGTGGCAAGTGATTTTTCATCCCTGACATCACCATACCTTTAAATATATCTTTTAAAAATAAATAAAACACAGACACCCCAAAATGTACAGCCGCAGTCACGGAACTACTCTTACCCGCAGCTATATGTAGTCCTTTATAGCCTTGAATATAGCTGCGAGTATCGGAATAACAGGTGTGAAAAACTACTTTCCTGTCCTCCCAAGCTCTCACCAAGTAGCCCCCTCACCTGTGCCAGCTCCCTGCACTTCCCAGATGGCCTCCTCACCTCCCCTGTTTCTGTGATGCAGTTTTCTTTGAGATTTCAGCTAGTCTATGCCATAGCCGTGGCTACTGAAAGCTTGGTGTTGCAAACTCAGTCACTTTTTTATTTTTCAACAAATATTTACAAAACTGTGCAGTCTTGGGGGGCCATGAGTCCCGTATTGCAATTTTGGGCAAATCCGCTACTCGAATCAAAAGTTATTAACAATAGAATTTTGAGGGGTTCCTAAGAGAGTCCGACTAACTGAAAAAAAACCTTGGTTAAGACAGAGTTAAGGTGATCAAATGTATTGCAACAAATCAACCTGAAATTCAGCAATCGCATTTCGAGCACCTTAACTATGCGGCCACTGTTGTGCAGCGTATGGTCACATTTATGACATCACAGATGCCAGATTACATCACTGGTGACATTTCTAATTACATCATACATGGCGTCAGAGATAAGATCAATAATTACATCCAATATGACATTACTGATTAAATAAGTTAGAATATGAATATCTTTGTTGGCCTCTTTTGATACATATTTTATTTTATTAACCTTAACAAAAATGACAATATAAAAATGTAACAATGTATTGATAAAGAACTATGATATGATTACGGGTGGAGCATTCATTTTCAGTACTTATCAACTTATAAACTTTAAAATAAAAATAGCTAACATTATACAAATGGTTTCAATTTCATGTATTAGTAAACAAAACAATAATGCAGGGAAAGTACCTGTTTCTGGTAAACCTATTTGAGGTATTTCAACATAATATAATAAGTATATGTAGTAGTAAAATAAATAAGAATAGATAGAAGTAGAAATATTTTTAATAGTAAGCTTTATTAAAATAGTCAATGTTCACATTTAAATTTACAATTCTCTGCAGGTGCTATATAAATACCAATTCCAATAGCTATAGCAATCTCATCAGGCGAAAGGTTGGGAGAGGGAACGAAGACACCATGTGAAGTTAGTAGTATGGGGGTTTGAGTGCAGAATTTCAGTTTCTAAAGAACTATAGTTTCTTTAGTGGCCACTAGCCATGACCTTTGGCCGTGGCCACTATACATGTTGCACCAATAGAGTTCTTCTGAGCCCACTAGCCATGGCCTTTGGCTGTGGACACTGTACACGTTACACCAATAGGTTTCTTCTGAGCCCACTAGCCATGGCCTTCGGCTGTGGACATCGTACATATTACACCAAACGGTTTCTTCTGAGCCGACTAGTCATGGCCGTCGACAGTGGCCTCTGAACATGTTGCACCAATAGTTTTATTTTTTAGGCCTTCTAGCCATGGCCTTTGACTGTGGCCCCTGTACATGTTGTATCAATAGGTTTCTTTGGGGCACACAAGGCATAACGTTCTGCACAGAGACCTGTTACTCCCTGCCTAGGTGATGTGATCACTGCAGGTATAATTATGTTTTTCATTCTCTCCCCATTCCTGCAGGATACCCCGATATTCCCCCCAATAATGGCAATGAACTACACATACAACAGCATTAAACTACTCATGCCTGCGTGAATCCCCTCCCTGCTGTTCCCCCAATATCGCTCGAAAATGCTCACAGGCACTCACCAAGTGCCCCCCTCCTCTTTCCATGGTTCCCACACTTTGCTCATTTGCTTTTTTCCTCCCTGCCCGTCTCCTGGCCATTACACCTAATCACTGTTTGGTTCATGTAAAGCATTTTCTTCTCTGAAATGGACTTGATTTAAATGTGATTGCTGAATTTGTGGTGTTTTGTTGCGTTAAATCTGATCACCTTAACTCTCTCTTAATGAATGGTTTTTCACTGAACCTGAATTGCAAAGGTTTTGCTATACCTTAGTTTCCTCAGAGCCCACTAGCCATGGCCTTCTGCCATGGCCATTGTACATGTTGTACCAATAGTTTTCTTTTGGGCCAACTAACCATGGCCTTCGGCTATCGCCAGTGGTTACGGCAGACCGTGTTGCAGACCATGTTAAACAGTCCATCTGTTTGGAGGCTGACATTTGCCATCAGGGGAAAGTCACCTCTTGGGGTGGATTAGCAAATTCAATGCCTCTGCCACCCCCAGGTGGGGGTAATGGTGATAGAGATTTTGAATCTGCCCCCTCCTGCAGCCTCCCTTGTTGGGATAATTTTGAATGTTCCATGCCTACCCAAAGGGAGCATGCAATCCACAGTTTCCCTGATCAATAAAGCTAGTCACTGGGTAAACACGAACTTGATAAGACCAAAAATTAACCCCTGAGATATCCGGATGGCTAGAAGGGGTAGGTGAATTGGCCAGTCTGAAAAGAGGGTAATGGCAGATTGTATTGTGGTCACCTTTGCAAATCAATCCCTACTTAATTATCTGATTAACTCAAATCCATCCAGATGCCTTAAGCTGAATGGTGGAAAACTCCATAGTAGGCTTGTCTCATTGACTTTTTTATACCCCTTTCAGGGGATATGCTAGGTCAGGTTTACCCCTTCCCCATTTCTAGTAAGAGGATTATTGAGGGATTGGGGAGTGACAGCACAGTTTTGACCAATCCTAACAACTGCCCCATATTGAATCCTAGGGCAAGTCTCTTGGCAGAGAGCAGGGTCAATACCCAAGCTGAAAGTGTGGCGGTTCTGTTTTCTTTTTATTGATTTGAAATGTTGTCCACGATCGAGGACATAGATTGACTTTATGTCCCCTTACTCCCTCTTCCAACCTCCTTAGGTATGGAAGGGGGAGGGCGGCGTTTGGTTTCCACCATTGAGCAGAGAGTTCCATGACACAATTTTTGGACATACCTTGGGATATTGGTTTTCTATCTTGGAATATAGCAGGCACCAAGTTGAAATTTCTAAATTAGGATGCATTGAATTTATTAAGAAATTACCAGGTGATCCTCCTTCACGAAACGTGGGCTCTGGAGCAACCTCTTTTTGATGGCTATTTGTCTTTTGTCATGTAAAACACTAGAGGTAGATGCTTTGGAGGCTTAGCTATATTGATAAAAGCTTCCACTGACTGCAGGGTGGTGGTGGATGACACCAAGATGGATTATTTACAAATGCTCTTCCTGTCCACGTGCAATGGTGACTCTGTGGCAGTCTTACATTTTTATAATAGCCTGCATAAGACTGTTTTGAATAGGCTATCCAATTTCAGAGCTTTCATGGAGGAACAATTAATACTTAAGGTGCGGCCTAATATTGCATTCTTGTTGGGGGTGAATTTAAAGTGAAAATGGGTGATGAGGTCCGGGCGGACCTATATGATGGGGTCAGCAAAATTCCTCAACCTTGGATGCAGGCCCCTTGGGTTTGCGCTAAAGATATTCAATTATCATCCTGGCTTGTAGAATGGGGCATGCGTACAGTTAATGGACGCGTTTCCCCAGGCATCCCTGGTCTTCCAACATTTAGGAATCACCAAGGATCCTCCGCCATCAACTACTTCTGTCTCTCTGTCCAATTTTGGGACAGGATTCAGGGGTATGAAGTGATGGGGATCCTTGTGGTGACCATTATCCAATTAGCTTAAGGCTCAAAGGGTACCTGGGAAGGCAGGGGGGAGTTTCAAAAGATTTCTTAGATTTGGCTGAGGTCCATACAGTAGCTAAAAGAAGAATTTAATGGGCATGGATTGATGAGCTAATATTGCATCAAAACGTATTGGCAGAGCAACGTCCCCTGATATTGTGCACATTGCATAGTACTTCCAGTGCCTCTTCCACTGCTGTAAGTTTTATTGAATTAATGGGGGCCTTTTCAGACTTTTTTTAGCAGAATTTCAAGAACAAATTAAAATCCATCAACAAAGGCTGGTTCAACGAAGCTTGTTTAACTGTAAAGAGGTCACTTTTGGAGGCTCTAAAATCACCAGTTAGGTTTAAAAGAGATATTATTCAGGCTAGAGCTAAGTACTGTTCAGTATTGTATGAGCGGAAGTTCGAGCTGGATGAGCAAGCCTAGTCTGAAAGACTGTAGGACATTTTGGGAATTTGTGGCTGATCGACCATCCTATAAGAGAACTAAAAGGGCAATGGTATTCCATGTAGACTCCAAGGCCTGGTTCGAGCATTATTCTATTCTGGCCCCAGAGACAGCAACGATATTACATAGCCCACTTCACCTCTGACCTTTTCACTTAAGGAGGTTTCATTAGCAATTGGAAACCAGGAATGCAACCGTGCCACAGGACCAGGCGCAATCCCGGATGATCTTTATCAAGACCACAATGATCTTTGGGCCCAGCTGCTAATGCTATTTTTTAATGCTATTTTGTAATTTAGTCAATATCCACCCTTGTGGAAGTTAGCCATTATCTTCCCAATATTTAAAAAGGGGGACCCTTCAAGTCTGTTCTCGTACAGGCCCATTTCATTGCTTGACACTTCCTTTAAAATCTTTGGGAGAGCTTTGCTGGGGCATCTTGAAGTCTGGATTTCTGAGAAGACCATTCTTTCGGACATACAGTTCGGGTTCAGACCATGGGTGGGCGCTGCTGACCAGACTTTGAATTTGTATCTTCTTGTGGCTCACTCTGTTTTCATTAAGGGCAAAGCAATCTATCTTGCATTCATGGACCTGAGCATGGCTTTTGACAAAGTGAAAAGGGTTAAGCTTTGGGCCATGCTCGATTGTTAATGTGTGTATTTTGTGCCTGTTTTATGGATTTGTTTAATCCGAATACGCATATTTGTAATTGCAAAAGTCTTCCACCTTCTCACAGGCACTCAAAATGTGTCCCCCTTCTTTTTTCCAGGTCGCCTCAATCCACTCTATTGCTTTTTCCCTCCCTAACCTTCTCTCATTACCCCCTATCACTAATCGGTTCATGTGACACACATTTTATGCTGAGCGTGTCTTGTGTCATTGCTGCTCTAATCTCATGAGATTCACACAGCCTTCCCCTGAGAAACAGAAAATGTTCTACCCGTGGAAACCGGCACCCCAACCCACCCCTCTAGCCTGATGTTATTGCTATTTCTATTGCTATCGGTATTGGTATTTATATAGCGCCTACGTCCAGGCCATCTAAGCATTGTCGTTGGAAAACAATCAGTGTTCACCTAGGAGTGACTACATAAACAATAGAGTTTTAAGTCGAGAATATTATTAGACTCTGTAAGGTCATGGGGAAGTTCATTCCAAAGTTTGATGCCATCCTTTATCCTCCTCCAAATAGTGTTTTGAGTTCTTTCATTTGCAGCTTCTCACGGTAATATTGTGGTAATCACTTGCACCAAACAAAAATAATTGGTGGCTTTTCATTTCTGAAAGGCTCTCAACCGCTCTGCTACAAAGCACCAAAGCTGATATATATACAAAGGTTTTAAGTTACAGAGGACAACCATGTCGAATATTTTTAAAACTACTGAACGGGTTTACCCTAAACTAGTAAAGGAAATTAAATCAATGCTTTGTGCTCAAATTGTTTTTCATTTCGTCCAAATCTGCTAAGCAGTTTTCACGCTAGCGCTATGAAAAAACTGCACTTTTCTCTATGGGAAAATGAATGGGCTGAAAACAGTGGTGTTTTCTTTACTTTATAGCTTTTTAATTGTATAACGTATTTTTTTTTTTATTTTCGGGGGGCCCTTGACAAACATTTTGTTTTGACTATTTCTTCCAAATCCATCCAGCAAGTCAAAGGTTATTGACAATAACATTTTAGGAAACAAATGGCTGCTTTTTAATTTTGGAAATGCCTCTCAGCCGCTGGGATATATAACAATTTTTTGGGAGTTAAGCTGGCCATGACTTCCCACATCCGCTGAATTTCAAGGGTTGTATTGCGTTAAATCTGCTCAAATTAATTTCCCACCCTGCGCCCTCTTCCAGCTCCTCCCTGTGACGTCCCTGCCACCCACTGAACTCGGGCCCAGGCTCCGGCATTGACCTTGCAGTGCCTTCAGGCCACCCAGCACTTAAGGATCTGTATCTGCAACCCTACAGTCCCTCTTCAGTGCACTTATGAGCCACCCTCTGACAGCACTTATTGAGTTACCTACATGTCCCTCACCTTACACTTCTCCCCTCCCTCTTCCCCGCACTTGCGCGATCTGAATGACAAAAGGCCTAGTAAGATTGGTGTTTTGTCCTCCTTCTGTCTCCCCCTCCTTGTCTTGTTGCGCCTAGAAATACTTGTGTACAGACGTGTTATACATGACATATCATATTATATCAATGTTAGATTAGCTAGGTCTGTGAGGCAAATCAGGTTTTTGCATGAGGAGGGTCACGCTTTTGGGTTTACAAGTATGGCCATGTTTTTGGGACAGAGAGAGAGAGAAAGAGAGAGAGAGGGGGACAGAGAGAGAGAGAGATTTGGGAAGGAGAAGAGACAGAGTTTCAGGAAAGGTAAGAGAGATGGTCAGGTTCTTGGGAACATTAGGAGGGTCTGATTTAATTTGAAGGAGGAGGGATATGATATTGGTTGAATGAAGAGGTCCCCTTTTGGGATGTGTGTGTTTGGTGGGGATTATTAAGCTGTTAAGTGGATGTAGAGGGTTAGAATGTTATTGATGAGAACAGAGTTTTGTGTGAAACTTTTAAGTGAGGGAGGAGGGTCCCTAGGTTTGAATGAGGGGGGAGTGCCAGATGACGGATATGTTTATTGGTTAGGGGGGAGGTTCATATTTTTCGGTGAGAATGAAGGGTTATATGTTTGGGTGCGAGAGGAAGGATAGTGTTTTGGGTGATTGAAGGAAGTCCAGTTTTTAAGGATGGAAGGAGGGATAGTTTTGTGAAGGGAAAGGGGAGGGATGCTTTTTGGTTATGGAAGAGGATTATGTTTCAGGGTGGGAGACACAGAGTCAGGGTTTTCGGTGAGGGCTTTGGTCATGTTTCGTCGGTCAGGAAGACTGATGATTGGTGAACTTGTGTGTAAATGGATGGCTAGTAAGTAAGAATGAGGGCATATTTACATGCTTGGTATGTATTTTCCTTGCAAATCTGGCAAACTGTAATACTATTACCGCATGTGGTAAGCATGTAGTAACTTTACATTTCACATGATTCCAAGCTAAGCAGACCCTTAAGTTATCCCTCATTCAGTATCCACTGCGGATTTAGTTATTTTTAGGATTTTTAATCCTGGGAATTTTAATCCATGTAGTAATTAAGGCATGTGGTAATTATTGCATGCAGAAATGCGTTTTTATGTGAGTAATTACTGACACCAAAAGCAGACAGAAAGTAAGAGTGTTAACTGTAACACTTGTAGTTTGCCGAGTGGTTAAGTGGAAAAACCTCCAGCATATAAAAATACAAGATATTTTACCACCATGGCCAAATTTGAAATTATGCCCCGAGTGTTTATGCAGATTTCAGATGAGTAGCCAATTCCTGTGTGTGTTTTGTCTGTGCATGTTTTGGGTGTGGGGGTTGATGATGGGATTTGCGTGCTTGGATGGATGGGATGTCTCTGTGACTGTGTGTATGGAAAGATGAAATGTGTCTGTGTGTGTGTGTGTTTGTGGTTGTGTGTGTTTGTGTGTGTGTGGTAGAGGCATTACCTGGCATGGAGTGGCCCAGTGCCAGCCACAGGCAAGATAGTGCTTCACATCAGCATGTTTCTAGGTGGTGATTGGAGTATTAACTTGATTAGTAATTGTGCTAGCGGGTATGGTAACAGTGTTTTATGACCTAACTGGAACCAGCTGTTCGACCAAGAAACCTCACAGGCCAGGAACCTAATCCAGCAATTCAGACAGCACACTTTGAAACATCTAACACTCTCCTATTGTGGGACAGTGATACCGTATTAAACCAACTGCCTATACCCTATTTGCCATGTAATGTTTGCGATACCTGCCATACCCTGCTTTAGTGGCCACTTTTGCAATAGCTGCTATCCATGTAACTTTCCAGTATCTGCGATTTCATTATGTGACTAACAACTATCTCATACTCTAACGAGCCCCCACTGTACTCAACACTACCACCCACCACTCTCACCATGCCACTCATCCTTGAAACATAGAAAGCTCCCTTGCACACTCTGCACTCTCATATTCTGCTGAGGGAACACTGACCAACAGAAAGAAGCCTACTCAGGCTTACACCCGTGCTGGCCTGGATGATGTTTCAGGACACCTAACGGCACCACTCAGGAACATCAAACTGCAGCAAACACACACACACGCCAGCTTGTGTGCCTTAGCACCAAAATGCCTGACTACATTGAAGTATTTGTTCTCAATCTGAATCCTCCGAACACTTGAGAAAAAGCAAGAAGGTTCTCTTGCCGCTATTCCATAAAACCCTTGATGCCCCTGCTCCCCTTTCAGGACCTGAAGCACAGAGATACAATTCAGATACCATAGATTGCACTGTGTAGGACACAATAATATAACGCAAAACAATTGGCCACTCAGATCTACACCATGACGTGCAGATAGGAAATGGAAAGCGGCCTAAGTCACTCATTTTTCTCTCCTGATAAGACTCCCCAGGGACACTCACATTTCCTCCCCTATGAAGACATGGGGTGAAGGCTTAATTGTTGTTTTTTCCATTGTATACATGAGCTGACATGGTGTTATTGGTAGGATAGAAGATTTTTGGAAATGTACACACTACTGAATATCTGGCATGTAAACTATAATTGTTGAAAGTGTGTCATTAAACATATATGTTAACACGTATACTCTCAGTGGCTCAAGTTTGGAAACTGTTCACCTGTCCCAAGTTTGTTTTCAATTCACACGTTGGTTTGGTGTTGCAATGCAGAAACCTGCGATTACACTTTGCCAACCACTGTTTCAGTTTTAACCACCGTTGCAGACAAGCCCTCGAGGTTTGCCTCGATAGATTTCACTGCTTTGTCAATCCTTTGGGCCTGAGCGTTCAGGCCTGTGGGAAGGGCATCTGCGGATTTTAATAATTGACCTTCAGCCATAGCCATCTTAAAGGATTTTGGGGGCCCGCGCAAAGACACATTTGGGGCCCTACCTGAACCCAGAAATTAAAGGATTCAGATCCGATGGTCACCAACATATCTTCCCCCTCCCCCGCTATGGTCACACTCCAAAGCATGATATACTATCCAAATCACAATAAAAATAATCAGGTGTGCCCCCTTCAATTGTCATTACCCCCTTATTCCGTACTTGAATCCTAAAGATAAACAAATGTCATTTCAAGTGCAACATTAGCAGTTCATGATGAAGGTACTTGTGTTCTAGCATTCACACATCACAATATATCAATGGTCACCATTGTTATATATGAAGCAACACATTAGCCAGTTAAACAATGAGTTAGACATATCTGAAGTGTGTACCCCAGAGAACTAAAATCATTCTTTTCAGCTGATAATTTTGAACTATGTAGGGGATGGCAAATTTGATAGCTAGTGGATCATCAGATTAAATGAGATAGCTGGGATCACACATTTTGGTTAAAGGAGAAGCTGGGACTTGTGATCAGTCTGCGATTTCTTCACTCAATTGCATTATTTCCCAGTTCTTAATGTTTCAAGAAGGTACAATTGGTTGGGAATGTTTAACTTTATAAACTAAAAGAATACTTTTGCAAATGGAAAACATACTTGTAGCTTTATTTTCTCCATTATATAGAAGTATATAAGTACCGAAATACTAAACGATGTGAACCTAACAAATCTCATCTGGGTTTTAGTTCTGTATTGTAAAGCTTTAAATACACCCAACACACAGACGTGTGGATTGTTTTCCATGATTTGAAGAAAGTCATTTGAAATTGTACAAAAAAGAAAACTGTTTTTTGTGACTAACAAGTGACCTGAAAATACGGCATTTGTTCAGTTCTCTTCTATCTACAACCCATGCCAGTCAAATGGCCATATGAAATTGAAGAGGACAACCTTTTAACAGAAGACCTTACAGTCTTAGATGTTGAGTTAAGATGATTTGACCAGGATGACTGTATCATCCAGCGGCAACGCAGGGATACGAGCCTCAACACTATAGTTCCCCAGATTCAAATTTGGCTAACTAATCATGTCAACTGACTAACACTTTATGCCCATCAATGAGGGAGGCTGACAGTTTTTAAAGCCTCATGTGGAGGAGCCGATCTCCAGACCTGCACAATTCCGATGCTATCTTAGTTTTCATTACTAGCGACATTTCGTGGACGTTTGCTGTTTTGTGTAGCAGTGTACGTTTTAGTGTCACTAAGGTATGCATGTGCTCTCAGAGAGTGAAGGTTGAGATGGCCTCACCAGAGTTTGCTACTGAGATCAGGCTTATGAACACAGATCTCTACAACACATGCTTAACACACTGAGCTATATTTTAAAACATAGTGTCACTCAAACGCTTTAATATGCATTTCCAATTTGGCCTTTGCACATGATTACTACATTTCCCACAAAAGAGGCAAATGCTATCTGACTTGTGCTATATTGAAAGAATAAACTGTGTGCACTACAGGGAACACAGACTGCACTACAGGATTAATCGAGCAGACTGGAGCATATTTTTCAACAACAGTCAGAAAGCAGACATAGAACATCAGCAGCACGCTATGCAATATCATGATATGTATTATTTAGGGTTTGTAAAAAAATTTCCACTGACTTTCTTTGAAACAGGAAGTCATGTGTGGGCCCCACCCAAGGTGGTGGCCCGGGTCACGTGCCCTTTTTGTCCTCCCTTAAAGAAAATCATTCCTTCATTTTCAGATAATTCTTCTGTAGCTCCTGTCTTTTCACTCTTCTGTTGGGAAGCACAAGGATTAAAAAAGTCTTCTTCTGTCAATCAGAACGATATGGCAGACCTCCCAAGATGGCCGCTGGATGTCCCTTTCACTATCAAAGAGAAGGGTGGCTAGTACTCAGCCTCCACTCCACAAAATCTCAACTCATCACTTGGTATATGTTGGTGGGGTCATTGGGTGTGCCCCAAATTACACTATCAAAACATGGTATTAAGAACCAGAAGCATCAGCTGGTGGCAAAACATTCCTCCGGCTGATTTTCAATGCTCTGAGGAAGCCCCCGCAACACTCTGTGAGTGACACCACACAGCTACCCAAGAACAATCCAAGGTCCCATATTAGAAGGGGGAGGGAGGAGTACAATGCGACCATTTTGAGACCCAACTGGTTCTTCCTCCCTTCTAAAATAGTATTGCTTATTTCTGGCCCTGATGAGCTGGGACATAAGTGCGATTTTAATGGCAGTATTTACTATCAGGCAATGTCCACTCTGTCAGTAGCTGAGCTTAACGAAACCCACAGAGCGAGAGTTATGGAACTGCATTTTCAGCTTGTGTAATGACACACATCATCTGCTCTTGACATTGGGTGCCCTTCAAGTCTAGTCCCCTTTTATTCATTGCCCAGTTAATGAGGAGGCCTCCAATTGATCATTGTACTACTCTTAGGCAAAAACAGCGGAGAACCCCGTAAACTCTCCTGACTAGGAGATAATATCTGGACACATAATTTCCTGAAAATATGGCAAACAATTTCAAAATGCCTTCAGCCGAAGAAGCAGGATCTTATCAGAAAATAGGCAGTGACAGAGAAATGAATTTGGCAGGGTACCATTTTGGCAAGGCTGACATTCAATGAGCATACCAAGGGGGAAAAAATGACATTTTATAAATATGCTTTTTGAAAAGTCGCCAAAGCTGAAAAGTTGCAGATGCAATGAATCTAGCAGTTTTCATTTGTATAGTTTCCCTCGTCGGCGATGATATATAGTCACTACTGTTTGCATGATAAGTAGGGTTATTTTTCAAGAAAATGTTGTGTGGAACAATATTGCTATCTATATTGATTCTCGCCCTTCCCACTCAGCATCCCTAGGTGGGAATTTTGCTGGATTAAAAGTAATAACGAGCCCTATAAACATCATTTCCAAGATTACTTACAAAGGTTTCAGAGTCATTGAAACTTACAGACCTGTGTGTAAAATCTGTAGTACTGCATATAGTTCTCAAACTACAACCCCTACATGAAAGTGCTGATTTCATTCATTCACTCCTGCCCTAATCTAATATGTGGATCCTCACCACACACCCCTCTCCCACATACTCCCACATACTCAACTTGACCGAAAATGTATTTCAGTTTGTATTAGTTTCACAATACAAAACTCTACTCAATGTAACACAACTCATAAATACATGAAAATGCTAAAAAAATATCTTTGTGGGAGTTAGCACGCGAGAGAAGAATGTACTCTTGCTCAGTATGAACACATTTCCCGAGCTGCCTTATTCTCCCATTGTACGGTTTGAGCTATACCACAGAAGATGTTTATGCATTCGAACTGCAGCTTCTAACACTCTCCTGTTGTCACACACTGATGGACAGTTCAAAAACCTGTGGAAGGACTCCATCACCACAGAATCTAGATTGGTGCAAAACTGCAACCAGATACAAGTAGTGCATATAGTGGCACAAACCATTTTGTGACACTGGGCCTCATTACGACCATGGCGGCTGCGGTATGAATGGTGCCGGTAAGGTACCCACACCGTTCATACTGGGCCGCCACATTACAAGTTCGCTCGTGTTTGGCAGTATGCACGTCTGGTCTAGCCAGACATGCATACCCGCACCCGTGAGCAGACCAGGATGCTAACAACGGACCCATCATCAACCAGTCCGTTGTTAGCATCCTCCCCATTCCCATTCCCATTGATCCCTATGGGGGCTCAAATGGGAATAGGGACATACCGGGTCCGGGTCCTGAAAATGGGAATTACCGGGCCATTCTGACTTTTGCGAGCCCGGTAATTCCCATTTTCGGGACCCGGACCCGGTACGTCCCCATTCCCATTTGAGCCCCGTAGGGCTCAATGGGAATGGGATGGATGCCAACAACGGACCCGTTAATGACGGGTTCCATGGTTGGCATCCTGGTCTGCTCGCGGGTGCCGGTATGCACGTCTGGCCAGACCAGACGTGCATACCGCCATCCACGAGCAACCTCGTAATGTGCCGGCCCAGTATGAACGGTGCCGGTAAGGTACCGGCACCGTTCATACCGCGGCCGCCAGGGTCGTAATAAGGCCCAATGTCACCACTACACCTATCTCCATGGCGTAGCAATGCGTGCAATGCATTTGATGTTCAGCTCATTTGGTGGCAGCTGTCACAGGGTTGCCTAGACCACATGTTCGAGTTCAAATACCTTTATTAGGGAAATTATTACAAATAGAACACTTATAAAAAGGAGAATCTTCCCAAACCAAAATGCCAGGATGGTCCTTCTCCTTTGGCCTAGCTGAGCCTCTTCACCACAGCGAGAAGCCCACAAGTTCCTCACTGGTTACCACAGGCACTTGGAGCTTCTTGGTCTCTTGAATGTCCTTCACAGTTCATTCAGTTCAGAAAGGTGTTAGCACACCTCCTTAGCTCTCTGGGAGTTTTGGGATTCAGGACTTTGTGATTGCTGCTTCTGATGATAGTCTAGTTGCAGGATTTCCAGGATACCAAGCCCCAACACTCATTCTGTCATCTAGTCTTGGCAGCAGAAGGGTCAGCAGGAATTGCCGGCAAGGAGAGTGGGAGAGGTGAGCAGTCTGCCTCATCTGAGGGACTTACCTCTCATCTCTTATCCCTGCACCTCGCTGATCTAAATGTAGACTTCCTGGCCCACTCTCATTCCTCCTCCACCCCACTGGTCCTTCTTGATGTGACCCGTCCTCTTTTGATGTCACCACCCCCCTTATACCACCTTCACTCCCTGATGTTTCTCGTTCCAACTACAGCCTTTTCCTCTTGGTGTTATCATCTCTAAGCTATCACCACAACCACCTCCTCCACTGTATGACCTTTGACACATGATGTTTCCACCACCACCTACTCTGTATCCCTGATGTGACCAGATGTTATCACCTTGCCTCCTCTATACCACAATAGCCCCATGATGTCTATGCATTCGAACTGTAGCTTCTAACACTCTCCTGTTGTCACACACTGATGCACAGTTCAAAAACCTGTGGAAACTCTCTATCACCACAGACTCTAGAATTGTGCTCTTGGTCAAAACTGCAACCTGTTACAAGTAGTGCACATAGCGGCACAAGCCATTTTGTGACGCTGTGTGCCATGATACATTTTTGGGATTCCAGAAAGACAATGTCACCACTCCACTTACCTCTATGGCGTACCAATGCGTGCAATGCATTTGATGTTCAGCTCATGCGGTGGCACTTGGAGCTTCTTGGTCTCTTGAATGTCCTTCACAGTTCATACAGTTCAGAAGTTAGCACACCTCCTTCTTAGCTCTCTGGGAGTTTTGGGGTTCTGGACTTCATGATTGCTGCTTCTGATGATAGTCTAGTTGCAGGATTTCCAGGATACCAAGCCCCAACACTCATTCAGTCATCTAGTCTTGGCAGCAGAAAGGTCTGCAGGAATAGCCGGCAAGGAGAGCGGGAGAGGTGTGCAGTCTGCCTCATCTAAGAGGCTTGCCTATCTCTTATCCCTGTGCCTCTCTGATCTAAATGCAGCCTTCCTGGCCCACTCTCATTCCTCCTCCACCCCACTGGTCCTTCTTGATGTCACCGTCCTCTTTTGATGTCACCACCCCCCTAATACCACCTTCACTCCCTGATGTTACTCCTTCCCACTACAGCCTTCTCCTCTTGGTGTTATCATCTCTAAGCTATCACCTCCACCTCCTCCACTGTATGACCTTTGACACATAGGGGCCAATTCATAGAATTCGGCGCACAAGTGGCGCACGCGGCTGGCGCACAGTGTGCGCGTGCGAATCCCTGCGCCAGCGGCGTGCGCCAAAACCCATTTCCGCGCACAGCGTATTCATGGATTCCAGCCACCAAAACCAGCCGTGGCGCATAGTGGCGCAGCGACCTTGCAGCAGCGCCAGTTACGCCCCCAAGAACGCCTTCCGCGCAGGGAAAAGCTATCAAAATCCCCAATCCAGCGCAAAGGGCTGCGCTAACCCTGTACCAGCACGGCAAGCGGGCTACGTGTATTCCAGGGGTTCACGTGAAGTCACTCACGCGATCGGGCCTGGGGGAGCGGGCTACGTGTATTTCAGGGGTTCGCGTGAACTATTTCACGCGATCGGGCCTGGGGGAGCGGGCTACGTGTATTTCAGGGGTTCGCGTGAACGTATTCACGCGATCGGGCCTGGGGGAGCGTGCTACGTGTATTTCAGGGGTGCGCGAGAAATTCTACACGCGAATAGCCTGGGCGCGTGTATTTCAGGGGTGCGCGAGAAATTCTACACGCGATTGGGCTGGGTACGTGTATTACAGGGGTGCGTGAGTAATTCTACACGCGATTGGCCTGGGTACGTGTATTTCAGGGGTGCGCGAGAAATTCTACACGCGATTGGCCTGGGTACGTGTATTTCAGGGGTGCGCGAGAAATTCTACACGCGATTGGGCTGGGTACGTGTATTACAGGGGTGCGCGAGTAATTCTACACGCGATTGGCCTGGGTACGTGGATTTCAGGGGTGCGCGAGAAATTCTACACGCGATTGGGCTGGGTACGTGTATTACAGGGGTGCGCGAGTAATTCTACACGCGATTGGCCTGGGTACGTGGATTTCAGGGGTGCGCGAGAAATTCTACACGCGATTGGGCTGGGTACGTGTATTACAGGGGTGCGCGAGAAATTCTACACGCGATTGGGCTGGGTACGTGTATTACAGGGGTGCGCGAGTAATTCTACACGCGATTGGGCTGGGTACGTGTATTACAGGGGTGCGCGAGTAATTCTACACGCGATTGGCCTGGGTACGTGTATTACAGGGGTGCGCGAGTAATTCTACACGCGATTGGCCTGGGTACGTGTGTTCCGGGGTGCCGTGAACTTTCACACGCGATTGGTTGAAATCCACGTGTGTTCTGTCATCACGTGCAATGAGGGATACACCCTCGCACGTCACGTCACAGACGCGCTCACGCGCTGAGGGCCTTTGGTCCAATGAAAATGCGTATGCGTGCAGACGCGCTTACGCGCTAAGGGCCTTTCCTCGAATTACACGCTGACGTGCAGATTTTTCACGTGCCAAATCACTCCGTATCAAGCTGGCCACGCGAATACACACGGAAGACCACGCTCCTGCCCAGAAGGCCGAATCACTGCCCCCCAGTGCCCCGAGCAGCCTCCCACGTGCCATCTGCTGCTGCCTGCCTGCCTGCCTGCCTGCTGCCACCGTGCCCTGCCATTTGGTGCCTGCACATCAGCCATCTGCAGGGGTCCAGTTGCTGTGTCCACCCCTGCTGGAACAGTAGACTCCCGACTGGGATACCATCGCTCCACAGCCCAGCCCCAGGACCCAGTTGCCCACCCACGCCTGCCTCGGGGGTCGCCATGTCGGGGCAAGCACCATCTGAGACCAGTGGCGACCCCCAGCCAGAGAGGCAGAGGGCCACCAGCTTCAGTGAGAAGGAAGTTGGTGTCCTGGTGGAGCATGTCCTGGGGCATTATGATGCCCTCTTCGGAAGACCACGCGCCAACAAGGAAGGACGGGAGAGGATCTGGGACGATGTAGTGGTTGCCATCAACGCGGAGGGGGTGGCAACCCGCGACATCAAGCACATCAAGAAGCGCTGGGAGGACTTGAGGTCCAGGACCCTCAATAAGGCCCGGCGCCTCGCGGAGGGGGGCCGGGCACGCCTGAGTGACATCCAGATGAGGGTCCTGGAACGCGTAGACCCAGCGCTCCACGCCCAGATCCTTCGGAGGCAGACCCATCTGGAGTTGGCCGGTAAGTGGCCAAGCATTGCTGTGTGAGACAGGGCATGTTGCAGTGTGCTGGTTGTCTGATACCTGCCTGTATGTGTGACATAGGCCATGTACGTATGTGTGTGTGCAGGGACATCATGGTCAGGCATGTGAGTACAGTGATGTGTTCTATTGCAACATGGGGGGCTCTGTGCGGAATGGACACATGGAAGCATGGCAGTCTCTGTTCCTGGACATGGGTGGGGGTGAGGGATGGGTGCTGGTCCCATGTACACGTATGGTGTCCATGTGTGTGTGTCTGACCTGCGTGTCTGTGACTTGTAAATGCCATGGATGCATGACACATGTCTGTGACAATGTTCAGATTCACTGATGCAGCCTAGTCATCCTTGTATCCACTGCGTCTGTGGTGTACGAGGCCAGATGGATGGAACTACGGTGAGGTGTGTGCATGTGATGGCAAGACCCATGATGCATGTGAGTTTAAAACCAACATTGTATGAATCATGAGTCCCTTGGTCATGTATGCCAATGTCCATGGCATGCGCCATGCCTGTTACTGTATGTGTTTTGCCTGCACTGACCCATGTGTTGTGGAGGGACATGATGGAAGTGATGTATGACAGTGCCACTTCCTGTCTAGGGGACCATTGTACAGTACCCTGATGCTTGTGTTCTATGTCTCCCTCTACACAGTGGCAAGTGAAGAAGAGGGCGGAGAAGGCGCTGTGGAGCAGAGCGGCGGGGATGCCGCCACGGCTGCAGCGGAAGGGGTGGGTGAGCCCCCACAGGGGCTTGCACCGGCGGAAGACGGCGTGGAGACATCCAGGTTGGTGGTTTCCACAGAGGGGGAGGAGGCCGCTACTGAGCCACACATGGGGCCTGGTGGGGGCATCCCCGCTGGTGCAAGTGGTGCAGTCCAGGGCCAGGGGCAGGAGGCAGCACAGGTCGCCGTGGAGGTGCCTGTGCATGTCACTGTCCCTGACACTGTGACTGCACCACCATGCACCAGCAGGGATGCCCCATCCCAGGCCCGTCCGCAGGTAGGGGAGATGTCCATGTCATCTGACACTCCTCTACCTGCGGACGAGGGGACCCCTGGCCGTGTGGAGAGGGTCCTGATTGGTGTCGCGTTGCGCACGGCTGGCATTCGTGATGAGGTGCATGCTTCCCGGGAGGAGCATGCACATCATCACGAAGAGCACCGTGCGTACGTGAACCATTTGGGAGCTGCCATGGTCGGGGGTTTCCTACATGTGTGTGGCCTTCTGGCGACCCTCTCCTCCTCTGTGGGGGCTATGCGCCAGTCGTGCTCCATGCCGTCTTCCGGCCCAGATGCCACCAGGGCCCCCTGTGGACCTGCCCCGACCAACGCAGCCAGCTCGGTGGGGACCCCATCCCTGCCACAGTCGGGAGTCGAAGGTCCAGCAGGGGTGGACACACCAGCAACTGTCCCCCTGCAGATGGAGGATGTGCCGGCATCATCTGGCAGCGCACGTGCACGACGGCATCGGTGGATTCCATCAGCCTGGATGCCGTCATGCTGGCAGAGGCAGTGGCGTCGGAGGCAGCAGCAGGCTCGACGTGGGAGGCATCATGGCTCGGGGCCATCAAGATCAGAGGGGCAGGCATCGGCCGGAGGGCAGGAGAACCCTGGATGGCAGTGTCTTCCGTGTGGGAGCAGTTGGTCCAGCGGATAGGTGCGGAGCGGCAGCGGGCGGAAGAGGAGCGGCTCACCATGGTCAGGGCGGAGTCCTCCATGCGTCGGGCGTTGAGGCGGGCTGAGTGCCTCGAGGAAGCTCGCAGGGAGTTTGAGGTGGACACGGGGTTGACCCTGCGAGACCTCGGGGCCAGGACAGAGTCCCGCCTCCAAGACATCGACATGGAGTTCGATGATGCCCTGGCCGGCAACATCACAGAGTGAGCCGCAGGACTTGCCCGCTGCCATTGTATATAGTTATATAGTTAGTGGTAGGTTTCCTTTGAATTTTTTTTTTTTATTTGGTTGCGATTGGACAATGCGCCACTTTTTTGTATATAGTTCAGTTTTTAGTTAGTTGACATAGTTAGGTTTCATTTGGTTGGGCTCATGGACCCGGGATTGTCTTGTAAATGGTTCTTCTATGGATTTTTTGATTTTTTTGATTTTTTTCATGGACATTCATCTTCTTTTTGTTGTTTTTCTTTGTGGTTTTTCTCATTTCATTTCCATTCTAGTTGATTTTCAATACATTTTTACTTTCATCCTTCAATGTGTCGTATCATCTCATTGCTTTCATGCATGTCATGTTGGGTGTTTTAACATTCACTTGCAGCCATTGTGTGTGACAGACATGTGTTCATTTGCATTATTTACATTGGGTGTGTAACATGTAATTGCCTTTGATATGTGGGTGGATGTGATAGTTGGTTGGGCCTTTTGGCAGGGGAGGATGGCCATTACGGACATGATTGGGGATTGTTGGGACCCAGGTGCAGGGGGGCATGGATGGGACATGGGCGAGGGCCTGGTGGAGGGTGCCCCGCAATGCTGGGGGGTGGGGGTGGTGGGGAACATGAGTTGGACATGGGTGGGGGCCTGCTGGCAGGTGCCCCACAGTGCTGGGGGGTGGGAGTGGTGGGGAACATGAGTTGGACATGGGTGGGGGCCTGCTGGCAGGTGCCCCACAGTGCTGGGGGGTGGGGTGCAGGGGGACATGAGTGGGGGCCTGCTGGGGGGTGGGGGTGCAGGGGGACATGAGTGGGGGCCTGCTGGGGGGTGGGGGTGCAGGGGGACATGAGTGGGACATGGTTGGGGGCCTGCTGGCAGGTGCCCCACAGTGCTGGGGGGTGGGGTGCAGGGGGACATGAGTGGGACATGGTTGGGGGCCTGCTGGCAGGTGCCCCACAGTGCTGGGGGGTGGGGTGCAGGGGGACATGAGTGGGACATGGTTGGGGGCCTGCTGGCAGGTGCCCCACAGTGCTGGGGGGTGGGGGTGCAGGGGGACATGTGGCTTGGCTGGGGGGCATGCCCATGGTGGATGGGCTGCCTGCGGGACATGACCAGGGGTGCAGGCTAGTCCCCTGTGGTGTGGGCTGCCTGCAGAGGTCGTGGAGGGGGTAGAGGGGAGACCTGGGAGGACCCACACTGGCAATTCACCTCTTCAACTTCCCGCACACCCACGTAATACACTGCCCCACTCGCACAGGCCCAATCGCGTGTAGGATTTCTCGCGCACCCCTGTAATACACGTACCCAGGCCAATCGCGTGTAGCATTTCTCGCGCACCCCTGAAATCCACGTACCCAGCCCATTCGCGTGTAGATTTTCTCGCGCACCCCTGAAATACACGTACCCAGCCCATTCGCGTGTAGATTTTCTCGCGCACCCCTGTAATACACGTACCCAGCCCATTCGCGTGTAGCATTTCTCGCGCACCCCCGGAATCCACGTACCCAGCCCATTCGCGTGTAGATTTTCTCACGCACCCCTGAAATACACGTACCCTGCTGAAATCGCGTGTGGAACTTCACGCGCACCCCTGAAATACACGCGCCCAGGCTATTCGCGTGTGGAACTTCACGCGCACCCCCGGAATCCACGTACCCAGCCCATTCGCGTGTAGATTTTCTCGCGCACCCCTGAAATACACGTACCCTGCTGAAATCGCGTGTGGAACTTCACGCGCACCCCTGAAATACACGCGCCCAGGCTATTTGCGTGTGGAACTTCACGCGCACCCCCGGAATACACGTACCCAGCCCATTCGCGTGTAGATTTTCTCGCGCACCCCTGTAATACACGTACCCAGCCCATTCGCGTGTGGAACTTCACGCGCACCCCTGAAATACACGTACCCAGGCCAATCGCGTGTAGAATTTCTCGCGCACCCCCGAGATACACGTACCCCGCTCAATCGCGTGTGTCACTTCCCGCGCTCCCCAGAAATAAGCGTAGCCCGCTCCCCCAGGCCCGATCGCGTGAGAAAGTTCACGCGCACCCCTGAAATACACGTAGCCCGCTCCCCCAGGCCCGATCGCGTGAGAAAGTTCACGCGAACCCCTGAAATACACGTAGCCCGCTCCCCCAGGCCCGATCGCGTGAAGAAGTTCACGCGCACCCCTGAAATACACATAGCCCGCTCCCCCAGGCCCGATCGCGTGAGAAAGTTCACGCGAACCCCTGAAATACACGTAGCCCGCTCCCCCAGGCCCGATCGCGTGTGAAAGTTCACGCGAACCCCTGAAATACACGTAGCCCGCTCCCCCAGGCCCGATCGCGTGAGAAAGTTCACGCGAACCCCTGAAATACACGTATCCCGCTCAATCGCGTGTGTAACTTCCCGCGCACCCCTGAAATACACGCGCCTAGGCTATTCGCGTGTGGAACTTCACGCGCACCCCCGGAATACACGTACCCAGCCCATTCGCGTGTAGATTTTCTCGCGCACCCCTGTAATACACGTACCCAGCCCATTCGCGTGTAGCATTTCTCGCGCACCCCTGAAATCCATGTACCCAGCCCATTCGCGTGTAGATTTTCTCGCGCACCCCTGAAATACACGTACCCTGCTGAAATCGCGTGTGGAACTTCACGCGCACCCCTGAAATACACGCGCCCAGGCTATTCGCGTGTGGAACTTCACGCGCACCCCCGGAATCCACGTACCCAGCCCATTCGCGTGTAGATTTTCTCGCGCACCCCTGAAATACACGTACCCTGCTGAAATCGCGTGTGGAACTTCACGCGCACCCCTGAAATACACGCGCCCAGGCTATTCGCGTGTGGAACTTCACGCGCACCCCCGGAATACACGTACCCAGCCCATTCGCGTGTAGATTTTCTCGCGCACCCCTGTAATACACGTACCCAGCCCATTCGCGTGTGGAACTTCACGCGCACCCCTGAAATACACGTACCCAGGCCAATCGCGTGTAGAATTTCTCGCGCACCCCCGAGATACACGTACCCCGCTCAATCGCGTGTGTCACTTCCCGCGCTCCCCAGAAATAAGCGTAGCCCGCTCCCCCAGGCCCGATCGCGTGAGAAAGTTCACGCGCACCCCTGAAATACACATAGCCCGCTCCCCCAGGCCCGATCGCGTGAGAAAGTTCACACGAACCCCTGAAATACACGTAGCCCGCTCCCCCAGGCCCGATCGCGTGAAGAAGTTCACGCGCACCCCTGAAATACACGTAGCCCGCTCCCCCAGGCCCGATCGCGTGAGAAAGTTCACGCGAACCCCTGAAATACACGTAGCCCGCTCCCCCAGGCCCGATCGCGTGTGAAAGTTCACGCGAACCCCTGAAATACACGTAGCCCGCTCCCCCAGGCCCGATCGCGTGAGAAAGTTCACGCGAACCCCTGAAATACACGTAGCCCGCTCCCCCAGGCCCGATCGCGTGAGAAAGTTCACGCGAACCCCTGAAATACACATAGCCCGCTCCCCCAGGCCCGATCGCGTGAGGAAGTTCACGCGAACCCCTGAAATACACGTATCCCGCTCAATCGCGTGTGTAACTTCCCGCGCAACCCCGAAATACACGTGCCCCGCTCGCACAATTGCTGTATGTTGCCACTTTTGTAATGCGCAGGGACGCAACCGCCTGCCTTCGTGTGGCGGACGTGTATCGGCTTGTGCGTGTCTTTCACTGTGCGTGGCTTTGCCCTATTCGGTTCCATGAATACGTGTGGTTCGGGTGCGTGTGGGCGTTCCCTCTGCTTCCCTGCAGTACATCCCCAGTTACGCCCTTGTTTTCGCAAGTTGTTCCCCATTCCGCGTGTTACGCCCTGTGTTCCGCCCACTTTCTAGTGTATGCGCAGAGGTTGTGCGCTTTCACTGTGCGCGTCGCGCACGTCTTTCGGGATGTTGCAGTGACGTGTGCGCCATGCACGGGTTTGGCGCACATCCCGAGGAAGACACGCGCAGGGACTTCCATGTATCGCACCTCCTTGCGCCTGCTTGCGCGTAGATTTTCGGCGCACGTTTGTTCCATGAATCGGCCCCATAATGTTTCCACTACCACCCACTCTGTATCCCTGATGTGACCAGATGTTATCACCTTGCGTCCTCTATACCACAATAGCCCCATGATGTTTCCACTCCTTCTGCCCCCTCTGTCTTAACATCTCATCTTCACTACCACCTTCTCATATTGATCTTGCTAATTCCTTCTGCAACCCGAATCTTAGCACCTTTTCTTTCAAGCTCTCACCACTGCCTGCTACTCTCCACTCCTGTCACCCCTGCAAGCCCCTCTGTCTCTTTAGCTTCTGCTATCTTCAACTCTGTAATTTCCAGCTACCTACACACTTCAGCGTCCTACTCCTCCAACCCACACTGGCTGAATAGTGTATCTGCCTTTTCTAGGGCTCTTCCTAGTTCTTATAGGTTGGGCATATGATGCAGGTCTGCACCTGAATCTGAGTCTTGTAATTGAGGCAGGGTTGGGATTGGTTTGTGCTCCTGTTACACTGGGCCTCACTTTGGTTTTACAGGCCTAGGCCAAGCCTTCATCTGGTCCGTTCACCCTCTTCGATTGCATTCTCCCTTCTCTAGGGCTGCGTCTGCATGGCCTATGCCTGCTGTTCCCTCAGTATGTGGTTTATATGCTGGGAACATTCTTAGTAAGGTGTTTAAACTCTCTGAATATTTGCAGAATGTTGTGCCCTTGTGGATTTGCAACATTGTATCTTGAATGAGGGAGCTCTCTGCAGGGGAACAATGAATTGTTTCTTTTTTATTACATGTGGTTAAATCTGTGGTTGAGAAACTGAGCTGGCAACATGGTCTGAGAGTAGTTGTATGGAGTTTGCATGCAGTGAAACCCGTTAATGGAACAGAATATGAAGCATGGGTCTCTGGAGCTGCTGGAGCATCTCACTGCAGCTCGACAATGACTTCTCTGAAACCTTGTGTTGAACTGTAACAGTATCAGAACAGATCCTCCTAGCATTGGGGAATGAAATTGACTCTGGATGAAGAGAAGTCACTGTTTCTGCCTTCTAGGGTTTTGGGTATGCTTGGAGAGAGTTGTAGCCTCTCTCCTCTCTGATGAGTGGATCAGGTTATTGTGGCTGTCCTTGGCTGAATTACAAGGGGCCTTGCATGTGTCAAGGCTAGTCAGACTGTCCCGTAGTGGCCTACTAGAGTACAAAGAAGGGTCAAGGCTACCTGTGATTACCTGCACTGGGTTACAGTGATTGCCTCTGTCCTGTGATGGGGTCCAAGGGAGGATGACCAGTGGATCATCAACACACTGACCCAGAGCCAACATCCACTGGCTCTGTGTAGCACCTGCCCCCCCTGAGCCACCTCCTTAATATTCCCTTGGAATAAGGCAGGGGACTTCATCACACCCACTGCTCCATTGTAATAAGTTGGAGTTTTTTATTTAATTAGCATTGAGCTTATGGCCCTTTAGGAACCTGTCATGCACCGCCCTTGGAAGGGTTGGAATCAGTGGAAGTACCTGTAAAATGGTGCTTCAGTTTCATCTAATCTAGCGGTCTAGTCTCCTACCAATATGGCTGCTGCCTCTATATGTGTGGGCGGAACCCTAGGATCCCTGCGTTGTACCCGTCTCTTTGGGAATACGCTTGCAGGATCTCTGTTCCTAGAGTTCCAGCGTTCCTTGTTGCCTTCTGCTTCCAGCCCTGCCTGCTCCGGTTCACTGCCTGAGCCCTTCCTCGACCTTTCTTTGCCTTCGTGATTAGCGTCACTAAAAGGCACCCTACAGTCTTCAGCTGATTCCGGCGCTACTCCTATATTTGATAATGAGTGTAAGAGCGGCAGAGGCAGAGATCTATGACCCTCAGACTGGAGAGGGAAAAAACTGCAAGTATATGAATAGACCTTATTGTTCTCCGCGCTCTAACAGAAAACAAACTTATTCAGTCGGCAATTGTTCCAAATGTACAGTTTGTGCATATTTCAAACAAAAGGAGTCTTATTACACAGCGGACGTATTACGTCCACGGCACGTACTTAATACGCTTTAACTTCCGGGTCAAAAATTAAGTATAGGCGAGCACATATAGATATACAATACAGTTCAAACAAATAACCACATGTGTATAATGTTAACCAGAACTTCTCGGAACGTACGACTCCCAAGACACTCATATATGCCTCCTTTTTCGTCTATATTTTCTTTTATATTTAGTGTCAACACAGAAAGAATCTGATGAGCTATATCGCTACCTATCAACCGCGAATCCTCCATTTAAAACACAAACACCATCCGGCAGAACATGTAAGTTTAAAAACTTTCTATGTCACTGTAGCAATATGCTTTCAAAACATGTCCTGAAGGTCCTATCTCATTTCTTTTAAAACGATTTTTATTTAACACTTTTTGTCTTTCTGATACTAGGTACCAATGCTTAAGTTTTATTGATCAACACAGAGAGTGATCTGTGCTATTTTTGGAATTAATTTTGTAACCCCTGAAGAACCGCAGAATAGAAGGCGGGGAAACACGTGTCGGGTTCAAGCTAGATGTAATGAATTGCTAACCAATTACATCCAAATGGAATTATGTTAACAGAAAGAGAATGGATTGAATGAATGAATTCAACTCAAGAAACCCCTCTCAAGTTGATATTTGGAATAAACCAGGGCTAAGTTACCCACATATTTTTGTGTCCTTCTTACCAACTTTCTGATCTCTATTTATGTTTGAAATATGCACAAACTGTACATTTGGAACAATTGTCGACTGAATAAGTTTGTTTTCTGTTAGAGCGCGGAGCACAATAAGGTCTATTCATATACTCGCCTTCGTGATTAGGTCTTATCCTTTCTGTCTTTTCTTTGCCCGCACCTCGGGGGGCTCTGTTTGTTTACCTGCACCCTTGCAGCATTTAGTTTACTTTCCCTCAGTCTTCTTGTCTTTTTCGCTTGTCCTATCTTTTCACCCGTGTCCCTTTTGGTGCGGTTTCTACCTATCCTGAATTCTTCCCTTTATTCCTCTTAAGGGAACCGCTCTCACTTTTCTTTACACCGCGTTCCACGCAGTCTTCACCCTTTTATCTTGCAGCGCCCTCGCTACGTTTCAGTCTTTCGGTTTCTTCCTGTCTTCACTATTTACTACTCAGGGTGTTATATTAAGCTCTGCATGTCTTTCATTTCACCTTACTCACATTGGGTTATATCTGTCTGTCTACACTATTTAGGCTCTGTGTTTCCTGATATCGCTCTCTAGCCTCATACAGTAGAGCGTCTTTTCTTCATCCTGCATTGGTGTTTTAAAAGCCACTGTTCCGGAGGTTTTAAGCCCTCAAAGGAAAATCTAACTGCTATCCTTCAGGGGAGTTTTCTACTGTGTGTCCAAGAAGGGAGCTTCCGTTCTGCCTCCCGGCTATCCTTCAAGGGGGTTTTCTACTGTTTGTGAAAGAAGGGAGCCTCCGCTCCACTGTGACTTTGTGCGACAGGTTTTGGCTGTATACCACAGCAGAACCATCCTCGTCAAGCAAGATAAGATCAAGGAGGACTCTGAACTGCTGAAATCCAGGGTTTTTTATGCCACAGAGGCTTTTCCCCTGTATTTTGGGGGCATGCTCCTCGGAGTTCCCCTAGACTTGGGTAAATCTTCAGGCCAAGGTGGCCTCCGAGGGAGCTCGTCCCTATCTTCATCAGAAGAAAGAGAAGAAGGTTAAGGAACCTCGGAAATCACGTCAAAAGAAGGAATCCAAAGCCCAAGACATCTCAGTGGAGGACACAGGTGAGGAGGAAGCACGGGAGGGATCCCCAGGGCTTGACAGAACGTGCATGTAATGGATGGGTTCAAAGAATAACTCTGAGTCCAAATAACCAAACCAACTCAGGAAGATGGCAAAGTACTGTTTTATTAACAATTATCTAAAACAGGGAGTTACAATGAACATCAATGACCTTTTTACACAACATAGACTATATACTAAAAATTCATCAGAGATGACGTCATTCTACGTGGCAAATAATGAAAAACCTACTGGAGATCAGGGTAGGCTTAAGAGGAACATCTAAGTAAACATTATATAGGAACTAGGATTGCAATTGGCTGCCGCCTGTCAGGTGGACAATACATGCCTACCTATAAAACATGTAATCTTTAAAACCATTAGATACATGGTTTTTCATTGGTCTTCAAACTATGAGGTCCTTCGTTATATGGACGACTACAATTGGTTGATACGCTTGTGCCATGTGTGGACAGCACGGTAGCCCAGACCTAGTTGCAAGGAGATGGGCCTGATTCTAACTCCCGACCCAATTAGCCCAGAATCTCTCATCACCCAAACCTTCTGCCATGAAGATTGTCTTTGAACTTGGCCTTGCAAAGTATCCTTGTCTCTGGGTTTACATGGCAGTGCAGGCATTCACTATAGTGTTCTGGGGCTCCAAGTTCGACTCTATTTTCATACTTGGATCACGTGACAGGAGACCACTATTTTGGTCCATTTTGCAGGTCTTAAATGTTCTAAAGGAATAAAACTTGGAACTCTTGGTGTTCTTTCTCAGTACCTTAAAAAGGTATGATTAATCCTTCGCACGTTCAATCCTTTCCAGAATAAATAGCCGACCTTGGCTGCTTCAGTCTTGACTCCAGGTCAGACAACCTCACCATGCAGCTCCACGATTTCAGCTTATTCTTGCTGCAATACAATTCTCCCTTTCTTCTTCATGGTTCCTGGCTTACTCAAATGTATGATACCAATGTCCAGCTCCCATACAATGGCGGCTCTGACTGCATTCTATTCACTACATACAGCTAGCTTCTATGATGACTTAGTCTACCTTGCGTTTCTCGTCTGTACAATTATTGAACGGTTGATTCTCTTCAGTACTTCGTGCACGTGTAATCTTCTTTTTCAAATTAAAAAGTTCAATTGACTCTTGACTTCATCATTAGTTTCTGTAGGATCCATACATCCTCTTCAGCCAATGTCCTGTAATGTCGTTCATACTCTCTTATGACATCACAGACTTCTTTCATTGCTCTTTTTCATGTTCCTTCAGGGAGTTCCTCCTCAGATTATTGTCTCTTCGGGGATACATTGGATAGGGTTGTCTGAATGGGTACCTTCTTTTGAATATACACTGCAGTATTAGCACAACTGCTGGTGTCAAACACAGCAAGATCTCAGGCTTCCAGCATATAGGAGGTGGGGGGCGGGATTTCCTGCAGAGGCATTCAGCTGCTCCTCTACAGTATCATTCAAATTATCATATTGTTATACAATAGCTTGATTTCTGAGTTCAGAACCTCTTTATATCTTTAGCATTTGTCAGTGGAGGGCAGATAGAATGTAATAATGTTTTCAGGGATTCAGTACACTTTGCAGGGTATCCATTATTTAGCTATAGATAAGTTCTACTTTAACCACCTTTGAGAAAATCATTCTACTCAATTTTCACTAACATGCTGATGGAACACTTTTGTCGAAATACGAAAGTATTATGAATTAAAATTAATGTCTGGCGATGATTAATTACCACTTGTCAGATCAATGTCTTAAATTCTTACATAATGAAGTGTATTAAAATATAGAAACATATACTTATCCAGGACCTTCCTAGATTATTCCTAGCAATCACTCTGGGCACACTGACAATGAAACGCGCCTAGCTTGAGTCCAGCCTTCTGAAACAATGGACTTAAGATAGTTTAGTCATTACATCAACTGAATCTTATTTGCAAAAGAGCTGAAGTGTTAAAATACTAAAGAGTTAAATCGTTAGAGTATTAGAGAATTAAAAGAGTAATATGCATAAACATGCAATTACCAACAACCTAACCTTACTGAAAAATTGCCCAGGACATAATTATCTTAGCCGTAAAAAATGTGCTAATGTGTACACTATCAATAACCTACGCTGATTTTATTTGAGAGCCCAGGGACTGCTGAGGCCCTTTCTGTCTCCCATGAATCTTCATTTTTAGAGCCGCAAGTTCACTCTCAGTTGAAATAATCATAGTGCGATTATTTTCACTTAATGTTCAATACAATAGTACTGAGATACTGAAGAGGGATTCAGCATCCTGCCACCCCCCACAACCCCCTACTATATTCATTACAAGACGATAAGCCAGGAAACACTGCAATCATCCATTCTATTTCAGACAAATTCCTAACGGGCCAATGATTGATAAGTACATTGAGAGGTAGCCCCTCAGCCAGCTATACAGACCAGGAGCAGTACAGATCTATCCATGTGTGGATGAAGAGCTGCAGGCCATGGTCAGAGACACCTATATGGACAGTTTGCACTAAAACACCAGGAAGCCACGTTGCTGACGTCATTAGAGACATCACGACACAGCAGCGTTAGACATGAAGCACACGTGCAATCTGCACTTTGGGACACAAACACACACTTGAATACATGAAGAACAAGAGCCTACAGTTCTATAGTTAGGGGACAGATATATATACATACTGTCATTGCTTTTATTATTTTCGCCATTAGCCAAATGCAGCAATGCAGAAACCGCAAGGCACAAGAGATCCTGAGCAAAGCTTGCAGAGGCTTAAATGTGAATAACCGTATGGAACTGCAGGAGGACCTATGGGACCTGACAGAGCCAAGTGTGACTACCCTATGGAAAATGTAGTATAGCATGGACACTGTAGAAAACCGCATTATAAGGTTTCTGAAAATTACAGCAGGCTTCTGGCCTCTGAGCAAGAGACGAGCTGAGCTGATTCATGCTGAATAGAGAGCAAGACATGTGAGACATGACCTACAGCCAAGGCCAAGAGATATGGATGACATTCCAATCCCCAGACGACAAGGGACCAGCTGCAGAAAATACAAATAAATCCTGATAATTCAGAGCTGCAGGGCTCAAATTTGTGGTCTCTGAACACGTGACGCAGCCGAAGCAGACAATAGAGAGTGATCAGCGGTGGGAAAGGAGAGCCAGTCCCAGGCAGCCAGACACAGACTGCAACAAGTATGCAACATTATGCAACAAGTGTTGTGCTGGACAGGAGAGCATTTGCATACAGCAAAGGTGGTGCACACAAGTTATAATACAGACACCTAATCGTTCTCATCACCTTGAAAAGGTACACAGTACGCTGAGAACCATTTTGGGTCCCAGGCCTGGGGATGTCAGCTCTAGCCAATCACAGCTTAGTACCCCAGGGGTGGGTAGCAATGGGCAATAACCAATGATAAGTCAACAACACTGCAGCAATGTTATAGCTAGTGAATTGAGGATCGAACAGGCCAGCCACCCGACATGCGAGGGCCAGTAGAATAACATCTATAGTGTATTGCATAGGTTATAGAATGCTCAGTATCCAATCACCCGGCACAGTAGGTTTTCTGGAGAAGGGTACAGGTTGTGACAAAGTGCTGATGCCATTTGAGGGTAAAACCAGCCTGCAAGCCGAGGAAGAGCGAGATGTGCATGAATATTATCTGTTCCTGTGCTGATCGCTGTTGGTTTTGTCTGTAATAAACTGCAGTTTGAACTTGCCGTTGCCGGAGTCCTCTGTTTATCCTGGGGGAGGGTGTTGGGCTCTCCAAGTCCGCAAACTTCCAGTGTCCCTCTGGCATACCTGGGAGGTCTCCCAAACAAGTTGGTAGCAGAGTGGATGGTTGGCTGTGCAAGCCCGGCACCAGGTCTTCTCCTCTGCCGCAGAACCTGAGAGGCTGCGGGACCTTTGCATATTTCGAGAAGACAGGAAGCGCGTGCCTGTGGAAAGGACATGCAGAGCTAGTTGGAAATCATTATGCCAAAGTCAGCGAGGAGTCCAAGCAGACCAGGACAGGGAAGGGAGCACCTTCTGGAGGAGTCGGCAGCCGAGCAGTGCCAGCAGACCACACAGTGTAAGTATTGACAAAGTCTAACGGCAACTGTAGGTGTGACGGACGGCATTAAATATTATGGGGTGTTGTTTAGCATCGTTGAGTAGTGTCAAAGTATTGTTTAGCATTGTCAAAGGTAGCAGGGACAGGAGTGGAGGTAGATGTCCATTTTCTAAGTTTAGGGCACATTTGGTTTTAGAGGTAAACGGTTCTGGTGAACAACCTAGACTATTGACTCGAGGATACAGATGACAGAAGATATGTAAATAGTGGTTTTCCTGTGGCTCCTGTGGCTTAGGTGTTTTAGCTCGGGTCATAGATGACAGTATCCCTGTAAGGGTTAGCAAGAGTGCTGGCCTAGATTGCGGAAGATGACTCGACTGGTTAAGTCTCCTGCAGTGAGACGTTTAGCACGCTAGGCAACGCAGACGGTACAGTTTGATCACAAGAGAATATTGGTATGCTCTGCCTGGAGGCAGGAAGACAGCTGTGGGGTTTTTGCGTGGTTTGGGAGTAACTGGCTATTACAGTGTGCATGGAGTATTTGATTTTTCTTACCACTACCTTGTTTAGTAAACTGGTGATGTCACCCATAGGGTTGCATATAGGACACAGGGAGCATCAGACGGTGAGGAGCTACTATTGGAAACCTGGGATTGACAAACAAGGTGAACAAGTGGTGGTGCACGGGCGGGGCATGCGCAAGATTGTGGGTGTGCCTGAGGAGGCAGTGATTGTGAAGGGCGAGTGGTGCACGGAGCATGCCTGATAAGTTGTGGAGCCAGAGAGGCTTGTAGAAACCAAAAAGTATTATCATTATATTGTACCTTTTTCCCTAAACAGTGGATTGTTGAAACCCTCGACTTGAGGTTAGGTGAAGGCACGAAACATGTATCAAGGGGAATGCAGAGGGGACACGCCCTTTCAGCACTTGTGTAAGACACTCCCGTCCTATCGGGAGAAGATTTGCAAATATAGCATAGAATGTTCCAAAGGTACTGAGGGAAACCACGTGGAAGTTTTTCCAAAGATGTGCAGCAATCACTATTGACACACATACAGGGTACCTATAAGGGGAAGAAGTTAACAAAACGCATTGCCATATTTGAATTGTGGTGCATGTTTTAGGAGGGCAGGGGGGCACAGCGAGGAATCTGTGGATTCTGGGCCAGCAGGAGGTGAAGGAGCGGGGGGCTCATCCCTCCGCTCCTCCCCATGTCCCTCTGAGTGTAGCATCTGATGACACAGATGATGCGCAAGGGATGTACCCCATACAGGAATTAAGACCAGCAGAGGGGTACTCAAATCCGACATATAAGCCATCACCCTATACAAAGGAGGGCAGGCCGAGAGGCGCAGGGCAGCAAGCCAGCGAAAGAGAAACAAGCGGTGAAGCGCAGAAGGGCGCAAAGGAGGGGCTCGGAGCATAGCCACAAACTAGCGGATAGGAGGGCAGATACTTTTGAAGCTGGAAGGGAAAACATATGGGGCGGCAGAAGGGGTGACTAAGGCCATGGAGGGTCTGAAGGGAAGCAGTGAAGCATTAGATTCGGCAGAGATAATGGATGAGACAGACAAGAGGAAGAAAGAACAGGAGGAGAGATTAGAACGAGAACACAGGGAAAGGAGAAGAGAAGCTGGACAGGGAGGATAGGGAACAAAGGAGAGAGGAAGAGAAGGAGCGCATGGAAAGGGAGAGAGAGGAGAGGATTGAAAGGGACCTCAAGGAAAGGAAAAAAGAAGAGTGGGAGCAGCAGGATAGAAAGCCAAGGGAAGTGGAAGAGATCGAGAGGCGAAGGGAAGTAGCAGAGCGGGAAAAACATAAGTTGGCTGAGAGGGAACAGAGTAAGTTACTGTTGGATAGACTGGCAAGAGAACGAGCATGACGAGAGGAGGACGAGTGAGCAATAAGGGTGGTAAAGACACAAGGAGAAATAGGTAGGGGAAAAGACAGACTGGAGGAGGACAAATCGACAGAACCAGATAGTACAAGGTCACGGGGCAGGAGCACAACATAGAGAGACAGTGCAGGCCTATGGGCCTGGGGGGAGGAAGTAGATACAACTTAAGGGACATTGACCTTAGCATGAAACCCAAAGTGGACTCGACATCAAGTTGACTGGGTTTTGCAGATGATTTTTGTAGTAACATGGACACATGGTTTGACAATGAAGACAGGAACAGCAGGGATAAAAGGGGGGAGCCATTCCGACCCCAGTCAACGGGGACAGACAATTGGGTGTCATGGGAGTTTGAGACGCACACAGGGGGAGAAGGAGGGAGCAGCTCGAATGAGCTGGCACAACTGGCAACAGACTTACACACCCTGCATGACACCACTACATATCTCGATAGACTTAGAGAACTCACAGGATGAAGGAAAAGGGAGACATCAATGGCCTGTTCAAGGGGAAGGTAAACAAGGGTAAATGACAATAGTATCCGGGCACCCATACTAGAACCATTGGATGTATGCGCTATGTTCAGGCATTGAAAACGAGAGAGGGGACAGACAGGTTATACTGACTAGAAGAATGCATGAGGAGGAGGAGGAGGAGGGATTCATGCAAATGCCCTTATTAGAGAAAGGAGGAGTAGATGAAATGTAGGCTGCCCTCATTGATTGCAGGGGCTGGTAAATGGATTTATGAAATGGAGAAGATGACAGCGGGAAATAGGCTAGCTGTGGGGGATGTAAAGGGACTCCTAGTGTCGGTTTTAGGGGATGCAGCTGATGACGTATGGAAAAGGACGGGGTATTCGGGGAGATGACACAGAACACGGCACATGATCGTTCGCCGTTTGCAAATTGCAGAGTGGCTGTATGGCAAGCACTAAGGACACAATACCCAGATACATCTGACATTGGGGTGATTACATCATGGAAAATAAGGGAAGACGAAGACTCTGTGCAGTACATTCAGGAGATTGTAGAGCTTTGGCACCTTGAAACTCGAGAGCCATGGGACAAAACTGTAGCAATATTTTATCACATTCTAGTACAGGTGTTACCAGAGTCTGTCCAGAAAGGTTTAAGGAAGATGATAGGAATGGAAGCAGAAGATTAAGAAAAACGCGAAGCACAGGAAGATAGCAAAATTGGTATAGAAAAAACAATCGAAGTATGCGATGGAAGGGACGGTACTAACCAGCCCCACCCCACAGGGACAGCAGTTGCAGCAGCAGCTGCAACCACAGCAGTTTGCACTGCCCACAAGGGGAGGGTTCATGGGGTAGGGATATGAGCAGCAAGGGTTCAGAGGAAGAGGGGTCCAACAGAGAGGGTGCGGTTTGGACCACAGATGCATCATAACCAAGGGGGCTCTCCAGGAGGGTTTTAGGGATATGGGCAGCAGATGCAAGGCCCAGGGGATTGTTCAGGGGGTTTTCAAGGGCAAGGGAGGAAGCCACCACAGTGTTGGACGTGTGGGCAATTAGGACACATTTCAAGAGTGTGAAGGAGCAGGGGGATACAACAGAATTGGGGAGCACAGGGCCAACAGCCCTATCAAGGTGACCAGGACGATTAATATACACAGGAACAAGAACAGCAAGGACAGGTGCAGGGCATACATCAGCAGATGCTACAAGTACATGCACCACAGATGCCAGCACCAGTACCACAATATTTATAAGCACCACAGATCCGAGGGACCACACAGCAATTAGCACAAATACAGAACAATGACGCAGCAGCACACGTGGACTTAATGGCGGCAGTTCCCGTCAGACAACTGGAAAGAGTTACCATGGTGGGGAACAATCCCTTTACAGGGAATGGAATGTCCTTATACCCTCAATAGGACAACCCACAGACGAACTTGATGTGTCCCATCCTGTTGATCACACCCAACTCTGCGGAGGAACCTTGCATAATGGTGACAATAAGTGATAAAACATTTTCCTTTCTTGTGGACACAGGGTCGACTAGGTGCTGCATTAGGGAAGGAGCATTCACATTGTTAGGCGATGCCATGAACACTCAAGGATTCTCTGGGGCTCAGGAAGAGGTTCCTTTCACAGACAACATCTCACCATCTATAGGAGATCATGATCTATCACTGCCTTTTCATTACTCTCGACAGACACCTGCAAACATACTGGGACAAGACATTATGAGCAGACTGAACATGATGATCCCATTCGCAGACACAGGAATAGTGTGTTCTACCCCAGGAATACACATGCTCAATGTAAGACAGATTGTTCAAGCCTATTGTGGACGCACGGTTCAGCGAAGAGAGACTAGAAATAGAGATGGTGTTCGAGATGTGTGTGACTTACTGGCTAAGGATACACTACAGGGAAGTACCACAGAGGATGGCAATGGCGATGGTGGCACCACTCCCATTCTGGGAGGGGGACATGGCAAAGGTACCCAGCATCCTATGGAGAACAAGTCTCTATGATGTGGGTCACATAAAGAGCATAGGGGAGTGAAGACCAAGCTGAAGCCAGGAACAATTTTAACAAGGGTGAAACAGTACCCTCTAATTAAGGAGGCAGATGAGGGCATTTACGAGACAATCACAGTCCTGATTGAGAGAGGCATTCTTGTATCAGCAGAGTCCCCACGCAACACTGTGGTGTACCCACTGAGGAAGGAAAAGGGGGTTCATGGCACTTCATACAGGATTTAAGGCCTCTTAACCACATTGTAGAAGCAGAATATCCTTTAGTTGCAAATCCAGTGACAATTTTGTGCAGTATTCTGACGGAAGCTGCTTGCTTCATGGTCCTTGATTTGAAGAATGCATTCTTCTCAGTACCACTATACCCAGACTCACAAGACTTGACCAGCCATATGTAAAGAAACCAGAAGTGGAAACATACAAGACTTCCTCAGGGTTACTGCGAGTCACCATCTATCTTTAACAGAGTGAAACAGATGGACTTGAGCAATATACAGATGGAGAGCATGTACGTAGATGACATTTTGATTTGCAGCAAGACAGAAGATCAGTGTAGGCAGGACTCAGTACACATACTGACTGTGTTAGCTGACAAGGGATACAAGGTGGATAAGGACAAATTATAGTACTGTCAGAAGGAGAAGCTATACATTGGACGGAAAATATGTTAATGTTAATGTTAATGTTAATGTTAAAGGACATTTGTACAGCGCACTATCACCACTGGAGTGGTCCCCTGGCACTTTGGCGGCTCTGAAAGAGGAAGGGAGGGTGAGTTAGTGGGAGGAAGCTGGAAAAGTTCAAGAGAGCAGTGATGTGCTGTTGGCGGACTCAGCCGGGTGGGTCCTTTGGCTATGTCTATTTGCAGCCGGTAGTCGTTGTGTCCTATTGTGCGAGTCTATGGGCATCATTATGAGGTAGGAGGTAAGGGAAAAACGATGCCGGTAAAGGATTACCGGCATCGTTAACCGCTCCGGGCTATTACGACCCACCAACCCGCTATTAGCGGCACCGTAAATAACAGTGCCTCTAATAGCGGCATGGGGGCGCGGGCACGCGACCCTACATGCCGGCAATAGCGGCATGGCATAAACAGGAGAACATCACAAGTCAGGCGAACATGCTAATAGCGGCATGAAGAAGGTGCTAAAAGTGGATACCGGCATGGCAGAAATACCGGCATCGCGAACCACCCATAAATGGCCATGTGTAGTGTTCTCAACTGCCACAGGTGCACACAATCAGCACAGGTGGAGGAAATGTACACTAGGCCAGCACAAAAGGAGCACACAACACCCCTTCCCACACCCATTCACACACCAAAATGATTCCAATACTAGTAGCATTACTGGGGATGGAGGACATGCTTGCATTGCTACACCAGCAACAACAACAGGCAGCGCAGAGGAGACGCAGGAGGAGAAGGAGGGTGAGACAGACACAACATGCCCCACCAGTGCAGGCAGTCGTACCACTGAGGCAGCCCCCAATCCCTCGAATCAGAGCCAGTCCATTCAACCTAACCCCTGAGCAGATCCACACCCTGTACCGTCTGGACCGGGACACCATCACCACCATTGTGGACATGATACACAATACATCGTCAGCCTCATAGACATCCGTACCAGCATCCCCCCTCTACTTAAGGTGGTGTCTCTGCTCCACTTCCTGGCCACAGGCACCTACCAGCACACGGTAGGGCAGATACATGGCATATCACAACCATTATTCTCACGCATGCTGAACCAAATGCTCGATGCCCTCCTGAAGCACACAAGCGACCACACATCCCTACCACGGATGCCCAGGAGATCTCCAACACCAAAGTTGGTTTCCATTCACTGGCAGGCATCCCAAGTTGCATCAGTGCCCTCGACTGCACCCATGTGGAATTGGTGGTCCCACATGCCATGGAGTTAGAGTACCGCAACAGCAAGCTATACCACTCCATCAACGTGTAAATGGTATGTCACTCAAACATGATCATCACACATTGTTGTGCTCGATTTCCCAGACCAACCCATGATTCAATGGTTCTGGGGAACTCTACGATACCACGCTACATGGAGCGACATGCAGGACAACTTTCCTGGCTACTCAGTGAGTTGCATGGCAAGCACATGGCAGTGTGATGTGGGGAGATGAGTGGTGGGGGGGAGATGCATACTTCACCTGGCTGAGATGGGGGGAGATGCATACTTCACCTGGCTGAGATGGGGGGGAGATGCATACCTCACCTGGCTGAGATGGGGTAGGGTGCATACTTCACCTGGCTGAGATGGGGGGCGAGATGCATACTTCACCTGGCTGGTTTGGAGGGGAGATGCATACTTCACCTGGCTGAGATGGGGTGGGGAGATGTATACTTCACCTGGCTGAGATGGGGGGAGATGCATACTTCACCTGGCTGAGATGGGGGAGAGATGCATACTTCACCTGGCTGAGATGGGGGGTAGATGCATACTTCACCTGGCTGAGATGGGGGGGGTGATGCATACTTCACCTGGCTGAGATGGGGGTGGGGAGATACATACTTCACCTGGCTGAGATGGGGGCATAGATGCATAATTCACCTGGCTGAGATGGGGGGGGAGATGCATACTTCACCTGGCTGAGATGGGGGAGATGCATACTTCACCTGGCTTAGATGGGGGGAGATGCTGTAACGCTCACCTCACTCCCACGGAGGCGGTGGCCTGGTTCGCGCTTCTGTGACCTCTTCGAAGGTGATGCGCAGGGTTCGGAAGATGGACTGGACCGGGCCCCCAAATCTGGCTTGTCTGGCTCGCAGAAGTATCCTTCTGTAGGCGAAAATAGGGGATTAACTGTCTGCGGGGTAATGCAATCAGCCTCCCACTTTCCCCTCTCCCCATCCTCGAAACCCTTCTGTGATTACTCCTAGCGTCTCACCTTAGGGTCTGGAAGGACGAGCTCTCCATCCTGCTTTTGATGCAGGGGCGCGTTGGTATCCAGTTACTTCACTGGATTTTCGGATTGGTGAGAACCAAACTTGCTTGGCTTCCAGGTAAGTTTTTTGATAAGAGGTTCCCCTTGTGTCCATGCATTAATGTACTAATGCTAGTGTCTTTTTCCCCATAGGGGCCGGGGTACGGAATGCCGGAGAACAGGCACCGACACGAGATGAGAGGTGAAATCCTTGTAGAAATCAGGTAAGTCTTTAATGAGCGTTTTTTGGTAATGTCTTTTCATTCGCTCATTAACGCTGATGTCTTTTTTTCCCCTTAGGGGCTGGGGTCCGGAAATGCCAGGATGCGGCGTGGACCCGAAATGAAGAGGGAATGAATCGACAGGTAAGTCTTAACATGGAGATTTAGCTTTCCTTATTCCTTTCTCTCTCTCACCTTTTGTTCTGGTCTTTTTCTCCCTAGGCGCTGGGGCGTGACTGCGAATCTGGATGATCGCTGCTGAACATGGAGGCGCCCTGTAAAGGTGAGTGGAATGCGGCGCTGCAGCGATCGACGCGATGAGCTTTTAAATAAAAGTCTTCCTTTTCAGGATTGTCAGCGAGATGTCTCCGGGATGCGGAATTAGCAGGTAAGGACGTTTCCTTCTTCTGTTGTCTTCTTCTCTTCCTTTGCAGGTGATCCAGGATGCTCACAGGCGTGGCAGAAGTCAGGATGCAGGAGCAGACACGGTGAGCGTCCAGCTGCTAGATGCAGAACAACGCGAAGCACGTGTGGCTGTTCGGGTGGGGTTTAAATAGCCTTGGAAGAAGTTCCAGGTATGTATCCTTCCTCCAATCAGGTATGTATCCTTCCCCGGTCACGCCCGGATGGTAAATTAGTCCCACAGGTAAAGTAGTTCCTTTCCGGCCTCAAGGAGGCCGGGATCCTGCAGCATGGTCTGCATCAGGTAAGTGCACCCAAGCACTTCCATAATGAGCCTGGCGCCTATGGCGCCAGGACTGATGTCTTTTATGAGCCTGGCGCCATAGGTGCTAGTACACAGTCCAAAGGGCCCCTATATGGGGTTTCTGGGTCCTTCCTTGGGGACTGGATGTCTGCTTTCGGGGACGCAGGGCTTGAACCGGCTCCCCGGGAGTGGGCATCATGACAGATGCATACTTCACCTGGCTGAGATGGGGGGAGATGCATACGTCACCTGGCTGAGATGGGGGGGAGATGCATACTTCACCTGGCTGAGATGGGGTGGGGTGCATACTTCACCTGGCTGAGATGGGGGGCGAGATGCATACTTCACCTGGCTGGTTTGGGGGGGAGATGCATACTTCACCTGGCTGAGATGGGGGTGGGGAGATGCATACTTCACCTGGCTGAGATGGGGGGGAGATGCATACTTCACCTGGCTGAGATGGGGGGAGATGCATACTTCACCTGGCTGAGATGGGGTGGGATGCATACTTCACCTGGCTGAGATGGGGGCGAGATGCATACTTCACCTGGCTGGTTTGGGGGGGAGATGCAGACTTCACCTGGCTGAGATGGGGGGGGAGATGCATACTTTACCTGGCTGAGATTAGGTGAGAGAATAAACAATGCCCATACTCCATTACACTGTGGCCCACAGCAGGCCAGACTGGACCTGACACCTGAAAGCAAAATGCAAGACGTAAGCTGCACAACAATGACAACAAGCCAGTACTGCATCCATTCCATGGCCATCCACATGTACACTGCACATAACCAGACCGTAGCCTCTGCAACACAATGCAGCGACATGCTTTTAGTATGGATAATGCAAATGACCGATGAACAGCATCACAACAGACACACGTCCATTATTGCGTACAAAAGAATCACATTAAGCCAATATACAGAATTTCACTCATGCACTACCACAGAAGCGCAGCATGCCAGCATGGGGACATCAAGCGTGGAATGGCAGATCATCAAGAGTCTGGCTTCAACTTTGACAGGATCAAAGCATACGATTAACTACACATCACCTAGATCATGGCAACTGCTGTGGACAACCACATTGCATGAACACTCACAAGGGATAGGACACCCCTGCATCCACTAGACGATGCTACGCACACCTGTCGATCATGTGACTTCACACATTACAGTTACTTTGATTAGCTCAATTCATGCAGGTATATGTGGATGAGAGCAGGAAATCAATGCATGCTTTTGTGTCATAGGTACGTGTTCCATTTGATGAAATCACTTACACATAACCATTGTTGCACCCATGCAGGTGATGCTGGCTATCCCTTGAAGAGGTGGCTCCTTATCGCTGTCCAGACCCGCAGAACAGGCACGAACAGGACTACAATCTTGCACATACCCGTACCCGTGTGGTGATCGAGCAGGCATTTGGCCTTTTGAAGGCACGGCTTCGCTGCCTCAGCAGGTCGGGTGGGGCACTCCTGTATGGGCATGAGAAGGTGTACAAAATCATCATGGCATGTGTCATGCTGCACAATATCAGACGGAACGTGCCTCTGCCCCCTGACATTGAACTGCAACTGCCTGATGAGGAGGATGAGGAGGGAGGAGATGGGGCTGCATGTCAGGCAGGTGGCGATGCACAGGAGGGACGTGCTGTGTGCCAGCATCTGATAGACCAATATTTCTAATACACATGGATGAAGAGGGTGCAATGGATGTGGGACTCAGGGCACTGGGCGTTGGGGGGACATGAACACTGTGCACTGTTCACCAATAAAGCACACATACACAATAATCAATGTCCAGTCATGTGATTGTACTTGACACAACGGGTGTATTAACCATTAAGTGATTATGAAGTGCATGAACCCTCCACCACTAAACACCCTCTCCCACCTCCCCAAACAACTCCCCCAAACACCCTCTCCCACCTCCCCCCACAACTCCTCCAAACACCCTCTCCCACCTCCCCCCATAACTCCCCCAAACACCCTCTCCCACCTCCCCCCACAAATCACTCAAACATAGTGTGCACCTCAGTGAAGCATTAGTGTGCAAGAGTCAACAATGACAGGCTGCCCCTACTTCCCACGACCTCTGCCACCATTGGGTGGTTGGGCGTCTGGCCGATGCAAGGTCCATGCGGGCCTGCACAGAGGGCTGGTCTGCCTGGAGCTGGCAGAGGAGGAGGTGCTTGATTGCTCCAGTCCCTGTGCGGGAGGCTGGCTATCCATTGCATCCGTGATGCGGCTGAGGACCTGCCTCACAGCTGCCAACTCAGCGCAAATGCGTGCTGTAGTTGTTTCCATGGCAATTTATATGTCCTTAGCATATTCCCGACACTCCTCCCTCGCCAGGGCACCTTCGCTCACATGCTGTCCAACCAGTGCAGTGAGCTCCTCCTGGTGCTGTTGGATGACGCTGATTCCCTGGTCTCTGTCCCTGCCTTTGGTTGGTCTTTGCGCAGCTTGCGCCATGTGTCCTCCATCAGGTGAGCTGTCCAAGGGACTCCATCTCCCTGCCAATGATCCACCATCAGACAGCTCATGGCCACTGGCATTGGATGTGGGGCGTGGGCTGTGGTGGGCTGACAGCTGCGGGCTGGGTGTGCGCTGTCCTACAGGTGTATGGCATGGTTCCTCTACATCTGACTGGGGTGCCATGGCAGCTGCTTCTCCAACCAAGCTGTTGGCAGTGGACAGTGAGCCTACTGCCACTGGCTCCTGTGTGTTTGGACTGGCTGGTGTGGGTGGCATTACAGTGTTGGTCGCCCTTTCACGCCTTGGTGACGTATCAACATGAGTGGCTTTGGGCCTCTGTGACGGTCCAGGTTTGCCACTGCCCCTTGATCTGCTGGGCATGGTGCCTCCTTCCATGCCCCTGGCCTTTTTCATCGGTGTTGGGGCCTGCGCTGTGGTGTCATGGTCCTCACTGTCAGATTGTGAGCCTGTGGGGGACCAAGAGAGGGACAGCATTGGTGATGGTTCAATGTGCATCATGAATATGTTGTAATTGCTTCAGTTATGTGCATTTGGAATTTGAGTTGTGACATACAGGTTGCTTGCCATATGGGTCAGTCACACAGGCATACGTCTGGGTGACACATGTGTGAGGGGATGGATGCATGGGGATGTGATGGGGATGTGCACAGCATATGGGCAGTGTTGTGTTCATGTATGTGTGATGCCGCATGCATTGGCTGATTTCAGTGTCAGATTTGGGGGTCAACATCTTGAATTTGTGTGCACACTCACCTCCATCTGCCGATGACGCACACCACGCTCAATTTCACCCACTCCCTCGATTGTCTCTATGCCAATGGTGCTCGCACATGTCTCCTCCCAGTGTGTCATCTTGATCGGGGAGCCGCCGCTGCCGCTTGTCCTCATGCCCTGGCTCCTATTGGCTGCAAGTATGCTCCGGACACGGAGGCGCAGGTCATCCCAGCGCTTGTACATGTCCTATACAGTGAGGGGGTGGAGCCCACCGCACTGACTCTGCATGCCACCTCCTCCCAGATCTCCTTTTTTTTTATCTGGGCAGGACGCTGCATGTCTTGAGCAAACACAACCTCCGCATTTGCTGCTAGTGTGTCAGCAAGCATGGTTAGTTCCTCATTTGAGAAATGTTCCTTGCGCTGGCGCGCAGCACCTTGCTTCAGGGCCTTGGGCATTCTGCTGTGCTGTTGGATGATGTTGGGGCTGTTGTAGTGGTGATGCAAGTCCTGGGGGCTGAGGATGGCATTGGATTGTGTTTTTAAAGATGGCTACCGTGCTCTTTCCTGTTCCTGTGCAATGACGCTACTTCTGGTTCCGCTTATTTACGGTCACCGCTAATAGCGGTCACCACTATTGACGGTGGCCGCTTTTAATGGTGACCGCTAATGCCAGATCCATGGATGTGGAAGTGCTATCAGCGCTTTCTTTGCTGCTGTTAAGGGCGTTTTTGGGGTCTTTAGCGGCATGGTGGTAATGTCCTTACCGGCATGACGCAAAGCTCGTGCCCGTGTACATGTAATGGCACGCAATTAGCGGGCTGGTTACTACACGGACACGCTAATTGCTCCATGCCGGTAAGGGCCGTTACTTACCGCCTACCGCGTAATGAGGCCCTATGTGTGTTTTGTTGTTGCAATGTAGTGAAGTTTGTGCAGTTTGTTGTGCTGTAGGTTTGTGGTTGACTTTGGTTTGGAGTTTGAGAGGTGTAAGCAGAGGGGGAAATTGTTAGTGGAATTGGTTAGTTGGCATCTCTATCCTGAGTTGACGTGTTGGTCTTGCGTAATCTCTTCAGATGGGGTGCAGGGGCCCCCTGCACCTCTGTCCTGATCTAGGCCCGTCCGGCATTCACGGTTCCTTTCACATCTCCGTCCCACTTCCACCAGTCTCCCTCACAACCCCACCTGTCCTCCTTTCCCACCTATATGGCCAGTGAACCTGGCAGTGTCCACAACTCAGTTAGTGTGGTGATTGGCAATATCCCGACAATTCCACAACACTGTGGTACCTGGTAGTAACTAAGGGGTGAGTGAAGATGTTGGATGGGATTGGCTGGGGTTGTTGAGTCCGTCTCAATGGGTGTCGCCTGTGTTCCACTCTACCCGGTGTCACCCGTCCAGGTGCCGTTGGTGCTCCTCAGTCGGTTTTGGGAGCTTGTCAGTGTCCTTACCGGTTTTGTCATTCTTTTCTTTTCTGTTTCAGTTTTCAGTTTGAGTCTGTGGTGTTGAAGAGCCAAAATTGGCAACAGATCACCCCATAGAGAGCAGAGACAATACACAAAACACCTAAGCCCACGACCGTGATGGAAATGCAACAGTTCTTAGGGTTATGCAACTACTGCAGAGCATGGGTCTTTGGCTACAGCATATACAAGAGGACCCTACCGGGCGCTCTGAAGGAGGCGCAGAGAGGGAACAAAACACTGACATGGATCAAAGAAATGAGTGAGGCATTTGACATGCTGAAAAGGGAAATAAGCACAGCACCAGTGCTAGGGATCCCAGACTACAAAAAGGATTTGTTCCTGTTCTCACACACTGATGGTGTAGTGATGAAGGCAGTACTGACACAAAAGAGAAGCATGGGACACAAGCCAATAGGTGCCCCACCACTCTTTACGTGGAGCATGCCCTCTTTGCGATACTTTAGAAGCCAAAAAGCACACTGACAACACAAAGAGCATCAGGGTACTAGGTGATACTATCGAATGTAGCGCTGAAGATAGTGAGGTGCAGAATTGTCAACCCAGCAATATTACTAGCAGACCTCCTAAAGGTAGGAGACTATGCACAGGACTGCACAGCAAACATAGAGATGTTCAGTGACACTTGCAATGTAGAGGAGGATGCACTTGAGCGGGAGGAGACGTCATCTACATTAACAGGTCTTCAACAATTGACCAGACAGATGGGGTCAGACATGCAGAAACTGCAGCAGTACAACTGAAGGAAGACGGGAAAAGTGAGGTAGTAGCCAGTGCATGACTACCATCCCATTACTCAGCACAAGCATCAGAATTAGTGTCCCTAATACTAGCACTGAAACAGAGCAGAGACAAGGAAGTGACAGTGTTTTCTGACTCTGCCTATGTGATGTCCATAATACACTCAGGACTGTCACAGTGGCTCAGGAGAGGTTTTAGAATGGTGGACGAGACTCTAGTACAGCATGCACTTCTATTGGGTAGACTGATCAAAGTAATTACTTCTCCAGCACGGATAGCAATAATGAAGTGCCAAGCACACACTAAAGGGCAAGATACATTCTCGAGGGGATCGAAGCAGCAGATTCAGAGGCAAAGTGTGCAGCATATTTTGCAGAGCTATGGAGTCAGAAAGAGCCCCAAATGTATAAGAGTGCACCAGAAATATGGTACAAAAGGAAGGGTACAATGTATTGCCAGAAGCACACATTATGGAACTGCAGGGAGCTGCACTCAGGGAACAAAAGGAGTTGTGGATGAAAAGAGGATGCACAATATCTCCAACAGCTGCCGTATGGTGGCAGAATAAAACAAATAAAACAGGGAAAGTGGTCATGCCACTAGCATTACTGAACACTGCACTACCACAATATCATTGTCCAACACACACAGGGAAGGAGGCCATTGCTGCCCGCATTGGAGAAACATGGTTCTGTCCTAATTTGGCAGAACACATGGCTGAATTTGTGAGCAACTATTTGACCTGCCAGCAGTTTACAGCAGGGCATATCCGGAGAGTTGTGAGAGGAGCCATACCTCGACCAGTAGTCCCATTTCAGCATTAACATTTGGTCTATGTAGACATGACCCAGGATTGGCAAGGATACGGCTACATGATAGTGGTTGTGTGCCCATTTTCCAGGTCGATAGAGGCTGGTCCCTCTTTACATGCAGACACCCTTAGCGCTTAATCCTGTTCAGGGAAGTGTTCCCCATATGGGGTGTGTGTGAGTTCCTGCGGTCTGACAACACCAATTTGCCTGTGCGTACCACCCACAAACTAATGGTTTATGTGAATGCCTGAAAAGCCTCCTGAAGGAGTCCATAGCCAAAACACAGCAGAGTACAAAAAATAATTTGCTTCACTGCTTACCACTTGCCTTGTTTGAATTGTGCAATAAGCCTGCGTCTGACCATTTAATGCCACATGAGGTGGTGACGGAATGGCGCATGGATCTCCCCCTGACTCCTCCCACAAGAGCACTGAAAGACTGTGAGAATAGTGCAGATGTGTTAGGACAAGAAATGCATGAATACATTACTTCCTTGATTGCTAGTGCTTCTTTTGTCTCTCGGCAGAAACAACGACACTGGGGAGGACCAGAAGACTGGGAAGAGAGCAACTGCAACAACGCAGCACAAGACTCTGGATTTAAAGACCCTGTGAATGTGGGGGATATTGTCCTCCTGAGAAACTTTGTCAGGCGCTGGAATGCGCTGAGGTTCAACGGTCCGCTCTTCATTGAGAAGATGGCTGGCTGTGCTGCAAACTTGAGGGGAAGCAGGTCTGGAACCACCTGGCGGACATCAAGCCCTATAAAGCAGCGGCCTCACCGGGCAACAAGATCACATTGATCGGCAGGGCCAGCCTTCAGCACCTAGGAGAACTACAAGCACGTTCTGAACTCACATGACCAGGAGGAGGACATTCAATGGTGATGCGCTTGCGGGCAACAGAGTTAGGGACAGGACTGCTCATCGACTTAGAGTTAGGGCACAATGTCTGTTTGTTATTTTTTCTTCCGCTCACAATCAACGAGAAATCCGATGTAATTGTTGATGCTTTTTCATGTTGCCCTCTGCCCATCACCCCAATACTTATAAAAACCAATTTGTCCATACTGTGAGGAGACCCAGTAGATTCAGAGCACGATCCCCCAGAGTATACTATCTTGCCTTTATAGAGTATCTAGCCCAAGCATAGTCACAGCTTGAGCATGGCAATCCCCCTGTCCTCACCACACAGAGAGAACCATCCATAACAAAAGTGTGGAAAGAAGTATTTGCCTTTGCCATCAGTGATTATGTGGTCCGCGGGGCTTAAGAGCATTTACAATACTAACCAAATAACACATTTCAGGCGGTCAACTATTTCTTCAAGCTGCAAGGATCAAGCAGCGTAAGTGAAAATGAACAACATATTAAAAAATGTAATGGTTCTGTTGGTCTTACTTATTCCTAGCGGTGTTATTGTGTTTGTATTTGAAAAAATTACATGTGTCGCTAGTGCTACTGCTGTGCCCTCCACTAAGATTCCCCTGGCCCAAGCAGGTGGAACTACCATGTGAGGTGAACAGGAGAACACTGCTGAAAAGGTAAGGAGAGGTAAGCGCAGTGTTCACACAGACATGAAAGGGGTAGACATGTATCTCACTGACACGGCTCGAGTGTCTAATAACATGTAGTACAAATATATGACCAAAGTAGGTAAGAACACCACCAGGGAGAGCTGTTATGTCTGCTCATTAATCCCCTATGCCATAAGTGCCTCCAGAACATTCATAACAACAGAAATAGCCACAGAAAGAGCACAATGCTTAATGTATCTCTCGATGGTGACAACTCGAGGAAGGTTCCAGGGGAAGACAGCGACACTAAGATGGATGTCCAGAGCAACATTCCCGTATGAAGACAATTACATAAAGACATTAGACATGCTGAACAATTATTGGCAGTTAGATGAAGCTATACAGTACATAACCGATGGGCCTTACAAAGGAGAAAAAAGACTATCACCCTGAAGAAATTACCATGTCCATGGACAAGGGTGAAGGAGACACGAGGAGAGCATGGCTTCTGGGAAAACCGCAGATACTGGTGTATGGCCAAGTGTACACAGAAGATGGAAGGATGGAGTGATGTAAAGCAAGGCACTGACGCTAGCGCAATCCCCAGTAAACAAGGCACAGGAGGAAAATGACAAGTGCCCGAAAGAATGTGAGGCGAGTGCAAGGTTACTGACATGGGTGGAAAATGAAGCTGGACCGATTCCAATAATACCCCTGAAGACACCAGCACTGTGCTATCAGAAGAGTGATGAAGTTGAAGTTGGCGAGAATGTTGGATGCAGAACCATTGCAAAACACACAGCTATGATGGCAGGAACAGCAGTACTGATGGACCACTTCTGAGCTTGTGGATCAAAGGCATAGAAGAAGCTGCCACCCGACTGGCGAGGAGTTTGCTCATTGGTATATCAGCATGCCTTCCTTGGTCGTGCCATAGAAAGATGTAAAGCCTGATGAGTTCCCGAAGATGGATAATAACAAGAGAAAGAATAGGTTGATCGAAGAGGTACCAACTGCAAAGGAAGAGAAGCCAGCTGGATTGAGCAGAGTTAAGAGAGGCGGAAATTACTTCTCAGAAGCATCAGAAAAAGTACTATATGAAGTTCCAGCAGAACACAGATTGTTCAGCAGGACGCAGCTGTTCTTTACATCATTAATACCATCTGTACAGACGTACACAAATGCAAAATGGTTACAAATTGCCCATTGGGAGCTGATGGTGACAATTAACTCCACAGTGAATAGGTTCAATGCAATAAGAAGAGCTCCGAGCAGTAAGGTTGGTGGCACTCCAGAATAGATACATTGTGGATCTGCTCACAGCTATGGAAGGAGGAGTTTGCACAAAAATTGGGAGTTCCTGTTGCATGTTCAGACCTGCCAACAGCGAGAACAATGGTATACAGCTATCGCAGATGCATGCCAAAATGGAAGAAAAAATGAAGGGGGCTGGAAAGGACCAGAGCTGGATAGCATACATTTGGTTGTGGATGCCAACATGACTGTAAAACGGACTAAAATTGATAATGGGTGCATCAATACCAGCAGCAGTCTCAATGTGTGGGATCAAAATCTGCATTGCGAAGTGCAATAAAACGGCGGAGGACGCAAAGGATGAGATTGTGGCAAAAAGGAACAAGATAATGGAGATAATGGAGAGAATTGCGCAATGAGAACTCCCACTTGGAGCAATGAAGCTGGACAACCCATTAGACGCAAAGTGCTATGAAGGAAAGTGGGTATGGTGTAACCCTGAAGGAGTGTGCAGTTACATGAACTGGTTGCTCGATGATCATATAAACTTCTATGGGCACCGCAGAGGAATGACAAAGATATGGCAGCCAAGAGCAAAAGGACTGTCATATAAGGATGTGGTCGACAGGTTGACCATAGGGGGACTGAAGAGGGAGTTAGGATCCTGCCACCACCACCCCTCCCACTAAATTCATGACAAGGTGAAAGGCCAGGAGACACAGCAATCATCCATTCTATTTCAGACAAATTCCTAACAGGCCAATGATTGATAAGTTGTCATGATGCCTGCCTCCAAGGAGCCAAACCAGGCCCGGCACCCTCAGAGACAGACACCATGCATTCAAGGGAAGTCCCAGCAGCCCCAGATGGGGGCCCTTTGGACTCAGTCCTGGTGCCATTGGCGTCAGGCTCATAGGGGACATCAGTCCTGGCGCCATCGGCGCCAGGCTCATACGGAAGTAGGTTGGGAGTAGTGCTTGGTGTAAACTTACCTGTGCAGACCATGCTGCAACTTCCAAGACTGGAAGGAACTATTTTTCTAGGGACTACTTGATCTCTAGGGTGTGACCGGTGGAGGAATACATATTTCTGGGGGAAGAATACATACCTGGAACTACTTGAAAGGCTATTTAAGCCACACCCAAGCAGCAGACCACGCTTCGCGTTGTTCTGCACTTAGCAGCTGGACGCTCACCGTGCCTGCTCCTGCCTTGGTCCTCCATCACGCCTGCCAGCATCCTGGAAACACCTAAAGAAGAAAAGGGAAGAGAACAGGTGAAAACAAGAACTTTACCTGATACATCTGCACTCCGAATACTGCACGCCGACGATCCTGCAAAGAAGGCAAACATTTTAAATGCGCATCGCGTCGCGCGCAGCACGCTGCATTTCACTCACCTGCACGTGGCGTTTTCGAGTCCTGCGACGTCCATCCGGAGCTTCCACCGCCATCCAGCACCTATTGGAAGGAAGGAGAAAGAGAGGTGAGAAGGGAAACACGAATCTAAGTAGAACTTACCTGTGGTTCAATTCCCTCTCCGCCTTCGGGTTTGTGCCATACCCTCTCAGCACAACCCCTAAGGGGAAAAGAAACAGACATTGTATTAGTGAGAGCATGTGAGAACATTAGCAATACGCTCACTCAAGACTTACCCATTTGCAAGAGAGACACAGCAGCTCTTTTCGGGTCAGCGCCTTACCTCCGGCATTGCCGTACCCCGGCCCCTATGGGGAAAAAGACATTGGACATTAAAGGAGATACTTAAAACTGCAAAGGAATCTCTCATCGGAATTCTTACCAGAATTTAGCTTCATCCAAATCGCCTGCAGCCCGGAATCTTCTCCAGCGCCTGCGAAAGAAAAGAACAGATGAGTGAATATAAACCCAAACTTGCCATAAACATTTGCGGTACGACGGGAATGGACAAACTAGTTTAAACTCATCAATCCAGTGAAGTAACTGGAATCACAACGCACCCCTGCATCAGAAGCAGGATGGAGAGCTCGTCATTTTGGTCCCTAAGGTGAGTCTTCGCAGGGAATCCCAAAAGGGTTTCACGGAGGGAGAGAAGGGAAGTGGGAGGTCGGAACATCACCCGCAGACTATTAACCATTCCTTTTCACACGCAGTGGGATATTCCTCCGAGCCAGAAAAGCCAGGTTGGGGAATCCAGTCCAGTCCATCTTCCGGGTCTTAAGCATCTCTGCAGAAGAGGTCACAGCAGTCCCAGCCACGCCCGCGCCTCTGTGGGAGCCAGGTGAGCGTTACAGAAGAACGCGAAGCCTACCCATAATTTCCCACCCAGGCGCCATGGAGACTTCCGAGACAGACCAACTGGCCCAATTATTGGGGGAATTACGGGCAGAAGTGCATGCTGCCCGCCAGGAAACTAACGCCCTTAGAAGGGAACTAATCTTATCCAAAGAACAAACTGATGATTTGGCTAAACAGCTTTTGCAGAGTCAGGCAGGACAAACGCCTTTACCCGGCTCTGGGATGAATTCCACTCCGATGGTTTCAACCAACCCGGTGCAAATTAACCTGCCAGGAAATATGCCTCTGGCCCCCCTGAGCGTTTTACGGGGGATCCCAAGAAATATGCCGTTTTCATGAATCAATGTCATTTACATTTCATATGCAGACCTGGGGCCTTCCCTAATGACCAAACCAAGGTGGCTTTTGTGCTATCTTATCTCAGCGGCAGTGCTGCCGATTGGTCGATTCCGTTGGTAAATCAAGACGACCCAATCCTTCAGGACTTTCAAGGCTTCCAGGCAAGCATGGAAAGATTATTCGCTCGACACGCTCAGGGTGAGGCCTTGGATAACGAACTTCTGTCCTTGCGGCAAGGAAACCAAGATCTCCTATCTTATATAGCCACATTTAACAGATTGGTCGTAGAGACTGGGTGGCCTGAGAATAAAAGAATTACATTATTCCACCGAGGTCTGCGTGGAGAACTAAAATACGTTCTTGCTCAAATAGTGAACCCGCCTCAACTCTGCGCAGAATACATTGACTTAGTGGTCCAACTTGATCATAGACTCCAGAATAGAAAAGCGGATCGGTCCAGATTTGAAACCCGAGTTCTGATCAAAACCCACACAAGCCCCAAGGGTACCGACACTTCAGAGCCAATGCAAATTGGGGGAGTTAAAGGACCACTAACTCAGAAAGAACGAGAAAGAAGAAGACAAAAACAATTATGTCTTTACTGTGGAGCTTCTGGACACTTCCTGCGGGATTGCCCGGTAAAACCACCTAAGAAGGTGGTTGGAGCCACAGACAGTAATCTTCCAGAACCTGATTCGGGAAACGACCAAGCCCGACAAGCGTAGAGGTCCGCTTGCCGAGCGTGCCGAGCGTGAAGACAGACTCTTTGACCTCGCATTTCATCATGCCTATGGTCCTCATAGATCCAAAACAGCCTCAACGGTTGCACGGAATAAAAGCCTACCTCGACAGTGGGGAAATTATGTTGACCTTGAATTGGCTTCCAGGATTGGTCTCCCTCTCCGTCCAAAAACCACCAAGGATGTCATTACCACGGTTGATGGAACCGAAATTGCCTCCGGGCCGGTAACACACTCTACCACGGAAATGACACTGGTTGGCCAAGATGGCCATCGGGAAACCATAGTGTTTGACGTAATCAAGGCTCCACAATTTCAGGTAATCTTAGGGATCCCTTGGTTAGAAACACATAATCCTCGAATTGACTGGCGAGCAAAGAGCATAACCTTCCCTGATTGTGCACAAAAGTGTTATCCAGGAAATCCACAGATGGGTCTAGCCTCAGTAACCTCCACAACAGTACCATTACCTTTTGAGTATCAAGACTTTCAAGACGTCTTCCAAAAGGAACAGGCCAACACCTTACCTCCTCACCGGCCATATGATTGTCAGATCGACCTGGTACCCAATGCTCAACTGCCTTGTAGTAGAATCTATGCCCTTACAGAACCGGAGAACCTTCATTTGCGACAGTATTTGGATCAGTACCTTGCCAATGGTTTTATTCGCCCGTCAAAGTCACCTGCTTCCTCAGCTCTATTCTTCGCACCGAAAAAAGAAGGCGACCTTAGAACTTGCATTGACTACCGCGCCTTAAATCAGATAACGGTCAAGAATCGTTATCCTCTGCCCTTGATCCCTGAGCTCCTTGACCAGGTAAAAGATGCCTGTATCTATACTAAATTAGATTTAAGGGGAGCTTACCACCTGGTGCGCGTCAGAGAAGGCGACGAATGGAAAACTGCCTTCCGCACCAAATATGGACTCTTTGAGTACCAGGTAATGCCTTTCGGGTTGTGCAACGCACCTGCTGCCTTTCAATATTTTATGAATGACGTTTTTCGAGAACTCATCGATGTTTGTGTCATTGTATATATTGACGACATCCTGGTGTACTCCTCCTCGGAATCCGATCACCGAAAACATGTTAGAACTGTCTTGGCGAAACTGCGCCAGCACAAACTGTTTGCAAAACTTGAAAAATGCCTTTTTCATGTTACGGAAGTTGAGTTTCTCGAATTCGTCCTAACACCTAAAGGAGTCCGAATGGACTCACGGAAAGTGGATGCGATCCTCAAATGGCCGTCTCCTAGTTCTGTGAAAGGAGTTCAAAGTATGCTAGGTTTTGCCAATTTTTACAGAAGGTTTATCCCGGAATTTTCTCGAGTGGTTCAACCCATCACGGCGCTCCTACGAAAAAACAGACGCTTCGAGTGGTCTAAGGAGGCAGAACAGGCCTTTCAGGAACTAAAAACCAAATTCACCTCCGCACCTGTGTTAAAACATCCTCGTCCGGACCTCCCTTACGTTGTGCAAACCGACGCTTCTAGTTTAGCCATGGGGGCTGTCCTTTCTCAAAGGGATCCAGTTTCAAATCAACTACATCCCGTAGCCTTTTGGTCCAGGAAATTCTCGGCTCCTGAAGTGAACTACGGAATCACAGACAAGGAACTGTTGGCTATTAAGTCAGCTTTCAAAGCTTGGCGTCACTATCTGCTCGGCGCAAGATACACCGTTACAGTGATTACAGATCACAGGAACTTGCAATACTTGAAAACGGCCAAAGCTCAATCTTCTCGTCAACTCCGTTGGGCTCTGTTCTTTGCAGAATTTGACTTTATAATCACATATCACCCGGGTTGCAAGAATGGCAAGGCAGATGCTCTATCTCGAATTGGAATGGGTGATATTGCCTCTAATCTAGAGCCAGTTCCGATTATTCCCGAACAGAGGATTTTGGGTGTAATCTCTTCTCAAACTATTGAGGATGTTCAAGGTAGAGTTAAATTACTTTTCGACGCTACAGCTTTACAAGAATGGAGCCAGAAAGGCTCAAACTATTCCATTAATAATGATTTACCCTATTTCCAAGGGCGGTTATTTCTGCCTCACAAGGAATTGCAAGAACTCGTTATAGCACATTATCATGATACACTAATGGAAGTACACCCGGGCATCGCTAAAACAGAGGAAAAGATCAAACGGCATTTCTGGTGGCCATCCTGGCGAAAGGATATTAAATCCTTGCGCCCAAAATAAAAGTCAGAAGCAAAAACCAGCCGGTCCTTTACGGCCCCTGGACATCCCTCCGGCACCGTGGCACACCTTATCGATGGACTTTATAACTGACCTGCCTCCTAGTCATGGGTATAATACTATCCTGGTGATTGTAGACCTCTTCTCCAAAATGGCTCATTTTATCCCATTGAAGGGGTTGCCTTCAGCCCCCACCTCAGCAAAGGAATTTCTTGAAAATGTTGTTCGTTTACATGGCTTCCCATCCATATTGATTTCTGATCGGGGAAGTCAATTTATTTCTCATTTCTGGAAAAGGTGTTGCCAAATGGCCCAAGTTGATGTGCGATTATCCACCAGCCACCATCCTCAAACCGATGGTCAAACTGAAAGAACAAACCAGACCCTGGAACAGTATCTGCGGTGTATGTTACCTCAATCTGAGGGTAATTGGAAGGACATTCTATGGATTGCCGAGTACGCGTACAACAATTCTGTGCATTCTGGAACGGGTCAGACTCCTTTCTATACCCTATTCGGCAATCATCCCAGGACTTCGGACCTTGAATCCCCTCAAAGCCTTGAAATGCCCGCCGTGGATCATTTACATGCCACAATAACCCAAGCCTTCAAGGAAGCAAAGACTCATTTACAACAAGCCAAAGAAAGGTACAAGGAAAATGCTGATTTACATCGAAGTAAAGTACCTCCTTACAAAGTAGGAGACCAAGTGTGGCTTGCAACTAGACATTTACAGCTTAAAGGTCCACAAACTTTTAACCCAAGATATATAGGGCCTTATCCAATCAAAGCTATTATTAACCCGGTAGCCTTCAAACTCGATCTGCCACCTAATATGCGAATCCATCCCGTTTTTCATGTATCACTGTTGAAACCAGTACCACCCGGAACCAGGTTATGCAAACCACCAGAACCAATTCCAATAGATGGGGAATTGGAATTCGAAGTTAAGGACATATTGGATTCTAAGATGTCCAAGTCAAAACTCTTTTATCTGATTGATTGGAAAGGTTATGGACCTCAGGAAAGATCTTGGGAACCAAGTGAGAATGCACATGCACCTCGACTAATACGGAATTTTCACCGGAAGTTCCCAAATAAACCGAGGCCTCCAGGTTGGACACCCTTGGGAGGGGCTTTGGGGGGAGGTACTGTCATGATGCCTGCCTCCAAGGAGCCAAACCAGGCCCGGCACCCTCAGAGACAGACACCATACATTCAAGGGAAGTCCCAGCAGCCCCAGATGGGGGGCCCTTTGGACTTGGCGTCAGGCTCATAGGGGACATCAGTCCTGGCGCCGTCGGCGCCAGGCTCATACAGAAGTAGGTTGGGAGTAGTGCTTGGTGTAAACTTACCTGTGCAGACCATGCTGCAACTCCCAAGACTGGAAGAAACTATTTTTCTAGGGACTACTTGATCTCTAGGGTGTGACCGGTGGAGGAATACATATTTCTGGGGGAAGAATACATACCTGGAACTACTTGAAAGGCTATTTAAGCCACACCCAAGCAGCAGACCACGCTTCGCGTTGTTCTGCACTTAGCAGCTGGACGCTCACCGTGCCTGCTCCTGCCTTGGTCCTCCATCACGCCTGCCTGCATCCTGGAAACACCTAAAGAAGAAAAGGGAAGAGAACAGGTGAAAACAAGAACCTTACCTGATACATCTGCACTCCGAATTCTGCACGCCGACGATCCTGCAAAGAAGGCAAACATTTTAAACGCGCATCGCGTCGCGCGCAGCACGCTGCATTTCACTCACCTGCACGTGGCGTTTTCGAGTCCTGCGACGTCCATCCGGAGCTTCCACCGCCATCCAGCACCTATTGGAAGGAAGGAGAAAGAGAGGTGAGAAGGGAAACACGAATCTAAGTAGAATTTACCTGTGGTTCAATTCCCTCTCTGCCTTCGGGTTTGTGCCATACCTTCGGCATCTCAGCACCCCGGCCCCTAAGGGGAAAAGAAACAGACATTGTATTAGTGAGAGCATGTGAGAACATTAGCAATACGCTCACTCAAGACTTACCCATTTGCAAGAGAGACACAGCAGCTCTTTTCGGGTCAGCGCCTTACCTCCGGCATTGCCGTACCCCGGCCCCTATGGGGAAAAAGACATTGGACATTAAAGGAGATACTTAAAACTGCAAAGGAATCTCTCATCGGAATTCTTACCAGAATTTGGCTTCATCCAAATCGCCTGCAGCCCGGAATCTTCTCCAGTACCTGCAAAAGAAAAGAACAGATGAGTGAAAATAAACCCAAACTTGCCATAAACATTTGCGGTACGACGGGAATGGACAAACTAGTTTAAACTCATCAATCCAGTGAAGTAACTGGAATCACAACGCGCCCTGCATCAGAAGCAGGATGGAGAGCTCGTCATTTTGGTCCCTAAGGTGAGTCTTTCGCAGGGAATCCCAAAAGGGTTTCACGGAGGGAGAGAAGGGAAGTGGGAGGTCGGAACATCACCCGCAGACTACTAACCCTTCCTTTTCACACACAGTGGGATATTCCTCCGAGCCAGAAAAGCCAGGTTGGGGAATCCAGTCCAGTCCATCTTCCGGGTCTTACGCATCTCTGCAGAAGAGGTCACAGCAGTCCCAGCCACGCCCGCGCCTCCGTGGGAGCCAGGTGAGCGTTACATAAGTACATTGACAGGTATCTCCTCCACCAGCCATACCGACCAGGAGTGGTACAGATCTATCCATATGTGGATGAAGAGCCTCAGGCCATGATCAGAGACACCTATAAGGGACAGTTTGGACTAAAGCACCAAGAAGCCATGTTGCTGACGTCATTAGAGACACCACTACTAGCAGCGTTAGACATGAAGCACACATCTCATCTGCACTTTGGGACACAAATACACACTCGAATACATGAAGAACATGGGCGTACAGTTCTATAGTTAGGGAACAGATACATATACATACTGTCATTGCTTTTATTATTTTTGCCATTAGCCAAATGCAGCAACGCAGAAACCTCAAGGCACAAGAGATCCTGAGCAAAGCTTGCAGATGCTTAAATGCGAGTAACCCTATGGAACTGCAGGAGCACCTATGGGACCTGACAGAGCCAAGTGTGACTAACCTATGGAAAATGTAGTATAGCATGGACACTGTAGAAAACCGCATTTTAAGGTTTCTGAAAATTACAGCAGGCCTCTGGCCTCTGAGCAAGAGACGAGCTGAGCTGATTCAGGCTGGATAGAGAGCAAGACATGTGAGACAGGACCTGCAACCAAGGCCAAGAGATACGGATGACATTCCAATCCCCAGATGACAAAGGGTCCGGCTGCAGAAAATACGAATAAATCCTCATAATTCAGAGCTGCAGGGCTAAAATGTGTGCTCTCTGAACACGTGACGCAGCCAAAGCAGACAATGGACACTGATCGGCGGTGGGAAAGGAGAGCCCGTCCAAGGCAGCCAAACACAGACTGCAACAAGTATGCAACAGTATGCAACAAGTGTTGCGCCAGACAGGAGATCATTCTCATACGGTAAAGGTGGTGCACACAATTACAATACAGACACATAATCGTTCTCATCACCTTGAAAAGGTACACAGTAAACTGAGAACCATTTCGGGTCCCAGGCCTGGGGATGTCAGCGCTAGCCAATCACAGTTTAGTACCTTAGGGGTGGGTAGCAAACCAATGGTAAATCCACAATATTGCAACAATGTTATAGTTAGTGGGGATGTAAGAGGCCAGCCACCTGACATGGGAGGGCCAGTAGAATAACATCTATAGCATCTTGCATAGGTTATAGAATGCTCAGTACCCAATCACTTGGCACAATAGGTTTTCTGGAGAAGGGCTCAGGTTGTGACGAAGTGCTGATGCCATTTGAGGATAAAACTGTCCGGGGAGCCGAGGAAGAGCGAGATGTACATGAATATTCTCTGTTCCTGTGCTGATCCCTGTTGTTTTTTTCTGTAATAAACCACAGTTTGAACTTGCCGTTTACTGAGTCCTCCATGTATCCTAGGGGTTGGGTGTTGGGCCCTCCAAGTCTGCGAACTTCCAGTGTCCCTCTGGCATACCTGGGAGTTCTCACCAACAATAGTAAGCTTCCACCCCTAGTGATTGGAGTTTATATTGAGCTCTTCACAGACCAATCCTACTGAAAAGCGCTGGGCTTTTCAGAGGCATTGTAGAAAGGCATTGTATTGTCCACTTGTACATGACAGATGTAAAAGCTGATCTGACATTTGGAAGTTGAAACTAGTAAGCATTAGTACTCGGCGGTCCGTGCGTCCATGGGATACACTGTTTCCGAGCCATACCACATAACAATCCCGTGGATGCACGTATGTGCCTGCGTTTGTTCCCGGCGGGGGGCTTGGCAGCCCCTTAGCCAATGAGGAGGCTCGAAACGGTGCAATCCCCGCTCCGATCCTCCCCCCACCCCTCCCCTGCAAACTGTTCCCTCCCCACCCTCCCAACCCCACTTACCTTCTTTTTTCTTTTTCTAGGGAGCGAACGCGCTGGGAACACTTCTGTTCCCAGCGCATCCACTCCCAATGGCCACCATGGAAGGGGAAAACGGACTACGTTTTCCCTTTCCCGGCGGCCATTTTTTTTTACTTTTTTTTTTTTTAAACGCAGTAGCGTTTCGGAAAAGACAAAAATGACATTAGTACCCCGGTCTAACGGGCCGGGGTACTAGTGGCTATAAGACCCTCAGCGGTGGGCCAATACCTACGGCCCTGGGGGCATTACCTGGGGTGGTATTGGCCCGCCGCCTCGGGTCTTATATCCACAATATAATTCTATGGCCTCCCAGTATCCATAAACTCTGACAGGGGCACTCATTTCCCAGGGCAGATTGTCCAAAACTTTTTCAAGACCCTACGTATTCTTTTAAAGTTCCCCGGCTCGAAATGGGGACCTGAAAACCTGCCTTGCCAAGGTGTGCCATGCAACAGGCCTAAACTGGTCAGCTGCTCTCCCTCTCGTTTTGATGGACATTTGAAATATTGTTGAAAGAACGCATGGCCTGTCAACACATGATATTCTAATGGGCAGACCCATGAGGATACCAGTGACTCCTCCACTAGCTTCAGAACTATGTAATCTTCAACAGAATGATGATCTTGTTGTGTCATATTGCAAATAAATGAATGCTCGCTGTCAATTCTCACTTCCAGCAAATACAAGAATTACATCTGGTCCACCTGTAGCACCATGTCACAGCCTCCTGCCAGGAGACTGAATGGTCTTGAAGGTTAATCTGCGAAAGACTTTGCTACACCCTCGCTGGAAGGGCCCCTACCAGGTCCTGCTGACAACCCACACTGCAGTCCGTTGCAAAGACCACAGCAAAGAGATACTGCTGTCCACCAGCACCACAAATCCAGCACAGCGGCCGTTGCCAGGGGTCCAGGATAAAGACACCCCACTGCAACTGCCCACCGGGCCCAAGATGCCACACCCTCGGTGACGCTGCATCCCACACTTCTAGAGGATGACACGCCAGCACCTGAATCCAGGTATAGCCTATGGAGTTTAGCAGCCATCACCCCTGCCCTCGGCAAGTAACCATCACAGAGTATCACTGCTACACCTGCCTACTCCGGACGACCCAGCGCTCTCAAAATATTTTGTTGTTCTGCATCCAGACACAATAACGGGGAGCACCTGGAGAATAGATGCAAAAGCCTTCCAGTCCAAGAGGTCTGGGGAAAGCTGAGTGAGCCTTGCGCCTTAGCAATTGCATTTGCTACTTCTATATTGCCTGCATCACAGACCAGCTGCACCTGACCCATGTGAAGTCTTAGGGTATTCTCCTTCTAGCTGGTGCATACCTGCTCTTTGCATCTCCTGCCTTATTTCCAGGGCGGGAACAGCCTGGTATTCCCACTTTCTGCTGCTGCAGAGCTGCCAGCAAGGAACACATTGCTGCACACCAGCCTGTTCTCTTCAAGCTCCACTCCTGCCTCATCATCATTCCTGCTGTTATACTGAACTTTGGCTCCCCATACCACTGAACTTGCTTGGAACCTCTGGGCATAAGGTCCCATTCTGTGTAGGGCTGGAATGCACAAGTTAGGAATATTATTGCCACCTCATGCCCACTGCATAACTGATGTTTCTCTAATCACATGCCTATCATGCCTACAATGTCTTACAAATGATTACTGCTCACTTTTCAGGTTCACAGGCTACCCAAGCAAGCATCCTGCGGACAAGATACTGCCCTGACTGGTGGGACAGATTTCTTGTTGTAAAAAGTGTACGTGATATGATTGTTTCCTGCGCAGTACCACTGATTTTCAAGTATTGGGTCTGCTCTTTCTCTCCCTCCTCACTTCTTTCCACGCCAGTCTCTCTATGTACACTGCCATGATATACGCCGACCAAGTTGGGGATTTCCTGGACTAAATACAACAAGCACAGCCATTGGTATCCTCAACACATTTCAGAGATGTTGCCCATGTTGACTGTTTTTCTGGCTCTACTGCCCACCACTTCAGCATTCATGTCCCCAGACACCAATACGTTCCTCAAACCTCTCATGGACATATGCCGACTGAATGAATGCCTCTGATTGTTATGTATGCTTGTACACCTCTACCCCCGCCAGTGGGAATACCCTTTATCCCTGTTCTGTTTGATTTGGCCGAATGGTACTATTTCCTCAACATGACTGAGAACGGGACTAACCCCAATTGTCCCTTGTTAGACTATGAGTTGCTGCGTGTATATTTCCACCACAGCTTCTCCAATACTATGCCTCCTAGGATCCCAACTACATTTGTTTCACAGGATTTTAAATCAGTCAGTGATAATGGCACCATACACATGGGATCAACACCCACCACCTACTTTTTCTGCCGGGGGGGACAACGTTACTATCCCGCACCACCATAATATAAGTATACCTCCCGGTAGAAGTAACACTCTCATGTCTGGCAACGACAATGCTGGCTCTTCCTTTCCTTGACTATCCCCAGGCCTACTCGCCTCATCCATTCCTTACTGACCCAAACGCCTACCACAGATTTTGGCCCCCTGGGCGAATATCCACAATTCCATGCTGGGACGCACCTATCGCCCAGTGTTTGACTATGTCCACATGGAATTGAGCTTGATGTAATGTGCGTATTAGGTTGACACTGTATAGCACCATCCTGTGCCCTGTGGTCTTTACCCTGTCCCAGGGATGACCCAATGGGGGGTTCATGTGGCAGGATTGTCCTGATACTCCTAGCAATCACCCTCCCCGCTTTAGGCCCCAGATCCTTCACCATCTCTTAGTCTTGTTTTAGCCTGAGGCTGCTTGTTATACCCATCTCTCCTGTCATGCGCACACCATGCCTTGGCTCGACAGGCCAGAACCTAATGCTCCCCTCGGGGACCCATGAGAGACCAGCTCCTAGTAACTTTCCATAGTTGTGTACACATACCACCTTATAAGGAGTATTCAGTTGTTTACGCCAAAGTTGCTTACTGATCTTGATTCACAATGCACCCTGCATGTAACCGCAAGGCTTCTTCACAAATGTCTGCTTTCTAGTATTACTAAATGTATACAAACATCATGAAAACCTGCCATGCTATACAAGATAAGCTCTGACCCAACACCGGCAGAGCACTCCGTCTGACAACTGATTACACCTGTCACTTGTCATTCTGTATTACTGTATTTTGTTGTTTGTCTTTCTCTAATAATAATTTGGTTTGCCTCTCAGCTGTGTCCCGACTCTTCATTGCTGCAGGGTTCCCCCTGCCTTGGGAACTTCCTTATCACTACACATCACATAATAAACCTTTTGTCAGTTCTCATTCCCTGGCTATTCCTATGCAGCAGTCCTAGAACTACAATCCCCAGAAGACTTAAAGAGCAGTGCTGCTTTTATTTTCCCAGGAGCAGAGAGGGAGGAGGCAGATCACTTTCAGGTGCGCTGCTCCGGATGCTGCTAATGAGCCTGTTTCAGCACAGGGCAGATCAGTATTTAAGCAGTTGCCTTCAGGCACACAGGGCTCTTGCATTGAGTTCGCTCCCAGCTACTGGTGCTCTGATAATTGAATTTCTGGTGTGTCCTGTTGCTTCAGAACCTGCTCCTTTTCCAGTGCCTTGCAGCCCTGCTACTCTGCCTGCTCTCCCCTGCCTTCTGCTCTGCACCTCTGTGCTTCCTGCACTGCAGCCCTGCTCCCCTTCCTGCAGTGCTCTGTTCCCTGTCTAAAGCCCCTTGCTCTTTACCACCAATTATCCGGTTCCCTGCCTGCAGTTCCTTGTTCTGTGCTCATAGTAGGTTACCTGGCCTTAGCTTCCTATTCCTGTCCAGAGTTCCCTTGTGACCTGTCTGCAGTCTTGCCTGTGTTATTCCAGTCCATATTTACAATTCCTTGTTACCAGTCTGCAGTTCAGTCCTTGTTATCCTAGTCCAGAATTTTGGTCCTGAGTTTTCTTGTTCCTGTATAGTTCAGTCCACTGTTCCGTGATGTCAGTCCTTAATTTCTAGTCTGCAGTTCCAGTCTCCTGTAACATTGCACTTAGATTCTTGTCTTCTTGCTTTTCCTCTTTCTTCCTGTTCTGTCCTGAACCTTTCTCACTTTGACTTCCTATTCTTTCCCTGGATATTTGTGTTACGGTTCTTGTCCTCACTTGTGCTTGTGTAATTCATTTTATTCAGAGTTTGGCTGCTGGGTTTCCCAGCAGGCAATCTCTGCCCCTTTCCTTTGTCATGTTTCAGTATCGTACCTCATGCCTTATTGTTAACAGTGTGCTGGTTCCTGTTTCAAGAGGCAGTCACTCTTCACTACCTGCTGGACCGGTACAGGCTTCAGTGTTGAGTGTGAAAAAATATGCTCAAAAATGTGTATGACACAATAAATTGATTTTATGTTTCAAATTAATTTGATGGTTGGTAAATATTTGTAAAACGACCACATATGAATGTAAGAGGTCACCCCCCTCTCCGATTGGTCCAACTCATATTTTCTCACTGTTGTTAGCCTGTAGGACCAGTTGAGATATCAGGCATCCCATTATTATTTTTTGTCTTCAGTGTTGAGAGTACTGATTCCTTGTTCATGCCTTAGGGTCCAGACACAGACACCCACTCCTGCTGCTCCTTTCCAAAAGCATTCACAGTGGGGCCCTGTTATAGTAACCAGCTCAGAAGGCTAGAGGTTCCCTATACCCTGTGGGAAACTCTTCCATCATTCTGTGTATGCACCAAGTACAAACCTTATGTGCTTGTCTTACTTGTACTACATGCCCCTTTCTTTTCACTGCTGTTGTTGCCTGTCTTTAGCTATTGCCTATCCTTTCTTTTATGCAGGATTCCTAAAACTCCTGTCTCTTGTGCACTTTTCTCTCCTCTGCTTTATGGGCACATCTCTGCCAGCAAGCCCCTGACAAAACTTTAGTAAGCAAGTCAGCATCACCTTGCTCTTCTTCAGACTCAGAGAGAGGGCATCCACAGATTGTTGGTTGGGTGACTTCTCTTTCTTCTGTAGAGCAGTTAGCAATTGCACTCAGACTTTGAGATTGTCTCCAATTTAGGATTATTTTAGGGATTATGTTCCCATAGGCATTTCTTCTTCATCTACAAGTGGCAGGAGATCATTTCTGCTTACTGCGCTGGCAATTCTGGGTTACCCTTCTTCACACACTATATACACTGGCTTGTTTCTTCCTCTCAATTCCAGGCTTCCAATCAGTACCCAGTCTTCAGACTACAGGGCTTCATACCTCGCTTTCAGGTCATATCTTTTCTTGTTGGCACTGCCATTCTTCTCCACAGCTGCCTGATTCCACAGCAACCATTTGTTGCTGTGTTTAAAAATTAGGCCTTCCTCCATGTGATCGACATGAGGAAAGTGTCCTGTGCCATCAGGGGTGACAATGAAACAGATCTATCTGCAAGCGAGCACCTCTTCCAAACATTAATTAATATGGCCAATAGCTAGTGGCCAACTGTTTGGTGCAGTTGTATGCATAACCCAGCATGGGTTAATGCTGGTTCCAGTGTGATATTTGCTGAGAGGGTCACAGCATGTCAAGGGTGGGAGGGTCATATTGAGCTGTTCAGCCTGAGTACTCCCTGAAGATAGATGGTACGATGATGAGTGGGTCTTCTTGACCACAATAATCTCATCATCGCCTTAATCATTCATGGACTTAAAATCCAGCCTACAGACTGAGTGGAGCTTGGGTGGATCATCAGAAGTATACCAAGAACTTCTACCAAAAAGCCTTTGCAAGTCTGCAGGGAAGGCCTTTGATCTTGGATTACTTTTTAAATAACTGCATTTGCTGCAGTGTTTTAAAAATGAGGCTTTTCCCTCTTTTCTAGGTAAATCGAATCTGTGCGCTCTTACATTTGCTGCTGTGTTTGAAAAATGTGGTTTTCCCTCTTTTTTTATGAAAGTCGAATCTGTGTGCTCTTGCATTTGTTGCTGTGTTTAAAAATTAGGCCTTCCTCCAGGAAGGCCTCTGTCCTGACAACTCAACCTAGTTGTCATGCTTTCTGCTATATGTTGAAACCTAGGCCTTTTTCCGTTCCTGGACACCAAACTCTTGATTTTGTCATTGCTGTTGGTTGTTGCTTGTGCCGTGCTCTGCAGTACCTCCTCCTCTCCATCTCTCCCCCCTTCATTCTCTCTGCATACTCCCTCAATGATGCTCCCAATTTCCCCTTTCTTCTCCAACGGCATTTCTATCACCTATCCTATCCCTCTGACAAAGTCTGGAAGGAAGAAGTTCAAGAAGGATCGCCTGGTGTCCAATCCAGGCCTGCCCATCGCTGACACCCATGTCAACGCTTCTTCCAGCCAGACTGTCACTGACATCCTCTTTGTCGTCCCTTCACTGGACCCCAGGACTCCCCTTATGGTCTCTGTGCTCTCCCCTTTCTCTTCCTCTCCCATTAATGGTGGCACTCATTGGGAGGTACTGTTGGCATCCTTCCTGTCCTCTAGGTTCATCATTAATGTCTATATAAATGGCACTGTCATTGTCCAGGGCTCGCAGCCCAACCTCTTCCTTCTTGATAGGTGTCTTCTATCTCTCATCACCTTCTTCCCCCCTCTTGCAACTCCTCCTTCTGCCACCCCTCAGGCTCCTCGGCCAGCTCAAACGGGTGTACCACACTCATGTACCCCGCCCTGGAAGACCTTCAAAAGTGACAACCTGCTCCACCTAGCTAGCCTCAAACACCTCCGATATCTGCCGCCTCCTTGAAGACCTCGACCTTCACATCCTCTCTCTCACCGAGGCGTGGGTCACTGCTAGCTCTGTCACAAATGTTGACACTCTCCTCCCAGAGGGGTACAAGATCCTCTCTGAAGCCAGGCCTAACCGGTCGAGGGTCGGAGTTGTCCTGATCTTTCCTGAGTGGGTCCTTGCTACTATCATACCAACTCAATCCTACTCCTATTTTGAATGCCTTGACTGCAGGCTTGGTGTCTCTCCTAGCCTCTCCCTGACTCTGGCCACCATCTACAGGTCCCCTAGCCAGTTCACCCACTTCTTCTCTGAATGGTCTTACATCACCTCCTCTCTCCTTGCTTTCTCCTCCAAGATTCTCCTCCTCAGAGACTTCAATATTCACCTCAATGCCCCATATGCAGCCTCAGGGCTATTCCTGCAACCTCTGTGACTCTCTTGCCCTCTCAATTCTCCCCTCCAGACCGACACACTCAGCCGGTCACACCCTGGATGATCTCATCTCTTCAGAGATCACCATCTCCAACCCTCTCATTACTCCTCTCTCCTGGTCTGATCAGGCTCTCCTGTCCTCTCACCTGGACCTACTGGGTCCCCGGCTAAGCCCCTGGCTGCACTACCACCCTCTTTCTCCATCATTCAACCTATGAAGCGAGTGTCAGTTGCTGCTTTTGCCGCCACCTTCACACCCCTCCTACTCCTGCCACTTACTCTCACTCTGACACACCCAGCCCTTACTAAACTTCAGCTCTCCATCTCCAAAGCTCTGGACATCCTTGCCCCTGTCATGAGGATCTGCATTAAACCTGCCTCCAAGTGCAACTTCTGGTATGACTCCAACCTTGCCGCTCTGAAACGCAAGTGCAGAGCAGCTGAGCGGAAGTGGCAGGCTACGAGCACATCCTCTGACAAACTGGTCTGCCGCCTGCTCCAAAGGCAATAAAGACTCACCGTCTGCTCGAAGAAGAGGGCCTATATCCAAGCCCGCAACTCTGTGGCTACTAACAATGCGGCTGAACTTTCAAAATCTGTAAGGAACTTGCAACCCTACTGCAGTCTCCACTTCTCCTCTGCCATCCCTGGCCCACTGCAATTTTCTGGCCTCTCCCTTCATTTCTAAAAGTAAGGACATCTTGTCCTCACTCTCCTCTACTCCTCACCCTTCTCCTGCACCTGCTCTTAGGCCTCCCTTAGCTCCCCTCTCCCATCCCCTCCTACTCTCCTCTTTTTCTCCCATAACACCTGATGAGGTTTCTAGACAAGTCTGCTCTATGAAAGTCTCATCCAAACAGGTGCTCGCCTGCTCCTCCAGAACTATCAAAGAAAACATAGGGCCTCATTCCGAGGTGGGTGCAAAGAGATACTGGGCACCGTTAAGAACATCGGTGCCGGTAATCCCTTTGCGCCCTATTCAGAGGTCCCTTAGCGGGTCCCGCAATGGGTGCCTGGTTTTACCAGGCGCCCTTAGCGGGAGCCGCTAAGGGACCAGAGAGCTAATAACGGTACTGCAAATTGCGGTACCGTTATTAGCTACTTCCCCATTCCCATTGAGCCCTATGGGGGCTGAAATGGGAATGGGAAATGGATTTTTCAATGGGGACTTACCGGTCCCTCCAGGGTCGGAATGGACCGCTAAGTCCCCATTGAACCAGGTCGGACCCGGACCCGGTATGGGAGGTAGTCATGGCGCAAATAGCGCCATGACTACCTCCATACTCGGAATGAGGCCCATTGTCTCCCTTGCTCCAGCCTTGGCCAATTTTTCTGCAATCAGTCCTTTGCCAATGGATCCTTCCCCTCACTCCTCAAGCACTCCCTTGTGCATCCTCTCCTCAAAAAGCCTTTCGCCGGCCCCTCCTGTATGGTAAAATACTGCCCTATCTCCATTACCCCCTTCCTGGGTAAACTTTTGGAGAAGCTTGCCATTTCCGAGCTCATCCACCACACAGAATATGTTGGTTATCACCACGACCACCAGTCTGGCTTCATAGCTGCCAGAGGCACGGAAACTGATCTCCTGAACACCCGTGAAGACCTTCTCTCTAATTTCGATTCCAGCTCTCCCTCCATTCTCATCCTTCTCAACCTTTCCTCTGCCTTTGATACAGTCAATCATGCCACGCTGATAAATCAACTCTGTGATACTAAGCATCATGGACCTGGCTCCGGACTGGTTGACCTCCTTCCTCTCAGATAGAAAGTCCCAGGTTCAACTGGGCCCTTTTCTCTCCACCATCTCACTCTTCACCTACGGAGTCCCTCAAGGCTCTATCCTCTTGCTTTGGCTTTTCAACATATACCTAGCCCCTCTAGCCCATCTGATCTCCCCCTTCTCTCCGGAATTCCAGTGTTAAGCGGATGAAAGGCAGCTCTCCTTCTGCATCCTCCTCTTCCTCTCTCATTCCTGTTTGCCTGTCTGCTATTCAGGCATGTAGCTCTGCTAACAATCTCTGCCTTACTGCCAGTAAGACAGAGATCCCTCTTTCCCTCCCGCTCTCTGGCCTCCTTCCATTGGCCTTCTCCACTCACCCTACTGTGAGGCAAAAAACGTTGGTGTCATCTTCGACTCCCCTCTCTCCCACTCTGCCCACATCACAAATCTTGCCAAGAAGGCCCACTTTCCGCTGTACCTCCTCAGAGGCATTCTTGCTTTCATCACCATCCCCCAGAAACTCAATGGGCCTCATTACGACCTTGGCGGTAAGGGGTTAACATGCCGGTAAAGGTACCGGAGCCGTCAATCCCTTACCGCCCCATTATGAGTCTGCTCGCGGGAACCCGCTAAAGATGCCTGGAAAAACCAGGTAAAACCAGGCGTCCTTAGCGGATCCCGCGAGCAGCCCAGTATGCTAACAACGGGCCCGTTATTAAAGGGCCCGTTATTAGCATGCTCCCTATCCCCATTGAGCCCTATGGGGGCTCGAATGGGAATGGGGGGGTCTGGGTTCCTTGAATGAGGAATTACCGGGCCCTCCAAGGTCGGAATGGCCTGGTAATTCCTCATTCAAGGAACCAGGACCCGGTACCCGGTAAGGGGGTAGCCTAGCGGCATGGTTACCTCCTACCTCGTAATGACCCCCAATGTCTCCAGAGCTCTGGTTCTCTGCAGGCTGGACTACTGTAATAGCCTTTTCCTTAATCTGCCTAACTCCTCCCTTCATCCCCTACAACTAATCCAGAATAGTACTGAAAGACATATCCTTGGCCTCACGCCCAGGGACCACATCTCTCCAGTCCTATAATCTCTCCACTGGCTCCTGGTTGCTGCAAGGATCAAGTTCAAGACCCTCTGTATCACCCACAAGGCTTTCTGGGGCCTGTGACCCCTCTACATCCATCTTTCTCTCACTAAATACCCCCTGTTAGAACCATTTGCTTGTCTAGCATTAACTCTCTGCGTATAAGACACTTTTCCAAGGAGAGAGTGGGGGGTAGATCTCTCTCCTCCGCAGGTGCCGCCCTCTGGAATGGCCTCCCTGCACCTCTCAGACTTACGCCGGATCTCCTTAAGTTCTAGAAGCTTCTCAAGACCTTGCTTTTCTCTTCCTCCTTCCCTCTCCTCTGCTAATGTCCATATCAGATTTTTGAATGGCAGCATGGTTCCCTCAGAGTTTTACTGAGAACCAGGCCCCCCTAATCCAGTGTTCCCCTGCACTTGGTCACTCCTGACCCCCCCCATTAACCTGCACTTGTCCTTGGGGCCTCACCCCCCATACTAGCCTGACTGGGCCTGCACCATTGTAGCCCTTCCAGCCCCTTATCTCGCACTCTCTTCTTTCCCTTGGCTATGTCCACCTGGCTCCCCCGGGCACTCGCTCCTCTCATGGAACCTGCCACCCAGACCGCCACCCCCCCACCCTGCACTTCCCTCTACTGCACTTGTATGATTCTGAAAGTCACAAGGCCTAGTAGGATCGTTTTTGTTTTCTCCTCCCTGTTGCCCCCACTCTCTTGTCTTGTTGCGCCGCGAAACACATTGTGTATAGGCGCATTATAAATACCCAATTATTATTATTACTATTATTATACAGTCCCAGAGTCCCACCCACACAATTATGGGAAAAGAAACAGGCTTTTTCTATGTCTAAAACTCGAATTTAATCCCCTTACTTTATGCACCACAATGAGATAGATACAATATGATGATATCATGACAACAAATCGTAACTCCTTTTACTACAGATGAACCAAGGCAAATCTTTTAGGACACGCAAACCCCCCCCCCCCCCCGTTTTGCCATGTATGCGGGGCTAACATAGAGTTTATTTATGGTCAATTCAACAAAGAAACAATATCTAAGTAATCTCAGGACACTATATGATTTCTTATGTATAACAGTGAGCTAAAGACTTTCCCAGACCACCCCGTTTTGCATACCAAGTAACTTTGGGTCTCACCCTAAGTTACCAGGGGACTCCAGGCATGGACCCCTTGTTCACTGCTCTTAGAGAGACACAGCTTCACCTCACTGATGATGCCCAACAAGGTTGAAACACGTGTATGGGGTTGCTGTGGTACTCTTGTTCAGAGGAGAATTGCCTAGCATTTCGGTGCTGGACTGCCCCTGGGCAGGACAAAGACTGATATGTGGGGAAATGTCTTCTCTGTGAAAAGAACAGTGAGCTAAAGACTTGGTTGAGACTCTCCCAGGGGCCATCCATCCAAGAACAAGTCAATGGGCTGTATTCGTGCTGGTAGAGAGTTTCCCAGACTCCCCCCCCCCCCCCAGTTTCTTATGTATTTACACAGTAAAGTATTGCCTATTTGATCCGTGTCTGGTATAAAGCTTCGAATCTGCATTATGGTCATGTGCAGCAAAAAGGTAATTCTTTTGGAATTCACTTGACTTTTGTCAATTTAAAATGAATATTTCAGCACCACACGCCATGTTCTCTTGCTCACTTAATCATATTTCTGGCACACTTGGGAAATTTTAATTTTTGGATATGCAGTTGCATGATGTGTAAGGCCTGAGTTTACAGCGTTTCCTGCTGTTGATTGAAAGACATTCTAAACTCAGTCTTTGGGCCAGTTCACATGAGTGTTCCTGTTAAGCCGGTAAGATAGATCAGCAGGTTGAGCGCTTGCTGCTGTGGTCTATGTGTGATCTGCTGGTTGAAGGTTCGAATCCTGTCAAGGCCAACTCAGCCTTTCATCCTTCTAAGGTAGATAAATGAGAACCAACTTCGGTTGGGATGACCATAATGTATGTAAATATGCTTTAGGTACAGTGCTTAGGTGTAAGTGCTATATGATTAACAAATAAGTATCATTTCTGGTATGTGGGAAACACTATACCATTTGTGAGGCCCTTTCTCTTAAGGGAGCCAGTAACTCCATGCAACCCATTAGCACACCCTTGTTGTGAGAAGTGGCAATCATGAATGAAGTGATAATATATACTGGCGCCTCTCCACTTTAAACTTGAGGCAGTCTCCATGTGTCTTTGGTTTTTCCCTGCCGGTGACATGAGTGAAATGACGTCTCGGGCCTCCAAGAGTGTGAGGCTTTCTGATGTGGTTGAAGTAATCTGGTGCATGAAGAATTTCATTCAAACTAAAGATGTAACGATATGGAACATTGCACTGTTGTAGCAAGGAGTGGTGTGTTGAATTGTTACTCCAAGGGATGGGAATAAAAGCATTTTTGTTTGTCCTTGCTCTGGTCAGGTAAGCCTTACAATATGTATGCACGTGCGAGTGAGTTTGAGTGTGGGTGGGGGAGAGGGTATGTATTATATGGTGTACTATTGTGAAGGGACAAATGTGTGTGGTATCTGTATTCATGTATTAGATATTGCAAGGCCATATTTTTCCTTATCATCCGTGAAGTTAGTGATGTAAAGCCTTCGTGAATGTTCTAGAGTTCAGTCTCTTTTCGTGACTTAAACCAGACTATATGAGCAGTGATGGGACCTCCCACTTTGGTCTGGCAAACTGTAGAAATGGATCCATGTGAAAACATTGGTGCCGTGACAAAATCCCCTGCCTGACTCAGTAAGCCTCAGCAGCTAGTTGCCTCCCCAAGTTAGTGCTTGATAGGCCCAGGGATGGAATGGGGACGATCTCCGGATCAAGCGCCCCTTATTTCTGTCCCCTCACAGAGGACAGTAACATCAGTACTACCAAACACCCTTCCCTGTCGGGGAACCGCAAAGCCCTGCCCGTTTTAACTAAAACACACAAGACGGTGACTGGGAAACTATGTGGCATCACACATGTCCATGAACATACCTCCCATTAGATTGTCAAACCTACCTCCGCACCCACAGACTCCATAAAAAATGGGAAACAGTATGAGGACCATACAGTTAGAGTTTAGACCACCCATAACCCTCCCAAACTGTTCTTACCTGCACAACAACTATAAACAGGGTTGTTTCTTCCACAGGCAGCTCTCAAACAAACTTCATACCTAAGCATATGCAATCCAAAATGGCTGCCAGGATTAATACCTGTTTAGGCCTGCCTCTTGTGCTGCATTACAACAGTTTGGAACCCTCACCAGCGTCCCATCCACAGAAGGGGGTGCTGACTATATGAGCTAATCATCTTCGCCTGAGAAGGTGGGTTGGGGGAGCAGGCTGTGGCTGGGGATTGGGGGAGTTTGGAGCATGATACAAGGGCCCTCATTACGACCCTTGCGGAAATCGACTGACCGGACCGCAACAGCGCAAATAGCGTTTCCGCCATTGCACGAAGGAGCAAAGTGCGGCCAATCACGACCCATCGGGCACGAGCATTACGCCATGGCGGAATCCGAAAGGCTGCGATGGCGGAAATGACCCCAAAACGGCCCTTACCGCCGCCGTACGCTGCACCAGGTGCAATACCGCCACCCATCTTAGCGGTCACCGTAATGAGCGGTCACCGTAACGAGCGTGCACCGCAAATTACGGCCACCGTAAATATACGGAAACGGAAGTAAAAGCATGTGGCCGGAACGGGAAACAGCACGCCGCACAACTATAAAATCCGAATCCCAACACAACCATAAAAAATCCGACCCTGACACATCCCAACCCGTTAGCAACCCCAGTTAAAAAAATAAATATGGGAAAGGTAGCCAAGAAAGCGTGTGACCGCAAGCGGCAGGTACACTTCTCCCGAGAGGAACTGACCGTGCTCACCGAGACCCTACAGGAAAATTCCGCCGTCGTCTTCTCCAGTCAAATGACCAGGACGGCCCTTGCCAACAAGAAGGCCATATGGGCCCTGGTGGCACAGCGCGTAAGTGCGGTGGGGACAACACCCCGCACGCCACAGCAATGTCGCAAGCGGTGGGACGACCTGCGGATCCGCGTACGCAGCATACTTTCTGCGAACAGGAACATCGCCACAGCTACCGGGGGGGGTTCAGAGTCGCCCATCAAGTTGACCCCCTGGGAGGAAATCTGCGCCTCCACCATAGGAATGGAGAGCATAGAGGGAGTCGGAGGGATGGAGAAAGGAGTGCCGACATCCGGAGAATCAGGTAGGTTGGCCAAGAGAAACAATGCGAAATCCACAAACCACGAACATGTGCAGTACCATGTGACCCCATAGTGCAATACATACTTAGCCCTGACAGCGCCCTCTAAAAGTCAGAATGAACAAACAAATCAATCAAGAAGCCATAAACAACCCCTACATGTGCAGCATGCACCCCCTAACTGCAGGCAGCCAAATGAATGCATCCTCAATCCACACGAAAATGAGACCACCTCCAAGGCCCAGTCCCAAATCAGCCTCATGTACCACCCCAATGCATTTGATACGTTGCCATTCCAAATCCGACAGACCCATAACTAACGCTCGCCCCTCTTTACTCCACCACAGGGTCCGATACCAACGAAGAGCTGCAGGACACCCCTACCAGCACGCCTGCAAAGAGGGCCAGGACCAACGTCCCAAGAGCCTCCACCTCAGGTGCAAGGATCAAGACACGGCAGCAGCAGGAATCAAGTGGCAGCACACTGGAGGGGACTGCAACAGGCACCCCAGCAGCCAGCAAGTCCACAACCCCAGCACCACAGGTCCCCCCAAAGAACGTATCTGATGGCACTGCCTCTGGTGGTAGCAGCACCATAGGTGACACAGCTGTCATGCCAGCATGCTCCGACACGGAAAACAGTGCTGGCGACGTAGGTACCATCCATGACCTTTCCCAATCCCCCTGCATGTTCCATCCCCTACACCATGACGAAACCACGCAGGGGCACCCTGAAGACGACGACTGGCCAACCCCCACAAGTCCTGTGCCAAGGCAACATGTGTTGAGCAGCCCCCCTGTCACACCACCGCAAATGTCCATGGCCCAGCAGAGGCAACAGTCCCTCGACCTGCTGATCGAGCAACAGCAGGAAGCGTCCACGCTACTCAAGGACCATGCAAATGAATGCGGGGGTTCCAGGGCAGCCATGGAAACATCCACCGAGACACTCAGGGCACAAATAGAGAAAAGTAGTGAGAGCCTCAGGGGAGAAATGGAGAGAAGCACCGAGAGCCTGAGAGCACAAATGGAGAAAAGCACCGAGAGCCTGAGAGCACAAATGGAGAAAAGCACCGAGAGCCTGAGGGGGGAACTGCATGCGACGTCCAAAGACGTTTGTGCTGAACTTGCTGCTGTGCGCCGTGTGCTCTCGGAGCTCTCACAAACCCTCAGAGACATGCATGGACGCGAGCAGGCAGAGACCTCATCCGTGGCAAGTTCCGTCCAGGGCAGCCCCCAACGCAGATCTGGCAGGAACCTGCGCTCCACGGGCAGGGGTGCCCCTGATACCCGTAGAGGGGGCTTGCAATAGCGTCTACCCACGGACAGCATGCATATTTGGACACTGGTGTTGGGGGGGGAGGTAGTAGGGTGGAGGGGGTGTGTTGGGCTTCACTGGGTGGCGGGTCCATAGGGTGTATGAATCAAATCACATTAACAATACAGCACCTCATTATCATCCAATGACATGTGTGGACATTGATATTTGCGTACGAGGCCTTCATAGGCGTACAGTCCACAATGTGCCTGTACTACACACACACAGTGCCACAGGTCCCCTTTCCGTGTAATAGGCACCATGCGTGGTTGCTAGAAGCATGCATCTATGATGCTCTGTCGGATTGCACGTGCATCCTGTGCCTCATGGACTCCTTGAGGTGCCTCCACATCCCCACCCTCATCATCATCATCATCTTCAGGTGCATGCAGTACAGCGTCAGGGGGCATGGGCACATTCCTACGTATGCACATGTTGTGCAGCATGACACATGCCATGACCATCTTAGAAACCTTCTCATGGCTGTATATGAGTGCCCCGCCAGACCTGCTGAGGCTGCGGAAACGAGCCTTCAGTAGGCCGAATGCCTGTTCAATGACCACACGGGTACGTGAGTGGGCATGGTTGTAGTCCTCCTCATGCTCGTTCTGTGGGTTCCGGATTGGTGTAAGGAGCCATCTCTTCAGTGGATACCCGGCATCACCTGTATGAGACGAATAAAGGGTGTCAGTGGAATGATAGTGCTAAGTAGCCCCCCCCCCCCCCCCCTGCAAGGACATTGACGCATCAAATGGGCCACGATGTCATGCATGAAATGAGACTCACCGAGTAGCCAGGATCTGTGCCCTGCGTGTCGCTCCATGTAGCGTGGTATTCTTGTGTTCCTCAGGACCATTGAATCATGGGTAGATCCTGGAAATCTGGCACAACAATGCGTAAAGATCTTGTTGGAGTCACACACCATTTGCACATTGATTGAATGAAATTGTTTCCGGTTGCGGTACTGGACCTCCATGGCATGTGGGACAACCAATTCAACATGGGTGCAGTCGATGGCACCAATGCAACCCGGGATGCCGCCAAGTGCATGGAATCCCACTTTAGCGTTGGTAATCTCCTGGTACGTGCGTGGTAGTGTGATGTGGTCGTCGGCGTGCTTCAGGAGGGCATCGTGCACTTGGAAGAGTGTCCGTGAGAACAGTGGCTGTGAAATGCCATGCAACTGTCCCACTGTGTGCTGGTAGGTGCCTGTGGCCAGGAAGTGGAGTGCAGACACCACCTTCAGTAGGGGTGGGATGGCGGTTGGGCTATCTATCATGCTCACGAGGTCAGCATGTGTCATGTCCACAATGGCGATTATGGTGTCCCGGTCCAAACGGTAGAGGGTGTGGATCTGCTCAGCAGTGAGGTTGAACGGATCGGCTCGGAGGCGTGGGATTGCGGGCCGCCTGCGTGGTGGTGGTGGCAGTGCTTGTGGGCCTTGCTGACCCTGCCTTGCCCTCCTCCTCCTCCTTCTCCTCCGTCTCCCCTGTGCGCCCGGTTGTTGTACCTGTTGTTGTTCGTCGTCTTCTTGTAGTTGTAGCACTTGCAGTGCTATCTGGTACCCCAGGCCCAACATCGCTAGTCCTGCCGGTAGCATTTTGGAGTGGGAGTGGTTGTGGGAGGGGTTTGGGTCTGCAATATATGTGCTGTCGGCCTGTATGGCCTCCACCTGTGCTGATTGAATGAATCTGTGGCAGATGCAATCCCTTCTGGTCGAGCACGGCCCGCACGTAAGGCTGCATTTGGCCGCATGGCATCTTGGGATTGGAATCATGTATCAAATCCCGATGGCAGTGTGATGTACTTTGACTGATTTTCATGCTATGCTCCCATTGTTACACATGCTATGATTGCAGCCGCTTACATACCTGTGAAGAGTCAGTGGTATGTAGGGCTCGATCGATGGCCGACCCTCATGCAGCACAGTAACGTACTTCACCGACGGGCGTGGCGTGCCATTTGTGATTGCAGCCAGTTAGCATCATGACACACAGCCGCACTACATTGATGTAATTGTGAATGCAAGCGTTCACAGAAGCCTTTTCGACGTAATGTTGCAAGTGAGGAATTCGAAGGCCAGCATTTTGGGTTTTGAAGTAGCGGCGAGGATACGCCCACAGGTCTGGCTGGAAATGTAACGTTCTATTGTAGAATGTCCTTGGGACATGGCCCATAACGAGCAGGCAATGAATGATATGAATTGAATGGGATGCGCAATAGCGTAGTGGACGATAAGGCAGGACGTTCCCAAATCCATCTTGCTTCACAACACTACAGATCCGGCCGGGGGCACAGTGGTTTTTGCGGACTGCATTACGCACAGACGCGATGGAAGTTTCACATATTATGTGAGTGAATATTCATGCGTTTTCATTGCGGGATGAGGGAATGATGTGTGGATGCATGGACTGATGAATCCGTTTAGGGTCTGCCATGTACATGGGTTTCTTGGTTCACTCCCCTTCCCCTGCGTTATGTGATGCAAGGCTGCCATAGTGGGACATACGTCTCTCTGCCCTTGTCGGATCCTCCCTGTCTCGACGCGCCTTCATACACGTGTGTCTAGGCACGTTACTAATCCCATGTCATGGGTTCTATCTTGACGGACGCATGCACAGTAACCGACGTTGCCAATGGTGTATTTAGCTCGATTGGTTTCGTTGTGATTCGATACTGGATTAGGGGTGTGTATATTCCTTTGGAGTGGGCTAGCATGCATATGGGTGTGGATTTGGTGTGTTGAATGAAGATTGTAATGCATCATGAGTCCCGTAATGCAATCGGTTGATTTGTGTTTCTTTTGGGTGACAGGTATCTCCTGCCCTATTGCAGATGCCATCTCTACGCCACTCCTCCAGATGGTTTTTACTCTCGACTCCTGCAGCTTCGGGTGAATCAGTGGAGCACCATTTCGATCATATGGGACGATCGCCAATGGGCCACATGCCCTTACGCTGTACTGGTGGCTAGGTGCAACATTTCGGCCTTTCAGCTCGACTAGTGCCTGCCTCATGGGACGGACCTGCGGTTCTTGCCGCTTCCATGTTGCCTTTTGGAACGTTGATGTAAGCCCTGTGTGCCATGATGGTACAGGGCGTCACACAAGTGGAAGCCGGTCAATTATTGCAGATGCAGCCCTCGGTGATGATGGTTGTTTTGGTGGGATTTTGCAAATTGATGTGGGGCCTTTGTCATTTGGATGTGCATTTAAATTGTATTCCGATATTTGTCGTGTTGCGTTGTTCTTTGCAGGTGATGTGGCGATTTTCGCTTTGTGGCGGTATGTATTGCATGATGATCTGCTTTGTGTTCCGCCTTCTGAGTTGACTTGTGTGGTACATGCTTCTGCTGATGGTTGGTTTGTTTACTGGCATGAGTACAGGGCTGGTGCAATCCCCCTCAGGATGCTGTTGTGGATGTTGCCTTGCGCTGGTGGCAAGCGATGGGGGACTACTGTTGTTTTGTGTCATGTGTTCTTGATTTTCATTTTGATGTGTTGTACCTTCACATGCCTGTGCTGCGTCAGTACGGCTATGGTGACATGCCGTACATGGATGCCCACTCACGGGGCGCTTTGAGCCCCTGCATGCTTTTCTACGTTGGCATGCATGGGTGAATAGTGGATTTCACTGGTTGCATAGTGTGTGTACATTGCGCCTGCCAGGAGTTGTGCAATGAGGCCAGGGAGTGGAGTACAGGCACTCAGTGGGCCATTTACGGTTGGTTCGCGTTGCCGTATTTCTCGCCATGGCGGAATGGTACTTTACGACGTGCTTGATGGCGTTCAGTACATGTCCGCTAGGGTCAGAATTCGCGTACCGTTGCGCCATGGCGGTGATTCCGGTTTTGCAAGGCGCGCGTGCGCGTACTTGGTGCAGTTAGCGTTGCCGTTCACTGCGGTGTCGCTAATGGCATCGTACTTTACGGTGACGGGTCATGATCGCAACGAGCGGTGTTCGATGGCGGTATTGCATTTCCGCCATCATTTTTCCATTTCCGCAAGGGTCGTAATGAGGCCCAAGGACTAGAGAAGAGTGGAGGCTGTTGGAAAACGGCAGGCGGAGAAGGAGCCTGTAGGAGAGGGTAAGAATCTGAATAAGGGGGTAACATCAGTGCAGTTCAGTTCAATTACGTTTATATCAATAACATTCATAAACCATTTCAAATAACTATTATAAACATTCTCAAAAGATCAGGGAAGGGAATATATCCATACATTCAGATACCAAAATACAGCAATCCATGATGATGACCATTGCACATATTGCAAAATTGGTATCTAGAGGGCATTGTTATTAGCAGCATATTTTAACCTTTAAAATGCTATTGCCGCCTCTTCCTTAACAGGATCTTTTACTAACATCATAATTAATAGGTGGGCCCAACCAGTGAAAAATATCAAATAGCAATTAAATACATGTCTTCCATAATATAAGCAGGCTGCAACTTAATCATAAATAGTACACATTCATTTAATAAGCCACAGTTAGAACATCATTCACACCCTAAAATTAAAATTCAAGTGCAAATTTAAAATGACTATATATGGGGCGCTCTAGAGCTCACGCCAAAGATGGCTGCTTAGAGTTGGTCTTTGCGAGCTCATTGGCATATACCTGACCAGTATTATTCAATAACTCGGTAAATGCACCAACCCTAAGAGTCCCCATCCTAAAGCTCCCATATAGTGCACTCCCATACGGCGGAGTAAGGGTGTCCAGGAATTTCTGAAAGCCAGATTGAAGTTTACATTGAAGATAGTCAACTTTCAATTTAAGCTTGCGACTATCTTCTAACATTTTTACCCTTGACGTTTCAACAATGGCTCCTTTGATTTTATTAACATTATTTATACGAATTGGGCTAAGCCACAGCAACGGATTGTTCACGGCGAGTAAAGATGCTTTCACGTGTTGGGAGGCTCACACCTCCATCAGGGGACAGCACGTGTGCCAATGCTTTGCTTTAATTTTCCAAGCCTTCTGTGTGGCAAAGTCTCAACCAATAGAAAAGTGGACTATAATTAGCACTTTTCCCTATGGAGTTGGGGGCAACAGTATCCAGCTGCACATTCTCATTAGGAGATCCATGCATAGCATCATCAGATTTTGTAAGAATTGATTTCCTTTTGTCGTTTAATCTGTGGTATTGGCGTAACTACAGATTTCAGCATCAAACAACAAGGAGGGAATGGCTTGCTTTCTACAAATCTCTAGGGCAGGCGACACAGCTCCCTTTGCATGTCTACTGAAGAACCCCTTAACTGCTCCACTATGCTTCTCTAAAGTGGTTCCAGTTTTATCCAAATGTGCCGACCAGAACCATTTTCGTGGAATCCTAATCATAAAAAGCAACCTGCTCAAGTACTTGGTCCCCAGCTCTAATATCTAACTTGTATTGTTTAGCAAATCTGGGATTGAACACCATAGACTTAATTTTCCCTGTGTTCAAGACCAACTTCAAGTCCCCACCGATACTAAAGAACTATGTCAAGGTGGTTTTCAACCCCTGTGGTGATGTTGCTAACAACACTGCGTCATCCACAAAAAATAGTGCCAGGTATATCTGATGTTCCCTTCTAGGGGGAGTCCTGGCAGCCTTTCAATAATGCAAGAATAACTTCCTCCATATATATATATATATGTATATATATACAAAAGAGAATGGGGGCAAGGACACAGCCTTGCCTCACCCCTTTTTTTTAATGCAAATGGCTTTTTAATTTCTCGAGCTAAACGATGGCGAAGCACTGCCTTATTTTCTGTGTACAAAGATTTGAACAGATGTTGGTGGATATTCCTTTTTTAAAAAACTTTTCAGAGCAACTTGCATGGGATCCCATCAAAAGCCGTTCTAAGATCCATGAGTATGGCATAAAGTCTCATCTTAAACAAGACCATATATTTTTGTATGAGTAAGTACAACCAGAAGCTTTGATCTAGTGTGCTCTTACTTCATTGTAACCCAGCTAGTAGAGTGTGAATTATATCGCCCTCATCGGCCCTGTGCTGGACATGGCTCAGGATTACCTTCGTAAAGGTTTTTCCTGAACTATCAAATAGTGATATTGGGCAGTAATATGCCAGCTGGTCCCTCTTCCCTTTTTGTATATTAGGACGACCTCTGCTGATTGTCAAGAGGTCGGGACCATATTGGTGTTAATATATGCATTCAAAAGTTTGCACAAAACAGGTGCCCAAACCATTGGTTCATCCCTGAATATATCTATGGGGAGCTTATTCGGGCCAGAGGCTTTACCACCTTTCTGTGACAGGATGGCTTCATAAACCCCCCTCACTTCTATATGGAAGCTATGCTCCTTCATAATTGGTATTTGTCTAGATCTAACATCCTGCCCACCATCGTAAACACTGGAAAAATGGCTACACCAAGAATTTGGGGTCACACGATGCTGGAGCACATCCTTTCCCTTGACTTCAGCCCCACTGACCATTTTCCAAAATACAGCACTATCCTGAGTTTTACAGGCTCCCAGTAGACGTATCCATGCTGTCCTTACAAAGATGTCTGTCTTGTTAATAATTAGCTCTACAGGTTTGCAGTAATTCTTCATCCATTGGGGAGCCAGAGGTAAGGCTATCAGCTAATAGTTGTTTTGCTAATCTACAGTCTTGATCGTACCAGTTTACTATTCTTAATGCATGGGTCCTAGTAACCCTCCTAGGACAGGTAACACAAGGAAATATGTCATTGATCACTCCATCAAATTCTTGTAACACTCATAATCGGTAGTCCCATCAACACAGATTTTTTTGAATATGTTGGAGAACCTCCCCTTAAATCCTAGGTTTCACGTCATGCTTTTTGAGTCTGGCCCACTTTACAGTTCGCTGTGAATGCCTGACCTCAGTTAGTGGCTCCGTATTATTACTAGCCTGACAAGATAGGTTTAACTTTGTCCAGTTCTTAAAGGAGATTATTAATCTATGGTCGCTTTCACTGTGATTCAGGATTTCAAAATGTGTGATCAATTTCCAGTCTCTAACCAACTCTAGTATATAATCAATAACTGAGCTACTACATGGGCCGACAAAGGTTTCACATGCCGGCTGATTGCCAGGGAACCGTTCATTACATGCTCTTAATTCATGACCATTAATTGTACGGTGTCCAGGGCTTTACTGTGCACCGTTTTCGGGTAAATACCTACTAACAGCGGCCAGATGCCCCCGGGTTTGGCGCGCTTTACAAACGCCTACGTAAATCAATAACAGGGTTATATCCATAGCCTCATCCTGGTCCTCCCATAATCCCTCAAGATCTTTCAGTTGTATTTTAAAATCACCTATGATCACCATCTGGGTTTTATGAATAGCCACATACTCCCACGTATTCACCAAATTAGTGATTTTATTTACAATATTATGACTCGCTACAGAATTCAGCCTGTTATACACACTGAACACTAATAGATGATGTCGTTCAGCCATATGAATCACAACCCATTGAAGATCCATAAGATCTGTTGGCCAAACTTCTATTTTCCAATTCATAATAGGGTCCGCCAGGATTAGGACGCCACCAAGTGGTCTTCCCCTCATACCATTCTGGGACATGGTCTGGTATGCTTTAAAACCCTGGATATCCACTTGGCCAGTTGCCCACATTTCCTGGAGCTACATGAGTTGATAACTTATAATTAGGGTCAGCAATTAGGCTCTTCAATGTGGTTAATGTTACCAGCTATATCCCATGATAGCAATTGGTATTCTAGAGAGAAGCAGCCCCCCCTGGGCTCTTTGGAAGTCAACCACCCTCTTCCAGACAACTACAATGCCATGATCCGGTCTAACATGGCCTATATCCCTGGAGCTTGATAGCACTGGGAGAACATCAGAGGGGCTAAGAATGAACCTTAATGAAATATCAGAGTCATTAGTCAGTCTTTCTCTCAATCTGGGACAGAGTCTATGGGCAGCCGTAGGAGGGGCTAATCATCCTTCCTTGGCTTCTCTATACAAGTCCTGAGCAGATGATGGGACTTGATGATCAATGAATGGTGGGTGTGCTCTTATCGATAGTAACAAGCCAGGGGAGGTTAAGTCCTGTAGTCAATAGCCAACAGCCCCTATGCTATGACCAGGCTCTTAAAAAAGATCTGTATATAGTCTTTAAGGGAATTAGGGACTTTCACTCAGTCACACCTAACTATGTCCTCCCCAATAACAGAAACACAGCCCTTGACAGATCTTATCCAGTGTGTACATTTATTAATCAGAGAATCATGCAATTCATATGTTCTCACTGGCAGCCAGGGAAAATTATGCGCTATTACCCAAATTGATTGCTTCCAATTGACCGTATGGTAAATCTGTCCGAAAACAGGTAGTACCATTTGATTGTTTGAAAACAACCAATTTGGGTAATCACTACCAAACATGTGGAGCGAGGATGCAGGGGTATCCCACGCTCCCCATGTTTGGTAGTGATGGTCTTTGGGGATAGCGGGGATGGGAAAAAAAGGAAACAAGAAAGAAAAGCAAAGCGGACCCTGCAGCGTTGGATCCGACAGCGTTGAGGGCCGGATCGGATGCTGCAGGGTCAGAAACAAAGCGGATGGCGAAAAGGTAAGTAGGGGGTGGGCGGGGTGGTGTATGGGGGTGGGTAGGGGCCTTGAGATTCGGTGGATTTGGCCGCAGCAAAATTGTCTTTGTGGCCAAATTCACCAAGGTCAATTCGGCCACGAACAGTTGTGCCATGGTCAAACCATATGCATCCCATTAGGCATCATCACAGATGGCTTGACCACTTTTCCCCATCTCCCTGTGCGGTTTATGCCCCCCAAAGCGCCCCTTCTCTCAGTTAAATTACTCTGGTAAAGGGGCATATTGTTTGTCCCCTCAAATAGAAAATGGCAATCATTAATATCTAAAATGGAATAAATGGGAGGGATATTACCTTCCTCTGGTTGATGGTACAGCTCAATAATGTCCTTATATGGATTATTTGCATTTATAGTGCTAGGTAGGCTGGCAGGGATCACCAAATTCCACCCCCTTCTTGCCCCAACGTTTTCCCTACTTCAGAATGTGGACAAGGGATCCTTGAGTTGCTTAACTCCACAAGGGTGGGAGGAAGATTTCTAAATATTACAGAATTTTGACCCTGTGTATCTTGATAGTCTTCAATAGCTCTGATTTCCCTTCCCAAGAGTACACAATTAGACCTTGCACCTAGTGGTTTAAATTAGCTTTTACTCCTTTTCAACCCCCCCACATTCTTCCTACCATCCTCTAAACCATCAATATCATAGCTCTGAACACTAGAGGTAGTCAATATACAGTAAAACAACCTCTGCAGAAATCACTTAAAGAGCCTTGGCAACCTCTGTCACGGTAATGTCCAACACACATAGTTTCTGCAATTTTCAGCAGTTGCCAATGACAATAAAGTTAAATTGATAAACCAACACACCATACTTACATCCTCTGGCAGGGGACCTTCAGTACACTAACACCCTGTGGCAGCTAACACCCGCGTCATCCCACAATAGCAATTTAGATAACCTCATCTTTAAGGTCGACATGATGCAACACGAATTTAGAAATAAAGTGCTCCCATTTCTGATGGTGAACATCCAATAGTGATCCTGAAAGGTATTAGTTCGGAGGTGAGCCACACAATACGAACACCGTGGCACAAGATGAAAGGGATCTGAGCCAAGAATGAAGACTTGGAGGCAAGGTCAGGAAAAAATAACATAAGAGTGGTGGGATCACCTGAATCTGTCCCTGCAGGCATCATGGAAACTTTCACTGAGTCATTCATCAAAGAAGTACTCCACAACCCTCCGCTATCCACACAAATATTTGTTCAAGAGAGAGCACAGAGTAGCCACCTCGAATCCCCATCCTGGTCAAAGTCCTTGTCTGGTGATTGTCTGCCTACTGAACAACAGAGACCGCTATGGGATCCTATGGTGAGCATGCAAATTAGGGGAGTTGAAGTATGAGGAGTCTATGATTTACTTTTATCTAGACATCACATCATCTACCCAAAACGCTTGTCTGTCGTACTTGAAGCAAAAGAGACAGGGGCCTGAAGTACATAATTCTGTATCCGTCCAAACTCTGTGCCATTTATACAAATCAAGATCCATTTCTTCACCGATCTTGCTCAGGCTCACAACTTCCTAGATTCCCTCCCATCTACTTGACTTGTATGACCTGTGTGATTTGTCTAGATCTATTACTATGTACAATGGGCTCACCCATGTCTACCTCCAGGAGGCCACATTGAAGCAATTACACCTTTAGAGGGGACGCGCAGAGTAGGTCCAATGGATAAGCTCTGGCCTCATTACAGGCCCCCTGATTTAGTTATAGCGAAACTCAAAACAACACTCTCATTGTCTGCATATGAAACCTATATGGGTATTGGTGACCTAGAATTGTCAGACCCAAGGATGGCACTCCATCCGAACAACCAGGGATATTCATATTACTCCTCAGTGCATGATATGAAGTCATGGAGTCACTATAGATTCACACAGACAGACTCCTGTGTAGGTCTAAAGAATGCACTCTGCTACCCAGGACCCTTTTGGACCATTCCTCTCTGTTGTGGGAAGTCTGCATACATGTGCTTGTGAGACCCCTTTGGTGCTTCAAAGCACATTTTCTATTGGATGTGACGTTCAAGAGCAACATCGGAACGACCATTACCATCTTTTCTAAAACTAATATTGAGTAGGTACCTCGAATGCTTATAATTTGGGAAGCATTTAAAGTTTATCTTCTCGGTTTGTTCATTAGTATAAAAAATGGGGTCCGCAAATCTATTAGTTGGAGTTTATTGGATCTCGAGACCAAAATATGGCACCTTGAAACTGTGATAGATAGGTCCAATGACCAGGATGCACTGCTCTCCATACAATCTAAACTGGATCAGTGCCGATCGTCGGCTGATCAGGAGGCAAAGTTCCTCTCTGGCATAGTGCAGGCTCACAAATATGGGGAAGATGGCCACCCAGGCCATTTCTCGGCACGCATGTTTCCCCCAAAAACATAGCAACCATATTGAATGATGTGGGTGCCCCCCTCTTAGGTCCAAACAATATTGTGAAAACATTTCAAAACGACTACACAAAGCTGTATTCCAACCTCGACAAACAATCCCTTAGAGGGCAGCTGGAATATTTACAGGGAACCCCTAGGAATACCCTGATTACCACGACAGACATTCTAAAAGCTATAGCATCACTCCCCACATCGAAGGCCCCAGGATCGGACGGACTAAAGGACAGATCTTTCAAAGAGTTTGGCCAGAAGGTAGATCTGTACCTACTTAAGGTCTGGCAGGAGGCCTTTCAGCAAGGGTCTCTACCATTCACTATGCACAAAGCCATGATTACATTATCTTAAAACCGAAATAACATCCAACAGCCTGCTCTTCATATAGGCCTATATCTCTGTTAGACCTAAATATGAAGATCTTTGCCAAGATTGTAGCCAACCACCTAATTGTACAGATATCACAGCTGATTCATCATCACCAGTCTGGGGTTCTTCCTGGAAGATCCACAGCCTTGAATCTAAGGCACCTATTCTCAACTTTGGCCCAAATAGACCCGAAAGTCCGTGCAGTGGTGGCACTGTTGAATGCCGTATCGCAGGGGTTCCTTTTGTACTACTTGAGAATGTGGAAATCATGCTCTACTTTCTGCAGTGTCCAAAAGCTTTACAGTCTGAGCCTTCCACAATCTCTGTAGGCAGCTGACCCATTTCAGCTGGGCAGGGGGACTAGGCAACGGTGCCCCTTGTCACCTCTCCTAGTTGCACTTGCAATCAAACCTATGGCTGCCAAAATTAGACAATCACATATCACGCAAGGTTTAGCACTGGGTGGTCAGAGGGACATTATATCTTTATATGCAGACAACGTCCTACTATACATTAAGGATCCCGATATTAACCTTCATCCCCTTATGTAAGACATAATGAGGATTGGCCCACTCTTGGGCCTAAACGTAAAGTGGTCCAAGTCAATTTTATTCCACCTGACAAAAAACACTCCCATACCCCGAGACATTGGCTCTTACCGATGGGAACAGCAATCAGAAAAATACCTATGCATTGCGGTAAGTAGGAACCCCATCTCTCTTCTACAAGACAATGGGCCTCATTATGACCCAGGCACTAAGTGTTTAACGGCGCCGTAAAAGGCTGCGGCGCCGTTAAACACCTAGCGCCTAATTACGAGGTCCCTTTGCGGGACCCGATCTTAACGGCTGGTTTTACCAGCCGTTAAAGTAGGGACCCGCAAAGGGACCTTGGTGCTAATTACGGTACTGCAATTTGCGGTACCGTAATTAGCGCCTTCCCCATTCCCATTGAGCCCTATGGGGCAAAAATGGGAATGGGGAAGGGCCATGGCGGCATGGGGAATTACCACCCCACCAACCTCGGAATGGGGTGGTAATTCCCCATTCCGCCATGGTGGACTCTGGCATGGACCATGGTGCTAATAGCACCATGGTTTAGCGCCAGAGTCCTAATGAGGCCCAATGAGTGTAGCAGTCTGGAAACAAGGGTGCTGGTAAGCTTACCAGCACCCTTGTTTCTGGACAGCTACACTCCATGTTTGCATGCCAGAGCCGCTGCGCTGGACAGGTCTGGCCCTGCAGGGCGCAGTGGCCCCGGTAGACAGACTCATCACAGAAGCACCAGCACCATTAGTAATGGTGCCGATGCTTCCGTAAACCCATTCCCATCGAGTGATATGGGACTCCACGGAAATGGGGAATAACATTTTCCAGCTTACATTTTCCGGCACCCAGATTCCCGGTCCACCGGGAATTTAAATGTCCTGGTGGCACCGGGAAACTAGGTGCCGGAAATGGTGTTACGAGGTCAGCGGTAATGAGGCCCAATCTCTTCACCTACTTGAATTCTCTCCACTCAAAAGTCAAGAGATGGACTACTCTAACAATCTGTACATACAGGAAAGAAGCCATTGCTAAAATGCTCATAGTCCCTAAACTACTTTACTTCTTGAAAAACATCTCATTCTGGCCCGGTGCAAACTTCTTCAAGCATTTGCGCTCACTTTTAATACACATGACATGGCACCCGAAAATGCTGAAATAAGATGGGAAACGATGATTAGGCCCTTCATCCAAGGAGGGATTAATGCACCAGATATGGAACTTGTTCGCTTCACACTGGTTGCCAGGGTCCCAAGCCTTCCCGAATGTTAGAATTGAAAAGATGTTGGTCCGCCCCTTCTCTCCGGCCTAACTGATGTATGTAAGCTTGGCCCAGTGTCGTGCACAGCAGGAGCTTAGGGAAAGATATTTTTTTTGATAAAACATTTTTTATTGTTTTACTTCTCATCAATACAACAACATGTGTGGACTAGCATGTCCTTTCAAAATTCGATCATGAACAGGTCAGTTATCAATCACCCATGACATTACCCCGGGTTTTAATGCGGTTAAACCGTATCCCCTTCGCTGCCCTCAGCAGGATCCAGGAGGATCTAAGGTCCATCTTCTTCCCACCTCCGCCATATTTTATCCGCCTTGGCAGGGCAGCCTCTGGCAGTGTATACTCTATGTTCTATGACTGCACAAATGTTCATGTCCGATGCCCATTGCTCCATCGTTGGGGACTCCGGGGCTCCCCATTTTTGCGCTATGTTGCGTTTCATCAGTCCCGCTGCCGTGTTCAAGAGCAGTCTGTCCCATTTGTTAAGTGCAGTCTCGCCCGGGACACCCAGAATGAGAATCTTTGGGTCCAGTGGTATTCGGCACGCCAAGGCATTGCTAAGCGCAGTACAGCATTCATCCCAGAAGGTACGGATTCGGGGGCATGCCCAAAGGATGTGAAAGAAAGTCCCCTCTTCTTCCCCGCATCGGAGACAGTTCGGGTTCGAGGCTCTCTCCCACCTATATAGTATCGTCCTGGGGTAGTAGACCCTGTGGAGGATCTTTAATTGGACCAGCCGAAGCCTGGAAGAGATGGCCACCTCCCTTGGGTGCATTAGCACTTGGATCCAGTCTTCTGGATCTATTACCCCTACATCCACCTCCCATTTGGCTTTAAGGGTCCTGAGTTCGGGCGTAGCAAAGGATGTAATAGCATTATATAGGATAGAGGTGCATTTGGTGGGGATGAAGGCTGGCAGTATATTGCGCTCTATCTGTGTATAGTTCGGGACGTTAGTGCCTACGGGTATGTGGTTTCTTAGGGCATGGGCCATCTGTACATAGTGGTATCGCTCAGTGTCCGGGAGTTGGAATTGTTGCTGGATGACTTCAAACGAGGCTATATCCCCTTTCTCAAGAATATCCCCGACTCTCAGAATCCCGGCCCTTACCCATCGGAGCCATGGATGAAGTTTCTTTATTTCGGGCAGGTTGCAGTTTCTCCACAGGGGTTGTGCGGTAGTTACGTTGTGTTCCCACCCTACGAATCTATGCGCCTGCTTCCAAACAGCAGTAATATGAGTCGTGGTCATTGGCGGGAGGGGTCTCGGGAGAGTTTGGTATAGCAGTTGCCATGGGTCGGTACCGTGCATGGCCGCAACCTCGGCCTTGATGTGGGGGAGTTCCCTATCTCCGTGGAGCAGGTCGTTGACCACTGCTAACTGTGCAGCCCAATAATAAGTTTGGAGGCGTGGGGCCCCTATCCCACCCTCCCAGATCGATCTTTGGAGCGTGGTCAGCGCTATCCTCGACTGGCCTCCCCCCCATATTAGTTCCCGAAAGAGGGATTCGACCCGTTTAAAGTCAGAGTCTGGGATCTTTAATGGGGAATTCTGTAAGACGTAGAGAAACCTTGGGAGAGTCATCATCTTAAAGAGTGCGGCTCTTCCCATGGGTGTAAGAGGGAGAAGCCTCCAATGGTGGACGTCGTTGACGAAGCGATCAAGGACCGGTTGGAAATTGTGTGTTATGTATTCAGTCAGGTTTGTAGTCACCCAGATCCCTAAATATCGAAAGCCTTGCGGTTCCATCTGGTACGGGCATTCCTGGGGGTCAACCCGCACATTGCCTTTCACCGGGAAGAGGACTGATTTTCCCCAATTAATTTTAAGCCCGCTAAATTCTCCAAACCGGGTAAGCATCTGTGTCACCCTGGGGCAGGATGGAGCTGGGTCTCCCAGGTAAATCAGGAGATCGTCTGCATACAGGGAGATGCGGTCCTCATGTCGTTCGGGCCATCTGAACCCTGTCCATGCAGCATTTTGGCAGAGCCAAAGGGCAAGAGGTACAATCGCCAGGGCAAAGAGAAGGGGAGAAAGGGGGCAACCCTGTCTCGTGCCTTTTCCCAGTGGGAAGGACCGGGACGACCCACCATTCACCCTGACCTCCGCTTGAATATTAGTGTAGAGTAATTTCACCCATCCCAAGAAGCCGTCTCCGAATCCCATACGCCTCATGATCTCCCAGAGGCAGTCCCACCTGACCGAGTCGAAGGCCTTCTCGAAATCTATTGCCAATAGAGTGAGGGGGGTATCAATGACCGGGCCCGCTCTAGCGCCAGGTGGAGCCGACGTATGTTCATACGGGTTGATTTGTGTGGCATAAAGCCACATTGATCCGGGTGGATCAAGGTGTGGACTACTGACTGCAGTCGGTTGGCGAGGAGCTTGGCAAGAACCTTGGCTTCACTGTTAATTAACGAGATAGGCCGATAAGAGGCGCACAGTTCCGGGGGTTTATCGGGTTTGGGAATGACCACAATGGTGGCTTTACATAGGTCCGGTGGGAGGGTGCCTTGGTCGCGGGCACCAAGGAGCATCCTGTAGAAGGGGGTTGCTATTTTATTCCCTCCAAGCTTTTGCCAGGTCTCGGCCGGGAATCCATTAGGGCCTGGTGTTTTTCCTGCTTGAAGCTGCGCCAGGGCTTCGGCTATTTCAGATTCAGAGAGATCTGAGTCCAGCTCCTCACGTTGTTGTGCCGTCAGTGCTGGGAGTATTACTTCGTCTAGTAGGGTCGGGTCAAATGGTGTTATCGGGGCTCGGTAGAGTTCCGCATAGAACTGGGCGAAGGCCTCTGCTATTTCAGCATCCGTCTGATACCCGACCCCATTCGGGGCAACAATTTCACGGACATGACGTCTCCCCTCCTCCCTCCTCTCAAGCCAGGCCAGCATCCTGCCCGCCTTGTCCCCCAGATCGTATATCCTCGCTTTGGTGTCCCAATGGGCTTGCTTGGCATTATCCAGCATAATATTTCTGAGGGTTTCCGTGGTTAATTTGAGGGACCTTTGAGTCTGCGGGGTTGGGTCAAGAACATGTGTGTTTTCAGCCCTGATCACTTCAGCCTCCGCCTCCACCATTTTTTTGAGTCTCTCTCTCTTTTTGTTAGCTACCCAGGAGATTATTTCCCCACGCAGCACCGTTTTATAAGCCTCCCACACCACTACTGGGTCATCCACTGCTAGTTCGTTTATATCGAAATATTCATCGGACACCTCCGCGAGGTGGTCCACTAATTCTGGGAATCCAAGGTGGTAGTTATTTAGTCTCCATGTTCTAGGGGGGGTCCTGGCGTGGGTTCGTATTTCTATTATTAAGGGGGAGTGGTCCGAGATTCCACGAGGGAGGAATTCTGCGGACATCGCCCTATGTAGGTCTGTATGCGGGACGAGGAGGTAGTCGAGTCTAGAGAGGGAGCCATGGGCCCCAGAGTGGAACGAATAGCCTCTGCTTTGAGGGTGCAATTCCCTCCACACATCTCGGAGGCCCAGGGCGGAAACAAAGCTGGAGAGTTTCGTGGGAGTATCCGGGTCACGCCATCTAAGGTGGGTACGGTCCATGGTGTTGCACATAACGTCATTAAAGTCTCCCCCTAGGATCCATCGATCCGGGTGGTGTTTCCCTAGGAGAGTGGTAATATCGTCCAATAAGCCCCTGCCCAATCCAGGTGGGGAATATATTGACACAATGGCCAGTGTTTCTCCCCAGAGCGAGCCTAGGATGAGTACGTAGCGACCCCGTGGGTCCAATTCCACGATCTGTGGGGAGAACGGGAGCCTCTTGTGTATAAGGATAAGGGTGCCCCTGGATCCCATTGTGTACCCCGCATGGAATGCGGCCCGGTAGTTTGTTCTCTGGAAAAGGGTGCAGTGTGTTCCCGCTAGATGCGTTTCTGATAGAAGGGCCAGGTTGGGAGAGTGTCTATTCAACAGTTGCTTAACAAGACGTCTCTTAATCCCAGAGCCCATTCCGTTCACGTTCCAAGCGAGCAGCTTAAGGGACCTGGGTCGGTCAGGCGGTGGTAGATGTGCTTGTAAGTGTGTCATCTAAAATTTCCTGTTGGAGGGCCTGTCGGATGCTTTGGTCGGGAGAGCTGCCTCTCCTTGGTGTGTCTGTCGGGGATAGGGTCCCGATATCTGGTACAGCAGGGTATAATGTGCAAAGGATTGGGTTTGGGTCGGTGTTTGGACATGCTATAGATCCGAACTAACAAAACAACATAAAAACTTTCCCTTTCTTCCCCCTCCCTATACTCCACCCCAACTTGAAGTACCTGTCGCCCGAACATACCAATACAACACACTAACAAAGGACAGTCAATTTGTTAACTAATAACTATTCCCCAAGTAGTACCGTTATACTTAGTCTTGGGTTGTCTTGTTCCAGCATTGGGGGTTGCGCAGTCCGGGCCGCTAGTTGTACAAGCAGCGGATTCACAGTTAGCTTGTTGTTAACGTAATATACAGCGTGGTGCCGGCTCTTAATGCGTAATTTGTGAGTGGATACCTTATTCTTCTTTTCAGTCATTGCCCCTCTTTGGCTGTGCTTGAGGTTGTTGTTGTGGGCGCTTCGGAGGAGCTCTCTTTTAGTAGTGGTCTGGGTGTCTGAGATACTGTCGATGCTTTTCAAGCCTCAGCATGTTGTGGGATTTCGACCTGTTGTTGCTGTTGCGGATCCAGATCAGGTGGGCGCTCAGGGTGTGGTCTGTTCCGTTCTCCTCTCCTTCTTCCCTCAGCGCTCCAGTCGCCGTCTATGTGCCTTTCAGCCCAGCTCCACGCCTCCCTAGGATCAGTGAAATGCACCGTTGCGTTCTTGTGGAATATTTTGAGTTGGGCGGGGAATATTAGCCCATACTTAACTCCCATTGCTTGCAAGCGTTTCTTGAGGGGATCAAATGATTGGCGCGCTTTCTGTACTTCTCTGGTGAAGTCAGGGAAGAAAGCAATTCTTGATCCGTTGTACGTAACATTTCCTTTGGACCTCGCCAACTGCAGTACTGTGTCTCTGTCTCTATAATTTAGGAACCGTGCGATGACTGTACGTGGCGGTGCACCTGGCGTGATCTTGCCGGTCGGGATGCGGTGGGCTCGCTCAATGGAAAAGAATTTGGAGAAGGACTGTGCATCGTATATGTCCGCGAGCCATCCCTCAATGAATAGCTCCATGCAATCTCCTTCTGCCTTTTCTGGGAGACCCAGTATACGGACGTTGTTGCGTCTTGATCTGCCCTCACTATCATCTGCTCTTGATTCCAGGAGCTTTATGCGTGCCAACATGCCGGACATCTGGCGGTTCACTCCGCGGAGACTATCCTCGGTTTCGGAGATTCGCGTCTCTGCCTCCCCAGTGCGTGAGGTCAGCTTCTGGAGGTCGTGTCGTAGCAAGGATACATCCGCACCAATACTGTCCATCTTTTCCTCCATGGAGGTTCTAGAGCTGGTAATGGCACTCATGATGTCTTTGAGGGAGATATTCTCCTCCATACAGTCTGTGTCATGTTGTAGCGGCCTCTCTGGGGAACGAGACAGTGGTGTAGTTGCGTACTGTTCAATCCTGCTTTGTGTGGAGGTCTTCCTGGATTTATCTTTCCCCATTTCAGGCACCTGGAGGGCAAAGCCTGCTGGAGGCAGAGAAGCAAGGGATATTGAGAGGGGGGAGATTTCGAGTGTGGTGACTCCGCACTTTCAGGGCTGTGGGCGTGCTGGTCGACGGGAGCTGTGTCAGTTAACACTTTAGTGTGTCAGTGTCACTTTGCAGGAGGAGTGTCTACAGGCCGTGGGGGAAGAGCACACAGTTGGGTCCCAGCTGGATGTGGGTCTGATTTTCCGTGCCTGTATGGGTGCCCCACCCAGTACAGCACATGTTGATTTGCAAATGTGCGGTTTTAGTTCATTGGCAGTGGGGGTAATTGCATCAGAGGTTCATCCTGCCTGCTAATCTGTTTTCTTTCCTCTCCACTTAGGAAATTTGTACAGGGCAGTTGCTGCCTGAGGGCACACCAGAGCGTCTTTGTTCTCCCTTCCCAATGCAGTAGCCGGGTCTGACCAACTACACTTTAGGTCAGTGTGGGTAGTAGGCCAGTTGGACGGCGGAAGCTCACAGCCTTCCACAGTATGGTGCCCACAATTTACGTTCGGCCGCTGGGTCCCTCCTTCCCACGTGACCCGGAGCCTCCGCGAGTGTCTCTGAAGGATGTTAAGGGCCCAAGCAGGTCCGGGAGTCAGGATCCGCTCGCCCACGCCATCCCGCTTCACAACTGGGGACGGGGGGTCACACGCAGGAGGGGTGTCTACAGGCCGTGTCCCCTCCACTTAGGAAATTTGTACAGGGCAGTTGATGCCTGAGGGCACACCAGAGCGTCTTTGTTCTCCCTTCCCAATGCAGTAGCCGGGTCTGACCAACTGCACTTTAGGTCAGTGTGAGTAGTAGGCCAGTCGGACGGCGGAAGCTCACAGCCTTCCACAGTATGGTGCCTGCAATTTACGTTCGGCCGCTGGGTCCCTCCTTCCCCTCTCCTTACCGGTTCCTTTTGGTGGGTGCCAAAGTGCGCACAACGTGACACGGAGCCTCCCCGAGTGTCTCTGAAGGATGTTAAGGGCCCAAGCAGGTCCGGGAGTCAGGATCTGCTCGCCCACGCCATCCCGCTTCACAACTGGGGACGGGGGTCACACGCAGCGGGATCTCTGCGGGTCCGGGAGAGCGGAGTGTCCGTGTTTATGGAGCGCTGCGTATCATACGCTCCTCCAGGCGTACCATCCAGCCGGGCGTCGCGTCCTTGCCCAGAAAGGTTTCGGTCCTGCGCCTCACCCCCAAAGCCTGCAACAGCTAGGATGCAGGTCGCACCTCAGTGGTCGGAGCGTCTGATATGGATGATTAGCACCAAGGACCACCCGTAGCGAGGATCTCTCTGCCTCTGCCCTCACACCGGCCGGGCCTGTGCCTTCAGAGCCGTCCCCTCCGCTCCGGGCCGGCGTATCCTGTGCTCAGGCGCCACTCGTCCGGGGCTCCGTCTCCGTCTCTCGCAACGCCCAAGTTTCAGGCGGGACGGCGCCCTCCTCCTCACCGGGCCCCGGGGGTCGATTCTTCCTCCGACGCCGGACCGGGTAGGTCGCAGTCCCGGGGTTCCCGCGCACGGCCGCAGGGCCGATCCCAACAGCCGACAGTAGCCGGCAGGCCAGCCTCGGGGTTCCTCAGCAGTGCAGTTTCGGCTGTATGCAGCAACGGGGGAGGAGGGGGTTGCGCAGTCCCTTCTCCGATGGGCCGCGACGATTCCTATCACTCTTCGCGCCCGGCGGCCATTTTGATGTAGATTTGGCGCCAGGCACAGACAGCTACACTCGGCAATATCTTCCGTTCCTTTCTCCGATTCCACTTCTCATCTCCACCCCGTGCGGCCACCGGCGTCCGCCACTGGGAAAGCTGCTTTTCTTTTCAATCCGGTGCGATTATTGCAGGATTTGTCCAGGATTTAGCTGGCGGCCACGGAGCACCGAAGAATCACGTCCTCATCGTGTGCCTGTCTAGGGAAAGATATTTGAGTCACTACATATTTATTTTCCATTTACACCGGAGCTGGACATTTGGGGAATACAAGACCTGAACCCGACATGTGATGAGCGGATAGCACAAACATGGTCTAAAATGGGGCCTGATGTAATCCTTGTATCCAGAGACCAATTAACTGCAAAGGTGGGAAGTCACTCTTCCAGTACATTCGGATGCGTATGGCCTTTCGAGCATGGACCCCACAATTTCCCCTGGACCACCACAAAACCACGATCCTCCAATATTTAGTAAATTCCTGGGGCTCCACAACCTACAGAATGGTACGAACTTCTTCCTCCCCGCCTATAAAGTGAGAGGCCTGAATAGGCAAATAGATGAACAGATGTGCACTATTCTGTGCGATTACACAGAGAAAGTTTCTCTTAATACCAGTTTTAAAATGATGCAATATAAAATCCTACATCAGGCATATATGACCCCCGCACACCAACAGAAATTTGATCATGTCATTAATGGTGAATGTCCAAAGTGCCATGCCACTGGGCCTGACTTCTCCATTTAATATGGTCATGCCCTGTGGTGAATGCATTTTGGGAGGCAATACTCCAAGATTACCAATAGATGGCTTTCCATTGCATGATGATAGCTAAGTGCTGTATTCTATTGAACTGGATTAATAACATGCCCTACAGTATTTAAGTGGTTGAGAGACCTAACCCAAAGTTGTGATATGGAGTGAACCTACTGCACTCCATTGGCCCCGAATCAGCGATCCAATGATACTTGGCCCCATTTCAACAACTTCTTCAGGAAATTGCCAACACATACCAGGAACAAGCGAGTGATGTCAGTACAGAGACATGTGTATGATGCATTAATGGAGTAAACTACTCGAAAAGATATTTACTAACACTGAGAATGTCTGACATACCCTTTTTCTTCGAGCGTTGACGGTGGGTCACACTCCTCTGACTCCATTACAGTGTATTTTGTTTGCGATGCAAGCTGTGATGTGAAAGTAAATAAAGGTTTACAAAAAATTATGAATATATTACAGGGCCTACGGTAGCATCCCAGTAGTTATGGTTAAATTGCTCAACACATAGGATGGGGACTTTTTGGGTGGCTTATAACTTCTCTCCCCCGCTGGACGAATCCTCACAAATCTTTACAAAAAAGGTATATGGTTCTATCAGATTGATCCTGCGAAGTTTGGTGAGGTTTTATCAAAGGAGGGAATAGTTATACAGGGGTCCGTAAATATGTGGTTTTTCCCATACATGCAATGAAAAAATAATTTTGTTCACAACTACAGCCCAAACCGCTGGACGGATTTTCACCAGATTTGTGGCAGGAGCAGCGGCTTGGTCTCGAAAGCATGCTTTTGTAAATTTGGTGTAAATCCATCCAGTTTTTTTTTTGAAAATGACCAAAAAGTAGGTAACATTTTTTAGTGATATCTGGGTTCGGTCCGCAGACTCATTTCCCTGTTCGGTCCGTGGCAGGCCTACGATTGGGCGACAGGCCAAAGTGGGGTCTGCGGACATCGGACGCACCTGCTGATTGGTCAATAAAAAACATGAGGTTCATCAGATTTTTGAAAACGCCTGCCATGTTGGATTTGCGGACAGCGCTCTTGTCCACGAATATCGTGGTGAATACATTAAAAACACAACATTGTCCCTGTCAAACTTATCAAACAATCTCTGGGGAGGTGAGGAGTGATAAGGATGGGATGGGAAATGGCCTTAAAAATCCAAAAAACTGTGTGTTTCTTCTCCGATGTCCGCAAACAGCACAGGGCAGACCTAAGATGTTCGCGAACATCTGAGATGTTCGGGGGCATCTATGCTTATTTGTGCATTACAGGGTTGGTCAAAAGCAGTTTTTGGATGGCTTATAACTTTGGCGTCACCCAATGAACCTGCATGAAATCTTGGAATTTTATTTTAGACCTGATTCTGAAGGGTTTTGAACGTGTGCTGCTGTTTTGTCAAGAGGGAACAAAATTAGAAGGGGGTGCCAAAATATTGTATAGGCCTATAAATGTGGTACCATTTGACGAATCTGCACAAAAGTTTGCAAAAAGATTTTATATCCAGATATATTGGCGGAGTTTTGTCAAGAGGGGGCTAAATTAGAAGGGGTGTCATCATTTTTAGATGGCTTATAACTTTGTTGCAGTTTGACGAATTTGCAGAAAGCTTTTCAAACAGATTATAGACCCAACCTTGAATGTGTGTGCAAAGTCAGAAAAGTCTGAATGGATTTTGTCAAGTGGGGGCTAAGTTATATGATTATTTTTATGTACATACATTTTGACACTTTTCAAAAAATAAAACATGGGCGGATTTGCAGCAAACTCGTGCAGGGAGTATTGGTAAGTATTGGCAAAGACCTGAAAGCATGATTTTGCAAATGTGTCAGTGTTTGATTTTTTGAAAAGTGTCATAATGTAGGTACAAAAAAAGTGATATTCCTTTGGTGACTGAGGTATAGCCTGTGGCCATGGGCAGTAGGCAGATTGTCCGGGTCATGGCCTAAGGCGATGACCCGGACAATCTGGCTACTGCCCATGACCACGAGGGACTAGTCAGGGTGAAAGTGGGTATGGCCACCATGGACCGGCTATGTGGTAAAGTTTTTAGAAATTGGGATAGGTTTGAATGGGAAAAAAAAATTCTGCTTGTGGGTACAGGCTGAAATGCTGGATGGGATTGCAGCAAATATGCAAGAGGAGGGTAAGCAAGAACTTCAAAGCATGGTTTTGCAAATATGTTCTGTATTTCATTTGTTGGAATGTGTGAAAATGTAAGTACACACAAAACAGCGATATAATATTGGTGTCTGGGCAATGAGCCTAGCTTTCAGCAAGGCAGTGAAATGTGTACTGTAATTTGCTTATTGGAGCATGCGGCATGGGCAAAGCAGTATGTTTCAATGGGAAAACATATTCTGTTTGCGTTTATAGTCTGCAGTGGTGGAATAGATTACAATAAACATGCGCTACGAGCATTAGCAAGGACCTAATAGCATGTTTTTGGAAATATGTCTTATATTTTATTTTTCCAAAGTGTAGGAATGTAAGCAGAAAAACTAGTGATATACATTTGGTATCTCGGTAGTGGGCCTGGCCCTCGGCAAACGCAAATGTGAACTCTGATTTGCTTATTGGGGAATGCGAGGTTGCCGAAGCCAATGCCCCATGAATTTGGAGACTGGCCATGGCTGCGAGCCATAAGCACTGGCCATTAGTTACATTATTATGGTATAGTGGACACTGAGCTAGGAGCCAGGGTAGGTGCAGTGAATAATAGGGTTGGTTTGGTTTGGCTGGGTCATGGTGGAGCCTTATGCCGTATGCAATTGAATGATGAATTAACCCCAGCATACGCTGCTGATAACGACAGACATAAGTATGTATTGCAAAAAACATGTTTCTTAAAGGAGGATTATAGTTCTTTCATATATATGAAAAGAGGAATTCGTAATAGCCTATATACAGTGATGTAACATCATGAAACATTTTCACCTATAAAAACCTATTAAATTGACAGAAAAAAACATTGTTAAAGGGATGTTACAGTTAAGATGAATCCCACCATTGGTACTCATCTCCTCCAGTAGTGAGCCAGTGGCGTCCCACCTTGGCATCCGAAATGCAGATGCAAAAGATTGTTAAGTGGCAGTTGGTGTGTGGAAGCTTAATATGGTCACAGGGTTATATGTACAGCTTTTGGAAGGGAGTGGAGGATGGATGTGTGGCTGTTTGAAAGCAGGTATTGATGGAGTATTATAAAATATAAAATTAAAAAGGGTAGAAGGGCTACCCTGTGCGATGGAGTGCACGTGCCAACCAGGTCTTTTAATGATCCATGGCCTGGGGACTGTAGAGACCTTGGATAGTTATAAAAGTCCATTGATTATGGTCCTTATTATATGCTATGGAAAAGTATTTGGAATAGAAAATTGTTTCTGTCCTTTTGTATTTTTCTCTGTATGGAGCCCTGCCTTACCTTTCCATGGTGGCCATCTTGGGAAAGGATTTTCCTTCCTACAGTGGGATGCAGTGCGGGTCCCGCTCTAGGAAGGAAAATGCTTTTTTTTAGTACCCCGGTTTACCGCTTTGGCAACCCCAGGTGCTAATGGCCTTCATCCCCCTTTGCAGGGGCTGGAATGGGGTATAATGGCCCGGAGCCCTAGTTTTTCGCCTTCGCTTTACTTGGGCCGATAACTTGGGCTGCCGGGCCATTATCCCCCGTTTCAGCCTGTGGAGTGGGGTATAAACGCCACATTATTTCCATTAGCATATCACAAAATGGTAATGGAAATGTTGGAGAATCTTACTGAGACTATCTACTTTTTTGAGAAAGTGGACGGAGTCTATAAGAGTATTTCTTTTAGTTCTAATTTCTAACTGTGAAAGGTGATTTGTCGGAGTGTTCAAAAAGTAAGGTGGGGAGGGAAATTACAGAAGAGGCACCAACCACTAATACGGAGGGGCAGCTGGACAGGGGAAGATATTACGTGTGTGTTACATCTAAGGTAGGGGTAAGTGTTTCTCATGCTCCTTGATTACAGCTTCAAAATCACTTCGAAATTGCTCCCCCTGCAGAGTGGTGTGTTGCAGTATATACAGAGGATATGAAAGATATGGATCAACGTCCTCTTTTATCGCTTGCAATGTAGCTGGCGGGATTTTGTGTCCCACAGAAGTAGGCTGTGTGGTTACAGTATGGGTTTAGGAAGTTGAGGTGGAGGAAGACAGCCTACTACTTGCTAAGAAAGGAACAGCCTTTCTGAGAGCAGTGGTTGAATTGGGTTTGGTGGCGCATGGAGGTGGTCCCATAGGAGTATTGTACAGGTAGTCTGCAACTGAGTACAATGTTGCACTCAGTGCATTTCACATTAGCAGCTTTAGCCTTTGGTACATTCCCAACAGTGGTAAAGAACTGCCAAACCCATGATTCTCTCTGGGTGCTAGAGGTAGGCACTGCCGCTACGTCATCTTCTTGGTCCTCTTGATTGTCTTGGGAAGCACTGTCCTTTTTTTGTTGTGTAGGTCCCCCGCTGGTGGTGGCTGTGGTGGTGGCTCTTGGGGAGGAGTTATGGCAATAGCTGATGCCATTTTTAAAATAAATAGCAGTTTTACTAATATTCTTCCAAGTGTGCGCTCTGTGCTAGATTGTTAATAGATAATGTGTAAGAATAAATGTAGGAGCGGTGCAAGGGTACATTTTGAGCTTTAAAGTTGCTAGATCAGCAGAAAGTGCAGTTCCAAACTGTCCGCGAAGCACAGACACGATCCCCAAGTGCCGACGTGTTCCCGAAAACGTCATTATGCCACACACATAAGCCTGTCCAATAAGGCGGCATGTTGCACTGGAGTGCCATCCGCTCAGAGGTAGCCCCTCCTCTTCCAAGGTGCTAACCCTGCATGCACCGTTAACGTCACATAGGCAGAGTCGCCCTACACTGTTACTTCCTGGTCTGCATGGTTCTTGAGTGTGACTATCAGTGCCACTAGCTCTGCAGCATGTGCTGAATAGTGAGTCGTGCACTTACCAATGTTTGAAACTCCCCATTGGCTGTGTGTTTCACCACAGCAGCACCAGTGTATCTCTGTTCGTCATTTTGATCGATTCTTGAAGAACTGTCAATAAAAAACAATTTCTCCACCTTTCAAAGCATTTTCTTTTATCCTCAGAATTTCATATTAGAGCTCTTCATAGTTCAAACAATCATGTACTTGCTCATCTTCTGCCATTGGTTCAGCTACAAACATGGCAGGATTCACTGTTCTGCATCAAACTATTTTGATCGCGGGATTTGATATGACTACCTCATAGGCAGAAACCCTTTGAGAAGTCAATGTGCCTTTTGGTTTCTCTAGAATGGTAAATTGTGCGTGCTCAACAAATAATGTCATAGAGCATCCCATCACTATGCTTCCAGCTTTCTCTATAGCAAATGCGGTGGCTGCCAGCGATTGTTCACAAGGAAAGTGACCTCTCATTACTGGGTCTAAAATTCCACTGTAATATGCAAGGGACATGTACCCCAATGCGGTCCTCTGTGTAAGAACTGCTTTCATAACAGTGTCATCTGTATGCGAGAATAAAAAGAATTCATCAGCATAATTAGGAATCCCTAAAACTGGAGCTGTGCAAATAGCTTTTTTCAACTTGTCAAACCTTTCTTCCATTTCATCAGTCCACATGATTCTTTCCTGTGTTGCCTGTGCTTTCTTTAAAGCCTGCAATAAAGGCCTTATATATGAGCTGTAGTCAAAGACCTGTGCTCTGACATAGTTACATAATCCCAGAACTCTCTGTGTGTGCTTTATCGTGTGTGGCTTTGTGGTCTTCAAAATAGCCTCAACTCTCTCAGGGGTAAGCTTCTTTCTCCTTCATGTGAAATCAATTAGCGAATGTACAGCACCTCTTGTTGACAATACTATAACTTCTCTTTGTCAACCTTGTATCCTTTGTCAGCAAGTGTAATCATCAGCTAAACAGAATCACATGTACATTCTTCCTCTCAAGTGCTGCATACCAAAATGTCATCTACGTATTGCAACACAACACTTTCTAAATCAATATTGCTCAAGTCCTTCTGCAGGACTCTATTGAAAATCGATGGAGACTCACAATACCCATGAGGTAATCTCATGCTTTTTAACTTAGTCTGTCTGAACGTGAATGACGTCAGATCCTGTGAGTTTTTTTGCAATGGGATTGAGAAAAAGGCATTTTTCAAATGAATCACAGTGAAATATCGTGCTCCAACAGGTATTTTACATAAGATTGTAGCCGGATTAGGAACTAGAGGGAACTCAGCCTCTACAACCTGGTTTATTGGCCTAAGATCTTGAATTAGTCTCCAAGACATCCCCTTAGATTTTTGATAGGGTACACTGCGGTATTACACGGTTACTCTGACTTCACTAAGATACCCTAATCCATCATGGCAGAAGTCGTCCTAAAAATATCTTCATCTGCCTCTTGAGACATGGGATACTGTCGTGCTTGAGGTAAAATTGCTCCTGGTTTCAATTTAATCTTCACTTCTCCGACCCCCTTCAACAGGCCTATGTCATACGGACCTGTAGTCCATAATGAGGTTGGCACTTTCGCCATATCTTCGTCAAAATACTCAGGATGGTTTTGTGCTAGCATCATTTTCTGAGGCACCTCTCGTTTGATTGCTCTCACCCAATAAGTAATACTCAAATAAAATATCACTTCATCATCAGATGGATGATCTCGAAATAGATTGTCATCAGTGACATCAGCCAATCTGTAACCTTCCCTGATGGCAATTTCTGCACACCATCATCTGCTTCTATCATCGTTTCCATCAAGCAAAGCCGTTTCATCTCGCACTATTGCTGCTTGCAGATCCAATGGAAAAACGTGTCCCTCTTCTTCACGCATAAGTATTTTTGGTCTAAAGAAAAATTCATTAGGTATTCTGATTGTTCTGCCTACTAGGCCTGGTAACCATGTCAATAGAATGCATACTCCATAATGAAAAACCTCTGGTTCTAAAGCTATTCCTCTCATGGCCTGAAAATGCCATAATAAATTTGCTCACGGTTAAATAATGCATTCCTGGGGACCTACACAACACACTATGCCTTCATCAGTAAATGAGATTGTCATATTCAGTTTCGTCATTAAATCTCGACCGAATATATTGACAGGTGTCTGCCTTGAATATAGCAAAGGCACCTTCATGTCGCATTCTCTTATAGAGACTGGTAATTCTTCAGTAAAAGGAACTCTACTTGTAGCTCCTGAAAAACCCTGAGTATTCATGGCATTGCCAGATATTGAAAACTTTCCCTCTCATATAGATAAGCATGTTGCACCCATGTCTACTAAAAATGAAAAACGTTTGCCTCCTATATTGACATCTACCGTCGGTTGCTCATGAGGATTCGGCATCACAGATAGTACTGAACACATCAGGTCTTCCAGTGAGCTGTCCTTTTGTGGGTACAGCCACATTCTGTTACATGTAAAAGGATTCCCTCCATCGACAGTGACATCCCCTACTCTAGGAGTCATTAAATGTCCTTTACTTGTACTCTGCTAAATCTGCATGGCGAGTGCTGCGACTGCCCTTGCAGTGTATTGACTGCTACCTGCTGTGTTTGCAAACCTTGCTGCACTCTCGGCGTCTGATGTTTCTGCATTGTTTGATTCTGAGCAATCCCATCACCACTCTGCTACGAATAAGATTTGAAGTCCCTCCTCTTAAAAACTGGCCGTTTTGCACGAACCCTTGGTCACATACGAGAAAAATGCCCTGTCATCACACATGTCCAACATATAGGTGGCCTCCTAATCTGCCCATCCAGTGTGTTTTGACCAGCATTCTGTGTATTTTGAAACCCTCCTTGATTGGTCTGGAAGCTTCCCGGATTATTCTGCCAATTCCCTTGAATATTCTGAAAACCTCTTCCTCGAAATCCACCCCTTCCTCGCAGAGTAAACCCATTATTGATCTGATCAAACTGCCTTTGGTTATTCACCTGTGGCATATTTGCAATCTGCTGTGAATTAGATCCATCCACACTAGTCAACATTACCCCTTCAATGGCATACTTGGACAGTTTCTTCCGTACTAATTTTGCCTCTTCGCTTTTCCTAATATCGTCTTTCTTGCAATTCTTTTCCTGCAAGAGTCTGCAGTAATGCGCAATGGTCAGCTGAATCTCTGACCACGGTTTGGCTTCTATACCCACTAACTTCTTGAGCTGCTTCTGTACAGGGTCTGGCAGCCCTTGGCACAATATATGATAGAACACAGGTATAGATTTTCCCCAATATTCACACATCTCCAAGGACCACTGTTCCTGAAAATTCTGAATGTAAACAAGTGGATCATCTCCGTCCTGCATCTTTTTCATCATTATAGCTCCTATGTCAGACGTGTCTGGATACAGTACTCTAAGCGCTTTCCAGACTGCCGACCTGCAATTATTGAATGGTGCTCCATCGTGAGCAGTATTAACTGTAGGAACACAAGCATATTCTGCCCTGGCCCACACATCATCAGCTCTCTCACCAAGTATGGCAATTAGGAGACCCTTAATGTCGCCTATAGCTAACATGTTTCCCCCCGTAATTATAACTCATGTATCCATTTCCCAGCAACAGTAGTTCAACTTGGGAGTTTACACCTTAAATTATCCTTGTCCATCTGGGGCCATAGTATATACTCTGGTGTGGTCCCTCCTTTATCCAATAAGGGAAACTATGATGCCCCAAATTCATTCTCATCTCTCATCATTTGTCTGTCCACCACAGGGACAATATTCCCACATTGCCTTCTCCTTGGTAGCGATCTTAATCTGCTCACATAAGGCGGCGACTCCCCCCTTTCACCTTGGAGTTGCCCTTTAGGTCAGTCTGACTGTGTTAATGGTTCTGACACCCTAGTTACAGGTGTGTTTAAACCTGGCCATCTGACTTCTTTCTCCATTGAAAAACATCCCTCAGGACCGCATAAGTTCCCTCTCTCTTCCCCGTGGACAGTATCTCTGTCTTCGTCTGACATCTCTTGTGCCCAACTCGTGCAACTTCTTTCCTCCTCATCTGTGTTCAGAGACAGCTCCTTCTGCCTCGTACTGCATGAGGCTCCCTCATTGTCATACAAGTGAGTGCTCTCAAGTCGATAATTTTTTCCCTTCCTCTTTGACTCTTTCTGAGCTCTCATTTCATGATATTATTTTATCGATCGCTTCTCCAATGCTCCTAGAGTCAAACTCGTCCTCTGGATTTACTCTAGATGGGCCTAGTAATGACTCGTATTCTGGGAAGATTCCTCTATGCCTTCCCATGCTACTTCTGGTTCTGGATCGCTTATCTCTTTTTCCAGGCGATCGAGATCGTGTGCTCTTTGCCTTCTTTTACGTTCCATATCCTCGCAAATTCTCTATGTTTCCTTGCTTCCTCTCTGACTCTGTCTTCTTCTTTTTTCTTCATATCCCCTCTCTCGTTTGCCCACGTATCTCCTCAACTTTTCATCTCTGTATTGTCTTATCCCTTAATTTCTGTTCCTCCTCTTCTATTCTTTTTCATTCTAGCCTTTCCTGCTCATTGATCGCTCTTTGTCTGTTATCACATTTTCTTTGCTCTTCTGCTCTCTATTGTTTTCTCAACTGCTCCGCTTGATATAACTGCTCTTGTCTTTGCCTATCTTTTCTTTTCGCTCCTTCATCTTTCAATCGCTCCTCCCTTTATCTTTTTTATCTTGCTCATCTTGATCTTCCCTTTGTTTTACATCCTCAATGCCTTTACCATCGAGTTTAGGCAAAATCTGACAACCCATCCATTTGTTCTGTAGAAGTGATATCTCATCAGCTTTATCTCTTTCTCCCTTCCATCTCTTTATTTCTCTTCCTATATCTTGAGATGTGCTTTCTCAATCACTTCTTTCTTTATCGCATCTCTCCTTGTCCCTAGGGACTTTAGAGATTACACCTCTCTCAGCATCTTTGTCTAAACCCTTGTCACTACTTTGCGTAGGTAACTCATATGCCGGGTTGCTATACCCCGTTGCTCCCTTAAGCTCTGTCAGTGGGTATAACCCATCGTCTTTCTTGTCTTTGCTTTCTATTTCAGCTGGGGCAGAGGGAGCAGTAGGGTCCTCACCCCTCTCTTTGCATATGTTCAGTATCCGGTTCATCTTGCTCTTCCTAGTGCATCTTCCAAAGCTCTAGGCTAGCTAATCTCTTGTCTAGCTTTAGCCCTGTATATGCTGCTTGATTATATGTCATCATATGCTGCAGGACTGCCTTTGATAGTGACCCTACTTGCGGCCATGGCATAAACATTTTATCCGTGGTTCCTTTAACCCATTCCACACTGTACTGTCTAAGCTTAGGTGCATGTTTCGGCAAGTGTTTGCAGAGATGCACAAGTGGACTAATATCCTCCATTCTCAACTCATCTACTCTTACCCTGTTTAACACTTGCTTGTTTTTAATCACAGATTTAGAAAGTACGTTTCAAAACAATAATACAATATGAGGGAGCACCAATCGTCACAAGCTCCAATCCCATTAATCTCAATTTTTACTTTAATCTTGCTAAGAAACCACCATTAAATTCAATTTAAGATAATCAATTTTTTCCGTTTATGATGTCATCATTTTCAAAACCACAGAAAACAAACAGACAAACTCAACCGGTCACATAAACGTTCTCCAATCTTCTCTTTAAGACTCTGCTTGCCCTCTAAAATACTTCATACGAAGTGCAAATTAACCTCTTTAGATTCGCCTTTAATCAAATCCGTTTTTTGCGTGTTCCGCTACGGGACTCTAGGTTCAAATTTCTTCTGTTACATTTGTAAAAAATTCAGGCCAGGTCGTATTCTTTTATCGTGGCCTCTCTCACGATTTTCTATTGCTTGACCACACTCAAGTCAATATCTCACTCCCCATATATATATATATATATATATATATATATATATATATATATATATATATATATATATATATATATATATATATATATAACACTCTTCCAATCACGTTAAATTTCATCCCGCCACCCTCTGTTACTCACTTTGTTTTTTTCACTCATCACCCATGCTTTTGCCAACTCACTCAGTTTTTACTCATCGCTATCATTTTCGTCTTCTGACTCTCGGGATCGTCTGCCTTTTTTACTGCGTCTTCAACCTTCCGATTGATTCGCTTCTCATAGACATGGGAGGAGATTCTATGGAAACTCGGGGACCCGTCACAACCAGCTTGCAAGGCTTTGTCAATTTACACTAACCACTATCTACAGGGAGCTTCATGTCCTTTCAGCCGAATGGCAAAGGCCTTCCTATATTTCTGGGAACTGTAAAGTTTACTCATGTCGATGCCTCTGAACCATCCCCTCAGCTACCAAGTGAACTGGACAGTCCCAGCCCCTTTGATGAGTAGCAATTACCCTTGAGATGGATGGGGATGCAGATTTGTATTCATACATCAATAATCAAAACGACTCAGGTAGTTGGCAAAAGGAAGACTGTTTTAATATCAAGTATCTAAAACAGGGAGCATAACGAACATCAACGAATTTGTTCGATCCTCTTACTCAAACATTCTTAGTAAAAACTGAGATTGTATAATGAAAACTCGCCATCAATGATGTTAACCTACTTATGCACTAACGTCATCCTACGTGGCAAATTACAAAAACCTACGAGTATGGGTGATTGGCTCTGAGTGAACATCTAAGTATACGATCCATACTAGTCTAAAAAAGTGTGAATATGTGATTGGTTACTTAACATCAGGTGGGGCAACTAAGCCCTCCAATAAAAATGACCACTATGAACATCACTAAATACACAACGTCCCATTGGTTTACACAACTATTGGACCCCTAAATACACGGTCCTCTACGATTGGTTGGCACTCTAACCTCCGTCAGTACTTTTCCACCTACGTCTAGCAGCATGCATGCTGCCCATCCAGGTGCTGGTGAGCTTGCCTTAGCTATTGCTTCCCACCAATTAGCATATTAATCCATCATCAACGCAGTGGTGTCAATTAGGCTTTGAAGCTCGGCCTTGAGCTTGCTCTTAGCTCTGAGAAATTTAGGGAGTGAGAAGCATGGTCTGCCCTCGTGCGTAGGTGTGACCATTTTGTTCGTCCAAATTCATGCTTCCATGTGTCTGGAGACCTTGGATTGAGCCTTTTCGTGCATTTAATACTATTTTTTCTATAAACCTTGGACGTCTTTCTTGTTATGTTCATGACTTCTGAACAAGAGTTTTGTTCTTTCACACAATTTTGTATCCAATGTCAGTTCACTCCAGTTTGATAAGACCTTGGCTTCTTGGCTCACCCAGCCTCAACTCCTGAGATTCACTTTGTAATTCAATTTGCTTTTTAACTGCAACACATGAAAAATTAGGCCTTCTTGCTACTGTCCAGCACTGCTATAATGCGTAGTGGAAACATCCATCCTTCATATCTTCATCTGTTTCTGTGGCATAAGCTTCTTCACCTTCATCCCAAGATGTCACTTATCCTTGATACCTTCTTGATGCCTTGTAGAATATCGGCATTCTCTGGTCTCTGCATCTCTTCTGGGTGCGTCATCTTTTTTTCTTTTTTATTATTATTGGTGTAGCTGATTACTCACCTTTACAATGTTACTCAATACTCCATTTTGTTACAGAATAAAAGAAAAAATAAACATCAAAATACAGTAGCAAATTTGTTTCTATGAACATTTAAAACTTTGTGTGGCTGTTAACCATGTTAAATGTAATTTACATGTTATCATATATTTGCAGTTGTACATGTCCCACTTCAGAATATAAACTTGCATAAATTACACATTGATTCAACAGGGGTAATTGACATGAGATGATATTTCAACTTTTGTATCTAGTCATGGTTTAAATACAGCTTGAAGGTAGTTTACAACTGCAATACAAATCGACATTCGGGTTGCTGAATAAAACGCATTCCATCTGTCATTATCATTGCGTGTGGCTAGGTGTATGTAGTGTTTATACAAGTATTGTTGTCTAGTATTTATCAATTTTGAACACTCTAACATGATGTGCCGTAGGGTTTCTCTGTGATTAGGATTGTCGCAAAACCTACAAACATTCCATTTTTGACTGATTTGTTTTCTTTTGGCTAGAACCGCTTTAGTCGACCAAAGATTGAGTCTAAACTGAAAAAACGCTGATCTGACGGCCACCGAGGGGAATAAAGTGAGATAAGATTCACAAAATCCAAGTTTTCTGTCTACACATAGATTATTACCAAAGTCTTTATAAATACGACAAATCTCCTCGGTGTGGATCCAATCTCGTAAATATAGCTTTTTCTTTGCTCTGTCTGGATTTTCAAGGAGGATGCTTAAGGTTAAGTCAGCTGTGGCCATGATGTCAAAAATAGTATTTTGCCATGCTACAACGACCCCTCTTTAGAAGTTAGTAAATATTGCGAAAGAGACCAGAGAAGAGTTCTGGGATTCTTAGCTAACACACATTTTCTGAACAGGGCTCACTGACGCCATTGAAAGATGCTGTTTAACAACGTAAGACCGGATTCGTATCGTAGGCGTGTAATTGGCACACATTGGGGTAAATGTTTCCAAACCATATAAAAGGATTGGCATTGTTTTGGCTTTATAATAAGCAATGGCAGCTCTTAAGGAACATTTTCCATGTTTTCGTAGAATCATCTTAGTTTGGGAAATGGCAGTAGTTAGTTTAACTTTCATGGTCTGTAAGTGCACCCTGTCAAAAGGTTGACTGTCAATTTGCATGCCAAGATGTATGTATGTTTCCACTATCTCCAATTCAGAATTTTGAAGTGTGCGTCTCATTTTGCTTCTTTTTGCGTATTTAGCATTGCAGATCATGATTTTAGATTTCTTAGTGTTGACCGTTAGCTGATTCGTATCTAAATATGTTGATAGTGCTTATAGCAGGTTGTGTAATCCTACTGGAGTCTTAGGAATGAACACTAAATCATTGGCATATAGTAGTGCAATCATTTTTTCAAGCCCCAATTTTGGGGCATCTGAGACCACATCTCTAAACATATCTGATATGTGAGACAGGAAAAAGTTGAAAAGGGCTGAGGCATGTATACACCCTTGCCTCAGCCCCCTGGTTGTACAGACTGGTGTAGAGAGCATGCCTTGCATATTCAGCCTGACTTGCAGCGAAGTTTCACTGTGTAGTTCATTAACAATGTCTACAATAGTGGCTGGGCAATTCTCTTTTTTTAGTTTGTTTACCAAAATCTGTCTGGAAACCGAATCAAAAGCCACATGAAAGTCAATAAATGCGAAGTAAAGTGGCCATTTTGAGTCATGGTATTGTTGTTTGATGGCATAAAGGGTTGTCAAATTTACAGCTGTCCCCATCCCAGTTATAAAGCTGTTCTGGTGGGGATCACTTTTCTTGCAATTTAATGTCCAGGCATTAAAGTTTCTTAGTACGAAGCATGAAAACATTTTGCCCACTACATCCAAGAGTGAAATCGGTCTGTAATTCAACGCATTAGCCCGGTCCCCTTCTTATAAATGGGGATCACTATGGCTTGACACCGTGCAGTTGATATGTGCTTCTTTGTTTTCACACTGGTGATGATGTTCGCTAATATTTTAGCCCAGCTGTGGGAATTGGCCTTTAACATTTGATTGCTAAGGCCGTTTGGCCCCTCAGCCCTCGAGTTGCTGGATTTCATAATGACGTCTTCGATATCTTCAGTTGTTGTGTGTAAACCCCATGGTGCATGGGCTATGGGTTTGGTCTCAATTCTGGGCCATGTGGAGTTATCATACAGAGCGAAAAAAAATTCTATCCATTGTTGCTCTGTAACTCAGTTTATCTGAGTTTGAAACCTCAGAGTTGCTACAGCTTGATTAAGGATATACCAAATGAGGGCCGTGTTTTTGGATGAAATCACTCGGAGAAAGTTTTCGCTATCTTGCTTGTATCTAAGGGCCTGCCGGTTACGGGTCCAATTTCTATAATCACATTTCGCCGCTCGTAGTGCTGATGATCTCTAATTCAGCTTTTTTCTCTTTTTGAGCTGGGTCAAAGCAATGTCTCATCTGTATCGGTTTATAAGTTGGTTTATTACCTTGCGTATTAAAGAGTGGAAAAACTGAATCGTATGACATGTTCCCACCTGAGAATTGGTTTTCTGGAGGATAGTATTTAATTGTGCTAATGTCCGTTTGTTCCAGTTGAAACGATTAGCTGCATTGTTTATGCTGAGCTACGAAGTGTAGTAATTTCTTGTATCAATGGGATACACAGTTCTCCAATGCCACTGCAACGTGAGGATGTTGTGATCACTTCTAGATTGCTGACGAATTTCAAACTTATCAGCTAAATTATACAATTGTTGGTCTATATATATGTCGTCTATAATGCTTGATGAAGAACCTCTAGACCACGTTGGACAAGGTGGAACATCACCAGGTAGGGAACCATTCGACATAAGAATACCTCTTTCCTTCATTAGTGTACACCATTCAAGTTGAGTGTCAGCGGTCCTCGTTTTAGTGTCCAAACATGTTAGATATGTCTCCAGCAATTATGGTGTTTTTGATTGAGGGGTCAGATAAGATTGTATCTGACAGAGTTCACAAATCTTGGAAGAATCTCTTATCCGTAATACCCACCGGGTTTCTGTATAGATTGATTAGAGCAATTGCACCATGTTGATGTTGAATTTTAACCAATTGCATAAAGTTGTTTGAAGTAGCCCACTCTTGAATTGTGAACCCTGAGCTTATTTTGATGGTTACCATGAGTCCACACGTTGGACGGCATTTGGGGGCCGCAATTGCACCGAGGAAGGCTATTTCATGGTCATCCCAAGTTGGTTTATGTAAAAACCATGTTTCTTGCAAGACAATATATCATGGTCATTGATGTGATTTTGATTGGAGTATGTAAGATGTGAATGACCATGGGTGTTCCAGCTTGCCAACTTAATGGAGCTCTCTTGTTCTACCTCAAAGGACTTCCTAGTTGAATCACTAATGCATAGTTATGCATTGCGAATGTTGGAGGCTTTCATAGATGGTATGATTTGACACACACATCCACATTTAGGCTCATTGGTCTTAATGTCCACCTTTTCTGATTTCGGCAAATCTTGTGAGACAGTAAAACCCATTCTGCATAGTTCAGCCTTGGCCAACCAGATTCTATTGAGAATGACACCCAAATGTATCCAAAGTCTCACGGTTGTAGCATCATATAAATCAGGAAATTCAACTTGGGCTACGTCACCAGTCGTGATATCCTTTAGTCTTGGAATATCCTCGAATGTACTTAGGATAGTGGTACGACACCAAGTGAATTGGGTAAAGGGTGCTGCCCGACAGCTCATAATCAATGTGTGGTGGGCTGCGCCAGATGCCTTTTTCTTCCTTGAGTCATTTTGTTTTGGATGATTCAGGAGAAAAGTCGGTGCATATTGCATGTGGCTCTTTTTGCCTTGTACTTGGGAGGCAATCAATGGGCATAGATTAGATTCCAGGCATTGCTTTGTCAAAGATGTATTTGGTGTTGGTTGCGGACACCAACAATCAGTTGGAATATGTCGTCCTTCTTTCAGTAACGTAGAAGGTCCTGCATCCAGAGATATCTGAATCGGGTGCTGGGATATTTTGGAGGACATATAGGGGTCAACGGCCTCTCTAATTTCTTTTCTTCACTCTTCTTGAGCCCGATTTTCAGTACTCTTGGCACTATTAAGCGGACCTCTGGCATTGGAAATTGCTTGTGACTTGGTTAAGTCTGTAATTGTTTTGACTCTGTTTTTTATCAATTGTAAGTTCCGAAACCAAATTGTCTAATGGTTGGTGAGGAGCAAGAGTAATATGAGCTTGCCTTCGGTCAATTTTTTTTCCTTCCTTAATTCTTAGTATTTTTTGACAATTTTTTGAGAGTCGACAACTTGTCTGGAGGAAGATTTCGCTTTTCCACCTAGATTTTTCAGGTTCTTAGATTTCATAGTTTGGTTTTTGTCAGAACATTTATCTGCACTTTTAGTTTGTGGCTGAGTCAGAACTTGATCCAAGTGAAATATATCATAAATTGGTTTAGGAAGCACCGCTGTTATTACTCCATTTGGCAACGGACCATCCTTACTAGATGGTTCCAAGAGTTCTTCAACAATGGGCCGAATCACAGCATCAAAACTTGGCAAGCACTGAAGAGCCACAATTTTGGGAGTCACGGGATGTGTAACTATTTCTTCCCGGAGAGTGTCAGTTTGCACAGTTTTACCCGAGACCATACAATTCTTTATAGATAAGTGCTCATTTTGGGCAATCCAATCCATTATTTGTTTGATTTGGGTGGCTTGATAGGATAGTTTGTAGTTGAGAGTTTTGAACAATGGCTCAGACTTACAATAGCTGTATTAATTGCTGTTAAAGTAATTTCCAATAACGGTTGTGATTTTAGCTCCATTATTTCCATAGGTCGAACAGTGGGTCTAGTAGGTGTATGGGCAACAAAGGAGATGGATACATTTGAGGATTGTGATTGCTGGGGCTCAAAAATAGATGGCGATCATGGCAGGTTGGCAGAGTGAGACTCCTCAGATAGACTTGCATGCAAGGAGATGCCAGCAATTGATGAGTGAACCAGATCAATGATGGAAGTATGCGTTCCGTTTCTCGGTTTAGACGAAGAGGCACTCTCCGAGATTGTTTCATTAGCTTGATTTTGATCCACAAAAGAACCCAGACCCACAAAATTGTGGGAACTTGATTGTGTCAATGGAATTATATCAGGGCTCTTTGGAGCTGTTTCAATGTTAACACCTTGAACGGAATTTGCTGGTGAATTTATGTTTCCAATCACACCTACACGTGTCAGAATTCTTTTTACTTTTGCCTTTTTTCGTCATTGTCCGTGCGGCCTCCGCCAATGCCTGCGCAATCCCTTTAGTGGAACCATGGGACACACAAAACCCCTGTATATTCAGTAGCGGGCTGTTTTTTATACTTGCCGGAGTCAAAGTTATGTTTTTTTTTTAGATCTGCCTGTTCGAATGCGGACTAGATGTCGGCATATTTGACTTGAGAGTGTATAAAGCGGCAGACATATGTAATGTCAATTGTAAAAGAAACGAATTCGGCCTAAAACAAGCATTTAATTGTCACTTTTAAGGGAAAGAACAACTCTTCAGCTGTGTTTTAAATTGTGATGATGTTACGGACGACCATACAGCAGAAAGGGAAAAAGATTATACGGACCAAGTGTTAAGCACGATCATAAACAACACATAACGTAAAAGGATCTGATTAAAAACAATGAAAAAGAAAAAGCAAAAAGGGGGGCACCACCACCTTGTCCAACCACGGACAGCCACAGACAGCCCTTTCCGAACAGCCCTTGCAAAAAAGCAGGCGCGCAAAAGCGCACGCTCTGGCTATATATGGGATTGTGTGAAATGGGGCAGTGCTTGCAAAACTTAGAAGCTAATTCAAGTAAGATACCTCAAAATGAAAAAAATGAAGGTTAAAGTTGTGAAGCAACTTGTCAGTCTTGGCCCATGAAAGAGTGGCTCCCGCAGGATTGAACACCTTGCAAATAACGTTGTGGTTGCAGAGCACAGCAAAGTCAATTCCAATGTAGCAGCACATCCAGCCACAGACAGCCCTTTCCGAACAGCCCTTATGAAAAAGCGCACATGTAAAAGCACGCATTCTCACTGTATATGGGCTTGTAGGAAATGGGGCGGTGCTTGCAAAACTTAGAAGCTAATCCAAACAAGATACTGTGGCTCCCGCAAGATTGAACACCTTGCAAATAACATTGTGGTCGCAGAGCACCGCAAAGTCAATTCCAATGTAGCAGCACATCCAGCCACAGACAGCCCTTTCCGAACAGCCCTTATGAAAAAGCGCACATGCAAAAGCACGCATTCTCACTGTATATGGGCTTGTAGGAAATGGGGCGGTGCTTGCAAAACTTAGAAGCTAATCCAAACAAGATACTGTGGCTCCCGCAAGATTGAACACATTGCAAATAACATTGTGGTCGCAGAGCACCGCAAAGTCAATTCCAATGTAGCAGCACAGCCAGCCACAGATTTTCCGAACAGCCCTTGCGAAAAAGCGCGCCATCTCAGCTCTGCATGATGTGTAGTGCTGATGGTTGGTGACATTACCATTCGTCTTTGCCGTTTATTGGCTCTGCTTCTTCAGGGATTTAATTCAAATGGTCATCATATTTTCTTGTATGTAGATATGGTTTTCTCAATGGGTACCTGGCCTCCCAGATTCTCTTAGGTATTGGTACTTTCACTGGGACTGCACAGTCCATACTCTGCCCTTTGTTGATTAAACTGTTCTGTTTATGTCACATACTCTGGTTTCCAGCATACAGGTAAAAGGGGCGTAATGGTTGAGTTAGGGGTAGTTGACACCTCCTCTACACTGGGCATAATGGGGAGTTTGTGGTTATGGTGGCCATTTGGCCCACATTTTAGACAGGCAGCATTATCACAGTAATGTGTAAGAATGCACTTCAATACACCATCTACAATACCTTCATTTATCAAAACAGACCATTCACATCATTACAAGTTTGGCGGTCTGGAAATAAGGGTGCCAGTAGCAACGTACTGGAACCCTTTCTTGAACACTAAACTAAGAGTCTGCTGGTAGTGACACAGAACCTGCTGGGAATTCAGGGCCCTATCGGCAGTGTTTTCACTGAAGCACTGGCACCGTTAACAACATTGCCGGTGCTTCAGTGACCCCATTCCCGTGGGAATGGGGATTTATCTTTCCCCTGCCTGCCATAATATACCAGTGGCACCAGGAAGCATTGTTACGGTTTCTGGCAGGTTTTACCGGCAACCAAAAAATGAGGGCCATACATCTATCAAACATTTGCAAAGCAGGGTTTGAGTAAACAAATGTTGCCAGAAGTGTTTGCCCCCTAACCTGGCAGCATTTGAACACAAGAAAAAACCAAATGAAGCATTGTTCTATCCTGTTGTTGCCTCTTCCGGAACCTAATTGGCATGGATAAATAAGATCCTTGCCATTATTGAGTCCCTCAATCTATTTTCAATAACTTTTCAATAACTAATTTCAATAACAAATACCTTTGCGTGGCTATCAAGAAACGAAATAGGTCGGTAACACTGTGGGTCCTTTCTTGAACCTTTTTTTAAAAATGGGTATAATATCCACATTATTTTCATGAAACAGAGACATCGCCCAGGGTAATTATGCCATTAAATACTCTTAGTAATATCCATCCCCAAATCAACAGTTTCACCTTAATACGGTCAGGGGATATTCTCTCAGGTTTAGGCGCTTTGGCCTTTGAAGACTATGACTATCTCTAGTAACACCCTCATGATTGGTAATATCAGGAGAAGGCGGTGAAGAACTGGTGGAGATGGTTATATCAGAAAGCAATAGCAAGAATCAGGAGTAGATCATGATAACAGAAGGAGGTGGTAAACCCCAAGGAGGAAGTGGTGGTGAAACAAGCAAGAGCCAAAAGGAGTGAGAAGGGCGGTTTGAGCAGAACTGGTTCAGAAGGAAGGAGGAGGTACTAGACACAGGCAGGGAGCTAAGATCAGTGACATATTTAGAAGAAAGGGGCCGAGGGGTGCTGCAACCTTGAAAGTGAAGGGAGGCTACTTATTAATTATTTATTTATGCATTTATAAAGTGTACTAAACCCTTGGGCATCAAGGTATAGAGAGTAGAGAGTTGTATTAGGGACTCCTGATTGGTGGTGAAGCAGAGGTGCTTCACTGAGGGATTACAGGAGCTGCCTCAGAGTTGGAGTTATGGCAGCCTATTGGTGTTAGGTAGCTGTACCTACCTATATGTACTGGGCCCAGGAGAGCGTGCATCTAGATAGGAGAACAGGAGTGGCAGCCACCCTTGGACGAGAGGATTGGGCAACCCAGGGTGAGAGATTTAGCTTCTTTTCTTGGTTGTCCCTGAGACATTTCGATTTGTGTAGCTGACTTTTGTCTTGATCCTTTTGGCCTGTAAAAATGGGGGTACAGTCATTTTTCGCGTTCCACCCAGCTTTGATAAGAGTGCCCAGACTGCTGGTCCAGTTTGCAAGGGCAGTAATTAAAAGTTATTTGCAAAAGAAAATGTGTAATTACAGGGAACCCCACATCCACAGTATTTTATTATATTTGGAAATTATATTTGGAAATGAGAGCTAGAGCATTAGATCCCTTCAAACTAAGTAGGCAAACTAAGCAGGCCTGTGAAATAAAGAAACACTCACTCCAAGTACGTTTTATATGTTAATTGTTTCTATTTAGATTGCTTCTTAATAGACTTAATACACTTTATGCGAAAAATATATGATAAGTATAAATATATTAAGTATGTACGCTCTAGAAAAAACATGTTGTTAATTCTAGGCATTCTCTCAAGTGGCTTCCTAATGCTAGTATTTTGTGCACACAAGATTAAATACAAAAGCATTTAATATATACAGTGTCATGTACATATATCAAATTGTTAGTTGTCATGTTAATTCTATGACATGATTTTGAAAAGGTCCATAATCATTAAATTTTCTTTCAAAACACATATAGTAGAGATATTTTCTAGAAAAGGAGCAATTCATGCAAGTTAACCTGTCGAAATTCAGCTAGCTAATTTTCTTCTTCTGGTATTTTAGCCTGCCAACACCCAGGATAGGTGATTTGTAATCATTAATCACAAGTGATCCATGTAATTATTCAACAGTGATCCATATTATTCCTTGATGATACTATAATACAGAAATATGCAGCTACATTAGAATTAAGTTCTGTAAGTATAGCCAAATCTTATGTAGATATTGGGTGTCAGGCACGCCACCTAAAACAGGAATGCTCTTACGGTGTGTAAGTATTGACTACATTTATTCCAGGTATTGGTATCCTAAAATATTCTCTGATTATTCTCCAAATCCAATGATATGATCTAAGAAGGAGACATAGAGCGATCTGTGTTATATGTTGTTATGTCGTCTAATCTGTTATTCCGATAAATGTAAACTAATAATGTTAATCCAACACAAGTATGGAATGTTGAGATGGAGACTTACCACTAGTTAGTACTTCGGTCACATCGGAATAAAATGGTTTTAGGAAGGACAGGTTAATCCATATATATAGAAATCTCCAAAGAACAATAAATGAATGTCATAAGTGGGTTTGAGAACCACCTGAGTATTAATAAGTACTAGTTCCAGTAATCATGTAAAGGGAGTTTTAAAGGAAAATAATGTTTTCTCGGTCTGAGCAACATCTCACCTTTATCAGGGGGTGAATTGCATCCATGCTGTGTTGAGCTGTTATACCAGTGTGTTTGCGCAGTGATCCGCCATTTTGTCATGTATTTATCACCCCTATGACATCATCCCGTAAGGTGCGACATAGCGCATATATATGTTTGTAAATATATTTGAATGATATAGTGATAAGTTAATGGTGTGATTATAAAAAAATCAGACATGAATAATCAATTGCATCTTATCTTACACTAGTCTATTCGGAGATCATATATTAAATGCTGTATTGGTAAAATATACCATTAAAAAAGACAGATGAGGTTCTCTTAACATTAATTTCATTGGTCTAACCTTGAGTGGATGTGTATGCGTCCATATGATGGGAAGAGAAATTATGTAATCACGTCAGGTACATTAGGCTGTATGTATATATTTATAAGTGTTGTAAACGAGAATATACTTATGAAAATAACTGATGTAGTTGTTGTTAAGGCATGCACGATTATGTGTATTTTGGGGTCAGTCCATTATATATGAATTTAATGATGAAGACCTGATTGGTAGATGTATATATTGTCCACGATGTGGTTCCTGGTATGGCCACCCAATAATACTGATGTCCAGGATATGGCAATTTATAAGCTATTTATACCATCCATACTATCACATTACACTGATACGAGGATCATGTCATGTATTTAAGTAGATTACCAACAACATTTTGTCACTCATTTATTAACAATATAAACATAATATCACTGTACAGATGTATTCTACTTGTACTGCAGACAAAATTAATTTAAAGGAAATACCAAATATGCTTAGGACAAATATTATTGAACAGTGATTCGCCAGTGAGATATTTGTACGGCTAGTCAAGTGATGTATGCCTTACTGTTAAGATGCATGATACAGTAAGTGTTACAACTTGTGCATTTTGTAGTCCCACTATATTCACTTGATTATTCATTGTGTAAAGATTAAACAGTGAGAACTCATACAAGGGTATACATGTTTTATCTTAGATATTTAGAATTGGTCTGTAAGAGACCATGATATGGTTTCTGTTTTCTACTTTGAAACCTTGTATGAGATATAATAGGCTCAAACAACTCAAATAATTATGTCATAAGAATACATACATTTCATTGTTACTGTTCAGGCCAATAAAGGTTGTCCTAAACCTACAGATATGTTTTGCCTCTTCTTGACATAGCCGCAGTTCCCTATTTCCTCCTCTAATGTTGTGTTTCAATTCTGTTAGTTCCACAAATCTAATTTTGTCTTTGGAATCTAATTGATGTTCGTGATTTCAATGGTCTGCCACAGGCAGTTTTTCATCTTGGTTGCCGATCATTGACCTATGTTCCCTTATTCTTATATGTAGCTCTCTTATTGTGCTACCTGTATTGATTTTATGACACACACATATTGTGTAAACCAAAAATGTGGTCAACAGCTTAAAGATTCTTAATCAGTAAACAGGCAAAAAGCAAACATTATAGACTGAATTCAATGTAGCACTTTTGCAAAGCTGGTTCTTTTAACTTTCCTGCTTTGTCCTTTGTGAATGACTAGCACAGCCACCTTTACACTATAGGTCTCTTCTATACCTTTCAAAACACAGCATGCATCTGCTATGATTACATGTACATACTAGACATCTCATGCCTTCGTTTGCGAACCCTTTCCTTAATTATGCTACTAACGAGTTGCAACTTGCTGAGGAGTTTGACATGTGCCTTCTCTGCCAAGGTTTCTGACAATCAATAATGCTAGCCATGATCCGCATGAAGTGTGACAGGCATGTGTGCAGAGTTTGACGTGTGTCACATCGTCAATTCACATGCCATCATTATAAAAGCTTTGTGCGATGGAAATGAAGGTGCACAGGTGTCCTTCCTTGTTACTGAAAGGATTGGAAGACGCAAAGGAGTGTAAAAGAGATCTTTATTATTTCTTATATGAACGCTTTGCAATGTCTTAAGATGTACAGAAAAATATCACCACTTGTACTGTTTGTGGAGCTGTTATTGAAATATATAAAATGCATCATCGAGGGCTGTCAGTTAGGCTCGGTTGCAGAAAGGACATTTGATTGCAGCTATTTACCGCCCACATATCAAATTAAAAGTTATTCATTTTCACACTACTCAGACAAGAGATAGTATCTTGGAACTTGGATACCTGGGTTCTGATCCCAGCTTGGTGTGAATATTGGTAACAAAATCACCTTGTAAATATGTGTAATTCACAAATCACCTGCGCAGTGTGGTGTCTACTTCTGTTCGAATTGCATGGCTGACTGTTCCACAGAAAGCCATTCTCTTCTGTGCAAAGCGCCTTAGAAGGCCCTGCTGCAATGCATGTATGTTTTCAGCAGCACACTGGGTGGCTCTTTGCAGCGATGACTGTACTAAGTCAAAAGTCTAAAAGAAGCACAAAAAACACTGATACAATCTTTGAAACTGTAATATTGTGTAAAATGTGGTTTCTTCAGCATCACCAAGCACAATAAGCAAGTATTGGCAAAGCAAACAGTTTTAGCTATTGGGTTGGCATTAGCCACGCACTGCCATTCCAAATGAGCAATGATGCAGTGAAAATGTATCTTTTTTGCCAGAGGCCAATTTTTGCCCTTGGTGCTTATACCATACCAAACTGCACGTGTCATGGTGCAATAATATGGCTCAGTATTTTTTTTATAAAAAAGGGCAAGTCTTGCTCTAGTGCTAAAATCGTACAACTTTGCACTTGCACCAGTGCAAAGTTTCTTTATTCTAGATTTTAACCAGCCTGGCTTTAAGAAGGTGGTGGGACCTGTGCTCAATAGCTTTGTACTGTCCTTATTGGCAAAGCAAGTAAAAGAGCAAGGGAGACCAGTTTACCTGGCCTTTCTGGACATAAGCAAAGCTTTTGACCATGTTGATCGGGCAGTTCTGTGGAGGAAAAACTCGATGTGAATGGATGTCCCCTTCCACTAATCAGCATGTTGGAAGCCCTGCATTGGGGAACTAGTGGGACAGCATTAGTGGGACATCAATGTTTTAATGATCACTTTACCTGGTCGACAAAAAACTTTAATGTGGTGGCCCCTTACTTAAGGAAACACCCATCGAAGGAGTTTCAATCTAAAGTATTGAGCCTCCAATTTGCTATCTATAATGGAGGTGTTGGGAATTAGGAAGAATGTTGAGAAGGGGGCGAGAAACTGCCACTACTGTTTAGAGGAAGGCAAATCGCTAAACATTAATGTATAAAGTGTCCTCCAGCCTTGTCTCTGATTCGGAATTATACAATGGCTCCTGTTATTAATATTTGGGATGAAAATCTGTGGATTAGGATTTTAAACACGAATGACATTTCTCTTTTACTCAGGCCTTTTGATTTTATGAAAGTGATTTTAGATATGTAACCTGCATGATTTGTATATGATGAATTTTGTGTTTTTCGTATATGATGATTTTTTGAGTTCTAGTATGGTAGTATGTATAGTGGTGATGTTGTTTTGTCTGTCATGTGTGAAAAGCCCAATTTATGAACTAAATGCACAATACAAATAAAAAAATGAATTAAAAAAAGTTTCTTTAATGTGGCCCGTGATGGACATGGAAATGCATCATGCCAGTTCATAGCTAGTGCCAACATTTTCTAGAAATTACCCCAAGGGATGACTCTCCGAATCAGTGGCCTGACTGTACCCCCTCTGAAGGTGATAGAGGGGTTTTACTGATAAGTACACTATCAGGCACACACACTGACATGCACTGGGAACACAAACAATTCCAAGCACTTACTCTCTCGCTCGCAAAAACTCTCTCTCTCTGTCTATCTCTGTCTCTCTCTCTCTCTCTCTCTCTCACACACACACACACACCCACGCTCACACACACACAAACACACACACAGAGACACACAAATGCATACACATACAGAGGAAGGCACATAGTCAGACAGACATAGGCACATTCAGAGATAGGCACAAGCACATGCACAGATTGACACACCACAAAGACATTCCTGGTGGATATTTTGGAAAAGTGCCAATCACATGCCTGCAAGAGCTCACCAACTTTAGCACTTATATGTTTCTGGGGCTTTGACATGCAATTTTACACTTTTACAAAACTGAGTGCAAAAGTAAAGAGTAAAAACAGTTGAACCCGGCTTTACTCCTGTTACGGTCATAAACAGGCACAGACGGGGCTACCACAGCCCGGGGCCAGAATTGGAGAGGAAAATAAAGAGAAAAGTTGCATTCACAATCGCTTCTGGCGTCTTTCTGTGTGGGGATGGGATGTGGGAGAAGTGAGAGAGTGCTGCTTGTTCCGTTGTGGAACAGAGCACAACAACTGGCGACGAGGGGAGACGGCCTCGTGTGCACAAGTATGGAGGTAAGGCCAAAACACCCGTCATCAAGAGGGCAGTCTGCCCTGCAATGAAAGGAAAAGGGTGCTCTGCCCATGCTGAGAAGGGCAGTCCTCCCCGCAACGAAAGGAAGAGGGCACGCCGCCCGTGCAGAAAGGGCAGTTCGGCCCACAGCAAAAGGAAAGGGCACGCCGCCCATGCAGGGAAGGGCAGTCCGCCCACAGCGAAAGGAAAGGGCACTCTGCCCATGCAGGGAAGGGCAGTCCGCCCCACAGCAAAAGGAAAGGGCACTCCGCCCATGCAGGGTAGGGCAGTCCACCCCACAGTGAACAAATAGGGCACTTGGACGACAAGCGCCCGCGGTGTGCAACTGGTCATGTAGAAGAGCCCAGCGGTGTGTCGGGTGAGGAGCCAATCTACCCACACAGATGACAGTGTGCTACATGGGTAGCAGCAGGGCAATCTGCGGGGGGTGGGGGTTGGGGACAGCCGATCCCGGCATCAAGTAAAGAAAGGAAATCCTCCTGAACAAGCCGCCAGTCCTGACTCCACAGCAAAGGTGGAAGGGCGACGCGCACGCCTCAGTCGCCGATCCCAGGCCCTGCAAAACGTAATGAGGACAACACATCCAAGCGCACAGCCGATACCGGACTTGGAAGTGGGCCCAGGACGGCAGTATGCCACAGTCCACCATCCCAGAGGGCTGGGGATAGTTCCTACAAAGGAGACGGCGACCACTGCAATTACACAACACGACAAGGCACCTGCAATATAGCGAACTAAGGTTTGTCCAGGAGGACGAGAGAGAGAAACAAAAGTGAAGAAAACGGGGGCGAGGGGGTGCGGAAACAGAGCTCACGTTAAATAATCTGACGGAAGCATGGCCACCAATGCTTCCCATGCCTTAAGAGAAACGTTGACATCTAGCCAGTCTTACGAGGCTTGCGCTACCGCTCCATGGCCAGGGGCAGCCTCGCGGGGGCAGTGTTGTGGGTTGCTTGTGACCCCCGGGGCCTCCCGTAAGCCCCAGACCCCGAAGGACTCACACACACACGTCCTCTCGGTTCGGGCATCCCGGTCGCTCTGACGCGGCTGGGAAACACCCCGTTTATTTATGTTGCACGCGGCGGTGTGCAACGTCACGCCGCCATGTGCACGCCCTGTCATCGGGCAGCGCCACACTCCTCCTTTTTCTGGGAGAACAATAAACATACTAACACTAGACACTGCAAACCAAACCAAAATATATGCATAGCATTTCACAATGCCCCATGTTCAAAACACCCCTTTATTAACATCCACCTGGGTCCCCTTACTTAACTTCTCATCATTAGGATGATCAGCCAGATGACCCAACACGTAGTCGCTGAGGTGAGCAGGTTTCCCTCGCCCAGCCCTCTGGGTGTACCTCCTGCTCACCTCCGGCACGGGTGATCTGTCCATAGGCATGCCCTGGTCTGGATCAGGAGGTGGATCAGTTCTTGGATCCTGCAGCTTCTTAAAGAAGCTCACGTTGGGATCCCGCAGCTTCTTAAAGAAGCTCACATTGCGAGTTACCGCAGACAGGCTGTCTGATGCAGTCACCATGGATCCCCGGACTGCGACAATTTCCAGCGGTTCCGGCTCATACGGTAGGGAGAGCTTTCCATGGGATGTCTATTTCGAATAAGGACCTCATCCCCTGGCTCCAGCCGCTGCGAAGCCCTCTCCGAACGTTCTCTTGCTCGATTCTTGTTCGCCGGTCCATCTCGACTTGTTGGTCATTGATCACCCCAGGTTCTTTCTTTCCTACCTCCGGCAGCAACCCTCGAGGGCACCACTTAAACAATGCCTCTGCCGGGGCCACTCGAGTGGATGCATGTGGCGTGGTGCGGTACACCCTCAGAAACTGGTAAAGGGCTCTCTGGAGGGACTGCCCCTGCCCCTGAGCAATTCTAAAGGTCTTGTTTAGAGTCCTCATCAGCCGTTCTGCTTCACCATTGCTTCTTCAGGGATTTAATTCAAATGGTCATCATATTTTCTTGTATGTAGATATGGTTTTCTCAATGGGTACCTGGCCTCCCAGATTCTCTTAGGTATTGGTAATTTCACTGGGACTGCACAGTCCATACTCTGCCCTTTGTTGATTAAACTGTTCTGTTTATGTCACATACTCTGGTTTCCAGCATACAGGTAAAAGGGGCGGAATGGTTGAGTTAGGGGTAGTTGACACCTCCTCTACACTGGGCATAATGGGGAGTTTGTGGTTATGGTGGCCATTTGGCCCACATTTTAGACAGGCAGCATTATCACAGTAATGTGTAAGAATGCACTTCAATACACCATCTACAATACCTTAATTTATCAAAACAGACCATTCACATCATTACAAGTTTGGCGGTCTGGAAATAAGGGTGCCAGTAGCAACCTACTGGAACCCTTTCTGGAACACTAAACTAAGAGTCTGCTGGTAGTGACACAGAACCTGCTGGGAATTCAGGGCCCTATCGGCAGTGTTTTCACTGAAGCACTGGCACCGTTAACAACATTGCCGGTGCTTCAGTGACTCCATTCCCGTGGGAATGGGGATTTATCGTTCCCCCGCCTGCCATAATATACCAGTGGCACCAGGAAGCATTGTTACGGTTTCTGGCAGGTTTTACCGGCAACCAAAAAATGAGGGCCATACTTCTATCAACCATTTGCAAAGCAGGGTTTGAGTAAACAAATGTTGCCAGAAGTGTTTGCCCCCTAACCTGGCAGCATTTGAACACAAGAAAAAAACCAAATGAAGCATTGTTCTATCCTGTTGTTGCCTCTTCCGGAACCTAATTGGCATGGATAAATAAGATCCTTGCCATTATTGAGTCCCTCAATCTATTTTCAATAACTTTTCAATAACTAATTTCAATAACAAATACCTTTGCGTGGCTATCAAGAAACGAAATAGGTCGGTAACACTGTGGGTCCTTTCTTGAACCTTTTTTTAAAAATGGGTATAATATCCACATTATTTTCATGAAACAGAGACATCGCCCAGGGTAATTATGCCATTAAATACTCTTAGTAATATCCATCCCCAAATCAACAGTTTCACCTTAATACGGTCAGGGGATGTTCTCTCAGGTTTAGGCGCTTTGGCCTTTGAAGACTATGACTATCTCTAGCAACACCCTCATGATTGGTAATATCAGGAGAAGGCGGTGAAGAACTGGTGGAGATGGTTATATCAGAAAGCAATAGCAAGAATCAGGAGTAGATCATGATAACAGAAGGAGGTGGTAAACCCCAAGGAGGAAGTGGTGGTGAAACAAGCAAGAGCCAAAAGGAGTGAGAAGGGCGGTTTGAGCGGAACTGGTTCAGAAGGAAGGAGGAGGTACTAGACACAGGCAGGGAGCTAAGATCAGTGACATATTTAGAAGAAAGGGGCCCAGGGGTGCTGCAACCTTGAAAGTGAAGGGAGGCTACTTATTAATTATTTATTTATGCATTTATAAAGTGTACTAAACCCTTGGGCATCAAGGTATAGAGAGTAGAGAGTTGTATTAGGGACACCGGGTACCAAAATCAAAATCAAACCCTGATTGGTGGTGAAGCAGAGGTGCTTCAATGAGGGATTACAGGAGCTGCCTCAGAGTTGGACTTATGGCAGCCTATTGGTGTTAGGTAGCTGTACCTACCTGTATGTACTGGGCCCAGGAGAGCGTGCATCAAGATAGGAGAACAGGAGTGGCAGCCACCCTTGGACGAGAGGATTGGGCAACCCAGGGTGAGAGATTTAGCTTCTTTGCTTGGTTGTCCCTGAGACATTTCGATTTGTGTAGCTGACTTTTGTCTTGATCCTTTTGGCCTGTAAAAATACATACTGAAAACCTCATCTTGTGGGTGCAGTCATTTTTCGCGTTCCACCCAGCTTTGATAAGAGTGCCCAGACTGCTGGTCCAGTTTGCAAGGGCAGTAATTAAAAGTTATTTGCAAAAGAAAATGTGTAATTACAGGGAACCCCACATCCACAGTATTTTATTATATTTGGAAATTATATTTGGAAATGAGAGCTAAAGCATTAGATCCCTTCAAACTAAGTAGGCAAACTAAGCAGGTTTTATATGTTAATTGTTTCTATTTAGATTGCTTCTTAATGCACTTAATACACTTTATGCGAAAAATATATGATAAGTATAAATATATTAAGTATATACGCTCTAGAAAAAACATGTTGTTAATTCTAGGCATTCTCTCAAGTGGCTTCCTAATTCTAGTATTGTGTGCACACAAGATTAAATACAAAAGCATTTAATATATACAGTGTCATGTACATATATCAAATTGTTAGTTGTCATGTTAATTCTATGACATGATTTTGAAAAGGTCCATAATCATTATATTTTTTTTCAAAACACATATAGTAGAGATATTTTCTAGAAAAGGAGCAATTCATGCAAGTTAACCTGTCGAAATTCAGCTAGCTAATTTTCTTCTTCTGGTAGTTTAGCCTGCCAACACCCAGGATAGGTGATTTGTAATCATTAATCACAAGTGATCCATGTAATTATTCAACAGTGATCCATATTATTCCTTGATGATACTATAATACAGAAATATGCAGCTACATTAGAATTAAGTTCTGTAAGGATCGCCAAATCTTATGTAGATATTGGGTGTCAGGCACGCCACCTAAAACAGGAATGCTCTTACGGTGTGTAAATATTGACTACATTTATTCCAGGTATTGGTATCCTAAAATATTCTCTGATTATTCTCCAAATCCAATGATATGATCTAAGAAGGAGACATAGAGGGATCTGTGTTATATGTTGTTATGTCGTCTAATCTGTTATTCCGATAAATGTAAACTAATAATGTTAATCCAACACAAGTATGGAATGTTGAGATGGAGACTTACCACTAGTTAGTACTTCGGTCACATCAGAATAAAATGGTTTTAGGAAGGACAGGTTAATCCATATATATAGAAATCTCCAAAGAACAATAAATGAATGTCATAAGTGGGTTTGAGAACCACCTGAGTATTAATAAGTACTAGTTCCAGTAATCATGTAAAGGGAGTTTTAAAGGAAAATAATGTTTTCTCGGTCAGAGCAACATCTCACCTTTATCAGGGGGTGAATTGCATCCATGCTGTGTTTAGCTCGTTATACCAGTGTGTTTGCGCAGTGATCCGCCATTTTGTCATGTATTTATCACCCCTATGACATCATCCCGTAAGGTGCGACATAGCGCATATATATGTTTGTAAATATATTTGAATGATATAGTGATAAGTTAATGGTGTGATTATAAAAAAATCAGACATGAATAATCAATTGCATCTTATCTTACACTAGTCTATTCAGAGATCATATATTAAATGCTGTATTGGTAAAATATACCATTAAAAAAGATAGATGAGGTTCTCTTAACATTAATTTCATTGGTCTAACCTTCAGTGGATGTGTATGCGTCCATATGACGGGAAGAGAAATTATGTAATCACGTCAGGGAAGAGAAATTATGTAGTCACGTCAGGTACATTAGGCTGCATGTATATATTTATAAGTGTTGTAAACGAGAATATACTTATGAAAATAACTGATGTAGTTGTTGTTAAGGCATGCACGATTATGTGTATTTTGGGGTCAGTCCATTATATATGAATTTAATGATGAAGACCTGATTGGTAGATGTATATATTGTCCACGATGTGGTTCCTGGTATGGCCACCCAATAATACTGATGTCCAGGATATGGCAATGTATAAGCTATTTATACCATCCATACTATCACATTACACTGATACGAGGATCATGTCATGTATTTAAGTAGATTACCAACAACATTTTGTCACTCATTTATTAACAATATAAACATAATATCACTGTACAGATGTATTCTACTTGTACTGCAGACAAAATTGATTTAAAGGAAATACCAAATATCCTTAGGACAAATCTTATTGAACAGTGATTCGCCAGTGAGATATTTGTACTGCTAGTCAAGTGATGTATGCCTTACTGTTAAGATGCATGATACAGTAAGTGTTACAACTTGTGCATTTTGTAGTCCCACTATATTCACTTGATTATTCATTGTGTAAAGATTAAACAGTGAGAACTCATACAAGGGTATACATGTTTTATCTTAGATATTTAGAATTGGTCTGTAAGAGACCATGATATGGTTTCTGTTTTCTACTTTGAAACCTTGTATGAGATATAATAGGCTCAAACAACTCAAATAATTATGTCATAAGAATACATACATTTCATTGTTACTGTTCAGGCCAATAAAGGTTGTCCTAAACCTACAGATATGTTTTGCCTCTTCTTGACGTAGCCGCAGTTCCCTATTTCCTCCTCTAATGTTGTGTTTCAATTCTGTTAGTTCCACAAATCTAATTTTGTCTTTGGAATCTAATTGATGTTCGTGATTTCAATGGTCTGCCACAGGCAGTTTTTCATCTTGGTTGCCGATCATTGACCTATGTTCCCTTATTCTTATATGTAGCTCTCTTATTGTGCTACCTGTATTGATTTTATGACACACACATATTGTGTAAACCAAAAATGTGGTCAACAGCTTAAAGATTCTTAATCAGTAAACAGGCAAAAAGCAAAAATTATAGACTGAATTCAATGTAGCACTTTTGCAAAGCTGGTTCTTTTAACTTTCCTGCTTTGTCCTTTGTGAATGACTAGCACAGCCACCTTTAAACTATAGGTCTCTTCTATACCTTTCAAAACACAGCATGCATCTGCTGTGATTACATGTACATACTAGACATCTCATGCCTTCGTTTGCGAACCCTTTCCTTAATTATGCTACCAACGAGTTGCAACTTGCTGAGGAGTTTGACATGTGCCTTCTCTGCCAAGGTTTCTGACAATCAATAATGCTAGCCATGATCCGCATGAAGTGTGACAGGCATGTGTGCAGAGTTTGACGTGTGTCACATCGTCAATTCACATGCCATCATTATAAAAGCTTTGTGCGATGGAAATGAAGGTGCACAGGTGTCCTTCCTTGTTACTGAAAGGATTGGAAGACGCAAAGGAGTGTAAAAGAGATCTTTATTATTTCTTATATGAACGCTTTGCAATGTCTTAAGATGTACAGAAAAATATCACCACTTGTACTGTTTGTGGAGCTGTTATTGAAATATATAAAATGCATCATCGAGGGCTGTCAGTTAGGCTCTGTTGCAGAAAGGACATTTGATTGCAGCTATTTACCGCCCACATATCAAATTAAAAGTTATTCATTTTCACACTACTCAGAGAAGAGATAGTATCTTGGAACTTGGATACCTGGGTTCTGATCCCAGCTTGGTGTGAATATTGGTAACAAAATCACCTTGTGTCGCAAATTGTAAATATGTGTAATACACAAATCACCTGCGCAGTGTGGTGTCTACTTCTGTTCAAATTGCATGGCTGACTGTTCCACAGAAAGCCATTCTCTTCTGTGCAAAGCGCCTTAGAAGGCCCTGCTGCAATGCATGTACGTTTTCAGCAGCACACTGGGAGGCTCTTTGCAGCGATGACTGTACTAAGTCAAAAGTCTAAAAGAAGCACAAAAAACACTGATACAATCTTTGAAACTGTAATATTGTGTAAAATGTGGTTTCTTCAGCATCACCAAGCACAATAAGCAAGTATTGGCAAAGCAAACAGTTTTAGCTATTGGGTTGGCATTAGCCACGCACTGCCATTCCAAATGAGCAATGATGCAGTGAAAATGTATCTTTTTTGCCAGAGGCCAATTTTTGCCCTTGGTGCTTATACCATGCCAAACTGCACGTGTCATGGTGCAATAGTTTAATAATATGGCTCAGTATTTTTTTTATAAAAAAGGGCAAGTCTTGCTCTGGTGCTAAAATCGTAAAACTTTGCACTTGCACCAGTGCAAAGTTTCTTTATTCTGGATTTTAACCAGCCTGGCTTTAAAAAGGTGGTGGGACCTGTGCTCAATAGCTTTGTACTGTCCTTATTGGCAAAGCAAGTAAAAGAGCAAGGGAGACCAGTTTACCTGGCCTTTCTGGACATAAGCAAAGCTTTTGACCATGTTGATCGGGCAGTTCTGTGGAGGAAAAACTCGATGTGAATGGATGTCCCCTTCCACTAATCAGCATGTTGGAAGCCCTGCATTGGGGAACTAGTGGGACAGCATTAGTGGGACATCAATGTTTTAATGATCACTTTACCTGGTCGACAAAAAACTTTAATGTGGTGGCCCCTTACTTAAGGAAACACCCATCGAAGGAGTTTCAATCTAAAGTATTGAGCCTCTAATTTGCTACCTATAATGGAGGTGTTGGGAATTAGGAAGAATGTTGAGAAGGGGGCGAGAAACTGCCACTACTGTTTAGAGGAAGGCAAATCGCTAAACATTAATGTATAAAGTGTCCTCCAGCCTTGTCTCTGATTCGGAATTATACAATGGCTCCTGTTATTAATATTTGGGATGAGAATCTGTGGATTAGGATTTTAAACACGAATGACATTTCTCTTTTACTCAGGCCTTTTGATTTTATGAAAGTGATTTTAGATATGTAACCTGCATGATTTGTATATGATGAATTTTGTGTTTTTCGTATATGATGATTTTTTGAGTTCTAGTATGGTAGTATGTATAGTGGTGATGTTATTTTGTCTGTCATGTGTGAAAAGCCCAATTTATGAACTAAATGCACAATACAAATAAAAAAATGAATTAAAAAAATTTTCTTTAATGTGGCCCGTGATGGACATGGAAATGCATCATGCCAGTTCATAGCTAGTGCCAACATTTTCTAGAAATTACCCCAAGGGATGACTCTCCGAATCAGTGGCCTGACTGTACCCCCTCTGAAGGTGATAGAGGGGTTTTACTGATAAGTACACTAGCAGGCACACACACTGACATGCACTGGGAACACACACAATTCCAAGCACTTACTCTCTCGCTCGCAAAAACTCTCTCTCTCTGTCTATCTCTGTCTCTCTCTCTCTCTCTCTCTCTCTCACACACACACACACGCGCACACACACACAAACACACACACAGAGACACACAAATGCATACACATATAGAGGAAGGCACATAGTCAGACAGACATAGGCACATTCAGAGATAGGCACAAGCACATGCACAGATGGACACACCACAAAGACATTCCTGGTGGATATTTTGGAAAAGTGCCAATCACATGCCTGCAAGAGCTCACCAACTTTAGCACTTATATGTTTCTGGGTCTTTGGCATGCAATTTTACACTTTTACAAAACTGAGTGCAAAAGTAAAGAGTGAAAACAGTTGAACCCGGCTTTACTCCTGTTACGGTCATAAACAGGCACAGACGGGGCTACCACAGCCCGGGGCCAGAACTGGAGAGGAAAATAAAGAGAAAAGTTGCATTCACAATGGCTCCTGGCGTCTTACTGTGTGGGGATGGGACGTGGGAGAAGTGAGAGAGTGCTGCTTGTTCCGTTGCGGAACAGAGCACAACAACTGGCGACAAGGGGAGACGGCCTCGTGTGCACAAGTATGGAGGTAAGGCCAAAACACCCGTCATCAAGAGGGCAGTCCGCCCTGCAATGAAAGGAAAAGGGTGCTCTGCCCATGCTGAGAAGGGCAGTCCTCCCCGCAACGAAAGGAAGAGGGCACTCCGCCCGTGCAGAACACATCCAAGTGCACAGCCGATACCGGACTTGGGAGAGGGCCCAGGACGGCAGTACGCCACAGTCCACCATCCCAGAGGGCTGGGGATAGTTCCTACAAAGGAGACGGCAACCACTGCAATTATGCAACACAACAAGGCACCTGCAATATAGCGAACTAAGGTTTGTCCAGGAGGACGAGAGAGAGAAACAAAAGTGAAGAAGAAAACGGGGGTGGGAGGGTGCGGAAACAGAGCTCACGTTAAATAATCTGACGGAAGCATGGCCACCAATGCTTCCCATGCCTTAAGAGAAACGTTGACATCTAGCCAGTCTTACGAGGCTTGTGCTACCGCTCCGTGGCCAGAGGCAGCCTCGCGGGGGCAGTGTTGGGGGTTGCTTGTGACCCCCGGTGCCTCCCGTAAGCCCCAGACCCCGAAGGACTCACACACACACGTCCTCTCGGTTCGGGCTTCCCGGTCGCTCTGACGTGGCTGGGAAACACCCCGTTTATTTATGTTGCACGCGGCGGTGTGCAACGTCACGCCGCCATGTGCGCGCCCTGTCATCGGGCAGCGCCACACTCCTCCTTTTTCCGGGAGAACAGTAAACATACTAACACTAGACACTGCAAACCAAACCAAAATATATGCATAGCATTTCACAATGCCCCATGTTCAAAACACCCCTTTATTAACATCCACCCGGGTCCCCTTACTTAACTTCTCATCATTAGGATGATCAGCCAGATGACCCAACACGTAGTCGCTGAGGTGAGCAGGTTTCCCTCGCCCAGCCCTCTGGGGGTACCTCCTGCTCAACTCCGGCACGGGTGATCTGTCCATAGGCATGCCCTGGTCCGGATCAGGAGGTGGATCAGTTCTTGGATCCTGCAGCTTCTTAAAGAAGCTCACGTTGGGATCCCGCAGCTTCTTAAAGAAGCTCACATTGCGAGTTACCGCAGACCGGCTGTCTGATGCAGTCACCATGGATCCCCGGACTGCGACAATGTCCGGTGGTTCTGGCTCATACGGTAGGGAGAGCTTTCCATGGGGATGTCTATTTCGAATAAGGACCTCATCACCTGGCTCCAGCCGCTGCGAAGCCCTCTCCGAACGTTCTCTTGCTCGATTCTTGTTCGCCGGTCCATCTCGACTTGTTGTTCATTGATCACCCCAGGTTCTTTCTTTCCTACCTCCGGCAGCAACCCTCGAGGGCACCACTTAAACAATGCCTCTGCCGGGGCCACTCCAGTGGATGTATGTGGCGTGGTGCGGTACACCCTCAGAAACTGGTAAAGGGCTCTCTGGAGGGACTGCCCCTGCCCCTGAGCAATTCTAAAGGTCTTGTTTAGAGTCCTCATCAGCCGTTCTGCTTCACCATTGGCCCGGGGCCAGAGAGGCATGATCTTCCTGTGCAACACCCCATAGCTCTCCATCATCTCTGAGAAGCGTTCGCTCTGGAACGGCGCCCTGTTGTCCGAGCACAGCGTGTGTGGGAACCCATGGGCCGCAAACACCTTCTCCACGGCCACAACGACGTGCTCAAACGCCACAGACTCCACAAACTCAACCTTGGGATACCTTGTGTATTCGTCGACCAGAACTAGGAAGTGGGTGCCCATCGTGGTGGACCCAAAGTCCGCATGAACGACTTCCCAAGGGCGCGTCCCCTCAGGCATCGTCTCTATACAAGGCTCACGCTGCAGGGGAGATGCCACCTGCCACCAAACACAGGCCGCCACAAAGTCATCCACCTTGCGCTCCAGCTCAGGGAACCACACCTTCAGCCGTAGGCGGGCCTTGGTCTTGGCGGTGCCCTGGTGACCACGGTGTGCCAGGGCGATCACTTCGTCCACCTTCGATTGGGGCACAACAATCCGATCTCCGCGGAGTAGAAAGCCGGATGTTGAAAACGATAACTCCTCCCGGACCTTCCATAGCTGCTCAAGTATGGTCCTGGCCTCCTGAGTGCACCCCGCCAGAGCCTCCAGCACTGACTTCCAGGAGCCCTGTTGGATAGAGTGCCTCAGGATTTTGAAGCACTCATCATCCGCTGCAGCTGCCTCCAGCTCCTGAGAAGGCACGGCATTCGGCGTGGCCGCCTCCACCACCACCCGGACGTGCTCCTCGGCCTCCTCTGCACAGATGTCATGGTCTTCTCCTCCGGACGCCCCAGGGTGCCTGGAGAGATATTCTGCCGCTTTGTTCGCCTCTGGCCGGTACACCCAGGTGACTCTATATTCCAAAAGAGCGAGCATCCACCTCTCAATGCGTGCCGGTGGCTTGGATGACAACCCCGCTAGGATGGGAAGCAGTGGCTTGTGGTCTGTCACCACCATCACCGGGCGTCCAAGGACATAGAGCCGGAAGTGCCGGCATCCCCAAAGTACTGCCAGCGCCTCGCGTTCGATCTGCGAGTACCGTTGCTCCGCCTCAGACAGGGCTTTGCTGGCATACGCCACCGGGCTGACACTCCCATCACAGTCAATCTGCGTTAGCACGGCGCCCAGGCCGAATGGGCTGGCGTCGACGATGATCTCTGATGGTAACGCAGGATCGAAAAATGACATGGTATCCAACCCTTGATGTCATCAAAAGCCGCCTGTTCAAGCGGGCCCCAGTTGCAGATGGTATCTTTCCTTCTCAGTGCCCTGAGCGGTTCCGACCTGGAGGCAAGATTTTTTATGAATCGTCCACAGTATGTGACCATGCCCAGGAAACTTCGCACATCAGACATGGACTCCGGAGGCTGCGCCTTCTTTATGTCCTGCACCTTCCTGGGATCAGGAGACACCCCCACTCCTTGAATACAAGGCCAAAGAATTCTATCGATGGTCGCAGAAATTCACACTTCTCTTTGTGGAGGGTGAGGCCCTAGGATTGCAGTCTTCCGAACGTCTTCGCCAACCGCCTCAGATGGTCACCTCCGTTCTTGCAAACACCAGGATGTCATTGCTTATATTCAAAACGCCCTCTAGATCAGCCAGGGCGCCCCAAATAATGTTCTGAAACACCTCCGCCGCTGAGGACACACCAAAACTCAGTCTCTTATAGCGGTATAGCCCTCGGTGTGTAGTAAAAGTGGTAATATACCTCGACTCGTGGTGGAGGACAATCTGGTGATAGCCCGCCCGGAGGTCCAGTTTCGAAAAGAAGCGAGCACCCTGTACCTCTGCAATGATGTCATCAATCGTCGGGTGAGGTGTCTCTCTCTCTTAATGGCTTTGTTTGGGAGCCTCATGTTGACGCAGATTCTGACAGCATCAGGTTGTTTAGGCTTGCGTGCCACCACTATCGGGGACACCCAGGGAGTCGGACCCTCAACCTTTTCTATTATGTCAAGATTGACCAAGTTGTACAGCTCCTTGTCGACATGTTCACGGAGGTGAAACCGTACCCTTCGATGTTTATGGGCAATGGTCTGCACCGATTCTTCAATGTGCAGCCTCACTGGGTCACCGGCCATCTGCCCAATCCCCTTGAACAGTGCGGCATACTTCTCGGGCAAGTCATTAATGTCCTCTAAATAGACGGAGTATGCAAAACTGACAATGCCGAGGGCCTCTGCTGCAGCACAACTTAACAAGGTATTGGTGCTCACCGGTGTCACATAGAATCGTGCTGTGATTTGGGAGCCATCGTGTTCTACCTTTGCCACGAACACACCGTCCAGAGGGATAGGGTCCACACCACCGAAGGCAAAGATGCGGGCCTTGGATGCGACCAGCTTGGGGGGCTGGTCCATAGCATCATAGTGTCCACGGGCCATTACATTCACCGACGCCCCCGTATCCACGAGGACCGGGACTGGAGATCGATTCACCTCGACCACGCACCTTGGCTGTCTCCTGTTCTTGCTTTTCAGGATCCCCACACTCGAGACAAAGAAAATGTTCTCTTCCTCCTCTTCATCCGCTTCCTCCACCTGGGCATCCTCCTCACTCTGGTCCACCTGAGCGACGTTGGATGGTCGACCCTGGTGAGTGAAACAGGACCGGCCCGGGCCCCTCTGCACCAACACCGGCATTGCTGCCTTGCATATCCTCAAGAAATGATCCGGTAACCCACACCGTCCACAGCTCTTTCCAGCCACAGGGCATTCTGCTGGGTGGTGCAGGTCATACCCACATTTTTGGCAGATTTCTCCTGCCCTCCTGACTCTATCCCAGGGACCGCCGCCAGGTCTTCTGGTGCCCCTGCCACCTCACCACATCGCACATACGTCTTCGGTCTTGATGGAGCGCAAGCCAGCCTCCATTCTAGCTGCTCTCGCCTCAGACACCTCATGGCATCTCCCCAGTTCAAGGATGCGCTGAAGCGTGATTCCGGGCTCCCTTAATACCTGGCGCCTGAGCTTGCCTGATGAACACGCCTGGATAAGCATAGTCCTGATAATATCCTCTGCATCACCCCATGCACAGGCCAGCGAGAGATGCCTCAGGCGCCCATAGAAAGTGTCCAAAGTCTCATTGTCTTTCTGTTTGGCAAAGAGCATCACAAAACGCTCATGATCCGCATTGGCAAGAGGCAGAAAGTAAGCCTGCAGAGCGGCCTTCGCCTGATCATAGGATCCATCCCCCGGCAGAAGCGATTCAAAAGTCTCTTGGACAGAGGGTCCAGCCGAGTATAGCATGGTTGCCAGCCTGGTGTCATCATCAACCACCTGGGCAGCCCGAAAGTACATGTCCAGGCGGTCCACCCACCTCCTCCATCTGGGCCCCAAGCTGGAAGGCGGGCCCAATACATCAAACTCCGGGATGGGCTGCATGTACCTGAGCCATAGCGGGGGGAATTTGCTGAACAACAGGCTGTGCTGGAGGTAGAGGACCTGGAAGACCTGCCTGACCAACTGGAGGCTGCTGTGCCGGCTGCACTGGAGGCAGCAAACCTTGAAGTGCCACTGCCACCGCCGCACCATCCTAGTCCTCAGTATCACTCATCGGTTCGAACGCACAGCACCCCCAGCGTGGAACACAGGGGCTGCAACTCAAACACCAAGTCCAAATGACTCCAGCATGCACCACTGAAGAAACAACTACTGCAACACACCTCTGTGATGATGAAGAGGATGAACATTAGTGGGGCCACCAGTCCGATGATGAAGAGGATGAAAAGAAGCCTCAGCTTCCAACTGCTCCAAAAATTAGAACAAGAAAGAAATGTGGGCTATGCAGGCCCAGCCATTGTAGCCCTCCTCCTTGCTTGCACTCGACGTAGGAGACCCAAGAAAATGAAGAATCACAAACTGGGCATATTCACATGCAGGTATGACTGCCTGCTGACAGGATTTCCAAAAATTAGGTCCGGATTCACCTCCCTGCTCAAACCGGAGCTCAGAGAAGTTCCATGGCCTGATCTGCAAAATGGCCTCCAGCCGCATGGGTAACGCACGGCCTGCGGCCTGCCGCCCGGAGCGAAGTCTCAGGACGACCTCGCTGCATCAAAAAAATTGCTGGATGATTCACCGCCGGGCCCAGGCATTGTTTCCCCCACTCGTCGCCACTGTTGGGGGTTGCTTGCGACCCCCGGCGCCTCCCATAAACCCCAGACCCCGAAGGACTCACACACACACGTCCTCTCGGTTCGGGCTTCCCAGTCGCTCTGAAGCGGTCGAGAAACGCCCCGTTTATTTATGTTGCACGTGCGGCATGCAACGTCACGCCGCAGCGTGCGCGCCCTGTCATCGAGCAGCGCCACAGGCGGGATAGAGAGGGGGAGCAAGTGAAGAATCGCTTCGTAAGGCAAGCAAGGTAGGGATATACCCACTTGCACCTGGGAAACCCCCAACTGGTCCACAAACACGGCTACTCTGCTGCACAGGCAGGCGCTGGTCAGTGAGCCTGGAAGACCACCTCGGAAAGGACTCTACATACTGGACCACATGGCAGAGCGACCCTGTGTCAGCTACACTGAAGTCACGTGGTGCAAGGTCAATGGCAGCATGGTGTGTGGTAGCGAGGAAACATCAGAAGACTGGGCAAATGTTTACTGAAGAGAAGAGCATACAGGTTTTACCACACACACTCTGGTCTCTGAGGATCAAGAACTCCACTGCTCCAGACACTTGGACCCAAACACCCACTGCATAACAAAAGGGATGCGAGCTGTCCGATGATACGCAGGGGTGGGGTGTTACAGTCACAAACAGGCACAGATGCCCTTAAGGGAAACGTCCTTAAGAGCAGGCAGAGACTAAGGAGCACGAGGGAAGGAAGGAGGAGGAGGGGCTAACAGAGCCCGGGACCAGAACTGGAGAGGAAAATAAAGAGAAAGGTTGTATCCACAATGGCTCCCGGCATCTTTCTGTGTGGGGATGGGAAGTGGGAGAAGTGAGAGAGTGCTGCTCGTTCCGGTGCGGAACAGAGCACAAAATCTCCATTTTGTAAACAAAAATGTAAATGCCACCTACAAATAATGCTTTGCAGACAGCATTTTCAATGTACTCAGTATGGATTCCGCCTGCTTTTATTGGGTGCTAAACATAGATAGATTCCATGGGATAAATAAAGCATAAATAGCTAGCACATTGCTTGTATGCCTTACGTTTGCACTGTGTGGCGTCTAAGAGGACTTTGAAATGCGATGTAGGTGGGCACCACCTTGCCTTGGTGTAAAATATAATTCTGTTTGTGATGCTATTTTATCAAAGATACTTGGAACACAGTGGTAAAGAGACTCTAGGCACTAGGGTATGAAAACACAATAGCAACAAATCCCAAAGTTACCTTTGGAATAACCACATGTTCTCACATTGGACTTTAGCATTGCTGCAAATGTTAATATATATTTATAAACATTCGTGTTCAAGTTTTGCATTTTCTCGTATGAAACATTGATTTTTATAAAACAAATGAATTATGTGAAGCAGTGCTGGTATGTGGATTTATGATGGCCAATGCATTTCGGATTGGGTCCGTTGTCAGGGATCAACGTTTATTAAATGCAATCATAATTTCATAGGCTGTTGTACATTTAAAATAAGACAAAATGATCTATATATATAAAAGTGAACATTTGTTTGTTTGTCTGTGGTCGCATTTGTGGTGAAGCGTTGTTCCTTATACAATTCCACATCGTTTCACCAATCTGCACCAAATGTTGCATAGTTGCCTGTTAGGACACCCCCCTCCCCCAGACATTTCTGGCTACATGACACCTGGACACCTCACCCCTTCCCCAGATTTCAGCAAAAGTCAAAATTTGTTTGATGGTTTGTGGGTTTGTGGTGAGGCGTTGTTGCTTATACACTGCATACATTACTGACAACATGACATTTGGAGAATAGACCCCTTTCCCTGGATTTCAGCAAACATCAACATTTGATTTTGGGTTTGTGGCTTTGCAAAGTATTGTTCCTTATACAATTCCACACTGTTTAACTAATCTGCAACACATTTTGCATAGTTAGCTGTTAGGACCCTCCAGACATTACTAGCTAAATGACATCTGGACACCCCACCCCTTTCCCTGGATTTCAGCACCTTCACACATGAGACGGTGGCCTGAAAACAGCAAAACATCAATGTAGATGTATAAAGACCAGTCCCGACATGATGAACAAATCTCGATGTGGAGGCCCTATGATGCATGGTTTCCAAGATATTTGCACTAAAACAAACTGCACCACAGCAGGGTGAGGCACAAGTGCAGAGAGAGCACAGAAGGTCCCAGTATGTAGCATCACACCAACTCTGGCCTCCCCCAATGTCCGATCTTGGGTATATCAGGCAGACACACATGCCCATTCTCAGTGCAGTTTACTTCAAGGTGCAAAGCACATCAAGCAATACGCGAATCGGAACTGCGACTTACAAGATCAGTATTATAATGTCTATCTACAGATCCCGTTCAGAGAACAGGGACTTCTGCTAGTAATAAATAAAAGCAGTAATGGGGAGACAAAAACAAAAAACAAAAGCGCATTGCGATTAATACCTAAACTTTTTTACAATCACCAATACATATTGACATACAGCCAAGTTTTACTACCTTGATGTGACTCCTTACATTAGTCATCTATATGGGGAGAGAATAAAAGTAAAAGAAAGAAAAAAGAACGGCGAAATTGCCTGAAAATTGCTAAAACCACTCATGTTGTGGAAAAAAGAGTGTAGCTGTTCACATCTTCCTGCACTTTTCCTGTGCTTTACTATAAATGGCATGAAGCCATTCGATTCCTGACTGTTCCCTTGACAAAACAAAACATTTCCAATTAGTAACCTAAACCAAGGGAATCTGTTGGGGCGTATAACTTACCTAGTCACAGATCGCTAATTCAGATCGCGCAAGTGCAAGGGAAGGTGGAAAAGGGGAAAGAGCAGGGCGGAAAGGGGAAGGGGACAGTGCAGTACATGGGATATAATAGAATAAATACAAAATAATTAACAAAAGGTAAAAGTACGGTCAGAAGGTGGCAAGTGCAAGGGTAAGTGCAGACATCCGGTGTCAAGTGCTGGTAGTGGGATTGTAGGGAAACAGAAAAACAGTCCCCAAGTGCAGGGGTTGCCAGGAAGGCAGTGCAGGTGTGCGACTGGTGGGGGAGGGGACCTGGGCCTGAGAACAGAAGGTGGCCAGGTAACTAGTGCAGTATCAGTTTCAGCCAGGAAGTCAGCAGGGGAGAGAAGGAGAAAAAGCAGAAGCAAAGAGAAAGGTTTTGAGGTGCTTCCAGAACCGGAGATGATTCTCCTCAAGTTTCAGGGTGGCAGGGAGGCTGTCCCAGAGGGATGCCCCAGCCGAGGAGAGAGATCTACCACCAACTGGTTGCTTGGAGAAGCGACTGACCCTGAGGCAGTTGGAAGCGGAAGAGCAAAGAGCTTGAGAAGGAAGATATTTAGGAAGAGAGAGTTGAAGGTATTGAGGCCCCAAGTCCCCAGAGGGCCTTGTGGACAATGCAGAGGGTTTTGAACTTAATCCTCGCAGCCACTGGGAGCCAGTGCAGAGATTTCAGTCCTGGAGAGCTACGATCCCTGGGCTTGAGGCCAAGGACAAGTCTTTCAGTCCTGTTCTGGATGAGTTGAAGAGGGCGGAGAGTAGAAGCAGGCAGATTTAGAAAGAGGCTGTTGCAATAGTCCAGCCTAGAGAGAACCAGAGGGGAAGGAGAGGAAAGGAAGAATATCTCTGAGGAGATGCAACTGGTAGTGTGACTTCTTAGAGACGTCAGAGATGTGAGGAGAGAAGGAGAGTGTGGAGTCAAAGAGGACCCTGAGGTTTTTAGCCTCACAGGTGGGAGCAGGAAGAGGGCCAAGAGAGGCCGGCCAGAGAGTGACAGGAAAGGAGGGAGCGGGTGTGCCGATGAGGAGAATCTCGTTCTTACTGGCATTAAGGCAGAGATCGTTGGCAGCACACCACTCCTGGATGGTGGACAGATAGTCAGAGATGAGAGAGGGAGAAGAGGTGGCTGAGGGTAGCCTGAAAATGAGCTGAGTGTCATCCACATAGCACTGGAAGTTTGGGCAGAGCGCAGCAATGTAGTGGGCAAGAAATACCAGGTATTGGTTGAACAGCCAGGGAGAGAAGTTAGACCACTGGGGAACACCACAGGTAGAGATTGAGATAGAGGAGAGGAAGGACCCAAGTTGAACCTGGGAGGTTCGATCAGAGAGGAAAGAAATCAGCCATGCGAGGGCCTGGCCAGTGATCCCCAGGTTATCACGGAGACAGTTGAGCAGGATGGCATGGTTGACCGTGACAAAGGCAGAAGAGAGATCAAGTAAGATGAGTACACAGGGGGTGTTGGAATCAAGGTTGGAGAGCAGGTCTTCACGGATATTCAGGAGAGCAGTCTCCGTGCTTCTGCCCAGAAAATTAGTGATGGAGATTGGGCGATAGTTGGCCGGGCAGGACGGGTCGTCATAGGGTTTCTTAAGAAGAGGGCACACAAGGGAGTGCTTCGGGGGAAGGGAAGAATCCAGTGGCAAAGGAGTGGTTGCAGAAGTCATCCAGGGCAGGGGCCAGGGAATCAATGTGGTCCTTGATGGTTTTGGAGGAACAGGGATGAACCAGTTTAGACGAGACTTTCATAGATCGGACTTGTCTAGAAACCTCATCTGGGGTCAACAGGGGAAAGGCAGAGAAGGAGGGAGATGAGGTGGCGAAGAGGGCCCAGAAGAGGAGCCGGGAGTAGATGTACGAGTGTGCGTCATGCAGACCGCTCGCACTCATCAGTGGTTCTAGTTTCTGCACTACGTGATCTCAGGTTCCAAACTTATCGTATGTCATTACACAATCACAGGATACATGTACATAATGGAGCAAAGGTTGCTGTAACCTCTTTGATGGATGCAACATATGAGAATGTTGGAACCATCGACCAGCAATGTTAACAATACTAGAGATGCATTGAATAGAATGGTAAATCTAAGTGTCAAGATAGAATAATGTGAGTGGTCATACATTAAACTCCACATTTGGTGCGGTGTGCATTGCACATGTTTGAAAATCCTGGTTGCGGCTCACAGCATGTTGATGTATAGACACAGTGTAATCTGAGGTGCTAGATGCTCCTAGCACTTATGCTGGTCTATTTGCATATTTTAGGTTCTCTTTTATGGTTATTATTAGAACCTCTAGATTGCCATAGTTTGTATGCAGTAATATTTCGGTATGTTCATGCATTCAATAGCCCACTTGATTTGGTGTAGTATTTGTTACACCATCCTGTTATTAACTCACAGCATATTACGTCTAGATTTGATACATTTCAAAGGGCCAGTCATTCCCAGCACTGCAGATTGTAAATTCACATATTCACATTCTCTGATTCCTAACTATTACAGCTTCTAGTTTATCGTATTCTCTGAGTTAAAATATGTAAGATTGGTTAGACTCAGACTGACTACTCTCTCCCAATTGTTACAACTTCTGGTTAACATTTGTCAAAATACGTTTGCATGTGCAAAAGCAAGTTACAATCATACTGATGAGTTAGAATCACACTGATCTGATACTTTCATATATAGCACAAATAATTATTAATCTCTTCATTGATCCCATTTACGGTAATGGAGTCCAAACGTTCAATCAGGAATGTTTCTCTTTGGTCTAGTCTGAGTGCCAGATCATCATGGGATCCTTTCTTGCTCACCACCTGAAATCGTATCTGAGATATGTCATGTCTCTTCTCTGCCCAACAAAGATACATGGTTGAGCTCCCAACATATGAGATCCTATTTTGGAAAAGATATCTCATTTCTGGACAGACAGTGACACAACTTATTGTGAAAAAACAAGCATTGGTAGCGAGGGAAAGAACAACAATGGAAAGTAGTCGGGCGTGTATGGAAGGTGGAACCTGAAGTTCTATCCTCTCCTTGAGATATATTTGTTGGCAGACTCTTTGTGAATTGAACCACATACAAAAACAATACAATATGCAATTTTCCTTGTGAATTGAATCACATACTAAAACAATAAAAGGTAAAAAATGTGAACATCTATTTATTAAATGTGTTCTTAGTTATTGGCTGGTGTATTGATCAATAGTAAAACATAAAACAAAGTAACGACTGGGCAAGAAACAAACACAGTTGGTTTACATGGTTGTGTGAAGAGAAACAACAAGTATTACATAACCTACATCGTGTCTAGCACATATTTTAATTCAAGATTGTTTTGATACACAATCAGATCCACTCATGTGGCATATTCTGTCTATTGTTTCAGACTAGACCGCCAGTGATTCCAAATTTGGATCGCTCTTTGTCTAGGCTGAGTGGTGATTCTCTTCCCAATGTCATGCTACTGCTGAGTTGGCATTTCTTGTTCGAATGCACAACCTGTTTTCATTCCATCTAAACTTGCATTGTCTTTTTAATTGACCAACGTAATATATCCTGGATGGGGATCTAATTGTGTAGACCACGTTGCTTGTTTCACATGTAGCAAAACAATTTATTTTGATCTTTTCCCCTGATCTTGGGTGGTGAACTACATTGCCCTTGGTGACAAACCCGCAGTTCTAACAGTGTAGACAAGGGAACATCCCAGTTCCTTTGGTCTCTACGGATTCTTTGGTAGACCTGGTTTTAATCAAACAATCTTTGAAATTAGTACTGCGCTTATAAGCGAAGACTGGTGGTTCTCGAAACAGATGTTCAACGCATGAGTTGCATGTTAATGTTTTCCAATTATTCTGTATTACAGATTTGATTTGTCTGCTCTCTATTAAATATTTAGATACTTATACCAGTCCTGGAGCTTGTTTAGCTTTTGGTTGTTCCAGAAGCAGGTCACTATGTTGGATGTCTGACAGTTGTTCTCTTGAAGCACTGATCTCTTTCGGTCTGTAACCGCAGGCTAGGAATTTGTTCTCTATAATTTCGATCCGAATTTCACAACCTAGGGGTTCGCTCACAATCCTTTGGACCTGTAACATTTGGCAATATGGCAATTCTTGATTAGACTCAGTTGATGAAAGCAAACTCTGTGCAGCAAGTTGTTTCTATCTGTTTCCTTCCGAAAAATATTGGTGCAATACTGATTGTTCTTTGTAGTGATTTCTACATCGAGGTAGTGAATCTTTACATGATGAGTCATGGGTGAATTGTATGCGTGCATCAATGGCAATCATGTAGGTGAGGAAACCTTCTAGGATTTCTATACTTCCTTCCCATATTCCAAAAATATCATCTATGCAGCGCACCCAGAATCTCAAATAGTTGTGCCACACCGGGTGATCCAATACATGATCTTTTTCAAATTTCTGCATCAAGCAAATACTATAGGTGGGGGGAGATGGTGGCTCCCATTGAAGTTCCACAGACTTGGAGGTAGAATAGCTCGCGAAATTGGAAGTACAAGTTTTCTGCAATTAATTGAAGCACGATAAGAATATATTCTTCAGATGCTTTCATATGCCCTACCTTGAGCAAGACCCATTCAATAGCTTCCATTCCCAGGTCATGTGGGATGGATGCATATAAACCTTTTACATTGATATTTGAACATTATCTTTCCTACTGAGTATTCAATATTCTTGAACAGTCATAAAAAGTGTGTGGTGTCCTGGATGTATGTGCTGGTTTTCTGAATTATTGGTTGAAATACTTGCCTAACAGTTGTAGCACACTACCAATGACTGCCACAATGGGCCTGCCACATGGATTTGTGGAATGCATGCTTATGAACCTTCCGTAATGTGTAGAAATTGGGATTTCTTGGGGGAAATGTTTGAAAAATTGTATTGTGATTAATCCATTCTAGTTCTTCTTCTCTGTTCAAGATTAGTTGCCAGGTTGTCCATGATGGATTTGGTTGGGTCGTTCTCTAGTTTAGAATGAACTGTGCCGACATCTAATTGTCTGATACACTCTGGGCCTCATTCCGAGTATGGCGGTAAGGGATAGCGGCCACCGGTAACGAGACCGGTGGCGGTAATCCCTTACCGCCATACTCCGAGTTCCCTCTGCGCCCTCGCCCTTAACGCCTGCTTTGAGCAGGTGTTAAAGTCGAGGGCTCAAAGGGGCCTCCAAGCCAATAACGGTGACCGTAATGAACGGTCACCGTTATTTGCATCTTCCCCATTCCCATTGAGCCCTATGGGGGCTCATTCGGGAATGGGGAAGAGCCTTGGTGAATGGGGAATTACCGCCCCACCAACCTTGGAATGGGGCGGTGATTCCGCCATCCACCAAGGCGCTGCCGGTCCGGGTACGGCGTCAACCAAGGCGTTAATAGCGCCATTGGTTAGCGCCGTACTCGGAATGAGGCCCTCTCTGTTGTAATCCACGGTATTCATTATAACCAAGGCCCTGCCTTTGTCAGCAGGGTGGATGATAACATTTTATCTAACAAGCACTTATTCAATATGGCTTCCCATTTCTTACAAATGGGAAATGTTATTTTGTTTTTCAGGGGAACAGTCAGGAATCGACTGGCTTCATGCCATTTATAGTGAAGCACAGGTATAATGAAGCAAGATGTGAACAGCTACACTCTTTTTATTCACAACTTGAGTTGTTTTAGCAATTCCCAGATGATTTCTCCATTCTGTAACGTTATTTTGAGAGACCACCCTTAACCTGCGGAGTTCCTTCTCCCCCCTCAATCAAGGAACCCTACAACTATTCGCATAGGGGTTTTTTGTGCTGGCCCTATTGAAGACTCATATAGAGCCACATACATTTGCCATGTGCCAAAAGTGATCCAAGAACCAGGCCATTGTATAGAAAAATGTTATGATTAAATTGCTAATCCCATAGGAAGAGCCCTTTTTGGGCGGCTTATAACTTCGCTCCCTCTGGACGAATCCTCACCAAACTTTGCAAAAAAAGTATATGGCCAACTCTGAATTTTGCAAAGTTTGGTGAGATTTGGTCCAGGGGGGAGCAAAGTTAAAGGGCGGATCCCAAAACTTCTTTTTTTCCCATAGACTGAATGGGAAAAAAACTTTGCTCACGCCTACAATCCAAACCGCTGGACGGATTTTCACCAAATTTGCGGCAGGAGCAGCGGCTTGGTCCCGAAAGCGTGCTTTTGTAAATTTGGTGAAAATCCATCCAGTATTTTTCTTTTAAAACAATCAAAAAGTAGGTCACAAAAAATGTGTGATATCTCTGCGGACATATTTCCTTGTTCGCTCCGTGGACAGTGTCCTAATTGGCTAATCGGCTTGCGTCATGTTCGCGGACATGCAACATGTTCGCTCATTGGATGGTGAAGAGCGTGAAGTCCATCAGATTTTTGGAAACGCCCGCCATCTTGGATCCGCGGACATCCACAGACAGCGCGGTGACAATTGGTGGAGAAATACAACTTTGGCAAGTGTGTTGGTGTGTAAGAGCGTTTGGGGATGGTGGGGGAGCAAACGATGGCTCAAATGCTGTATTTATTTAGGTGGCAGGCACCCCTGTTGTGTTCGTCTTATCCCCGGACAGCCGCGCTGTCCGGGATGTCCGTAATTAGCCAAAAATCGGGGGTGTCCTAAGGACGCTAGTCCTTTTCGTACTGCCCACAGGCAAAGTTGAAACTGTTCTAAGAACATATTCGGTGTCCGGGATGTCCGCAATTAACCAAAATGGGGGTGTCCTAAGGACACTATTCCTGTCCGTAGTGTCCGCAGGCATGTTGAAACCGTTCTAAGAACAGGCGCGGTGTCCGGGATGTCTGCAATTATCCAAAATGGAGTTGTCCTAAGGACACTATTCCTGTCCGTAATGTCCGCAGGCAAGTTGAAACTGTTCTAAGAACAGGCGCGATGTCCGAGATGTCTGCAATTACCCAAAATGGAGGTGTCCTAAGGACAGTATATCTGTCCGTGCTGTACGCAAGCAAAATAAAACTGTTCTTAGAACACGTTAGGTGTCCGCGGACATAAAAAATGCCCATACTGCATGGTTAAAATGTTTGATTCTATGGGTGTGATATGCTGCGGTGGTTGTGGCCAGGGCCTAGAGTCTTGGGTGCATGGCCAAAGGCCATAGGCCATAGGCCGTAGGCCATGAACCCAAGACTCTAGGCCCTGGCCACAACCACCGCAGCATATCACACCCATAGATCACACCCATAGAATTGAATATGTATGAAATATTTGCAAATCTACAGTTTATGTACTGTTTGATTTATATAGTTTGTATGTGAAGTTTTGGGTACATCATGCCATTAAGATTGTAGAGTTTGGTAACAAGCACTGCAATATAACATATCCATGGAAGTAAACATTTTGCATCGTGGTGTACGGTTACATGTTTGCTTCAATGGTTGTGTTATGGAGCAGTATTTATGAGTTGTACTTATTATAATATACTTACTGTTTGGTTTGGTAACTGGAGCACATATATTCTTTGTCAATTTCTGTGATAAAAGAAAAGATCATGTTAGTGTTGGTAGTTTATAAGGACTTATAACATTGAATAATAGACATTTCTGATTCATTTCGACCCTCATATTTAGTAGATTACAAACCAGTATACTGTGCAATTTGCTCAGTTTCTGTGTTTGTTGTTAAATCATTGGGTCTGTGGAAAAGAAAATCCATGTTGCATCAAAAAAAACCTTTTTTCTTGGTTTGGTACTGTACATTTCTTTTTGTGTTTTCAGTGTTTACTTGTTGTTTCTGGCTAATGTTGGCTTGTTGCAGATTGTTAGATACTTGTTGTTGAATTGTAACTGATTATACTTTTTATTTATATTCTCAAATTGTTAATCTATCTGTTTGGTTGTTGCAAAATCTTGGGGCAGTTAGATACCTGTTGGCGTATTCTAACTGTTTAGTTCTTGTTATTTTTAGTGGTAGTGATTTATCTGTTTGGTTGTTGCAAAATCTTGGGGCAGTTAGATACCTGTTGGTATTTTCTAACTGTTTATTTCTTGTTATTTTTAGTGGTAGTGATTTATCTGTTTGGTTGTTGCAAAATCTTGGGGCAGTTAGATACCTGTTGGCGTATTATAACTGTTTATTTCTTCTTATAATTAAGTGGTATTGATTTATCTGTTTGGTTGTTGCAGAATCTTGGGGCAGTTAGATACCTGTTGGCGTTTTGTAACTGTTTATTTCTTCTTATAATTTAGTGGTATTGATTTATCTGTTTGGTTGTTGCAGAATCTTGGGGTAGTTAGATACCTGTTGGCGTATTCTAACTGTTTATAGTTTTCTAATTGAAGTTTTATTAATGTTTATGCACAGATTAGTTATTAAATTTTGGTTTTAAGAATATTAAATAAGCGTTTATAAGATTTGCTGGTAATTTTGCTTTAAAGTAATGGTACTATCATTACATTCAAACCATCCACAATTCTTTTTTATTTATGCAGTGTAGTGACCTGCATTGGTTGTGGTTCCTGCATGGTAGATTATACCTATGGTTGTGAAGGTTTTCTTACCAAGTGACACTTGACCATGTGTGAATCCAGTCAGCTTGCAGTTGTTTTTAGTACCATTTGCATTGTAACGTAGAAGCATTAGTATTACATATTTACTATGTGTTTGTATTAGTAAGGTGGAGCGATTATCTGAATTGCAGGTAGTACATAATCTGCCCTGGTTTGCATTTTGTACAAGTTGCTGAAATGGAATGGATTCACAGTTAGGTATGGATACATACACAATACGTTCATTAGGGATTTGTTCATATTGCAAATTGTTGCACAGAGTGCATGTATGTTTCCACAAGTATGAAATCTGGAAGATTTCATTTATAGGTATGTTTTTGTTTTCCAGTACTTGTAGCAAGTACATTAGAAATTCTTGTGGATCTTCTTGTGAGTTTATAGTGAATTTCACCATTCCAGCACAGTAGTCCAATTCTTGTTTTATTCCATGAACACTATATGTGTTGTCAGGATTGTTGGTTGCATTTCTATGAAGGACTAACATTTGCAAACAATTGGTCTGTACTGTGTAAGTAAATGTTGCAACAATTGGTGGTAATTGAAATAGAATATTGATTGCTACATTTGCGTAGCAATTTACACCAGTTATATTTGAAAATTTGAATGGACCAGATAGTTCTGTGTCCAAGTCATTTTTTCGGAGTGTGTGTTGGTTCTTTGAAGAAGTACCTGAGTTACTTTGAGTAATATATTCTTCTTTGCTTGTAGTAATTGATGAAGTATTAGCTTATTTTACTCTCTTTGGAGGATTTGCAGTGACATCCTGTTGCATTTCTGTTTGAACTAGTTTTCTTTTACAACGTTTTGCTTTTTGTGGACCAGGATATGTTTTTAGATGGGGGGTGTATAGTGAACACAGTCTATTGTATTCTAAAATGCAAGGAATATCAGCATTTACTTTACTTGCATCAAAGTTGAATAGTAATAGACCGTCAAGTGTACGTAAGTGTGTTAGTGCTACGTAGCTCATGCCTTCTTTAAAGATTGTGTTCCCAATATCTATCAATGCTTTATCTAAGGTAAGACCTTGTGATTTGTGAATAGTGACTGTGTATGCTAGAGTTAGAGAAAATTGTTCTCTGCGTACATACATGTCTTTGAAAAGAAGGAATCGAGCTGTTGAGCGCCCTATCTTTTTTACTTCTGAAAGTTTGTCAAAGAGAATATTGACAAACAGAATGTTGTTGTCACGTGGGTATGTTTGAAAGCCAACAACTGTACCCAGTGCTCCATTAACTAGTCCTTGCTCCACGTCAAGGTTACATTTAAGCATTACTCTACAGTTTAAAGATAATTTTAATATTTTCTCCAAACCAGCTGTGTTGGAGATAGAATTTTCTAAGGTATTTAGTCTTGTTGTGACTTGTTGACACATGGGTAGTGTCATACCATGTACGTCCAGTTTGTCTGTGGAGGAAATTTCAATTATTGGTTGCATTTCTTTTTTCAACATTGTTTCATTGAATTTGGAACAGCTTGCAAGAGTTGGCATCAAGGACATACACTTGACATTTTTGTGTGCTAATTGTTCCATGACATCAGTAGCACATGAGTTATTTTTTAACCTTTCAAATTTTCACCATACAAAACAGCAATACATTTTTTTTAAGAATTACATTTCATAATTGTTTACCAGCGGAAATATAGAAAAACAACAATTACAGTAAATACATTCAACAGTCTAAATTACTCAATGGCAAGTTTCAATAAAATTTGGCTGATGCTTATAGCATTGATCAGGAAGTACAGCATCCAAAAATGGAATCGTGGCTATCTTTATAAATAGCTTAGGTGATGAGAAGATATATTGCCATTGATCCTTATGTGTATACATATTTTGTTCTTCCAGATGATTTTTGAAATACAGTTTACGAGTGGATTCCAATTGACAACAGTACACCATACAATGTTCCAAAGTCTCTTTCTGATCTAAGGCTTTACAAAATCGGCAATAATTGTCAACCTTCGGGATTAAATTTCTACGAGAAAGAACATCTCGAGTTGGCCACAGATTCAGGCGGAAGCGAAGTAGCTTTTGTCGTATTTTTGGACATGGAAATTTGACCAAATTGTCAGCCATAACACTATAACGCTTATGACCAAATAAGTTCCGTTTGAAGTCTCTATAATTTAAACATTTATTTTGGTTGGTGCAGTCATACTGTTGAATTTTCTTTTTTGCACTGCCTTCATTTGATAAAAGAAGCTCTAGCGAGATTGATGCATCAGCTAGTGCATTTAGAGTTGACTTGCATCATTTTTGGGAGAACATTCGATCTCTAATTAATAGATGGACAGCCACTTTGCCCAAAATATCTGGACGATCAAGAGAGAGAAGACATTTTTGGAAAAATGCACAGTACTTCCAAATAACAAAAGAAGACATGGAAAGAGAGCCCAATTCAAACCTGATCAATGGTAACGGGGTGCATGCCGGTAAATGTAGTACTTGCTTCCAGAAGGATGATTCCAATCTGTCCCACCAAAGATCATTTTTAGGGGATTGGGCTTCAGACCCATAAGTTAAGATTGGAAGGACTTTCTGCATATAGAAAGTTAACACATGTTTTGTTGTGAATTTTCCGAATGTACCCATTAATACTTTAGCCTGAGCAACTAAAGACTGTAATTTGCCCTTAATTTCTATCTCTTGACAAGGGTTTGCGAGATATCAGTGATCAGTATCCCCAGATATTTGTAGGTGGATACCTTAACAAGGGCAGAGTTATGCAATCTCAATATAAAAGGTTTAACTTTAGCTCCTGAGTGCCATTTTAGACCATTATTTGTGTTTTGTTTGTATTTATATTTAGATGATTTGTGTCTACATAAGATTCTAGACCATTTAGAAGATTTTGTAGACCACTTTGAGTTTTCGAAATAAGAATCAGATCGTCTGCATAAAGGAGATATTGGATTTTGGTCAAGCCCATAGTCGGAGAATCACTGCTTATCTGTTTTAGAGCAATACCCAAATCAAAAATAAAGAAATTAAATACGGAAGTGGCCAAGATGCACCCTTGTTTCAGTCCTCTGTGTGTTTTAAATTTAGCTGTCAAGTCGCCCCCCCAGAGCAAGTCTCACCTGCATGGTGGTATTTGTATGAAGGAGAACTATTAAAGATGTCAGAGAAGATGGACAATTATATTTGATTAGTTTCAAATGTAGAAGAGATCTATCGACTGAATCGAAAGCGACTTTGAAGTCGACAAAGGCTAGAAACTAACAGGGTAATTCATAGAATTTCGCAGAAAAGTGTCGCAAGCGGCTGGCGCAGAGTGTCCGCGTGCGATTGTCTGCGCCAGGCGCGTGCGCCAAAACCGATTTCCGCGCACAGCGTATTCATGGATTTTAGGCTCCCAAACCAGCCGTGGCGCAGAGTATCGCAGCGACCCTGCAGCAGCGCCAGTAACGCCCCCAAGAACGCCCTCGCGCAAGGAAAAGCCATCAAAATCGCTAAATCATCGCAAAGGGCTGCGCTAACCCTGGACCAGTTTACAGGGCTGCCAAACAAGGAACGCAAAGCGGGTAACGTTCATATCAGGGGTACGCGGGAAGTTTTACATGCGATTAGCCAGGGTAAGTGTATTACAGGGGTACGCGGGAAGTTTGACACGCGACTAGCCAGGGTACGTGTATGACAGGGGTACGCGTGAAGTTTTACACGCGATTAGCCAGGGTACGTGTATTACAGGGGTACGCGGGAATTATCACACGCGATTTGGCTGGGTACGTGTATGACAGGGGTACGCGTGAAGTTTTACACGCAATTAGCCAGGGTACGTGTATTACAGGGGTACGCGGGAATTATCACACGCGATTTGGCTGGGTACGTGTATTACAGGGGTGCGCGGGAATAATCACACACGATTTGGCTGGGTACGTGTATTACAGGGGTGCGCGGTAATTATCACACGCGATTTAGCTGGGTACGTGTATTACAGGGGTGCGCGGGAAGTTACACACGCGATTAGGCTGGGTGGGTCCTCACAGGTGTTCCCTGTACACCCTCCACGGCCCCTGCAGGCAGCCCACAAAACAGGGGACTACCCTGCACACCTGCTCATGTCTACCACCCCCCACCCCCCCAGCAGTGTGGGGCACCCTCCACCAGGCCCCCACTCATGTCCCCTATCACCCCCACCCCCCAGCCACCATGGGCAGCCCCCACCAGGCTCCCATCCATGTCTCCCACCACCCCCACCCCCCAGCCACCATGGGCAGCCCCCACAAGGCTCCCACCGATGTCTACCACCACCCCCACCCCCCAGCAGTGCAGGGGCAGCCTCCACCAGGCCCCCACTCATGTCTCGCACCCCCCACCCCCCTCCAGCAGTGTGGGGCACCCTCCACCAGGCCCCCACCCATGTCTCCCACCACCCCCACCCCCCAGCCACCATGGGCAGCCTCCACCAGGCCCCCACTCATGTCTCCCACCCACCCCACCCCCCAGCACTGTGGGGCACCCTCCACCAGGCTCCCACCCATGTCTACCACCACCCCACCCCCCAGCCACCATGAGCAGCCCCCACCAGGCCCCCACTCATGTCTCCCACCCACCCCCAACCCCCAGCAGTGCAGGGGCAGCCCCCACCAGGCCCCCACTCATGTCTCCCACCCACCCCACCCCCCAGCCACCATGGGCAGCCCCCACCAGGCTCCCACCCATGTCTACCACCACCCCCACCCACCAGCAGTGCAGGGGCACCCTCCACCAGGCCCCCACTCATGTCCCCTATCACCCCCACCCCCAGCAGTGCAGAGGCAGCCTCCACCAGGCCCCCACTCATGTCTCCCACCCACCCCACCCCCAGCACTGTGGGGCAGCCTCCACCAGGCCCCCACTCATGTCCCCTATCACCCCCACCCCCAGCAGTGCAGGGGCAGCCTCCACCAGGCCCCCACTCATGTCTCCCACCACCCCCACCCCCCAAACACCATGGGCAGCCCCCACCAGGCTCCCACCCATGTCTACCACCACCCCCACCCCCCAGCAGTGCAGTGGCAGCCCCCGCCAGGCCCCCACTCATGTCTCCCACCCACCCCCACCCCCCAGCCACCATGGGCAGCCCCCACCAGGCTCCCACCCATGTCTACCACCACCCCCACCCCCCAGCACTGTGGGGCAACCTCCACCAGGCCCCCACCCATGTCTACCACCACCCCCACCCCCCAGCACTGTGGGGCACCCTCCACCAGGCTCCCACCCATGTCTACCACCACCCCCACCCCCCAGCCACCATGGCCAGCCCCCACCAGGCCCCCACTCATGTCTCCCACCCACCCCCACCCCCCAGCAGTGCAGGGGCAGCCTCCACCAGGCCCCCACTCATGTCAGCCACCCACCCCACCCCCCAGCCACCATGGGCAGCCCCCACCAGGCTCCCACCCATGTCTACCACCACCCCACCCCCCAGCAGTGCAGGGGCACCCTCCACCAGGCCCCCACTCATGTCCCCTATCACCCCCACCCCCAGCAGTGCAGGGGCAGCCTCCACCAGGCCCCCACTCATGTCTCCCACCCACCCCAGCCCCCAGCACTGTGGGGCAGCCTCCACCAGGCTCCCACCCATGTCTACCACCACCCCCACCCCCCAGCAGTGCAGGGGCAGCCCCCACCAGACCCACACTCATGTCTCCCACCCACCCCCACCCCCCAGCCACCATGGGCAGCCCCCACCAGGCTCCCACCCATGTCTACCACCACCCCCACCCCCCCAGCACTGTGGGGCAGCCTCCACCAGGCCCCCACCCATGTCTACCACAACCCCCACCCCCCAGCACTGTGGTGCACCCTCCACCAGGCTCCCACCCATGTCTACCACCACCCCCACCCCCCAGCCACCATGGGCAGCCCCCACCAGGCCCCCCACTCATGTCTCCCACCCACCCCCACCCCCAGCAGTGCAGGGGCAGCCTCCACCAGGACCCCCACTCATGTCTCCCAACCACCCCACCCCCCCAGCCACCAGGGGCAGCCCCCACCAGGCTCCCACCCATGTCTACCACCACCCCCACCCCCCAGCAGTGCAGGGGCACCCTCCACCAGGCCCCCACTCATGTCCCCTATCATCCCCACCCCCAGCAGTGCAGGGGCAGCCTCCACCAGGCCCCCACTCATGTCTCCCACCCACCCCACCCCCCAGCACTGTGGGGCAGCCTCCACCAGGCCCCCACTCATGTCCCCTATCACCCCCACCCCCAGCAGTGCAGGGGCAGCCTCCACCAGGCCCCCACTCATGTCTCCCACCCACCCCACCCCCCAGCACTGTGGGGCACCCTCCACCAGGCTCCCACCCATGTCTACCCCCACCCCCACCCCCCAGCCACCATGGGCAGCCCCCACCAGCCCCCCACTCATGTTTCCCACCCACCCCCCAGCACTGTGGGGCAGCCTCCACCAGGCCCCCACTCATGTCCCCTATCACCCCCACCCCCAGCAGTGCAGGGGCAGCCCCCACCAGGCCCCCACTCATGTCTCCCACCCACCCCACCCCCCAGCCACCATAGGCAGCCCCCACCAGGCTCCCACCCATGTCTACCACCACCCCCACCCCCCAGCACTGTGGGGCAGCCTCCACCAGGCCCCCACCCATGTCTACCACCACCCCCACCCCCCAGCACTGTGGGGCACCCTCCACCAGGCTCCCACCCATGTCTACCACCACCCCCACCCCCCAGCCACCATGGGCAGCCCCCACCAGGCCCCCACTCATGTCTCCCACCCACCCCACCCCCCAGCAGTGCAGGGGCAGCCTCCACCAGGCCCCCACTCATGTCTCCCACCCACCCCACCCCCCAGCCACCATGGGCAGCCCCCACCAGGCTCTCACCCATGTCTACCACCACCCCACCCCCCAGCAGTGCAGGGGCACCCTCCACCAGGCCCCCACTCATGTCCCCTATCACCCCCACCCCCAGCAGTGCAGGGGCAGCCTCCACCAGGCCCCCACTCATGTCTCCCACCCACCCCACCCCCCAGCACTGTGGGGCACCCTCCACCAGGCTCCCACCCATGTCTACCACCACCCCCACCCCCCAGCACTGTGGGGCAGCCTCCACCGGGCCCCCACTCATGTCTCCCACCACCCCCACCGCCCAGCCACCATGGGCAGCCCCCACCAGGCTCCCACCCATGTCTACCACCACCCCCACACCCCAGCAGTGCAGGGGCAGCCTCCACCAGGCCCCCACTCATGTCTCCCACCCCCCACCCCCCCCAGCACTGTGGGGCACCCTCCACCAGGCCCCCACTCATGTCTCCCACCACCCCCACCCCCCAGCCACCATGGGCAGCCCCCACCAGGCCCCCACTCATGTCTCCCACCCACCCCCACCCCCCAGCCACCATGGGCAGCCCCCACCAGGCTCCCACCCATGTCTACCACCACCCCCACCCCCCAGCAGTGCAGGGGCAGCCTCCACCAGGCCCCCACTCATGTCTCCCACCCACCCCCACCCCCCAGCCACCATGGGCAGCCTCCACCAGGCCCCCACTCATGTCCCCTATCACCCCCACCCCCAGCAGTGCAGGGGCAGCCTCCACCAGGCCCCCACTCATGTCTCCCACCACCCCACCCCCCAGACACCATGGGCAGCCCCCACCAGGCTCCCACCCATGTCCCCTATCACCCCCACCCCCAGCAGTGCAGGGGCAGCCCCCACCAGGCCCCCACTCATGTCTCCCACCCACCCCCAGCCCCCAGCCACCATGGGCAGCCCCCACCAGGCTCCCACCCATGTCTACCACCACCCCCACCCCCCAGCACTGTGGGGCAGCCTCCACCAGGCCCCCACCCATGTATACCACCACCCCCACCCCCCAGCACTGTGGGGCACCCTCCACCAGGTTCCCACCCATGTCTACCACCACCCCCACCCCCAAGCCACCATGGGCAGCCTCCACCAGGCCCCCACTCATGTCTCCCACCCACCCCCACCCCCCAGCAGTGCAGGGGCAGCCTCCACCAGGTCCCCACTCATGTCTCCCACCCACCCCACCCCCCAGCCACCATGGGCAGCCCCCACCAGGCTCCCACCCATGTCTACCACCACCCCACCCCCCAGCAGTGCAGGGGCACCCTCCACCAGGCCCCCACTCATGTCCCCTATTACCCCCACCCCCAGCAGTGCAGGGGCAGCCTCCACCAGGCCCCAACTCATGTCTCCCACCCACCCCACCCCCCAGCACTGTGGGGCAGCCTCCACCAGGCTCCCACCCATGTCTACCGCCACCCCCACCCCCCGCAGTGCAGGGGCAGCCCCCACCAGACCCACACTCATGTCTCCCACCCACCCCCACCCCCCAGCCACCATGGGCAGCCCCCACCAGGCACCCACCCATGTCTACCACCACCCCCACCCCCCAGCACTGTGGGGCAGCCTCCACCAGACCCCCACCCATGTCTACCACCACCCCCACCCCCAGCACTGTGGGGCACCCTCCACCAGGCTCCCACCCATGTCTACCACCACCCCCACCCCCCAGCCACCATGGGCAGCCCCCACCAGGCCCCCACTCATGTCTCCGACCCACCCCCAACCCCCAGCAGTGCAGGGGCAGCCTCCGCCAGGCCACCACTCAAGTCTCCCGCACAACCCCACCCCCCAAGCCACCATGGGCAGCCCCCACCAGGCTCCCACCCATGTCTACCACCACCCTCACCCCCCAGCAGTGCAGGGGCACCCTCCACCAGGCCCCCACTCATGTCCCCTATCACCCCCACCCCCAGCAGTGCAGGGGCAGCCTCCACCAGGCCCCCACTCATGTCTCCCACCCACCCTACCCCCCAGCACTGTGGGGCACCCTCCACCAGGCTCCCACCCATGTCTACCACCACCCCCACCCCCCAGCCACCATGGGCAGCCCCCACCAGGCCCCCACTCATGTCTCCCACCCACCCCACCCCCCAGCCACCATGGGCAGCCCCCACCAGGCTCCCACCCATGTCTACCACCCCCCCCACCCACCAGCAGTGCAGGGGCACCCTCCACCAGGCCCCCACTCATGTCCCCTATCACCCCCACCCCCAGCAGTGCAGAGGCAGCCTCCACCAGGCCCCCACTCATGTCTCCCACCCACCCCACCCCCAGCACTGTGGGGCAGCCTCCACCAGGCCCCCACTCATGTCCCCTATCACCCCCACCCCCAGCAGTGCAGGGGCAGCCTCCACCAGGCCCCCACTCATGTCTCCCACCACCCCCACCCCCCAGACACCATGGGCAGCCCCCACCAGGCTCCCACCCATGTCTACCACCACCCCCAGCCCCCAGCAGTGCAGGGGCAGCCCCCACCAGGCCCCCACTCATGTCTCCCACCCACCCCCCAGCCACCATGGGCAGCCCCCACCAGGCTCCCACCCATGTCTACCACCACCCCCACCCCCCAGCACTGTGGGGCAGCCTCCACCAGGCCCCCACCCATGTCTACCACCACCCCCACCCCCCAGCACTGTGGGGCACCCTCCACCAGGCTCCCACCCATGTCTACCACCACCCCCACCCCCCAGCCACCATGGGCAGCCCCCACCAGGCCCCCACTCATGTCTCCCACCCACCCCCACCCCCCAGCAGTGCAGGGGCAGCCTCCACCAGGCCCCCACTCATGTCAGCCACCCACCCCTCCCCCCAGCCACCATGGGCAGCCCCCACCAGGCTCCCACCCATGTCTACCACCACCCCACCCCCCAGCAGTGCAGGGGCACCCTCCACCAGGCCCCCACTCATGTCCCCTATCACCCCCACCCCCAGCAGTGCAGGGGCAGCCTCCACCAGGCCCCCACTCATGTCTCCCACCCACCCCAGCCCCCAGCACTGTGGGGCAGCCTCCACCAGGCTCCCACCCATGTCTACCACCACCCCCACCCCCCAGCAGTGCAGGGGCAGCCCCCACCAGACCCACACTCATGTCTACCACCCACCCCCACCCCCCAGCCACCATGGGCAGCCCCCACCAGGCTCCCACCCATGTCTACCACCACCCCCACCCCCCCAGCACTGTGGGGCAGCCTCCACCAGGCCCCCACCCATGTCTACCACCCCCCCCACCCCCCAGCACTGTGGGGCACCCTCCACCAGGCTCCCACCCATGTCTACCACCACCCCCACCCCCCAGCCACCATGGGCAGCCCCCACCAGGCCCCCCACTCATGTCTCCCACCCACCCCCACCCCCAGCAGTGCAGGGGCAGCCTCCACCAGGCCCCCACTCATGTCTCCCAACCACCCCACCCCCCAAGCCACCAGGGGCAGCCCCCACCAGGCTCCCACCCATGTCTACCACCACCCCCACCCCCCAGCAGTGCAGGGGCACCCTCCACCAGGCCCCCACTCATGTCCCCTATCACCCCCACCCCCAGCAGTGCAGGGGCAGCCTCCACCAGGCCCCCACTCATGTCTCCCACCCACCCCACCCCCCAGCATTGTGGGGCAGCCTCCACCAGGCCCCCACTCATGTCCCCTATCACCCCCACCCCCAGCAGTGCAGGGGCAGCCTCCACCAGGCCCGCACTCATGTCTCCCACCCACCCCACCCCCCAGCACTGTGGGGCACCCTCCACCAGGCTCCCACCCATGTCTACCACCACCCCACCCCCCAGCCACCATGGGCAGCCCCCACCAGGCCCCCACTCATGTTTCCCACCCACCCCCCAGCACTGTGGGGCAGCCTCCACCAGGCCACCACTCATGTCCCCTATCACCCCCACCCCCAGCAGTGCAGGGGCAGCCTCCACCAGGCCCCCACTCATGTCTCCCACCACCCCCACCCCCCAGACACCATGGGCAGCCACCACCAGGCTCCCACCCATGTCTACCACCACCCCCACCCCCCGGCAGTGCAGGGGCAGCCCCCACCAGGCCCCCACTCATGTCTCCCACCCACCCCACCCCCAGCCACCATGGGCAGCCCCCACCAGGCTCCCACCCATGTCTACCACCACCCCCACCCCCCAGCACTGTGGGGCAGCCTCCACCAGGCCCCCACCCATGTCTACCACCACCCCCACCCCCCAGCACTGTGGGGCACCCTCCACCAGGCTCCCACCCATGTCTACCACCACCCCCACCCCCCAGCCACCATGGGCAGCCCCCACCAGGCCCCCACTCATGTCTCCCACCCACCCCACCCCCCAGCAGTGCAGGGGCAGCCTCCACCAGGCCCCCACTCATGTCTCCCACCCACCCCACCCCCCAGCCACCATGGGCAGCCCCCACCAGGCTCTCACCCATGTCTATCACCACCCCACCCCCCAGCAGTGCAGGGGCACCCTCCACCAGGCCCCCACTCATGTCCCCTATCACCCCCACCCCCAGCAGTGCAGGGGCAGCCTCCACCAGGCCCCCACTCATGTCTCCCACCCACCCCACCCCCCAGCACTGTGGGGCAGCCTCCACCAGGCTCCCACCCATGTCTACAACCACCCCCACCCCCCAGCCGTGCAGGGGCAGCCCCCACCAGACCCACACTCATGTCTCCCACCCACCCCCACCCCCCAGCCACCATGGGCAGCCCCCACCAGGCTCCCACCCATGTCTACCACCACCCCCACCCCCAGCACTGTGGGGCAGCCTCCACCAGGCCCCCACGCATGTCTACCACCACCCCCACCCCCCAGCACTTTCGGGCACCCTCCACCAGGCTCCCACCCATGTCTACCACCACCCCTACACCCCAGCCACCATGGGCAGCCCCCACCAGGCCCCCACTCATGTCTCCCACCCACCCCACCCCCCAGCAGTGCAGGGGCAGCCTCCACCAGGCCCCCACTCATGTCTCCCAACCACCCCACCCCCCCAGCCACCATGGGCAGCCCCCACCAGGCTCCCACCCATGTCTACCACCATCCCCACCCCCCAGCAGTGCAGGGGCACCCTCCACCAGGCCCCCACTCATGTCCCCTATCACCCCCACCCCCAGCAGTGCAGGGGCAGCCTCCACCAGGCCCCCACTCATGTCTCCCTCCCACCCACCCCCCAGCACTGTGGGGCAGCCTCCACCAGGCCCCCACTCATGTCCCCTATCACCCCTACCCCCAGCAGTGCAGGGGCAGCCTCCACCAGCCCCCACTCATGTCTCCCACCCAACCCACCCCCAGCACTGTGGGGCACCCTCCACCAGGCTCCCACCCATGTCTACCACCACCCCCACCCCCCAGCACTGTGGGGCAGCCTCCACCAGGCCCCCACTCATGTCTCCCACCACCCCCACCCCCCAGCCACCATGGGCAGCCCCCACCAGGCTCCCACCCATGTCTACCACCACCCCCACACCCCAGCAGTGCAGGGGCAGCCTCCACCAGGCCCCCACTCATGTCTCCCACCCCCCACCCCCCCAGCACTGTGGGGCACCCTCCACCAGGCCCCCACTCATGTCTCCCACCACCCCCACCCCCCAGCCACCATGGGCAGCCCCCACCAGGCCCCCACTCATGTCTCCCACCCACCCCCACCCCCCAGCCACCATGGGCAGCCCCCACCAGGCTCCCACCCATGTCTACCACCACCCCCACCCCCCAGCAGTGCAGGGGCAGCCTCCACCAGGCCCCCACTCATGTCTCCCACCCACCCCCACCCCCCAGCCACCATGGGCAGCCTCCACCAGACCCACACTCATGTCTCCCACCCACCCCACCCCCCAGCCACCATGGGCAGCCCCCACCAGGCTCCCACCCATGTCTACCACCACCCCCACCCCCCAGCAGTGCAGGGGCACCCTCCACCAGGCCCCCACTAATGTCCCCTATCACCCCCACCCCCAGCAGTGCAGGGGCAGCCTCCACCAGGCCCCCACTCATGTCTCCCACCCACCCCACCCCCCAGCACTGTGGGGCAGCCTCCACCAGGCCCCCACTCATGTCCCCTATCACCCCCACCCCCAGCAGTGCAGGGGCAGCCTCCACCAGGCCCCCACTCATGTCTCCCACCACCCCACCCCCCAGACACCATGGGCAGCCCCCACCAGGCTCCCACCCATGTCTACCACCACCCCCACCCCCCAGTAGTGCAGGGGCAGCCCCCACCAGGCCCCCACTCATGTCTCCCACCCACCCCCACCCCCCAGCCACCATGGGCAGCCCCCACCAGGCTCCCACCCATGTCTACCACCACCCCCACCCCCCAGCACTGTGGGGCAGCCTCCACCAGGCCCCCACCCATGTCTACCACCACCCCCACCCCCCAGCACTGTGGGGCACCCTCCACCAGGCTCCCACCCATGTCTACCACCACCCCCACCCCCAAGCCACCATGGGCAGCCTCCACCAGGCCCCCCCTCATGTCTCCCACCCACCCCCACCCCCCAGCAGTGCAGGGGCAGCCTCCACCAGGTCCCCACTCATGTCTCCCACCCACCCCACCCCCCAGCCACCATGGGCAGCCCCCACCAGGCTCCCACCCATGCCTACCACCACCCCACCCCCCAGCAGTGCAGGGGCACCCTCCACCAGGCCCCCACTCATTTCCCCTATCACCCCCACCCCCAGCAGTGCAGGGGCAGCCTCCACCAGGCCCCAACTCATGTCTCCCACCCACCCCACCCCCCAGCACTGTGGGGCAGCCTCCACCAGGCTCCCACCCATGTCTACCACCACCCCCACCCCCCGCAGTGCAGGGGCAGCCCCCACCAGACCCACACTCATGTCTCCCACCCACGCCCACCCCCCAGCCACCATGGGCAGCCCCCACCAGGCACCCACCCATGTCTACCACCACCCCCACCCCCCAGCACTGTGGGGCAGCCTCCACCAGGCCCCCACCCATGTCTACCACCACCCCCACCCCCCAGCACTGTGGGGCACCCTCCACCAGGCTCCCACCCATGTCTACCACCACCCCCACCCCCCAGCCACCATGGGCAGCCCCCACCAGGCCCCCACTCATGTCTCCCACCCACCCCCAACCCCCAGCAGTGCAGGGGCAGCCTCCACCAGGCCCCCACTCATGTCTCCCAACCACCCCACCCCCCCAGCCACCATGGGCAGCCCCCACCAGGCTCCCACCCATGTCTACCACCACCCCACCCCCCAGCAGTGCAGGGGCACCCTCCACCAGGCCCCCACTCATGTCCCCTATCACCCCCACCCCCAGCAGTGCAGGGGCAGCCTCCACCAGGCCCCCACTCATGTCTCCCACCCACCCCACCCCCCAGCACTGTGGGGCACCCTCCACCAGGCTCCCACCCATGTCTACCACCACCCCCACCCCCCAGCCACCATGGGCAGCCCCCACCAGGCCCCCACTCATGTCTCCCACCCACCCCCACCCCCCAGCCACCATGGGCAGCCCCCACCAGGCTCCCACCCATGTCTACCACCCCCCTTCCCCCCAGCACTGTGGGGCAGCCTCCACCAGGCCCCCACTCATGTCTCCCACCAACCCCACCCCCCAGCCACCATGGGCAGCCCCCACCAGGCTCCCACCCATGTCTACCACCACCCCACCCCCCAGCAGTGCAAGGACAGCCTCCACCAGGCCCCCACTCATGTCTCCCACCCCCCACCCCCCCAGCACTGAGGGGCACCCTCCACCAGGCCCCCACTCATGTCTCCCACCCACCCCCACCCCCCCAGCCACCATGGGCAGCCTCCACCAGGCCCCCACTCATGTCCCCCTGCCCACAGGCCCTGACAATCCTCAAGCATGGGCCTCATGGCCAGCCACCACAGCCCAAAGACACAACCAAGTATTACATGCGCCCATGATACTACTCCAATGGAAACAATGTAAATCAACACGTGTCTCACACACACACAATGGTTGCAAGTGAACCTGAAAACCCATATCATGACATGCATGAAAACAATGAGAATGAAAACATCAAAATAATGTATTAAAAACAACAGTAATGGCAATCAAAATTAAACAAAATACACAAGTAAAAAAATAACAAAATTAAGCTGGCTGTCCCTTTTCAAATTAAAATCAATAAATGATAATCCAAAAAAATTTCTTCCAAAGTTCAAGTCCATAAAAAGGAAATGAAGGGAAAAAAGAAATAGAAAACCATTGCTCCATGGAAAAAAATATTTATAGTAAAAAAAATATCCAAATCCAAAGTCCAACTATGTACAAAGTATTCAGGGTCCATCATCCCAACAGAAGAAATGAAACCTACCAAAAAACCTATCTAAAATGGAACTATATACAAAAGGTGGAGCAGTGTCTGTCGACTCCAAATAAAAATAAACTATAAAGGAAACCTATCACTAAATAACTATATACAATGGCGGCGGGCCAGTCCAGCGGCTCACTTAGTGGTGTTCCGGGCCAGGGCATCATCGAACTCCTCGTCTATGTCCCGGAGGCGGTCCTGTTCCATGGCCCCGAGGGCCCGCAGGGACACCGATATGTTCACCTCCAACTCCCTGCGGATTGCCTCGAGGCACTCGGCCCGCCTCAGGGCCCTCCGCATGGAGTTCTCCGCCCTGACCATCGTGAGCCGCGCCTCTTCCGCCCGCCGCCGCTCCGCAACTATGGCGTGGCACAACTGCTGCCACACGGAAGACACTTCCCGTCCAGGGTCCTCCTGCCCTCCGGCCGATGCCTGCCCCTCCGATGTTGAAGGCCCTGAGCTATCGTGGCTCCCACCTACAGCCTCCTGCTGCTGCAGCTGCTGCTGTCCATGTGCCCTGTCCGATGGTGCCTGCACATCCTCCTCCAGCTGGGGTGCAGTCGTTGATGTGGCCACCCCTGCTGGACGTCCGACTCCCGACTGTGGCAGGGATCTGTTGTCCACCAGCCTGGCCGCACGGTCGGAGGCAGCTCCACAGGGCACCCAGGTGACACATGGGTGGGAAGATGGCATGGAGGACGACTGGGGCATAGGGGGTTCCGTGGAGGAGGGGGTCGGATTAAGGTCCAGGAAACGGAGGAATCCAGCCCTGGTGAGCTGTCCCAGTGGGTCAACGCGGTCAACGAGCCATGCGAGAAGACGTGCAGACTCATCATGAAAAGACTGCAGGTCAGCTCGCATGGCCCGTTGACGCAACGGCACCCCACCCTGGACAGGCTCAACCTGGTGCAGGATAGCCACATCCGCAGGGAAAGGAAGGCCAGGTGTTGTAAGCCAATCCCCTCCCTGAGAACGGGTCTGGAGGTAGGCATCCCCGCTGGTGCAAGATGATGCAGTGACAGGAGCAGGGAAAGGATTGCACACAGGCACCTCCGCGGCGGCCTGTACTGCCTCCTGTCCCTGATCCTGCACTGCACCACTAGCACCAGTGGAATCCCCACCTCCAGACCCCGCCTCTGTCGCTTGCACGGCCTCCTCCTCCTCCAAACCCCCCACCAACCTCGATGACTCCGTGCCATCTTCCTCCGTTGGGCCCTGTGGGGTCCCAGCTGCCCCTTCTGCTGCTGAGGAGTCCAACTCCAACCTCCGCCTCTTGGACCTCCCCTCGGCAGCTGCGGCCTGGGACACGGCACCGGACTCCTCACTCCCCGACGGGATCAGAACCTGGGAGGGGATCCGGGCCTTGCGTCTCCGGCTGGTGGTACGACCCCTGCTGCTGTGCTCCACAGCACCTTCTCTGCCCTCTTCATCAGTTGACGCTGCAGACAGGGAGAAAGAAAACACAGGCATCAGGGCACTGTACAATGGACTCATACACACATGACAGTTATACATGAGTGGCATTGGTAAATCTCAGACATGGCATCACAATCCCCAACACACATGTCATTTCAACTTGCACACATGAGCCATACCACAGCCATATTGCAACAGCCAGCACCATCCATTAACATACAACAGCATGAGCAGCCAAAGGTCATCCACACATCACATGCAACATAGGGAGTACACTACACATGCACACACACCACCAAACTTGCATGCATGTGTACACCTCCGCCAACTGTCGCAGTGTTCCGATCGACATCCATGTCACACCTGACAATCATTCCTCCACATCTTGTGCCATGCATGCCCACACACACAAGCACCATCCATGTGTCACACATGAGACCCCTCGCATGTGTCACCCTCACGGCCCTGTACACCCCCCCCACTTGCCCACATAAAAATACATGTTCAACCGGCACACTCCTGGCACACCACACGCACAGCTTACAATCAGTATGCATGTACACGTACCGCTCGACTCCAGATGGGTCTGCCTCTCAAGGACCTGGGCGTGGAGCACTGGGGATATGCGTTCCAGGACCCTCATCTGATCTTCCGACAAGTGGCCCCGGCGCCCCTTAGCATCCGCTGCCTTCAGGAGGCGCCGGCCTTGTTGAGGGTCCTGGACCTGAAGTCCTCCCAGCGCTTCCTGACACGTTCGTAGTCGCGGACTGCCACCTCCTCCGCGTTGATGGCAGTCACGATGTCCATCCAGATCCGAGTCCGTCCTTCCTTGTCGGCGCGCAACCTTCCGAAGAGGGCATCATACTGCCCCAGGACATGCTCCACCAGGACACCAACTTCGGTGGCAGAGAAGCTGGTGCCCCTCTGCCTCCTTGTCCGGGGGTTGCCACTGGTGCCAGATGTTGCAGTGCCCGACATGGCAACCCCAGAGGCAGGAGTGGGTGGGCAACTGGGTCCTGGGGCTGGGCTGTGGGGCGATGGAAAAGCAGTCGGGAGTCTTCGTTTCCAGCAGGGGTGGTCACAGCAACAGCACCCCTGGCTGATGTGCAGGCAGCAAATGTCAGGGCACGTGGGCAGCAGGCAGTCAGGCAGCAGCAGATGGCAGGTGGGAGCGTGCTCAGGGCTCTTGGGGGCAGTAATTCGGCTTTCTGGGCAGGAGCATGGTCTTCCGTGTGTGAACGCGTGGCCAGCTTGATACGGAGTGATTTTGCAAGTGAAAATCCAGCACGTCTGCGTGTAATTCGAGGAAAGGTCCTTAGCGCGTAAGCGCGTCAGAACACGTCTGTACATTCATTGGCCCAAAGGCCACCAGCGTATGCGCGTCTATGAAGTCACGTGCACGTTGAATATGGCACACGTTTGAAATGTTGCGTGTTAAAAAAATGAAAGACACGTCCGAGTGTCAAAGTGTGTAATTGGTGGAAATGGCCTTAGCGCGTACACGCGGAAGTGACAAAGCGTGTAATTGGTGGAAATGGCCCTAGCGCGTACACGCGGAAGTGACAAAGCGTGTAATTGGTGGAAATGGCCCTAGCGCGTACACGCGGAAGTGACAAAGCGTGTAATTGGTGGAAATGGCCCTAGCGCGTACACGCGGAAATGACGCTGGACGTGTGGGCCTGCATAAAAGGTACGTGTAGAACACCATTTCCTTGTACGTGCTTTTCGTGGAGAGCGAGTGGGTGAAATCTGTACGGAGTGATTTTGCAAGTGAAAATCCAGCACGTCTGCGTGTAATTCGAGGAAAGGTCCTTAGCGCGTAAGCGCGTCAGAACACGTCTGTACATTCATTGGCCCAAAGGCCACCAGCGTATGCGCGTCTATGAAGTCACGTGCACGTTGAATATGGCACACGTTTGAAATGTTGCGTGTTAAAAAAATGAAAGACACGTCCGAGTGTCAAAGTGTGTAATTGGTGGAAATGGCCTTAGCGCGTACACGCGGAAGTGACAAAGCGTGTAATTGGTGGAAATGGCCCTAGCGCGTACACGCGGAAGTGACAAAGCGTGTAATTGGTGGAAATGGCCCTAGCGCGTACACGCGGAAGTGACAAAGCGTGTAATTGGTGGAAATGGCCCTAGCGCGTACACGCGGAAATGACGCTGGACGTGTGGGCCTGCATAAAAGGTACGTGTAGAACACCATTTCCTTGTACGTGCTTTTCGTGGAGAGCGAGTGGGTGAAATCTGTACTTCTTGTCGTTTCACACGCGATTTACTTCACAGCGTTTCAAGTTCGTACTCCCTGTTACCTCTGACAGCTTTTTCTCTTTTTTCTCTTTTTCTGGTTTTCCTGGGCCTGTTCCCTCAAACAGCGTTCCCTTTTACTGTTGTCCTGTCTCCTCAGACAGCGTACAATTCTTCTTTTGGCGGGGGTGTTGCCAACGCGCACACACGCTTCTTTTTCACGCTCTTTTTCCTGGCAGACGGTGAGTCACGCACGTATCTAACATCTGTGCTTGCCCCGTGTGTAGCCTACCCCTTCAGAGATCATTCTAGGCTGCGTGTGACACGCATACGTTCATTCTTGTGGTACTGGGTGCCACAGCGTAGTGCAGGTTTTTTTTTCCGCACACGTGGTCTAGGAGGGGTTGCGTGCACGTTATCTCCCTTTTTTGGGCTTCCTGTGCGTTGCGTGACCCGTCATCTTTCCCCAGGGGTCACATTCAGCCTTGCTAGAGCACTAGGGTACGATTACCATCTGGTACCCAACCCCTTTGACCCCCAATTGCCCAGGACAATAGTTTACAGCCACTCCCATACGCACATTAACATCAGTGCCATGGTTGGGAGGCGAGGAATCCGTAAGGGTGGCAAAGGTGGACGAGCCACAAGTGGTGGCCGTGGTGCATCCGGTAGGGGACATGGTCGTTACTTGCAGGGTGACCTTGTCCCCCCATGTGTGGAGGACCAGTCAAGGGCACCCATAATCCCTCCCCACCCCCCCTGGTTGAGGGTGATGTGGCTGACACCATCCATGCTCAGCACTTGTTGGACCAGCCCATTGTGGCACCAGACCTGGCTGACTCCATGGCTGACTTCCAGGTCAGCAGGCCTATGACACGTGCGCTGGTGCACGTTGATGTCATCAGGCCACGTGGATCAGGGGCAGCAAGGTCATCTGCTGCCCCAAGTAGGCAGGGTGGAGAGGCTGCAGGGGCAGCTGCGGCTCCATCCACCCCAGCTCTCACACACCCAGCCAGGACAGTGTCGGTCCTAGTCCATCCTGCTGACATTCCCCCTGACACCATTACACTTGAGCCAATGCCTGCACCAACTCCCATGCTGAGTGTGCAATCCCACACTCCTGATACAGAGTCCACCAGGGATCCTGCCCCTAGTGTCCAGAGCGGCGTAGGACACTCAGGATCACCACCACCTTCCAAGCGGAAGAGGAAGAGTGCTCGTCCGGCACAGGCTGATTCCCCAGACACGGCTACACAGTCCGGCCCGTCGAGGAAGCCCAGCTTCACGGATGCTGAACTGAATGCACTTGTCGAGTATGTGTCCGCACATGATAACGAAATGGTCATTGTTGCAGGATCCAAGACCACACCTGCACAACGCCAGGCACACTGGCAGACCGTTGCAGACATCGTAAGTGCCCTTGGAATCGTGAGGCGCACAGCCAATGATTGCTATAAGCGCTGGAATGACCTAAAGCGCAGGGCAAAGAATAAGCTGGCCTCAAGTCATGCCGCAACTCTAGTGACTGGAGGTGGGTCTCCAGTAGAAGACATGGAACTCACTCCACATGAGTCAGTCGCTGGGACCTACGTCACGGAGGAACAGATCCAAGGCGTGGGAGATCTGCCTGATTATGAGGCATTGTCCGGTGAGTGCACATGCATGTGTGTGTCATCCATGTGCATGGTGTGTGTGTGAGGGCTTCTGTTTGTGTGCCAGGTGAGGGTGTGTGCGCCTGAGTTGTTTGGGTCACCCATGTGCTTCATGCAATACATTCTGCGCAGCAGCATTTGGCCATAGCAGTATCCCTTCTGCCAACAGTAGACATTTAGCCCAACAGCACGCCAGTTGCCCTTGAAGTGTCACCTTGCCACAACATTGTTGCTTATTTTTCTCTGTTCATTCAGGCAGATTGTTTGCATTCCACCACTTTTACTAGGCATTTCTCAGTCCTCTAGTCACATGTCTGACATGGCTATGGTAAAGTGGAGTGACTTTGTTACCTGGATATCATTTGTTTAGACATGTCCCTGTGCAATCGGACCATTTTGGACTGGCAGCTCCAGGTGAAAAATCAGACCTGTTTGAATTAGAAAAGCTATTACATGAGGGAACTGGATTGAATGAATAAGTGCTGCCCTCCTCTCCATCTTCACTCAATAGCAATGGTACATGCCATCTGTGTGATGGCATGTGTATTTCACCTGGCAATCACAGGCCAATGTGTGATGCCACTGCTAGGCAGCATGCAGCAAATGTGTTCATCTTCCATCTTGGTGTCATCAATGTGTGCCATTTGCCTCCCCTTCAAACGCAGTGAGGGTGCATGCATGGGAGGGTTTTAGTCATGTGGGACATGTGTCAATCAAGTACTGGTTCTGTTGCTTCTCAACCCTCATTGTGTGCCATGGTGCTAATGCCTGTTTCCATTTGTTTTCTTTTATGTCTTTGCAGGGGAAGACGCACCTGATACTGCTGGGGTTGTGGAGATGGTGCAGACCCAGGAGGGGTCTGAGGGCCGACCGACCACCAGTGAGTGACGTGGTGTGGTGGTGGGTGAGAACCCACAACTGCTGCAGGTCGTGCTCTCAAGGGGTGTCTCTGGCTGCACCTCCCCCGAGCTGTACTCAGGTGTTGATTCAGATGATGAGACCTACGTCCCGTCGCAGGTGAGTGTTCCTGGGAGGGATTCTGGTCTGTCCGACCCACCTGCACCAGGGTCAGAACCCTCAATGGGGATGTCAGTGTTGGCAGCTACGCCTTTGGTGGTTACGGATGCAGGGTCACACTCCGCGACATCTGATCCTGTTCCTGGGCCAGCAGATCAGAGGGGGAATGCAGTCCTGCAGCCTCAGGCAGTGCCGGCACAGCAAGGCGCAGTTCGCCTTGCCCCAGACAGGTATGGTACGCCACCTGGCAATACCGCATGGGAGCAATCCATTTACGGTATGGCAACCCAACAGGCAGCATCATCAGAGATGATGGCTCAGGCCATGGATAGGGTGGCCACTTCCATTGTCCCCCCCGAAAGGCTGATGGAGCGACTACAGCAGGCAACCGACTCCATCTGCCAGTCACACAGGGAGGACATGTTGGCGTCCAACAGGGACAGGCGGGCGGCACTGGCGACTCTGCAGGAAGCCATTTCCATAGAGTCCCAGGGCCACAGGGAAGCCCTGAGGCTGGAACTCCTTCACCTCAGGACGACTCTTGTTGAGCTTGAGGCTTCAACAAACCGAAGGACAGAACAGCAGCTGGAGTGTCTCACCCGTACGCTCTCAGCTGAGATGCAGGCAACTAGGGCGGAGGTCCGGGCATCCCGTGAGTTGTTGCATGGGGACCTCCGCACACTCATCCTCCAGAACGAGACCATGGAGGAACAGACTAGGGCCTTGCGTGGGCTGCCTCCCATAGTGCCACCACCTCCGGATGCAGCTGCATAGGGTGAGAATAGCGACAGCAGTGATACTACCACAATAGGGTAGCCGTGTGGGCCATGAGCCCATGGAGGTGTTTTTTTTCCGCAAGATCCACACAGGTGGGTTTTGGTGTGCACCCTGTCCTCGGACCTCCTGGGTGGCCTCCCCAACCCCCCCGGGCCCATTAATGGCCATTTTTGATTTTGGTTTTTTTTTTTTGGGACAGTGTGTTGCCTTGTGTGGCTCCCGTGGGCATACGCTGCATTGTGGCTGGGCACATGCAGGCTTGTCATGTATTTGGTTCAGATGCTTGGGTTTTTGTCACACACACCCCTCCTGCTTCCCGTTTCCATGGGCTTGCAAAGGGTGTGCCCAAGTGACATTGACGTACATGGTGACATTGGACTCCCACTACATGTGTGGGTAGTCTAGTCAATACTGTGTATACATTCCTAGTGCATATTGCTGTTGTGTTGTACACTGCATGTTGCATTGATGTGTAACTCATCATCCATGTCTACCTCCTAATTTGCAGGTCCTTTCCTCATGTCTACACAAGACCCTCTACTTTGGAGATGGAGTCCATGTTGGCAGCAGTGCACCTACAACTCTACATGGCGGCAACACTGTACAGTTGGAAGTGGTGGGAGTGCAGGCATTTCCAGGTGGTGAGACTACTAATTTCTTACATTCGTAATGTCATGTTAATGGTAGTTTTGAGGGTCAGTAGCTGATAAGTGTTATTGCTAAATACCTGCTCAAGTGTGTTGTTGGTCCTGCATTACTGTGAGCATTTCAGGTGTCGCGAGTTTCTATTAGGGACACTGTACTTTGTGACACTTGTGTCATGTTGTGGGGATTACTTTGTTTACCCGCACATAGCATGACATGGCATGGTGTGTCGTGTGGCGGTGCTGGGGATGGGTTGGGTGACATGGCACTGTCCTCATGTTGCATTTTGCAAGTGGGTATTCATTTTAGCTGCATGAATGTGTTTTTTCACGAAACTGCATTGGTGATGTCTGTGTAGGTAGGGATGCACACATTGTAACACTTCCAGGTGAACAATCTCAGGCTGATATGGTTTTGACGGTTGATTCTCCAGACATTTAGGATCATTGTCAGGTTGAGTCATCATTGGTTGTCAGATGGTATGTGCCAGGGCAGTGTGCACTCCACAGGGGTGTGATTTCTATGTGAAGTAATTAGCCACTAGCTGTGTACGGGCTGCCTCCCCCCGTGCCCTTTCCCCTCCTATGCGCAGCGGGCGTGCATGTGGTTGGGGATGTGGGGGCACCACCATGTCCACGGCCAGGCCCCGGCGTGTTGCAATGTTGTGCAGGACACATGCTGCCACTATGATCCTGCACACTACTGGGGGAGCGTATAACAGCTGCCCGCCAGAACGGTCAAGGGAGCGAAAGCGTGACTTAAGCATTCCGAATGTCCGCTCCACTATGCCCCGGGTTGATATGTGGGCTGTGTTATATCTTACCTCGGGTGGCGTGGTGGGGTTCCGAATTGGCGTCATCAATGGGGGGCTGAGAGGGTAGGCACTGTCCCCTGTGGAGGTGGTGATGGGTATCATTGGTGGGGTTGTGACCTTGCTCAGTATCTGACATGCATGCATGTGCAGTGGCATTCATACTCACCAAGCAGCCATGTATCGCCATGCCGCCCAGCTTCTAGGTCCCGGCTTAGGGTGGACATTCGGTAAATGAAGCTGTCGTGGGTGGACCCGGGATAGTTGGCATATACTGAGGTGATGATTCCCTTGGCATTACATACTACCTGCACGTTGATGGAATGCCAGTGCTTGCGGTTCCTATAGATGTGCTCAGATGCCCTGGGGGGACGTAGAGCCACATGGGTGCAGTTGATGGCACCTAGCACTTTGGGGAATCGTGCCACACCGTAAAAATCAAGGGCGGCAGCATGCCTTTCTGCAGGTGTTCTGGGCAGGTATATGTGCCTGCGGACTGATGGGCGTGCAGTGATGATGTTCAAGACCTGGTGTAGGCAGTGTGACTGCGTGGCCTGTGACACCCCACCCACTATGGCACTTGTCCGCTGAAATGATCCAGTGGCTAAGAAGTGCAGTACATTGAGGAGCTTCTCCAGGGGGCTGAGTGCTTGGGAGCACAGGATGGGTGATGTGAGGTCATCCTCCCACTCACTCACCAGGTCCAGTATTATGTGTGGTGGAAACCTGTACCTCCCATACACCTGGTCATCAGGCATCCCAAAAAGGCTGGTTCTGGGTGTGAAAATTCTGGCCCTGACTATCCTCCTCCTCCTCCTTTGGTAGCCCACGGCCACTGCTGCTAGGAACGGTATATTCATCCTGGCGTCTGAGCTTGTTAGTTTTTTGTGCGCAAATTTATGCGTCGCGGGTCGACGTATGCCTGCTTCCTACTGGCGTACGTGTTTCTTTGCGCATGTTGTAGGCGAGCGTGTGAAACTTCCCGCACACCCCTGAAATCCACGTTCCCAGGCCCATAGCGTGTGGAAATTCCCGCGCACCCCGGAATACACGTGCGCTGATGTACTCGCGTGTGTAAGTGCCCGCGCACCCCTGAAATACACGTACATAGGCCAATCGCGTGTACGCGCACTTTTGTCCAATTACACGCGATGACACTCTGACGTGCAGTCTTTCCACGTGTGCTCCGTCATCACGTGCTATGAGGGAAACACCCGTGCGGGTCACGTCACAGACGCGCTTACGCGCTAAGGGCCTTTGGTCCAATAGAATCGCGTATGCGTGCTGACGCGCTTACGCGCTAAGGGCCTTTCCTCGAATTTCACGCTGACGTGCAGGATTTTCATGTGCCAAATCACTCCGTATCAAGCTGGCCACGCGAAAACACACGGAAGACCACGCTCCTGCCCAGAAGGCCGAATTACTGCCCCCTAGTGCCCCGAGCAGCCTCCCACGTGCCATCTGCTGCTGCCTGTCTGCCTGCCTGCCTGCTGCCACCGTGCCCTGCCATTTGGTGCCTGCACATCAGCCATCTGCAGGGGTCCAGTTGCTGTGTCCACCCCTGCTGGAACAGAAGACTCCCGACTGGGATAACATCGCTCCACAGCCCAGCCCCAGGACCCAGTTGCCCACCCACTCCTGCCTCAGGGGTTGCCATGTCGGGCACTTCAACATCTGGCACCAGTGGCAACCCCAGGCCAGAGGGGCAGAGGGGCACCATCTTCACTGCCACCGAAGTTAGTGTCCTGGTGGAGCATGTCCTGGGGCAGTATGATGCCCTCTTTGGATCGTCCCGCGCCAGCAAGGAAGGACGGGAGAGGATCTGGGCCGACTGTGTGGTTGCCATCAACGCGGAGGGGGTGGCAACCCGCGACGTCCAGAAGATCAAGAAGCGCTGGGAGGACTTGAGGTCCAGGACCCTCGTGATGGCCCGGCGCCTCGTGGGGGGGGGGGGGGCGGGGCCGCATGAGTTCCATCCAGATGAGGGTCCTGGAACGCGTACGCCCAGCGCTCCACGCCCAGATCCTTGAGAGGGAGACCCGTCTGGAGTTGAGCGGTAAGTGGCCAAGCATTGCTGTGTGAGACAGGGCATGTTGCGGTGTGCTGGTTGTCTGATACTTGCCTGTATGTGTGACATAGGCCATGTACGCATGTATGTGTGCAGGGACATCATGGTAATGCATGTGCGACCAGTGATGTGTGAACCACATGGTCGTTGCATGTGTTTAAACGCGACATGGGGAGCCCTATGCAGATTTTACACATGAGAGCATGCCAGTCTCTGTTCCTGGACATGGGTGGGGGTGAGGGATGGGTGCTGATGCCAGGTACATATATGGTAGCCATGTCTGTGTGCCTGACCTGCGTGTCTGTGACTTGTGAATGCCATGGATGCATGACACATGTCTGTGACAATGCACAGATTCACTGATGCAGCCTAGTTATCCTTGTATCCGCTGTGTTTGGGGTGTATGAGGCCAGATGGATGTGACTGAGGTGAAGTGTGTGCATGTGATAGGCATGACCCATGATGCATGTGAGTTCCATATCATTGTATGTTTCAAGAGTCCATTGGACATGTATGGAAATGTCCATGGCATGCACCATGCCTGTTACTGTGTGTGTTTTGCCTGGACTGACCCATGTGTTGTGGAGGGACATGATGGAAGTGTACTTTGACAGTGGTACTCATCTGCTATTGCTTCCTGTCTAGGGGACCATTGTACAGTACCCTGATGCTTGTGTTCTATGTCTCCCTCTACGCAGCGGCTAGTGAAGAAGAGGGCGGAGACGGTGCTGTGGAGCAAGGCGGCGGGGATGCCCCCACGGCTGCAGCGGAAGGGTGGGTGAGCCCCCACAGGGGCCTGCTACGGCGGAAGACGGTGAGGAGCCATCCAGGTTGGTGGTTTCCACAGAGGAGGAGGAGGCCGCCACTGAGACACACATGGGGCCTGGTGGGGGCATCCCTGCTGGTGCAAGTGGTGCAGTCCAGGGGCAGGGGCAGGAGGCAGCACAGGTCACCGTGGAGGGGCCTGTGCATGTCGCTGTCCCTGACCGTGTGAGTGCACCACCATGCACCAGCAGGGATGCCCCGTCCCAGGCCCGTCCGCAGGTAGAGGGGATGTCCATGTCACCTGACTCCCCTCCACCTGTGGACGAGGGGACCCGTGGCCGTATGGAGAAGGTCCTGATTGGGGTCGCGATGCGCGTGGGTGCAATTCGTGATGACGTGCGTGCTTCCCGGGAGGAGCACGCACGTCATCACGAAGAGCACCGTGCCGACGTGGCCCAATTGGGATCTTCCATGTTCGGGGGTTTCCTGCATGTGTCGGCCAATCTGGCGGCCCTCTCCTCCTCTGTGGAGGCTATACGCCGGTCGTTCTCCTTGCCGTCTTCCGGCCCAGATGCCACCAGGGCCCCCTGTGGACCTGCCCTGACCAATGCAGCCAGCTCCGTGGGGATCCCATCCCTGCCACAGTCGGGAGTCGGAGGTCCAGCAGGGGTGGACACCACAGCAACTGTGCCCCAGCAGATGGAGGATGTGCCGGCATCATCAGGCAGGGCACGTGCACGACGGCGTTGGTGGATTCCATCAGCCTGGATGCCGTCGTGCTGGCAGAGGCGGTTGCGTCGGAGGCAGCAGCAGAGTCAACGTGGGAGGCATCATGGCTCGGGGCCATCAACATCGGAGGGGCAGGCATCGGCCGGAGGGCAGGAGGACCCAGGACGGGAAGTGTCTTCCGTGTGGCTGCGGTTGGGCCAGCAGATTGGTGCAGAGCGGCGGCGGGCGGAAGAGGCGCGGCTCACGATGGTCAGGGCGGAGAACTCCATGCGGAGGGCCCTGAGGCGGGCCGAGTGCCTCGAGGCAATCCGCAGGGGGTTGGAGGAGCAGATGGCGTCGTCCCTGCGGACCCTCGGGGCCATGGAACAGGACCGCCTTCGGGACATCGAAGAGGAGTTTGATGATGCCCTGGCCCGGAACACCACGGAGTGAGCCGCTGGACTTGCCCGCCGCCTTTGTATATAGTTCTTTAGTTTTAGGTTTCCTTTGTTTCGTCTTATGATTTGGAGTCAACGGACACTGCTCCACTTTTTGTATATAGTTGCATTTTAGTTAGGGTTTTTTGTAGGTTTCCTTTGTTCAGTTGGGCTCATGGACCCTTGGATGTGTTGTACATAGTTCTTCATTGGATTGTTTTATTTTTTTTTGTTTTCATTTATTCACCATGGAGCAATGGTCTTTGCATTTATTTTTCTCTCTCGGATTGTTTTTATTTTTAATGTGACTTTGGACAACATTTTTTTGAATTTGGATTTGTAGTTTTAATTTTTTTTGACGGACATGCAGCTTATCTTTTTTTTTTGCCATTGTAGTTTGTTTCATTTCATTTGCATTCAATTTTTTTTAATACAATTTTGTTTTCATACTTCACTGTGTGGTATCATCTCATTGGTTTCATGCATGTCATGTTGGGTGTTTTCCCATTCAATTGCAACCATTGTGTGTGACGGACATGGGTTCATTTGCTTTATGAGCATTGGGGGTGTAACATGTAATTTCCATTTCCATGTGGGTGAATGGGTTACTTGGTAGGGCCTTTTGGCTGTGGAGGCTGACCATAACGCACATGATTGGGGATTGTGAGGACCTGGGTGCAGGGGGACATGAGTGGGGGCCTGGTGGAGGGTGCCCCTGGTGGCTGGGGGGTGGGGGTGATAGGGGACATGAGTGGGGGCCTGGTGGTGCTGCCCCTGCACTGCTGGGGGGTGGGGGTGATAGGGGACATGAGTGGGGGCCTGGTGGAGGATGCCCCCGGTCGCTGGGGGGTGGGAGTGGTGGGAGACATGAGTGGGGGCCTGGTGGCGGGTGCCCCTGGTGGCTGGGGGGTGGGGGTGATAGGGGACATGAGTGGGGGCCTGGTGGAGGCTGCCCCCGGTGGCTGGGGGGTGGGGGTGGTGGGAGACATGAGTGGGGGCCTGGTGGAGGGTGCCCCTGGTGGCTGGTGGGTGGGGGTGATAGGGGACATGAGTGGGGGCCTGGTGGTGCTGCCCCTGCACTGCTGGGGGGTGGGGGTGATAGGGGACATGAGTGGGGGCCTGGTGGAGGCTGCCCATGGTGGCTGGGGGGTGGGGGTGGTGGGAGACATGAGTGGGGGCCTGGTGGAGGCTGCCCCTGCAGTGCTGGGGGGTGGGGGTGGTGGTAGACATGGGTGGGAGCCTGGTGGGGGCTGCCCATGGTGGCTGGGGGGTGGGGTAGGTGGGAGACATGAGTGGGGGCCTGGTGGAGGCTGCCCCTGCACTGCTGGGGGTGGGGGTAGTGGTAGGCATGGGTGGGGGCCTGGTGGAGGCTGCCCCTGCACTGCTGGCGGATGGGGGTGATAGGGGACATGAGAGGGGGCCTGGTGGAGGCTGCCCATGGTGGCTGGGGGGGCGGGTCGACGTATGCCTGCTTCCTACTGGCGTACGTGTTTCTTTGCGCGTGTTGTAGGCGAGCGTGTGAAACTTCCCGCGCACCCCTGAAATCCACGTTCCCAGGCCAATAGCGTGTGGAAATTCCCGCGCACCCCGGAATACACGTGCGCTGATTTACTCGCGTGTGTAAGTGCCCGCGCACCCCTGAAATACACGTACACAGGCCAATCGCGTGTACGCGCACTTTTGTCCAATTACACGCGATGACACTCTGACGTGCAGTCTTTCCACGTGTGCTCCGTCATCATGTGCTATGAGGGAAACACCCGTGCGGGTCACGTCACAGACGCGCTTACGCGCTGAGGGCCTTTGGTCCAATAGAATCGCGTATGCGTGCTGACGCGCTTACGCGCTAAGGGCCTTTTCTCGAATTTCACGCTGACGTGCAGGATTTTCATGTGCCAAATCACTCCGTATCAAGCTGGCCACGCGAAAACACACGGAAGACCACGCTCCTGCCCAGAAGGCCGAATTACTGCCCCCCAGTGCCCCGAGCAGCCTCCCACGTGCCATCTGCTGCTGCCTGCCTGCCTGCCTGCTGCCACCGTGCCCTGCCATTTGGTGCCTGCACATCAGCCATCTGCAGGGCTCCAGTTGCTGTGTCCACCCCTGCTGGAACAGAAGACTCCCGACTGGGATAACATCGCTCCACAGCCCAGCCCCAGGACCCAGTTGCCCACCCACTCCTGCCTCTGGGGTTGCCATGTCGGGCACTTCGACATCTGGCACCAGTGGCAACCCCAGGCCAGAGGGGCAGAGGGGCACCAGCTCCACTGCCACCGAAGTTGGTGTCCTGGTGGAGCATGTCCTGGGGCAGTATGATGCCCTCTTTGGATCGTCCCGCGCCAGCAAGGACGGACGGGAGAGGATCTGGGCCGACTGTGTGGTTGCCATCAATGCGGAGGGGGTGGCAACCCGCGACGTCCAGAAGATCAAGAAGCGCTGGGAGGACTTGAAGTCCAGGACCCTCGTGAAGGCCCGGCGCCTCGTGGAGGGGGGCCGGGGCCGCATGAGTTCCATACAGATGAGGGTCCTGGAACGCGTACGCCCAGCGCTCCACGCCCAGATCCTTGAGAGGGAGACCCGTCTGGAGTTGAGCGGTAAGTGGCCAAGCATTGCTGTGTGAGACAGGGCATGTTGCGGTGTGCTGGTTGTCTGATACTTGCCTGTATGTGTGACATAGGCCATGCACGCATGTATGTGTGCAGGGACATCATGGTAATGCATGTGCGACCAGTGATGTGTGAACCACATGGTCGTTGCATGTGTTTAAACGCGACATGGGGAGCCCTATGCAGATTTTACACATGAGAGCATGCCAGTCTCTGTTCCTGGACATGGGTGGGGGTGAGGGATGGGTGCTGATGCCAGGTACATATATGGTAGCCATGTCTGTGTGCCTGACCTGCGTGTCTGTGACTTGTGAATGCCATGGATGCATGACACATGTCTGTGACAATGCACAGATTCACTGATGCAGCCTAGTTATCCTTGTATCCGCTGTGTTTGGGGTGTATGAGGCCAGATGGATGTGACTGAGGTGAAGTGTGTGCATGTGATAGGCATGACCCATGATGCATGTGAGTTCCATATCATTGTATGTTTCAAGAGTCCATTGGACATGGATGGAAATGTCCATGGCATGCACCATGCCTGTTACTGTGTGTGTTTTGCCTGGACTGACCCATGTGTTGTGGAGGGACATGATGGAAGTGTACTTTGACAGTGGTACTCATCTGCTATTGCTTCCTGTCTAGGGGACCATTGTACAGTACCCTAATGCTTGTGTTCTATGTCTCCCTCTACGCAGCGGCTAGTGAAGAAGAGGGCGGAGATGGTGCTGTGGAGCAAGGCGGCGGGGATGCCCCCACGGCTGCAGCGGAAGGGGTGGGTGAGCCCCCACAGGGGCCTGCTACGGCGGAAGACGGTGAGGAGCCATCCAGGTTGGTGGTTTCTACAGAGGAGGAGGAGGCCGCCACTGAGGCACACATGGGGCCTGGTGGGGGCATCCCTGCTGGTGCAAGTGGTGCAGTCCAGGGGCAGGGGCAGGAGGCAGCACAGGTCACCGTGGAGGGGCCTGTGCATGTCGCTGTCCCTGACCCTGTGAGTGCACCACCATGCACCAGCAGGGATGCCCCGTCCCAGGCCCGTCCGCAGGTAGAGGGGATGTCCATGTCACCTGACTCCCCTCCACCTGTGGACGAGGGGACCCGTGGCCGTATGGAGAAGGTCCTGATTGGGGTCGCGATGCGCGCGGGTGCAATTCGTGATGATGTGCGTGCTTCCTGGGAGGAGCACGCACGTCATCACGAAGAGCACCATGCCGACGTGGCCCAATTGGGATCTTCCATGTTCGGGGGTTTCCTGCATGTGTCGGCCAATCTGGCGGCCCTCTCCTCTGTTGAGGCTATACGCCGGTCGTTCTCCTTGCCGTCTTCCGGCCCAGATGCCACCAGGGCCCCCTGTGGACCTGCCCTGACCAATGCAGCCAGCTCCGTGGGGATCCCATCCCTGCCACAGTCGGGAGCCGGAGGTCCAGCAGGGGTGGACACCACAGCAACTGTACCCCAGCAGATGGAGGATGTGCCGGCATCATCAGGCAGGGCACGTGCACAACAGCGTCGGTGGATTCCATCAGCCTGGATGCCGTTGTGCTGGCAGAGGCGGTTGCGTCGGAGGCAGCAGCAGAGTCAACGTGGGAGGCATCATGGCTCGGGGCCATCAACATCGGAGGGGCAGGCATCGGCCGGAGGGCAGGAGGACCCAGGACGGGAAGTGTCTTCTGTGTGGCTGCGGTTGGGCCAGCAGATTGGTGCGGAGGGGCGGCGGGTGGAAGAGGCGCGGCTCACGATGGTCAGGGCGGAGAACTCCATGCGGAGGGCCCTGAGGCGGGCCGAGTGCCTCGAGGCAATCCGCAGGGGGTTGGAGGAGCAGATGGCGTCGTCCCTGCGGACCCTCGGGGCCATGGAACAGGACCACCTCCGGGAAATCGAAGAGGAGTTTGATGATGCCCTGGGCCGGAACACCACGGAGTGAGCCGCTGGACTTGCCCGCCGCCTTTGTATATAGTTCTTTAGTTTTAGGTTTCCTTTGTTTCTTCTTATGATTTGGAGTCGACGGACACTGCTCCACTTTTTGTATATAGTTGCATTTTAGTTAGGGTTTTTTGTAGGTTTCCTTTGTTCAGTTGGGCTCATGGACCCTTGGATGTTTTGTACATAGTTCTTCATTGGATTGTTTTATTTTTTTTGTTTTCATTTATTCACCATGGAGCAATGGTCTTTGCATTTATTTTTCTCTCTCGGATTGTTTTTATTTTTAATGTGACTTTGGACAACATTTTTTTGAATTTGGATTTGTAGTTTTAATTTTTTTTGACGGACATGCAGCTTATCTTTTTTTTTTTGCCATTTTAGTTTTTTTTTTTTTAATACAATTTTGTTTTCATACTTCACTGTGTGGTATCATCTCATTGGTTTCATGCATGTCATGTTGGGTGTTTTCCCATTCAATTGCAACCATTGTGTGTGACGGATATGGGTTCATTTGCTTTATGAACATTGGGGGTGTAACATGTAATTTCCATTTCCATGTGGGTGAATGGGTTACTTGGTAGGCCCTTTTGGCTGTGGAGGCTGACCATAACGCACATGATTGGGGATTGTGAGGACCTGGGTGCAGGGGGACATGAGTGGGGGCCTGCTGGAGGGTGCCCCTGGTGGCTGGGGGGTGGGGGTGATAGGGGACATGAGTGGGGGCCTGGTGGTGCTGCCCCTGCACTGCTGTGGGGTGGGGGTGATAGGGGACATGAGTGGGGGCCTGGTGGAGGCTGCCCCCAGTGGCTGGGGCGTGGGGGTGGTGGGAGACATGAGTGGGGGCCTGGTGGAGGGTGCCCCTGGTGGCTGGGGGGAGGGGGTGATAGGGGACATGAGTGGGGGCCTGATGGTGCTGCCCCTGCACTGCTGGGGGGTGGGGGTGATAGGGGACATGAGTGGGGGTCTGGTGGAGGCTGCCCATGGTGGCTGGGGGGTGGGGGTGGTGGGAGACATGAGTGGGGGCCTGGTGGAGGCTGCCCCTGCACTGCTGGGGGTGCGGGTGGTGGTAGACATGGGTGGGAGCCTGGTGGGGGCTGCCCATGGTGGCTGGGGGGTGGGGTGGGTGTGAGACATGAGTGGGGGCCTGGTGGAGGCTGCCCCTGCACTGCTGGGGGGTGGGGGTGGTGGTAGACATGGGTGGGGGCCTGGTGGAGGCTGCCCCTGCACTGCTGGGGGGTGGGGGTGATAGGGGACATGAGTGGGGCCTGGTGGAGGCTGCCCATGGTGGCTGGGGGGTGGGGGTGGTGGGATACATGAGTGGGGGCCTGGTGGAGGCTGCCCCTGCACTGCTGGGGGGTGGGTGTTGGTGGTAGACATGGGTGGGAGCCTGGTGGGGGCTGCCCATGGTGGCTGGGGGGTGGGGTGGGTGGGAGACATGAGTGGGGGCCTGGTGGAGGCTGCCCCTGCACTGCTGGGGGGTGGGGGTGGTGGTAGACATGGGTGGGAGCCTGGTGGGGGCTGCCCCTGCACTGCTGGGGGGTGGGGGTGATAGGGGACATGAGTGGGGGCCTGGTGGAGGCTGCCCCCAGTGGCTGGGGGGTGGGGGTGGTGGGAGACATGAGTGGGGGCCTGGTGGAGGCTGCCCCTGCACTGCTGGGGGGTGGGGGTGATAGGGGACATGAGTGGGGGCCTGGTGGAGGCTGCCCCTGCACTGCTGGGGGTTAGGTGTGGTGGGAGACATGAGTGGGGGCCTGGTGGAGACTGCCCCTGCACTGCTGGGGGGTGGGGGTGATAGGGGACATGAGTGGGGGCCTGGTGGAGGCTGCCCCCGGTGGCTGGTGGGGTGGGGGTGGTGTGAGACATGAGTGGGGGCCTAGTGGAGGGTGCCCCTGGTGGCTGGGGGGTGGGGGTGATAGGGGACATGAATGGGGGCCTGGTGGTGCTGCCCCTGCACTGCTGGGGGGTGGGGGTGATAGGGGACATGAGTGGGGGCCTGGTGGAGGCTGCCCCTGGTGGCTGGGGGGTGGGGGTGGTGGGAGACATGAGTGGGGGCCTGGTGGAGGCTGCCCCTGCAATGCTGGGGGGTGGGGGTGATAGGGGACATGAGTGGGGGCCTGGTGGTGCTGCCCCTGCACTGCTGTGGGGTGGGGGTGATAGGGGACATGAGTGGGGGCCTGGTGGAGGCTGCCCCCAGTGGCTGGGGCGTGGGGGGGGGTGGGAGACATGAGTGGGGGCCTGGTGGAGGGTGCCCCTGGTGGCTGGGGGGTGGGGGTGATAGGGGACATGAGTGGGGGCCTGATGGTGCTGCCCCTGCACTGCTGGGGGGTGGGGGTGATAGGGGACATGAGTGGGGGCCTGGTGGAGGCTGCCCATGGTGGCTGGGGGTGGTGGGAGACATGAGTGGGGGCCTGGTGGAGGCTGCCCCTGCACTGCTGGGGGGTGGGGGTGGTGGTAGACATGGGTGGGAGCCTGGTGGGGGCTGCCAATGGTGGCTGGGGGGTGGGGTGGGTGTGAGACATTAGTGGGGGCCTGGTGGAGGCTGCCCCTGCACTGCTGGGTGGTGGGGGTGGTGGTAGACATGGGTGGGGGCCTGGTGGAGGCTGCCCCTGCACTGCTGGGGGGTGGGGGTGATAGGGGACATGAGTGGGGGCCTGGTGGAGGCTGCCCATGGTGGCTGGGGGGTGGGGGTGGTGGGATACATGAGTGGGGGCCTGGTGGAGGCTGCCCCTGCACTGCTGGGGGGTGGGTGTTGGTGGTAGACATGGGTGGGAGCCTGGTGGGGGCTGCCCATGGTGGCTGGGGGGTGGGGTGGGTGGGAGACATGAGTGGGGGCCTGGTGGAGGCTGCCCCTGCACTGCTGGGGGGTGGGGGTGGTGGTAGACATGGGTGGGAGCCTGGTGGGGGCTGCCCCTGCACTGCTGGGGGGTGGGGGTGATAGGGGACATGAGTGGGGGCCTGGTGGAGGCTGCCCCCAGTGGCTGGGGGGTGGGGGTGGTGGGAGACATGAGTGGGGGCCTGGTGGAGGCTGCCCCTGCACTGCTGGGGGGTGGGGGTGATAGGGGGCATGAGTGGGGGCCTGGTGGAGGCTGCCCCTGCACTGCTGGGGGTTAGGGGTGGTGGGAGACATGAGTGGGGGCCTGGTGGAGACTGCCCCTGCACTGCTGGGGGGTGGGGGTGATAGGGGACATGAGTGGGGGCCTGGTGGAGGCTGCCCCCGGTGGCTGGTGGGGTGGGGGTGGTGTGAGACATGAGTGGGGGCCTAGTGGAGGGTGCCCCTGGTGGCTGGGGGGTGGGGGTGATAGGGGACATGAGTGGGGGCCTGGTGGTGCTGCCCCTGCACTGCTGGGGGGTGGGGGTGATAGGGGACATGAGTGGGGGCCTGGTGGAGGCTGCCCCCGGTGGCTGGGGGGTGGGGTGGTGGGAGACATGAGTGGGGGCCTGGTGGAGGCTGCCCCTGCACTGCTGGGGGGTGGGGGTGATAGGGGACATGAGTGGGGGCCTGGTGGAGGCTGCCCCTGCACTGCTGGGGGGTGGGGGTGGTGGGAGACATGAGTGGGGGCCTGGTGGAGGCTGCCCCTGCACTGCTGGTGGGTGGGGGTGGTGGTAGACATGGGTGGGAGCCTGGTGGGGGCTGCCCCTGCCCTGCTGGGGGGTGGGGGTGATAGGGGACATGAGTGGGGGCCTGGTGGAGGCTGCCCCTGCACTGCTGGGGGGTGGGGGTGGTGGGAGACATGAGTGGGGGCCTGGTGGAGGCTGCCCCTGCACTGCTGGGGGGTGGGGGTGATAGGGGACATGAGTGGGGGCCTGGTGGAGGCTGCCCCTGCACTGCTGGGGGGTGGTGGTGGTGGGAGACATGGGTGGGGGCCTGGTGGAGGCTGCCCCTGCACTGCTGGGGGGTGGGGGTGATAGGGGACATGAGTGGGGGCCTGGTGGAGGCTGTCCATGGTGGCTGGGGGGTGGGGGTGGTGGGAGACATATGTGGGGGCCTGGTGGAGGCTGCCCCTCCACTGCCGGGGGGTGGGGGTGGTGGTAGACATGGGTGGGAGCCTGGTGGGGGCTGCCCATGGTGGCTGGGGGGTGGGGTGGGTGGGAGACATGAGTGGGGACCTGTTGGAGGCTGCCCCTGCACTGCTGGGGGGTGGGGGTGGTGGTAGACATGGGTGGGGGCCTGGTGGAGGCTGCCCCTGCACTGCTGGGGGGTGGGGGTGATAGGGGACATGAGTGGGGGCCTGGTGGAGGCTGCCCATGGTGGCTGGGGGGTGGGGGTGGTGGGAGACATGAGTGGGGGCCTGGTGGAGGCTGCCCCTGCACTGCTGGGGGGTGGGGGTGGTGGTAGACATGGGTGGGAGCCTGGTGGGGGCTGCCCATGGTGGCTGGGGGTGGGGTGGGTGGGAGACATGAGTGGGGGCCTGGTGGAGGCTGCCCCTGCACTGCTGGGGGGTGGGGGTGGTGGTAGACATGGGTGGGAGCCTGGTGGAGGCTGCCCCTGCACTGCTGGGGGGTGGGGGTGGTGGTAGACATGGGTGGGGGCCTGGTGGAGGCTGCCCCTGCACTGCTGGGGGGTGGGGGTGATAGGGGACATGAGTGGGGGCCTGGTGGAGGCTGCCCCTGCACTGCTGGGGGGTGGGGGTGGTGGTAGACATGGGTGGGGGCCTGGTGGAGGCTGCCCCTGCACTGCTGGGGGTTGGGGGTGATAGGGGACATGAGTGGGGGCCTGGTGGAGGCTGCCCATGGTGGCTGGGGGTGGGGGTGGTGGGAGACATTTGTGGGGGCCTGGTGGAGCCTGTCCCTGCACTGCTGGGGGATGGGGGTGGTGGTAGACATGGGTGGGAGCCTGGTGGGGGCTGCCCATGGTGGCTGGGGGTTGGGGTGGGTGGGAGACATGAGTGGGGGCCTGGTGGAGGCTGCCCCTGCACTGCTGGGGAGTGGGGGTGGTGGTAGACATGGGTGGGAGCCTGGTGGGGGCTGCCCCTGCACTGCTGGGGGGTGGGGGTGGTGGTAGACATGGGTGGGAGTCTTGTGGAGGCTGCCCCAGCACTGCTGGGGGGTGGGGGTGGTGGTGAACATGGGTGGGAGCCTGGTGGGGGCTGCCCATGGTGGCTGGGGGGTGGGGGTGGTGGGAGACATGAGTGGGGGCCTGGTGGAGGGTGCCCCTGGTGGCTGGGGGGTGGGGGTGATAGGGGACATGAGTGGGGGCCTGGTGGAGGCTGCCCCTGCACTGCTGGGGGGTGGGGGTGGTGGTAGACATGGGTGGGAGCCTGGTGGGGGCTGCCCATGGTGGCTGGGGGGTGGGGTGGGTGGGAGACATGAGTGGGGGCCTGTTGGAGGCTGCCCCTGCACTGCTGGGGGGTGGGGGTGGTGGTAGACATGGGTGGGGGCCTGGTGGAGGCTGCCCCTGCACTGCTGGGGGGTGGGGGTGATAGGGGACATGAGTGGGGGCCTGGTGGAGGCTGCCCATGGTGGCTGGGGGGTGGGGGTGGTGGGAGACATGAGTGGGGGCCTGGTGGAGGCTGCCCCTGCACTGCTGGGGGGTGGGGGTGGTGGTAGACATGGGTGGGAGCCTGGTGGGGGCTGCCCATGGTGGCTGGGGGTGGGGTGGGTGGGAGACATGAGTGGGGGCCTGGTGGAGGCTGCCCCTGCACTGCTGGGGGGTGGGGGTGGTGGTAGACATGGGTGGGAGCCTGGTGGGGGCTGCCCCTGCACTGCTGGGGGGTGGGGGTGGTGGTAGACATGGGTGGGGGCCTGGTGGAGGCTGCCCCTGCACTGCTGGGGGGTGGGGGTGATAGGGGACATGAGTGGGGGCCTGGTGGAGGCTGCCCCTGCACTGCTGGGGGGTGGGGGTGGTGGTAGACATGGGTGGGGGCCTGGTGGAGGCTGCCCCTGCACTGCTGGGGGTTGGGGGTGATAGGGGACATGAGTGGGGGCCTGGTGGAGGCTGCCCATGGTGGCTGGGGGTGGGGGTGGTGGGAGACATGAGTGGGGGCCTGGTGGAGCCTGTCCCTGCACTGCTGGGGGATGGGGGTGGTGGTAGACATGGGTGGGAGCCTGGTGGGGGCTGCCCATGGTGGCTGGGGGTTGGGGTGGGTGGGAGACATGAGTGGGGGCCTGGTGGAGGCTGCCCCTGCACTGCTGGGGAGTGGGGGTGGTGGTAGACATGGGTGGGAGCCTGGTGGGGGCTGCCCCTGCACTGCTGGGGGGTGGGGGTGGTGGTAGACATGGGTGGGAGCCTGGTGGAGGCTGCCCCAGCACTGCTGGGGGGTGGGGGTGGTGGTGAACATGGGTGGGAGCCTGGTGGGGGCTGCCCATGGTGGCTGGGGGGTGGGGGTGGTGGGAGACATGAGTGGGGGCCTGGTGGAGGGTGCCCCTGGTGGCTGGGGGGTGGGGGTGATAGGGGACATGAGTGGGGGCCTGGTGGAGGCTGCCCCTGCACTGCTGGGGGGTGGGGGTGGTGGTGAACATGGGTGGGAGCCTGGTGGGGGCTGCCCATGGTGGCTGGGGGGTGGGGCGGGTGGGAGACATGAGTGGGGGCCTGGTGGTGCTGCCCCTGCACTGCTAGGGGGTGGGGGTGGTGGGAGACATGAGTGGGGGCCTGGTGGAAGCTGCCCCTGGCGGCTGGGGGGTGGGGGTGGTGGGGGACATGAGTGGGGGCCTGGTGGAGGCTGCCCCTGCACTAATGGGGGTGGGGGTGATAGGGGACATGAGTGGGGGCTTGGTGGGGGCTGCCCCTGGTGGCTGGGGGTGGGGGTGGTGGGAGACATGAGTGGGGGCCTGGTGGAGGCTGCCCCTGCACTGCTGGGGGGTGGGGGTGATAGGGGACATGAGTGGGGGCCTGGTGGTGCTGCCCCTGCACTGCTAGGGGGTGGGGTGGTGGTAGACATGAGTGAGGGCCTGGTGGAGGCTGCCCCTGCACTGCTGGGGGGTGGGGGTGATAGGGGACATGAGTGGGGGCCTGGTGGAGGGTGCCCCACAGTGCTGGGGGGTGGGGGTGCTGGGTGACATGAGCAGGTGTGCAGGGTAGTCCCCTGTGGTGTCGGCTGCCTGCAGGGGCCGTGGAGGGTGTACAGGGAATACCTGGGAGCACACAGCCAAATCGCGTGTAGAATTTCCCGCGTACCCCTGAAATACACATACCCAGCCAAATCGCGTGTGGAAATTCCCGCGCACGTACCCGGCCAAATCGCGTGTGGAACTTCCCGCGCACCCCTGAAATCCACGTACCCTGCCAAATCGTGTGTGAAACTTCCCGCGCACCCCTGAGATCCATGTACCCAGCCAAATCGCGTGTGGAAATTCCCGTGCACGTACCCGGCCAAATCGCATGTGGAACGTCCCGCGCACCCCTGAAATCCATGTACCCTGCCAAATCGCGTGTGAAACATCCCGCGCACCCCGGAATACACGCACACGTTATTTTTCAGTCAGCGGGTGTCCGTGTTTGTGGGTACCCCTTTGCACGTCATTTGTCCTGGAGGGCCACAGTATAGGACATTCATCATAGCTGTATATAGGTGCTATTTGTTGGCGCACCTTTTGGCGCACATTTATTACAGGCGCAAAGACGCTACCGCCTGCTTTCTTGTGGCGGTCGTGTTTGTGCCTGTGCGCTGGTTTGACCGTGCGCTTTTTTGCCCTATTCGATTCCATGAATACGTGTTGTAGGCGAGTGTGTGGGCGTTCCTCGCACTTGCACCCTGTACTTCCCCGTGACGCCCACATTTTGGCAAGTTGTTCCCCATTCCGAGTGTTACGCCCCGTGTTCCGCCTACTTTTGTTGTGTGCCCCGCGCTATGTGCGATTTTCGCTGTGGCCTGTGCGATTTTCGCTGTGACCTGGCGCACGCCGTTAGATGGCCTGGGCGCCAACGTGCGGCGTGCACTTTTTTAGCGCACATCCGATGGTTTTCTCGCGCACGGCCTTCCATGAATCGATGTGCGCTGCTTTTCGTGCGATTTTCGCACTTGCACTGCGAATTTCGCTATTCCACTGCGAATCGCACGTTTTTGGCCACTTGCGCCGCGCTAATTATTCCATGAATCGGCCTGTATATTTTTCATTTTTATATTTGCATTGGAAGGGTTTGATACTGCATGGGGATACAGCCTGTGTATGGTGTTCTTTGCATTACAGCCTGTTCAACCCTTCCTTTTATGAGTGTGGCATCCATTTCCTATTTCCATTGTAAAGGCTTTATACTGTTTAGGGCACAGTACTGTATGTTATTTTCTTTCCATTTGTGAGGGCTCATGATATTAACTTACCTAATTCCGATTCTGCCTAAAGGCTGTAGTTTATGCAAGCCCTAACTCTCCCTCACCAGTCAGAGGGGCCAAAATAATGTATGCTCTACAAATAGAACTTCATATTTGATTCCTCCCAGTTCGGTGTGATAAACCCCTTTATTAGTACTCCATTTAGCAACTTCGGAAGGATATGCTTTGTGTCGGCAGGTTGCACACAGTCACCTATAACTAGAAAATTTGATCTGTGGAAAGTTTAAAATGAATCTTAACCACTGCGATTGCTCTGCACCAGATTCCACACCACTGTTTTTTTCTGGCTTGCCCCAATGGAGATGTGGAGAAGACATATGCAAATTAGTATTGGTAATGCAGTCTAGTCCGAATCGTTAGGCCACATTCCCTCTGCATGGAAATCCACACAACCCAAGACATGTTTTGGCGGTATCTGGCCTCATCCGTGAGGTGAAGCTTAATTTCCTATGGCTGAACGAGTCAGGAAAAAACAAAGCACATACCAGCCGTTGCTGACTGGTGACCGCTAATGCACTCCTCTGGGTCCAACAACCCTGTGTAGTTACATTGAACGTATATACCAAAATTAAAAAAAAGATATATTGTGAGTATATCTTACAATGGGCCTCATTACGACCCTGGCGGAGTGGGTTTACGCCAGCGGTATTCGCGGCGGACCCGTCCGCCCTACTACGAGTTCCCGTAGCGCCATGGAGCGTTTTCCGCCTGGTTTTTCCGGGCGGAGAAATCCATGGCGCTACGGGACCTTGTTGTTAATTACGCCACCGTATTTTACGGTGGCGTAATTAACGCCTTCCCCACTCCCATTATACCCTATGGGGCAAAAATGGGAATGGGGAAGGGTAAAATGGGGAATGGGGATTTACCGCCCCGCCAAGGTCGGAATGGGGCGGTAAATCCGCCAACCCCCATGGCGCTATCGGCAGCTTTCCGCCGTGCTCCATGGTGCATTATGCGCCACGATTTCCGCCAGGGTCGTAATGAGGGCCAATAAGTATGTTCAATACAATCAATCACATGAATTTATTCACAAGTGCTATTAAATACAATTCTAAATTTTTCTCTAAAGCCAAAAACAAAATTGAATCCATAGGGTCGAAATCACATTACATGTGTAGAAATGTACATTGAATTTTCATCTAGACAGTCATCGCACAGTGTTGACATGGAATGTCCATTTTGATAAGTCTCAATAGTAAAACATTCCAATATGCCGATGCGTTTTGAAATCACAAATTCCTATTTCAAGACTGTCAACCTGTTACTTCTTTACAATAATTAACATCTGCAATTCAAAAATGTAACTGTGTGAGTATGGTGTAAAGTCTCAACATACATCAGTTCTCATATGTAAATAATATGTTAAAAATAATAATGCTTACAACACCAACCTTTCAACTGGTGGATTCTATCACAATGGTAAGAAACACCCAATCAGAAGTAGTCCAGCAAGTGCAGCCCGTTTGTAAAGGCACTTCTCTTCCTCAGACATCTTACTATAATCACAAAATGTGATAGGTGGACATTTTAGAATTAATCGTAGTCACTGGAATTGCTCTTGGCAACCTGCCACACCACTGTTTTTATCCTTTTTGCACCACTGCAGAAGGGGACTAGAAATGTGAAAATCAGCATTGGTACTGCCAACAATGGGAGCAGTAGGGCCTGAAATGCTTGGCAGCGTCCCATTTGCACAGAAACACAAGCAATCCCAGACATGTTCCAGTCTTGTGGGCCTCATAGTGAGGTGAAGCTCGGTTTCTCACAGCGCAGCAAGCAAGGGATCCACGTCTGGGCTTGCCCTTTCTCACATAGAGAGACAAACGATGACACAACATGTGATAGGTTGGAAGTTTATAATTATTCTGAGCCACTGCCACTGCTCTGGGTAGCCGTTCACATCATCTTTTTTTTTAGCTTGTCTGCACCATTGCCAAAGGGGTTAGGGTCGCTTGTGCTCAGTACATCTTACTGCATTTCCCTTACACAGCATCTGCGCATCTCCCCGCTCAAGCTGCTTACCTATTGGGCTGGTTAGTTAACCATACGTCCCCCCATTGCACAGAGGACACTTTATTTGCAAAGGAGCTCCCCCCTTCTGCAATGGCACGGTCGGCTGAAAAACGATAGTCTGGAGGTTTCACCAGAGTACTGCCAAAGGTTATGATTAATTCAAGGCATGTGACCTGGCAGTTCAGGCTCAACATGTCCCTTTTTGGGATGGGACCAAACCTGATTTGCATATTGTCCTTTCACTTTTGTAATGCATGGCAGGCTAAAAACAATGGCATAGAGGCTTGCCCGGAGCAATGCCATGCGTTATTATTATAGTTCTAGCCATCGACCTTCAGTTTTGTAAATGTCACACAGTTGTCTAGTGCTTAATTGACTTATAATTTTACCAGCCAATCTGACGGATATGGTTTCCACCCTTAAATGAGGGCAGTGAGCAAGAGTAGGGGGTGATCAATGGAGGTAAACAAACTGTTGTTTGGCCTGCAGAGACCTTGCTGCCTCCTGGGGGCTTTGTCAGTTAGTGCCAGGAAGAGAGAAGAGAGTTCAGTAGTTGGTCCCAGGTGCCTGCTCACCTTCTGCATCTAACCTACTTTTAGCAAGTTCTCTCTCAAACCCCTCCACCCTACTGTCTTTCCTCCACCTGGTCTCTTCGTCTGCTTCCACTCGACTTCATCTCACCTGAACAACCCACAGTGTCCTGTTCTTCTTGTTCTCTTATATATTGTTCCCTTAAAATGTTCAGCGATTTTGGCCTAAGGCGCTTTATAAAACACTAGTAAAATACAAATATAAAATACAAATATTGCTCCTTGTGTGGTTTTGCCTCCTCTTCCTCTTTCATTGGCTATCATGCTCACTCGGTTCCCCAGGCCAATCTGTATCTGACATTTCCTCGAAAGCCGGGTTATAAAATGTGCCTCAAGCCCTTTTCTATTGCAGGGCTGGTGGGGGTGTCTGAGTTCTGCTCCGTATTATCATTGAAGCCTTTAGAGTTTGTTTTCTGAGGCATTGGAGCATCCTTGTTGCCGGTATGAAATGAGCAATGTTGCTCTGACTCTGTATTCCGTTACATCTCTTTCTCATGGGTCGGGCGCTTCATCCTTCACTGCAAGGATTTCTGGTCTTTGTAGTTCTAAGGGAACGAGACAACACTGGACAGCCTGGTGTAAGGCAAGCATTGGTTGAATGACAGTGATACTCTACAACTGTAACCAGGCAAATAGATGGGGGCAGAGACTGGAGCCCTCACTCCCATACCCCACATTTGGGGTAGGACTGGCTCTGGCAAACACCCTTGGAGGCCTCCTGGCTCCTGCCCCAGGTTGAGAGGGGTTACAGTGTCAGTATCCATGAGTGACATACCTGTACTACATGAGGTGTGTCAGGGGTTTGCTGTGACAGTGATGCCCATGCCTGTCTACACTTTTGGCAAAGAAATTAAGTGTGCCAAGAACAAAAAGCACTATTATCACACAATCAAATGTGCTGGGCCAATACTTTATAGTAGGTCTAGACACTACTGCAGAAAATATTACTGACAGGCTGGTCTCAATTGTAACCCAATAAAACCCATTAGCACGAATGAACAAAGAAACTGTGACTGGTATACATGCATTGAGTGCAAGGTGTCGGTGGGTAATGACAATGCACTAGACAAACACATCTTTTCTTGCAGGCCAAGAAATGAAATAAGACATTTGGCAAAGTCACAATTATGACACTAGCAAATGGGATGGGGCGATACATTCCACTTGACCGAAAGATTGATATGATTGACAGTTAAGCTTTCCATTGTGGCACCGGAAATGGACATCCCTAATGCACAAGGAGACCCAGAGTGGACTACCTGCTCTACAGGAGACATGTCAGAGGGTGCTGTGAAAGCATGTGATGCTCGGCTCTCTGTCTGCGTCAACGAAAGCATAGTGACAAGTGACAAACACACAGTTAAGAGACGCAGTAATGGGGCAGTCATTTTTACTAGGCCTAGACATTACCAGGACAGATATTAGTGACATGTCTGCTCTGTATTACAAAGCACCAAAACAAGTTACAGTAATGGAGAAATCAATTGTGACCAGAATACATCAATGAAGTGCTATTTGTCAGTGGGTGACAGTGATGCTCTAAGGCTTTCTTTTCCTCCGACAATAAATTAAATTTAGCCTCTGGCAAAGGAAATGTTATCACCAGAGCAAATGGAATTGGGCAATACTTTGCAGACAGCGTGCACAACACAGCAACATATAATAGTGGCATAGATGTGATCAACCATAAGACAGTTCTAACTAATGCACAACATCCCTGCGTACCCTGTGTAGTGTTGATGGGGCGTTGAAGGCCCTGGATGTCCCGGCCTCTCCCTGTCAAATGAAACAGGGCAAGAGGCAAAGGCACAGATATGACACCAGCACATCTGATGGTGTAGTACTTTGCCACCAGTATTCGGAAGGGTACCTGGTTACTGCCTTGCTCTGCCAAGCCCTTTTTATCCCATTTAAGCACACCCCACGTTTAGTGGGATCACCACTAGGTCTACTCTCACCAAATCTGCTAAGACCTACACCACCACCTCCCTAGTCACACACCAACTATGGGCTAGAGAGGAACCGCACCGTTGGGGTGCCATTTAGTAATCCTACCTCCTTATCCCCTGACAGGCGTGACCGCGCCTGTTGTCAAGATGACGACTGCATCCTAAAGAAGTGGATCCTTCCACCTCTTAATCTGAGCCACTAAGCTCCTCGGATTCGGTAAGCACCGGCATCCGCCTTACATAGTATTCAAAACTTCTCTCTGCTAGATCTTTTGCTGACCACGTACATTCTGACACGTTCTTTGTCTGTTTCACTCTTACAGACCACATGGGGCCCCCCACTCGTAAAGACACTCTTGTCCTGATGAAGGCCTACACCATTAGAGCTCGCCTAGCTCCACGCAAAATGGCCGAAACACTGTCATGTTGACATGTATTATATGTTGTTGGTCAACTCTTGATTGTGCCCACACTATATGGGCCCTCTACCAGTCTATGATTCCACTGAATTCTCTAAGCTTCCTTCCCAAGGAACCTATAGAGAATTAACAAACTGTACAAGTAGATCTCTCAAATATTGAATACTTGATCATTCGTACTTAGGTACTACACTTTCTATGTCCTCAAATGTGAATGTCCTATGTTTTTGAATAATACCAGTGTATTACTACACCACTGCACTTCGAAATAAAACCCTTTTGTGCAGAAGAACAGTTTCATGAGAATTCTGTGACCACCCACACAAGGGGTTACCCACTCAGGGTGTAGCAGTGGTTACTCTTCAGCAGAGATCGACCTGACCTTGCTCATTCGTTTGTTGATATTATTGTACTTTGCCACCAGCCTGCACACTACTTAGACAGATAGGTTACACACATACGTATTACTGGATTGATAATTTCGAGTATAAGCATATGTTACAAGATGATTGTTTGCCATATTTAGAACTATGTACAGCTGAGCGGGCACAATGATGAATCAGGTGGTGAGATGATACCACCTGAACGCGCCAATGATCCACCCTGGGAAAGTTGATGAATGTTCAGGGGACTCCGGAAGTCAGGAAGCGTGTGTGTAGGATTGTTGTCAGGGTGTAGGGAGTTACAGTGTGGGGGAAACAAGAGATGTAGTTACCTAGGTACTGAGGGTGAAAAGGGGGATAGTACATTTGCCATTCTCAAGATAAGATGAAGGGATTGTGGGCCATGATCAGTGGCCACTTTGCCTAGGGGCAATTCTATGCCCCAGTCCCAGCCATGTGAAGCCATGCACATTCATGCAAATTAGCCACTGAGCACTTACACCATTGGGGTCAGAGGGCCACTTGCCACTTAACCTGAGACATGACCTTGGCCATGCCCTGCACACCCCATGCCAATCAAAGTGGCCACTGGGCCATTGCACCCCTATGTGGATCTGTGAGCCACTGGATATAGCATGCAGGCATGGCCAGCTTCAGCGAATATTGTGGTATAATCAGGAATTATTTCTTATATTTTGGCCATATTACTCCCCTCTGGGTACCCCAGTTTTTTACAATTTTTTTAGAGGGGATGTAATATGACCCAGAATTTGCAGACCTGAAAGAGCTCTGATACCACAATGGTGGCTTTTGAAAAAGGTGTGCATGCCCCCAACCAATCCCATTGCATGTTTTCTAACTAGTCAACCTGTTTCCCTGAAAAAGTCTGCGAACGCTGACAGCAGGAAGTAAGCCTGCAGGCTGAGCCCAAATATGACTAATTTGTTTTTGAGCACTTTTTTTCTAGATTTAGAACAATCTGCTGAACAGCTTTGCACTAAATTTGTGAAAGCACGATTTTGCGGCTAGACTGACTGTATCTGCCTCCCCTAAGCGGGAATGAATGCACTAGACGGGGTGAATCTAAGTATCTAACCCAACGCTGTGTGGTATATCTGACACCTTGTGATGATTGTGGTGTACATTTAGTGGTGTGATCTGGTGAATAGAATACATTTCATGTGATGCCACCATGCTGGTTTCATGTGTTCATGGCTTGCTGCTACACATGAACCTTTCATGTGCTGCCATCTTGCTGTCTGTATTAGTGAAGCTAAGATATATCATCATGGCTAAAAGCAAACGTATCACATATCCACCTCATCGTGACAGTGTTTTCTGTGCTTCATGCCGAGCCATCATGAAGATCTTTTTCTCTCTATTATCTCTGCGCTCTCTTCTGATGTACTCTCAATCACCTGGATGTTGGAGGTCGCTAAATAGCTGGCCATATGCATATGTCATTCCTCTAAAGTTTGAACATGCCCAGTGTGGTGTTGTACCCCTCTGGGCCGCACATGATGTTGGGGGAGACCACCTCACGTGATGTGAGGAAGGGGAGCAGATATATTAATAAAGGAGGCACGCACGCCTCAAACGGGGCAGTGCGAGCAGTGAATCCATCAAAGTGTCTTTTGTATGCGGGCCAGGTAAAGGCTGCTGTAGTATCTGGAGTTTGGTCTGCACTGGGTGCACACTGTGCAGACAGTAGATTGTAGTGATGCCACTTAGAACCTGATGGGACATCAAGGTTCCAATTGTTACAGTTGGGACCTTCAGGATGGGAGAGCTTACTGATAAGATGTGTTATACCTAGCTCCTGTCTCATTCAACTAAGCTTACCCTGTAACTTATAATAAAGCTTCCTACTTTTATATATAAAGCCTCCAGTCTCCTACCTGCTTCCTGATGCTTCTCCAGTGCCTTTGAATACTACAGCCGCCAAGCAACGCCTGTGCTCAACCCAAGCTGGGAAGCCCGGGTAAGAAACATCACACCCAGGAGTCTAGGAGACTGATTTAGAGTTTGACTATAATGGTAAAACGTGTTTTGTGCAAATACTGTATGTTTTTACTAATCTGCCAAATTATGATTTTCACAAGTGAAGCTCATGGACTCCACAGGCCTTTTTGTGTTCACACGACAAGCAATATTACCACATGTGATTGTAACCGTTTTATAACACGGCACACTCCAGCCAGGGACGCCTTCCACTGACAATGAATGTGGTGCACAATAAAAACGCTTTTTATCTTTAATCAACCAGATTCTTTATTTGAGTAGGCCCCCAACCCGTCTCGTACCCACCTCAACGAACACCCCGTGTCGCAATGGACCAGGAACCAGACCGCTGTGTAACAATATAATATTTATTAATATTATGGTCAAATGAAAAATCATCCAAAATCAAACAATTGGGCAGCAACCACTATATACAGTTAATTCAAACTCCTAACACAATATACAGCAACCTTTAATAGCAAGCAAATATAAATCGTTTAAAAGCAACAGATGGTATTCAGGTTAAGCACTCCCCTTGCAACATCCCCCCGCAAACATCTGCTAACTAAATTCTTTTTGGATGGAAGACAGTGGCAAGGAGTCAGTATGAATAGGGACAAATCAGATTCATAATTCAGCCCACCACCCCAAGATAGGAGGCCAGAAGAGAAAATGAAAACCTTATTCATGAACAAAATGGCATAATCGGATTTCACTTGTTACTCACACAGCAGTTTGCAACCGTGGTGGGATAGCTAGGACAGAGATTTGTGTTGCTACATTTTAGAGATAAGGAAGCTTATAGACTACTAAGCAGAGCACCAAGGCAACATGAACGCAAGGTAAGAAAATCGTTTTTTGGGAAAACAGACAAATGCAAAAGAAAACACACGTGGCAGAATGTAAATTTGTTCTTCACAGGACTTGCGATGACAGGCAGCCACAGAAAGGGCTTGGCTGTCACAATCGAAAATCGGTTTTCAGGACAAGGAACAAAGGCACATGACAGATGGGATTCTGGTAGAAAGGGGTTACTCTTAATGGGACTACAGTTTGGGTTTTTCTATGTGACAAATGCAAATCGGAATAGGTAGGAAAACACCAGCAAATTTGGTTTTGGTTAGACAAAGGCTAGTTTTGGTAAGTCTATATTTTAATGGCTATAATTATTAAAGAAAGGTACTTGACATGAGGTGGTTGATTTCTAATGTCACCATGAATCTCTTTATAGGGGAATTCATTGATTTACTTGCAAATAATGCTAAAGATTTATACAGACTTTTGAAAGATTTATGAAAAGGGATGCACTAGCATACACAGGCTAAAACAGATTCATCTATGGAAAGGAGAATGGATTATACTGGCAATTTGGGATTATGATGGGATTTCAATGGGATGCAAGGGTCACAAGAGCGGGATATGTCTATGTCTATGAGCTTGTAACGTGCCGTACGCCCGCAGGCATCCGGACACGGAGAAACCGGTGATGTAAAATTCACAGATGTGGAACACTTTCCAGATTCTTATGCCCTGGCAAAGTGTTGAAAGATACCATGATTCTTTAAGGAGTTATTGGAATAGGAACGTTTTCAATGCTTTCCTGAAACTAAGGTAGTTTCCGTCTTGTCTCAGGGCAGCAGGTAGCTTGTTCCAATAATTAGCGGCCTTGACCGGAAAAGATCTGCCACCTCCAGTTGCCAGTTTAGCATCAGGTATATTCAGGAGACCTTTGTCTGCTGATCTTAGGCATCTCTGGGGCGCATACAATGAGAGTTGTTTTTTTTAAATAGGTTGGCGCCTCTCCAAAAAGGCATCTGTGGACTATCGTCATAACCTTAAACCTGACTCTGTCCTCTATTCTGAGCCAATTCAGCTCCTTTCTTCCTGTAGATATATGATCTCTGTGTTTCATTTTCTTAATTATATGAACTGCATCATATTTGCATTACTTGACACCTTTGTAACTCTCTCTTGGTGGCTCCCAACAGCAAGGCGTTTCCGTAATCTAAGCGCGACAGTAAGATTGCTCTTGCAATGGTTGCAGTGTACACTTCATTAATGAAGGGTCTGATGGCTCTTAGTGGGAGCAAGTAGTACACAATATTTTGTACATATGCAGTTTGGGCGAACTGGGGTTATGTGCTACTTACAATGTAAGCTTGAGTTTGGGATTCTGGAAAGCCAGTGATGTCTTTGGACAGCTAGGCCACAGGATCTGGTCACTCTGGAAATTTTTGAGCAAATGCTTTAATATTATGGAATGGAGCAAACATATTTTGTCACAAACCATATTATCTCAAACGTTTGCACTAGGGCAAAAATGAATCAGACTGCACTATGTTTGCTACATAACATAAAAAGGAACATGTTTATTATGTTTATTTTTGATTTTACTCATCAAACATGGTAAATAAAACAGTCTGTTTCATGAAGGCAATTCTGAAAACAGTTTCAGATAATACAAACTGGGGCTAAACCTTTTTGCTCCATTCCCAATTATCTAAGCAGCAAAATTGGTGCTAAATTAATGTGCTCTGCTTTTTTGCACAAGTGCAAAGCTTTGATAGTCTGGCCACAGAAGTATTAACTTCCTGGTGAGCTGGGGAAAATGTTGAGAAGTTCGTTTTGTGCAGCATGTGTGCTATCTCCTGAACATGCCTGACATGTTATCATTTGCTTTTACATTTTTGGCAAATCCTTTATCAATGTTTTCATTCAATGTAGAAACGGTTATCACGTGCATTGGATGTACAAACATCTGGGAAAATGTAAGTGTACTCCTCGAACGTGTACGATGCTTTGTTTTCCTGGATATTCACGTGGCCCTACTTAGAATCTTTGTGTGCATGTTCCTTAGTGGGCGTAATGCAAAAAGGGGGACCCCTGCTGGAATATTTTGTGAAAACATTATTTTAAGGTGCGACATTTTACCAAGTTTATGCAAGAAATATCATTTAATCTGAGAACATTATATTATAAAGGACCAATTTAGCTATGAAATTAAGTGTACTGCATAAATGATTAGTTAAACCAGATTACACAATAGAGAGAGGTGCAACACTATTTCACGATGAAAGCATTATCTACAATACCCAAAAGCAAAAGAAAAACATTCAACTGAATATAAATGATGCAATCTTCAACCACATAAATCGGCGTACAATAGAAAATCTAAATTAAAATTAAAGTAAGGAAGTAATCAGAATGCTAGAGTTAAGGCAACGTCTATATTGAATTTTAGCAATAATAAAATGTGACTCACTGGCATCCACAGTCACAGTGGTAGTAGTCTGGGGTTAAAGATGAAAAAAAGCCAATTTGAAATTCATCAGAGGCCAAAAGGTCTCTTCACACTCGAGAGATATCTAACAAAGACTAAAACCAATGATGTATATAAACTATCTATTCAGCATTGATAGCCTTCCATCTATTTTTCTCCTGATAAAGTCTCTAAATTAAGCTAAATGCTGCTAATCTCACTTGGTTATCTCGTGAAGATTGATTTCCATTGCCAGTTCAAAACAGGGCACTTCCTCACAAGTGTGTCATCTTCACTGGGAAAAAATAAGCAACTACAAACATCCAAATGCTGGAGATCATCCTAATGCATAAAGCAGGCGGACCCCATTGGAATCTCCACCATCTGTTTTTCTGTTTGCAGTAACATGCTTCTGAAACATTTCTTGTGTAACACAGACTACCGGTTTTTCTGCCTGGGTGGAAACTATGACAGTGTGACACATCACCACTGCAATGATTGTCTGTACCTCACCTGACCCTTCGTGGTGTGGCTGCAGCATGATTATCATCATGAACATGTATCCTGCAAATCAAAATAAATACATTCATCGGAGCTACATCCATGAGTGGAGCATCTGGTCACAGACCCTGGCATCAATCATCCCCCAACATACACATGTGATAAGTGATTTGTAAAACTGGTTCATTCTGCCCATGCGACAATAGCATGTCATCAAAGCACAGTGACTGAATGTGTGCCCACGACAGAAGCAAACATACCAACAATGTGTGCGACATCCACAAACAATGGGCAGGTCTGTCACAGCCTAAGCATGAGTGAGCTGGTTGGAAAAAAAATCAGTCAGTGAACTATCACATGACCGGTCCAGGCATGGGTGAAGGATAGGGCAGTCAGGGAGTGCACGACTCACAGAGAGTGGTATATTGCGCAGCCACTGTGGAATAATAAATAGGTGCCATTACTGTATTCCAGTGGTAAAGGTTGACAAATACCTGAGAGAAGGAATTCTGTGATACAACATGCTGCCAAAGGTGAATGCACGACATGTGTGTTACACATCATTAACAAAGTCATGTGCCATGCTGGTGACCATTGAACACTCCCACAGTCGGCCTACCTCCCTCCACCCCAACCACAGTGAAGCCAAACACAGAGTGATGCAGCACATGTGAAACGAAATACCATTTGACAGTGAACACCCATCCGTCTAGTTGACACACCACCACCTGTCAGCCGCCTCTGGACCCTGCCCTCGCCAACCATTCCAGCAACAACAAAACACAAGCATGTATGAAACTAGACACATGACTACCAATGAAGAGAAGCACAGCCTCAAAATAGAACTAGCAAACAGGCCCACACCCAAATGATCACCAAGAAGCGATGAATTGAACTAAAAAAAGATATATATTATCAAGAAGTATTAACAGCATACATTTTCTATAAAAAAAATCAAGCTATCCATTTAAATATTCCTAAAAAGAACAATCATCATGCCTACATCACTATATACAATGTAAAATGGACAGTAATGTACAATAACTGTTGGAAAAAAGGAAACCTACACTTAAAGAACTATCTATATGAAAAAAGGGGAGTAATGTTCAAATAGTCTGCTCCAAATTAAAAAAATGAAAAGAAACCTACACCTAAAGAACTGTATACATGAAAAAAGGGGAGTCATGTTCAAATAGTCTGCTCCAAATTAAAAAAATAAAAAGGAAACCTACACCTAAAGAACTGTATACATGAAAACAGGGGAGTAATCTTCAAATAGTCTGCTCCAAATTAAAAAATAAAAAGGAAACCTACACCCAAAGAACTGTATACATGAACAAATGGGAGTAATGTTCTAATAGTCTGCTCTAAATTAAAAAAAATAAAAAGGAAAACTACACCTAAAGAACCATATACATGACAAACGGGAGTAATGTTCAAATAGTCTGCTCCAAATAAATAAAATAAATAGGAAACCTACACCTAAAGAACTATATACACAGGCAGCGGGCTAGTCCATCTGTTCCTCTCCAATGTTACTCAAACTCTCCACCAGGGCATCATCGAGCGCTGCAGCCACGTCCCCCAGGTGGGCATCCGTTGTCTCCGGGAGGGCTCCCAGCATATGTCTTTACAACCCCTCTGTCTCCCTGCAAGTTGCCTCCAGGATGGCAGCCTGCATCCTTGCCCGATGCCGCGCAACCTCTGCCCTGGCCATCATTACCCTCGCCTCCCAAGCCCGCTGCTTCTCTGCTCCTATACACTGCCCGTAGGGCATGAACACGGAAGACATCCTTGATCGTAGGTGCACATAGGCATCCTGCCTGACGCTGTGTACCTGCCCCCTTGTGATGTTATGCCCTGAGAAAATGAGCCTGCTGCTGCCATAGCGCCCGGTGCTTGCTTCGTGTGTACACCCTCTGGGCTTATGACGTTACCCGTTGTTGCACGGCCTGTGCCCTGCTCGTGGGTGCCTGCTGTCCCTCCATTGCCAGTGTTCCTGTCGCTGCCTGGATTGGCACAGTGACCACCTCAGCCGATTAACTGTCGATTCCCAACTCAGGGATGTTTGCTCCACCAGATGGGGCAATCTAGATGGGACTGGTGCACAGGGTGCCCTGGTGGTATGTGGGCCGGAAGGCGCTCTGGTGGACAACTGACACACAGAGGAGGAAGACAAGGAGGGGGTTGCATTACTGAGTAGCCCACACAGCACAAACTGGACTAGGATTGTTGCTAGCCACGTGAGGAGATGCCATACCTCATTGTGATGATGTGCAAGCAGTCTATGGCAAACCTGCACATCTTCATGTATGATGCCGGTACGCCTCACCACACCAACCTGCAGGGATATCACAATGTCCTGAATGGCCACAGCCGATGGCATTGGGGTGTCGGTCTGTGTGGAAACATCCGACACCTGGGCCTGGGTCCAGATTTAGGCATGCCGGCAGGTGCATACAGCTGCATCCGCTGGCCCCGGGACATGAATTTGCACAGGCACCACAAGGGTGGCCTTCACAGCCTCATGCCCCAGGGGCAGGACTGCAGTGGTCACATCCACCTCATCACCCCCACCTGACTCCGTGGGCTGTGTTCCTATGGCCACCTCCTCCCTCTGCACCCCGCCAGTCTGGAACACTCCAGAGTGTCTTCTGCACTGGCTGGCCCCTGTGTTGTCTCATCTGTCCCCCCCCTCTGCTGAGGAGTCACTCCCACCTTCGCCCTCTTGGACTTACCCCCAGCAGCATTGCCCGATGGACCCGGCACGGCCCCAGCCACCTCGCTCCCCGACGATGTGCTGTCATGGGGGCATGACTCGGCCTTGCGCCTCTCCCTGGTTGAGGCATCCCTGCTCCCATGCTCCACAGCAATGCTTCCACCCTCTTCTCAGACGAAACTGTGGAAAGGGAGACACAGAACACAAACATCAGTGTACTGCACCAATGTGTGCGTGGCAATACAAACATTCACATGAAGTTCACTAGTAAATAACAGTCATCGGCCACCACCACACACATGTATATGCAATCCACATACATGCATATACATGCTTGTCCATCAACATAGACAATCACATCAGGGTACATGCCACTCTCACAATCAATCAATTGTGTATGCTACACACACATGCATCATGTGCTCATACACACGTCATGCACACACATCAACCGAGAGTCAACAAGCAGTGTGGTGAGCAATCACATCAGAGTCCCGCCAACTGTAATCCCGCAACATACCTACGTCACACATTGAAATGCACGTGTTGCATCCAGCCACGAGTGATGGCCAGTCACACATTCCCATCTTTCCCACATACACATGAACATCGTGCAAACACATGACGCGGGCAACAATATCTCAACTGTCAGACCTGTCACACCGGCACGTCTCAGAAACAAGTACCAACACACACGTGTGCACAGTCTCAAAGGCAGCAGTACAACGCACAAGGCAAGGAATATCTCATTCAGAAGACATATGCTCCAATACACACATGGAGAAAGCCTAAGGGGCACACTCCCAACATGCTGCAACATGCACATGCACTGTAGAGCATAGCAACACATGGATACTCACCAGACGATTCCACCCGTTGTTGCAAATCACTGACCTGGGTGTGCAACGCTGAGTAAAATATATCCAGGACCTGCATGTTGGTGACACTCAGCCAGCACCTGCGCACCCGGTGCCCCTCCGCAGAAGCAACGGCCTGGATGAAGCGCAGGGCCTTGCTGTGGGTCCTAGATTTCAGGTCCCCCCAGGGTTTATGCATGTCTTAAAGGTGCGGGATGCCACTCCCTCCGTGTTGATTGCATCCACTAGCCCATACCAGATCAGCTGACATCCTTCCTTGCCGACTTGCATTGCTGATTTGAAGAGGGCATCAAAATTCCCCAGGACCTTATCCACCAGTATGTCAACTTCCTTGGCAGTGAAGTTGAAGGCCCTCTGCCTCGTTGCCATGGGGTTGCCACTCTGGTCAGTAGATGATGGTGCTGACATGGCAACCCCTGAGGCAATGGGTAGGCAAGGTGGTCCTGGCGATGGGCTGAGGAGCGGTGATTATCGTATGGCACATTGAGAGTCTCGTGAATAAGCTGAGGTGATCACAGGGCCATGGTCAGGAGCCCTGGCAATGTCTGGACAGCAGGCACTTAAAATGCAGGGCAGGTGGGTATCAGGCACACACAGTGGGCAGGCAGCAGCAGATGGTTCAGTAGGAGGCAACTCAGGGCAGTAGGAGGCAGGTTTCAAGGCTCGTAGGAAGGAGCGTGGGTCTTCTCTGTCTATTGCGTGAGTAGCTGGAAACAGTTACTTTGCGCATTCGAAATTAGTGCAGACACATGAAATCAGAGGAAAGGCCCTCAGCACGTAACTTACGGGACACGTGCTGTATGCTAGCGTTCAGTACACCTGATTCAGGGATATAGAAGTACACGTAGAAGAAAATCAGACCGTATGTGCGATTGGGAGTAGACGGACAAGTGAATTACTGCAATTTTTGGGATGTCACGCAATTCGTTTACTTCTGGGACAGTATGAACTTTTAGTGGGGTATTTGCCTCCAGGCACATGCCTGTGTACGTTTCTATTTTTCAGAGGCTGACTGTCACGTATGCATTTTTCATGCTCTGGGTGCACCTGTGCATCGCGTACCTCCATTCTTACCATTACAGTAGCTTTCCGGTCTTCACGTACACATTTTATGTGTTGCCGGGTGTCACAGCGTATTGCGTAAGGCTTTTTTAAAAACAGAAGCTATTGAGGTCTTGCGTATGCATTTCTTTAGTTTTTTGGGGTGCCTGTGCGTTACGCCTCCCGTTTTTTTTGTCACCTGGGGTACTTTTGAGCCTTGCTGGACCACAGAAGTACATTTTCCATCACGTACACTGCCCCCTGACTCCGATTGCCCAGGAAAACTGCTTTGTGTGCCTTCCATTGTTCAAGTCCACCTGGACCATAAGTGGAAAGGCCCCAAGATGGAAAGGTTGCAGAGATTGCTGGGGTCTTGCGCCCCCCCCCCGGGTCAAGGACCTGCAGCGGAAGCTGCTGTCCCCCCCCAGAGTCATGGACCTGGAGTGGCAGCTGCTGTCCATGTTGTAAAGGGTAAGGGACGTGCAGGGAAAGCTGTGGTCCCCCCTGCCAGGGTCAGGGAGCTGCAGCGACAGCTGCTGTCCTCCCCAGGGTCAGGGACCTGCAAAACCTCTATAACTCCCTCAATTTTTAAGATAGAAGCCAAGTTTCAACTCCCACTTGTACCTAACATCCTTAGCTATCCATAGGACCCAAAACAGTGTGATTGACCCGTTATATCAAAAATCGCATAAGGAAAAGTTTGCAGCGAATTGACATTTTGGAAAGTGTTACACGTGTGAGTTAGCTTTACATTATTTCCCACTTTGATTTTGAGATTTCAAATGTTTCCTTTTGATTAAATCATTGCTTGTGTTTGCTTGCATCGGTTCAAAGCGGCTCCCGTAGACATTTATAATAATTTAAGCATTTTTGACCACATTTGGTGTTTCTGCTCAGCCAATTTCAGAGTCATGCCGACAGTTGAAAAGTCAATTCCGTTTGCCTCTTGTGTTTCAAGGGGGAAGGTGCGAGTGATATTCAGTTTGATCTGTGTTATTCCTGAGCACCTGCTCTCTCCTCACATTTATTTAAATTGCCTATTGGTGGCTTGAGGGGTGTCGCAGGGGGAACCCCTAACCATAGTGCTATCTGTTCCAAACCAACCCAAAAGTATTCTTTTCCATGCTGCATTTGTTTGTGTGCTCATTACATGATTCCTAGTGCATTAAAAATATTCCTGGCCCAGCATCCAGCACCCCAGCGAAATCGTGTGACAACACCTCGCAATCCCCGGCCGCACCCCAGAGAAAACGCACGCCCTCCCATGCAATCACAGCCTGTACCCCAGCGAAATAGCACACCCTAACCCAAGTGTAGGCTACACCCGTTACCAAAACCTGAGCCCCCCTACAGCCTCGGGACCCAGCCTGCCCACCTACCCACATACTGCACATGAAACACTATAGTACACACACCACTCCCAGGCCCTCTCACCTGTGACACCCCCTGCAGGCAGCTCCCTCCACAAGGGACACCACCCACCAGCAACCATCACCCCTGACACCCCTTGCAGGCAGCCCCCTCCACAAGGGACGCCCCCTACAGGTAGCCCACTCATGAAGGGACACCACTCCCATGAAGCCCCCTCCAGAACTGACACCACACCCAGGGCTGTCACCCGTGACACCACCTGCAGGCAGCCCACTCATGAAGGGACACCACCCTCATGCAGCCCCCTCCAGAAGGGACACCACCCCCAGGCCCACTCACCTGTGACACCTCCTGAAGGCAGCACATTCATGAAGGGATGCCACCCCAAGACCCCCCTCACCCGTGACACCCCCCGCAGGCCACCCTCTCATGAAAGGACACCACCCCCAGGCCCACTCACCTGTGACACCCCTGCAGGCAGCCCACTCATGAAGAGACACCACCCCCATGCAGCCCCCTCCAGAAGAGACACCGTCCCCATGACCCCTCAACCGTGACACACCCTGCAGGTAGCCCATTCATAAAGGGACACCACTCCCATGAAGCCCCCTCCAGAACTGACACCACCCCCAGGCGCCGTCACCCGTGACACCACCTGCAGGCAGCGCACTCATGAAGAGACACCACCCCCATGCAGCCCCTCCAGAAGGGACACCGCCCCCAGGACCCCTCAACCGTGACACTCCCTGCAGGTAGCCCATTCATAAAGGGACATCACCCACATTCCCCCTCACCTGCGACACCCCTTGCAGGTGGCCCACTCATGAAGGGCCACCACCCCCATGCAGCCCCCTCCAGAAGGGACACCACTCCCAGGTCCCATCGCCCATGACACCCCCTGCAGGCAGCCCACTCATGAAGGGACACCACTCCCATGCAGTCCCCTCCAGAAGGGACACCACCCCCATGCCCTCTCACCTGTGACATCCCCCTCCCCTGCAGGCAACCCGCTCATAAAGATACACCACCCCCAGGTCCCCTCACCTGTGACACCAGCTGCAGGCCATCCACTCATTAAGGGACACCACCCCCATGCAGCCACCTCCAGAAAAGATAGCACCCTGAGGACCCCTCACCTGTGACACCCCCTGCAGGCAGCCCACTCATGAAGTGACACCACCCCCATTCAGCCACCTCCAGAAGGGACACCACCCCCAGGCCCTGTCACCTGTGACACCCCCTGCGGCAGCCCAATCATGAAGGGACACCACCCCCATGCAGCCCCTTCCAGAAGGGACACCACCCCCCTTCCCTGTCACCTGTGACACCCCCTGCAGGCAGCCCACTCATGAAGGGACACCACCCCCATGCAACCACCTCCAGAAGGGACACCACCCCCAGGCCCTGTCACCTGTGACACCCCCTGCAGGCAGCCCACTCATGAAGGGACACCACCCCCATGCAGCCCCTTCCAGAAGGGACACCCCTCCCTTCCCTGTCACCTGTGACACCCCCTGCAGGCAGCCCACTCATGAAGGGACACCACCCCCATGCAACCACCTCCAGAAGGAACATCACCCCAGGCCCTGTCACCTGAGACACCCCCTGCAGACAGCCCACTCATGAAGGGACACCACCCCCAGACCCGTCACCTGTGACATCCCCTGAAGGCAACACACTCATAAAGGGACACCACCCCCAGACCCGTCACCTGTGACATCCCCTGCAGGCAGCCCACTCATGAAGGGACACCACCCCCATGCAGCCCCATCCAGAAGGAACACCAACCCTGGGCCCTGTCACCTGTGACACCCCCTGCAGGCAGCACACACATGAAGGGACACCACCCCATGGCCTCCTCACCTGTGACACTCCCTGCAGGCAGCCCACTCATGAAGGGTCATCCCCCCCAGGCCCACTCACCAGTGACACCCCCTGCAGGCAGCGCACTCATAATGGGACACCACCCCATGCAGCCCCCTCCAGAAGGGACACCATGCCAGGCCTCCTCACCTGTGACACCCCCAGCAGGCAGCCCACTCATGAAGGGACACCACCCCCAGGCACCCCCCTCCAGAAGGGACACCACCCCCAGACCCTCTCACCTGTGACACCCCCTACAGGGCAGTACTGTGACAGTGTGACACATCACCACTGCAATGATTGTCTGTACCTCACCTGACCCTTCGTGGTGTGGCTGCAGCATGATTATCATCATGAACATGTATCCTGCAAATCAAAATAAATACATTCATCGGAGCTACATCCATGAGTGGAGCATCTGGTCACAGACCCTGGCATCAATCATCCCCCAACATACACATGTGTAAGTGATTTGTAAAACTGGTTCATTCTGCCCATGCGACAATGGCATGTCATCAAAGCACAGTGACCGAATGTGTGCCCACGACAGAAGCAAACATACCAACAATGTGTGTGACATCGACAGACAATGGGCAGGTGTGTCACAGCCTGAGCATGAGTGAGCTGGTTGGAAAAAAAAAGTCAGTGAACTATCACATGACCGGTCCCGGCATGGGTGAAGGATAGAGCAGTCAGAGAGTGCACAACTCACAGAGAGTGGTATATTGCGCAGCCACTGTGGAATAATAAATAAGTGCCATTACTGTATTCCAGTGGTAGAGGTTGACAAATACCTGAGAGAAGGAATTCTGTGATACAACATGCTGCCAAAGGTGAATGAACGACATGTGTGTTACACATCATTAACAAAGTCATGTGCCATGCTGGTGACCATTGAACACTCCCACAGTCGGCCTACCTCCCTCCACCCCAACCACAGTGAAGCCAAACACAGAGTGATGCAGCACATGTGAAACGAAATACCATTTGACAGTGTACACCCATCCGTCTAGTTGACACACCACCACCTGTCAGCCGCCTCTGGACCCTGCCCTCGCCAACCATTCCAGCAACAACAAAACACAAGCATGTATGAAACTAGACACATGACTACCAATGGAGAGAAGCACAGCCTCAAAATAGAACTAGCAAACAGGCCCACACCCAAATGATCACCAAGAAGCGATGAATTGAACTAAAAAAAGATATATATTATCAAGAAGTATTAACAGCATACATTTTCTATAAAAAAAAATCAAGCTATCCATTTAAATATTCCTAAAAAGAACAATCATCATGCCTACATCACTATATACAATGTAAAATGGACAGTAATGTACAATAACTGTTGGAAAAAAGGAAACCTACACTTAAAGAACTATCTATATGAAAAAAGGGGAGTAATGTTCAAATAGTCTGCTCCAAATTAAAAAAATGAAAAGGAAACCTACACCTAAAGAACTGTATACATGGAAAAAGAGGAGTAATGTTCAAATAGCCTGCTCCAAATAAAAAAAATAAAAAGGAAACCTACACCTAAAGAACTGTATAAATGAAAAAAGCGGAGTCATGTTCAAATAGTCTGCTCCAAATTAAAAAAAATAAAAAGGAAACCTACACCTAAAGAACTGTATACATGAAAACAGGGGAGTAATCTTCAAACAGTCTGCTCCAAATTAAAAAATAAAAAGGAAACCTACACCCAAAGAACTGTATACATGAACAAATGGGAGTAATGTTCAAATAGTATGCTCTAAATTAAAAAAAATAAAAAGGAAAACTACACCTAAAGAACCATATACATGACAAACGGGAGTAATGTTCAAATAGTCTGCTCCAAATAAAATAAATAGGAAACCTACACCTAAAGAACTATATACACAGGCAGCGGGCTAGTCCATCTCCTCCTCTCCAATGTTACTCAAACTCTCCACCAGGGCATCATCGAGCGCTGCAGCCACGTCCCCCAGGTGGGCATCCGTTGTCTATCGGAGGGCTCCCAGCATATGTCTTTACAACCCCTCTGCCTCCCTGCAAGTTGCCTCCAGGATGGCAGCCTGCATCCTTGCCCGATGCCGCGCAACCTCTGCCCTGGCCATCATTACCCTCGCCTCCCAAGCCCGCTGCTTCTCTGCTCCTATACACTGCCCGTAGCGCATGAACACGGAAGACATCCTTGATCGTAGGTGCACATAGGCATCCTGCCTGACGCTGTGTACCTGCCCCCTTGTGATGTTATGCCCTGAGAAAATGAGCCTGCCGCTGCCATAGCGCCCGGTGCTTGCTTTGTGTGTACACCCTCTGGGCTTATGACGTTACCCGTTGTTGCACGGCCTGTGCCCTGCTCGTGGGTGCCTGCTGTCCCTCCATTGCCAGTGTTCCTGTCGCTGCCTGGATTGGCACAGTGACCACCTCAGCCGATTGACTGTTGACTCCCAACTCAGGGATGTTTGCTCCACCAGATGGGGCAATCTAGGTGGGACTGGTGCACAGGGTGCCCTGGTGGTATGTGGGCCGGAAGGCGCTCTGGTGGACAACTGACACACAGAGGAGGAAGACAAGGAGGGGGTTGCATTACTGAGTAGCCCACGCAGCACAAACTGGACTAGGATTGTTGCTAGCCACGTGAGGAGATGCCATACATCATTGTGATGATGTGCAAGCAGTCTATGGCAAACCTGCACATCTTCATGTATGATGCCGGTACGCCTCACCACACCAACCTGCAGGGATATCACAATGTCCTGAATAGCCACAGCCGATGGCATTGGGGTGTCGGTCTGTGTGGAAACATCCGACACCTGGGCCTGGGTCCAGATTTAGGCATGCCGGCAGGTGCATACAGCTGCATCCACTGGCCCCGGGACATGAATTTGCACAGGCACCACAAGGGTGGCCTTCACAGCCTCATGCCCCAGGGGCAGGACTGCAGTGGTCACATCCACCTCATCACCCCCACCTGACTCCATGGGCTGTGTTCCTATGGCCACCTCCTCCCTCTGCACCCCGCCAGTCTGGAACACTCCAGAGTGTCTTCCGCACTGGCTGGCCCCTGTGTTGTCTCATCTGTCCCCCCCCCCCCTCTGCTGAGGAGTCACTCCCACCTTCGCCCTCTTGGACTTACCCCCAGCAGCATTGCCCGATGGACCCGGCACGGCCCCAGCCACCTCGCTCCCCGACGATGTGCTGTCATGGGGGCATGACTCGGCCTTGCGCCTCTCCCTGGTTGAGGCATCCCTGCTCCCATGCTCCACAGCAATGCTTCCACCCTCTTCTCAGACGAAACTGTGGAAAGGGAGACGCAGAACACAAACATCAGTGTACTGCACCAATGTGTGCGTGGCAATACAAACATTCACATGAAGTTCACTAGTAAATAACAGTCATCCGCCACCACCACACACATGTATATGCAATCCACATACATGCACATACATGCTTGTCCATCAACATAGACAATCACATCAGGGTACATGCCACTCTCACAATCAATCAATTGTGTATGCTACACACACATGCATCATGTGCTCATACACACGTCATGCACACACATCAACCGAGAGTCCACAAGCAGTGTGGTGAGCAATCACATCAGAGTCCCGCCAACTGTAATCCTGCAACATACCTACGTCACACATTGAAATGCACGTGTTGCATCCAGCCACGAGTGATGGCCAGTCACACATTCCCATCTTTCCCACATACACATGAACATCATGCAAACACATGATGCGGGCAACAATATCTCAACTGTCAGACCTGTCACACCGGCACGTCTCAGAAACAAGTACCAACACACACGTGTGCACAGTCTCAAAGGCAGCAGTATAACGCACAAGGCAAGGAATATCTCATTCAGAAGACATATGCTCCAATACACACATGGAGAAAGCCTAAGGGGCACACTCCCAACATGCTGCAACATGCACATGCACTGTAGAGCATAGCAACACATGGATACTCACCAGACGATTCCACCCGTTGTTGCAAATCACTGACCTGGGTGTGCAACGCTGAGTAAAATATATCCAGGACCTGCATGTTGGTGACACTCAGCCAGCACCTGCGCACCCGGTGCCCCTCCGCAGAAGCAACGGCCTGGATGAAGCGCAGGGCCTTGCTGTGGGTCCTAGATTTCAGGTCCCCCCAGGGTTTATGCATGTCTTAAAGGTGCGGGATGCCACTCCCTCCGTGTTGATTGCATCCACTAGCCCATACCAGATCAGCTGACATCCTTCCTTGCCAACTTGCATTGCTGATTTGAAGAGGGCATCAAAATTCCCCAGGACCTTATCCACCAGTATGTCAACTTCCTTGGCAGTGAAGTTGAAGGCCCTCTGCCTCGTTCCCATGGGGTTGCCACTCTGGTCAGTAGATGATGGTGCTGACATGGCAACCCCTGAGGCAATGGGTAGGCAAGGTGGTCCTGGCGATGGGCTGAGGAGCGGTGATTATGGTATGGCACATTGAGAGTCTCGTGAATAAGCTGAGGTGATCACAGGGCCATGGTCAGGAGCCCTGGCAATGTCTGGACAGCAGGCACTTAAAATGCAGGGAAGGTGGGTATCAGGCACACACAGTGGGCAGGCAGCAGCAGATGGTTCAGTAGGAGGCAACTCAGGGCAGTAGGAGGCAGGTTTCAAGGCTCGTAGGCAGGAGCGTGGGTCTTCTCTGTCTATTGCGTGAGCAGCTGGAAACAGTTACTTTGCGCATTCGAAATTAGTGCAGACACATGAAATCAGAGGAAAGGCCCTCAGCACGTAACTTACGGGATACGTGCTGTATGCTGGCGTTCAGTACACCTGATTCAGGGATATAGAAGTACACGTAGAAGAAAATCAGACCGTATGTGCGATTGGGAGTAGACGGACAAGTGAATTACTGCAATTTTTGGGATGTCACGCAATTCGTTTACTTCTGGGACAGTATGAACTTTTAGTGGGGTATTTGCCTCCAGGCACATGCCTGTGTACGTTTCTTTTTTTCAGAGGCTGACTGTCGCGTATGCATTTTTCATGCTCTGGGTGCACCTGTGCATCGCGTACCTCCATTCTTACCATTACAGTAGCTTTCCGGGCTTCACGTACACATTTTATGTGTTGCCGGGTGTCACAGCGTATTGCGTAAGGCTTTTTTAAAAACAGAAGCTATTGAGGTCTTGCGTATGCATTTCTTTAGTTTTTTGGGGTGCCTGTGCGTTACGCCTCCCGTTTTTTTTGTCACCTGGGGTACTTTTGAGCCTTGCTGGACCACAGAAGTACATTTTCCATCACGTACACTGCCCCCTGACTCCGATTGCCCAGGACAACTGCTTTGTGTGCCTTCCATTGTTCAAGTCCACCTGGACCATAAGTGGAAAGGCCCCAAGATGGAAAGGTTGCAGAGATGGCTGGGGTCTTGCGCCCCCCCCCCCGGGTCAAGGACCTGCAGCGGAAGCTGCTGTCCCCCCCCAGAGTCATGGACCTGCAGTGGCAGCTGCTGTCCATGTTGTAAAGGGTAAGGGACGTGCAGGGAAAGCTGTGGTCCCCCCTGCCAGGGTCAGGGAGCTGCAGCGACAGCTGCTGTCCTCCCTCAGGGTCAGGGACCTGCAGCGGAAGCTGCTGTCCCCCTCCCCCACAGTCACGGACCTGCAGTGGCAGCTGCTGTCCGTGTCTCGAAGGGTAAAGGACGTGCAGGGAAAGCTGTGGCCCCCCCGCCAGGGTCAGGGAGCTGCAGTGACAGCTGCTGTCCCCCCCCAGGGTCAGGGACCTGCATCAGAAGCTGCTGTCCCCCTCCCCCAGGGTCACAGACCTGCAGTGGCAGTTGCTGTCCGTGTCTCGAAGGGTAAGGGACGTGTTATGTTATGTTATGTTATTTTCACTTATAAAGTGCCAAAGTCCTAAGGCATCCAGGCACTGAACATAGGGACAAAGTTATGAGGTGGAAACACCCAACTTCTCAAATTTCTTTACATAAACAGTCTAGTCTTCAGTGATTTCCTGAAGGCAAGATGCTTTTCCGCCTTCCAGAGGGATTCTGGAAACTCATTCCAAACACATGCCACCAAAACCAGGAAATAGCAGCCATTTCCGCTGGCTCTTTTGAAACGATCCATGGAGCGAAGGTCCCTGGTAGGTTGATAGGTTGCTACCTTCTCTTTGAGGGACTGGGGGGCGACCCCAAAGATGCACTTATGGCCTAAAGGTAATAACTTGAAAAGAACCCTAGCTGATACCGGCAGCCAGCATAGCTCTTTCCGGGCAGTGGACAGCGGTTCTCTCTGCGCCATTTGATGGACTATGCGTGCCGCTGCATTTTGAATTTTCTGCAGTTTTTGAATAGCGTCCTTGCTGGCACCTCCCAGCAAGGCATTGCAATAGTCCAGGTGAGGTAGTATGATAGCCCGCACCAGTTTTGCACGGTTATCTTTAGTGATCATGGGACCAACCAATTTCAATACTCTTGAGGTAGTAATTTGTGTTTCCTACAATGTAGTCCACATAGGCATCCGCATTCAGGTTGGCCTCCATGTATGTAACAAGGGTCTTCACTTTAGTAGCTACTACAATCCAGCTGCCCTCGATCAGGAAACTTGAGAACGCCTGATCTAGGCCTTCTTTAGCTTGTTTGGACCCATAAATTAATCTCGCTTTTCCTGGCGTTTAAGCACAACCACTTTCTAGACATCCAGTTTTTTTTTATAACCAGGTAGATATTATTTAACATCTCTTGGTCGTCTGCATGATTCCCACTGATCTCCATTGATAGCTGGAAATCATCAGCATAGTTAGAGAAAAAGAAGCCCAGTCTCTCTAACTCGACAAATAAAGGTTGGATGTATATATTAAAGAGCAATGAGGACAAATATGCCCCCTGTGGGACTCCGCAGGCAATGAGTTCCCCCTCTGACGAGGTATCTCCCCAGTATACCCTGGATCTGCGACCCTCCAGGAACTATCTCATCCATCTGACCGCCTCACCCGAGAAACCCGGGGTAACCACCAATCTCTCCAGCAAGATGTGTGATCGAAAGCTGCTGATAAATCAAGCAAAATCAGCAGCCCCGATTCACTTCTTTCCAGCATCGTCAGCCTCTGTGCCTGTAGATCAATCAAGGCACTTTCTCTGACATGGGAATGTCGAAAACCCGATTGCTTCTTGTGAAGTGTGCCTGTAGCTTCCATATATATAGTTGGAGATCCATGGTGGCCACCTTATCGACCAGCTTTAGAAAGAACAGAATGTTAGAAATAGGTCGCAAGTTAGCTGCGTCATTAGGGTCCAGGCCCTGTCTCTTCAGTAGTGGGGTCACCGCCACATCTTTAATAGATTGCGGGATGGTGTTTGAAAGAGACATTTACAAACCTGCACAGACAAGGAGCAAAAATATTGTAGTGTTCCAGGATGACCTTGGATGGCAATAGATCCCCATGGACAACTAGTTTTATTTTTAAATGTTTTTATTGGCATTTGTAATAAACATTGTGGCAATTAGCAAGATTCACCAATAACATTTTGCACATCAGGTGTTATTTATAAACATAACCAAACAACATTAACCAACAAGTCTTCATACATTTTATTGTTAGTCTGTTATTCCTGTAGGCGCTTCAGTAGGGTTTCGCCAGTGTATCAGCGCTGTTGTGTTGGATGGGCAGAGTGGGTTACCTGATCAACAACCGTGTAGTAACGAAAATAGTGTGGGCCTCTGAGGACACCAATTATGAACACTGGTTTTTCACGGCGGTTTATCGTCAGGTCAGTGGAACATGTCCCAAATTAGTGCTTTCCAGGCTTCATATGCTGGGCCTGCTTCGCCCCCAGCTTTGGAGACCCCATCACTCCACACACTAGTCTCAGCACTCGTCCAATGCTCCAGCTCATTGTGCCATTTTTCATATCGTGGCCCACACAGTGATTTCCATGCCATTGCAATGGACCTTTTTGCTAGTATACATACCATATCCATGAGTTTAATGAGGTGCCTATATTTACCAACCCTCGGGTAGGATCCCAAGAGACATTCCTTCGATGTCCATTCGAATCTCACCACTGCAGTTTTTCTACAGGCCAGTTCTATCTTGTTCCAAAAGCACTGTGTCTTAGGGCACTCCCAGACCATGTGGATCAACTCTGCTCCCAACGAGCTACACCACGGGCACTATGAAGTAACCTTAGTATTAAACCTAGCAATTCTCCCTGATCATATACGTCCTATATAGGACATTTAGTTGAATCAACCTGAATCTAGCGTTTCTAGAGACTTCTCAGGGGTATGCCAGTGCCCTCGGCCATTCTTTGTCTGTTATATCTGCACCCGTGTCAGTCTCCCATTTTTGTTTTAGTGCTATGCTTTTGGGGTTAGGTCTGTCCATCAGTTGGGCATAGATTCTGGACACGGGTCTTCACCCATCCCCAAGATTGTGTAACACTGCTAGCATCAGATCTATCTCTGGTTCTTTAGGCTATTTCTTCCAATATTTCTTCACAACTTTAGTAATCTTGTGGTACCATAGAAATTGGCTCCTGGGCAGCCCTTCCCCCTCTGCGATGGACTCAAATTCCCTGAAGGCCCCCTCTTCGTATATGTCACCCCATGTGTAAACACCAAACCCCTCCCATAGCCTCATGTTTATTAGGTCTTCTTTAACTACACAGACCTCAGCTGCCATTGGGATTTCAGGGGAGTATGGGTGTTTGCTTTTTGCCAGCTTTAGGGCCCAATTCCAAACTTTTCTGCCCAGCGTTACTATCATCAGGATTGCATTCAAACATTGTGGTGAAATCCAAAGTATTTCTTTCAGGTGCGCAGGGGCCACAAGCCATTTTATAAGTCTCGTTTCAGAGGTAGCTTCATCAGCAAGCCATTTGGCCACGTGGTTGAGTTGCGCCGCTACATAGTACCTCTCAAGGTCTGGTAGTTGGATCCCACCTTCCTTATATGCCAACGAGAGCGTGGATAGGGACAGTCTGTGTCTGGCATTGCCCCATAAGAGTTCTATCAATCATTTGGAAAAAAGCGGCTGGAATGTAGTGGTGCACATTGTGGAAAAAATACAAGAATCTGGGTAATATTATCATTTTTGTTATGGCAATTCTACCAATCACCGTTTAGTCCAGAACCCAATAGATTTTCTGAGCCCCCACAACGCCAGTTTGGTGTTGTCCTCATGCATTAAGCTGGGGGTGTGCCAAATGTTCACTCCCAGATACCTAAATGATTTAGTCTATCAATCAAGCCCCACTTCCAGAAGTTCAGTTGCTGGTTTCCCAGCTAGTCCCGCCAGTGGGAATATGTAGGATTTCTTTCTGCTCAAGGATATCCCTGAATACTCTGCGAACCTTTCCAGCACATCTAGCATCACTGAGACATTCAGGTGCGGGTCCCGTAGATATAGGAGCACATCGTCCACATACAGGGACACCACGTGATGCACTCCCCCCACTGTTATTCCTGCATCAAAAAACTGTTTTCTAATTGCTATCAGCTCCAGGCCCAATATATAGAGCATGGGCGACAGCGGGCAGCCCTGTCTGGTCCCTCTCTGTATGTCCCAGGGGGCTGAAACTATCCTTCCCGTTTTAACCCTGGCCACTGGTGCTGCATAGAGCAGTTCAACCCATCTAATGAAGTGCTCGCCCAGCCCAAACTCTCTCAACACCGCGATCGACCACTCCCAATATATGGAGTCGAATGCCTTTACGGTATCCAGTGAGACTACTGCGAAGTGTTCCCGCTGGCTAGATGTTTGTTCCATAATGTGTTGTAGACGTCACAGATTTACCGCTGTGTTGCAGTTCGGGATGAATCCATTCTGTTCCTAGTGTATTAAGGTTCCTATCACTTTGGAGAGGCGATTGGCCAGTATAGTTGTCCGAATTTTAACATCGTAATTTAACATTGCTAGGGGCCTATAGGAATCACACTCATTTGTGGGTTTAACAGGCTTAGGAATTGGGACCACCAGGGTCTCTCTCATGGTGTTCGGGAGCATCATGATCCCAAATGCTTCCTGAAATACTTCATGTAAAATTGGAGTCAGCTCAGAAGAGTATGTTTTGTAGAATTCAGGGGGCAAAGCCGTCGCTTCCAGGAGTTTCGCTGGTGGCCAGTGACTTGATCGCTTCACTTATGTCTTCAGCGGTCAATTCACCATTGAGCATTTCTCTTTGTACCCCGTCTAGTTTGGGTAGCCCTATCTCCTGCAGTGTATCCAATATATCCTGTTGTGGCACATGTTTGTCGTGGCGGTACAAGTGGGAGTAACATTTTTGGAAGGTGTCATTGATAGTCAGCTGCGTCGTGTGCACCTCGCCCACCTCATTCTTAAGTGTCGTGATTAGGTGTCTCGGATTCTCCCTTTTGCACAGCCACGACAAAAGCCTGCTAGGTTTGTCCCCCTCAGAGTGAGCTCTAGTGGTTTTCACTATGTAGTCATCCCCTGGACAACTAGTAGGGTGAATAGCCTTAAGAATATCTTTAGTTTCCGTGGTTGTTATGGTTGAAAAGCTAAAGAGGGTGGAGGATGCCCCCTGGTTTTGCTCACCAGGATCTTCCATTTGTGTATTATTTCCTGCTCTTTTCACCACAAGATGTTCTCCATGCACTAATCCAAACATTTTCCCTTCACAACATCACCTGTACACTTGCACGTTGTGAACAGTCAGAAGGCAGTGTGGCCTTGTCTACCCTCCCAGTTATTGTCATGATTTCTTGGTGGTATTGATTGTATGATTGATCTCTGTTAGTATATCATTGTCTACATTCACCTGTCCCCAACCTGTTGCCCTGTGTGACCTTGGCAACATTTGGGGTTAATGGATGAATGCCTAAGCAATGCACAATACTTGTTAATTGATAATGCGCTTCCATGACTGTGTGCAGTGCATTGTCCCTATACTACACAGGTGATGGCCAGCCTTATCATGACATTGGTAGTCTTCCAAGGGTGGCCCATGGTTTGGTTGGGTTAAATTCTATGCATGTGTGCTTTCTTCACAGTTTCATGCAGCACGGGGTGTGAAGTGTGCATTGTGTATGTGACATCATGTAATGGATGGGGATGTGTTGCATGCACATTTTCTGCATGTCATTGAGGGGGCCAGGCAGTGTGGGTGATGTTGTGGGGTGTGTGTGTGTGTGTGTGTGTATTGTGTGTTTGAATTGCATGAGAGGGCAGGTGTTTGTGTATGTTTGCAGGGACACAAGTTAATGGCTGAATTAGGACTTGTGCTTGGCATGTGTTTCATTTCACTGAGGGGTGCCCATGGCTCTTCAATTAGTTATTGGCATGTATGTGTTACATGGACTATGTTTCAGGTTTTTCTTTGACTGCAGTTCCTTACGTCAGGTAATGTTGACTATTCCATGTCATGAAATTTGACTATCAACTACATGGCAAGGGGACGGGTAAGATCTTCTTTTATATTGATCGTAAGCTATCCCCCTGGTTCTTGTACATGTACATGTACATGGCAGCCTTTGCACGTGTGATTAGCACTTTCACCTCTGAATTCCAGTGTTATGTGGATGATGCAGATCTTTCTTTCAGGCTACCCTCATGTGCCTCCTCTTCATCACTCATATCTGACTGTCTGTCCACGATTTAGTCATGGTGTGCTGCAAACAACCTCTGCCTTAACACCAGCAGGACTGAGATCATTTGCATTGCGACCCCTGCTCCAGCTTTCCCACTTTCTCTCGGGCCAGACTACCTTGGCCCTGCAGCCACCCCCAACTGCATGTATAATGATCTTTGGGGTCATCTTCGCATCGACTCTCTCCTTCTCATGTCACATTTCAGTAATCTCTAGAAAGTTGAACTATCATCTACACCTCCTAAGAGGTACTGTACCTTTTTGCACTTTCCCCCAGCAGGTCACTGTCTCCACAGCCCTCGTTATCTCCAGCTGGACTACTGCAACTGGCTCTTTCTCACCCTCCATGCTTCGATTCCACACCCTCTATAACTCATGCAGAACATGACCGCAAGACTTATCCTTGTCATCAAGACCAGAGACTGCATTTGTCTGGCACTGATATCCCTCCACTGGCTACCCGTGGCTGCAAGGGTCAAATGTAAAAAGCTATGCATTGTCCACAAGGCTTCATGCTGCCAGTGTAGTACCTATCTACAACAATTCACGCCTAAATACTCTCCCTCCTGAGCCCACTCTTCATGTACCTCCAACCTTCTTTGAGTGAGCCTGTTCTGGAAGAACAGATTTGGCGGAAGATATTTATCCTCAGCAGGGTCCTCCCTCTGGAATAGCCTCTGTGCCGCCTTCCGTATGGAGCCTTGCCTCCTTTAGTTCCTGGAACTCCTCAGGATTCTCCTCTTCTACTCTTCCTTCTCTCTCCCTCTTCCCTGCTAACCCATCCCTATGCTCTCTCCCTCTCTGCCTCCTATTTTCCTTACAGCTCGATGACTGGCCGCCTGATGTACCTCAGGGTCTCACAGGCCCATGGCACCCCTGGCAGTATTTAGCACACTTACCTACGGGACCTGCACTAGCCTCATCATCACTGCACTTGGTGAATGACCCTAGAGAGTTGCATCTCTCTGCACTTACCCCCGCCTACACTGACTGGGTGCACTTAGACCACCCCCGAACTTGTGCCCACCCTCCACCTACCACTCCCCTAGAAACGTCTGTGCACTTGCTCGTTCGGATGGCACCATGCCTGTAGATCGTCTGTCTGTTTCACCCTGTCCTGGCTCCCTGCATGGTGGCCCATTTATGCACTTGGCAAAACTGTAGAATCATTGTCAAACATATTCACTGTTGCCTCTACTATAAATTGTATAATATGCACTTACTCTGTCAGTACAGACTACTGTTGCTTCAGAAATTGAAGGGCTCTGAACAAGTATTCTTTTTCCCCTTGCTCAATCCATCTGTCAGCGCTTTGAGACACTTGCCTTGTGTATCAGTCCTTTATGAAAATACTTTTACATGACATGCCATATCATGACATAGTCTAATGATAATTTTACATGACATAGGGGATGCTTTGAGTGACACAGAGGTGATTTAGTGGATTGTTTGGCATGGTGGTAGTGGCGTACTCCCTCTTCAATGTCTTTCTTTTGGCAACACACAATGATTAGTCTTTTAGTTCTAAGGGATGCACCAAATTTGCACTTCCAAGGGGACTTTCTCAGGGTGTTTTTGTGGGCACAGGGGATTGGCCCATTGTCATCATTGAATGGCACCTGGAATGTAGCGGCCTCATGTGCACTCCATAGGAGGGTGGAGGGGTTTACATGAAAAAAGTTGCCACCAGCTCGGTATGTGCAGCCTCTCCACTTGCCCTTTGCCCAGCCATATGCAAGCAGCAGGCCTGTGGTTGTGGATGGGGTGCCTCCACCATGTCCACTGGGGTGCCACACCATGTTGCAACATTGTGCAGGACACATGCTGCCACAATGATCCTGCAGATTAGTGGTGGTGCATATAGCAACACACCACCAGAGTGATCAAGGGAGCGGAAACGTGACTTGAGCACTCCGAATGTGCGCTCCACTATGCCCCAAGTTGCAATATGGGCAGCGTTGTAACTTACCTGGGCAGGTGTGTTGGGGGTGCAGATTGGTGTCATCATGTTGGTGCTCAGAGGGTAGGCACTGTCCCCTGTAGATGTGAGAATGTTTGTCATTTCTTGACAGTGTATATTTGTATGTGTGCAGCATGACCATTCCTACTCACCAATGAGCCATGTGTTGCCATGCTTCCCAGCTTCCAGGACCCCGGTATAGGGGGGACATCCTGTAGATGTACCTGTCATGGGTGCTGCCAGGATAGTTGGCATTGAGAGAAGTAATGATGCCCTTGGCATCACACACAGCCTGCACATTGATGGAGTGCCGGTGTTTTCGGTTGCGGTATATATGCTCTGTTGCTCTAGGTGGACGCAGAGCAGCATGGGTGCAATCAATGGCACCAAGCACATTTGAGAAGTGTGCCACCCCATAAACATCCTGCACCACTGCATGCCTTTCTGCAGGTGTTGTGCGCATATATATATATATATATATATGCCAGCGGACAGAGGAACGTGCAGTTATCATGGCCAACACACGGTGTAGGCAGTGTGACTGAGTGGCCTGTGAAATGCCCCCAACTATGGTGGTGGTCCACTGGAATGAGCTAGTGGCCAAAACATGCAGTACAGTGAGCACCTTTTGCAAGGGGCTCAGTGCTTGGAAGCACAGGGTGAGTGATGTGAGGTCATCTTCCCACTCTGTGACCAGGTCTAAGATGATATGAGGGGGGTCCTATACCTGGCATATACCTGGTCATCAGGCATCTCAAAAAGGGTGGCCCTTGGGTGGAAGATCTGGGCCCTGGCCATCCTCCTCCTCCTGCGGTGTCCCACGATCGCTGTTGCAACAAATGGTAAATTCATCGTAGCTGTATACATGCGTTTGTTGATCGTGCATGCTTTTTATGCATTATTTGTGCGTTGACGTTTATGCCTGCTATCGCGTGCCATATGTGTTTCGGGATTTGCATGTGTTTTTCGCATGCCAGCGATCACTGTTCAATTCCATGAATAAGGTTGTTTAATGCACGTATGGGCAGTGCTATTTTCCCTCGTAACGCCCACATTTTCGCTTGTTCTTCCCCATTCCATGTCTTCCGCCCCCTTTTTCAGTGCCTGCGCAGGGTCGCCCGGCCCTTCGCTGGGAGTCTTGCGCAATGCCTTCGTGGTGTCCCAGTGATGTGTTGGACCAGCGCGGATTCCTCACAAGTCCCAGGTAAGCCCCGCACATTGTGTTCCATGAATCGTCGAATGGGAACTTGCACGCGCAAGTCTCTGATTTTCCACGCAAATTATTCCATGAATCGGGCCCATAATGTATAGTGAAATGTATGTATTATATACTGAGATGTATATATCATGTAATGAGATGTGCACATTACAAATTGACATATATGCACTATACACTTAGATACATAAATTACATACTGAGAGGAATATACTATACAGGAAATGCATACATTATAAAGTGAACTATAAGCTTATACTGTAAACTGAGATATTGTCATGAATCTCTTCAAAGAACTCCGTAACAGGTTTCCCCACTAAGGTTCTGGAGACAGTAGAAGAAGAATTCTTCCTACAACTGTAACCCTCTGTTGTTGTAAACAGACAAGCAAAGGGGTCTAGGAGTTGGAAGATTGGAGGTCACTCCCGAACACCTGTATATAAACAAAATAACACAGGTTACAAATCAGTAACGCTAGTATGTCTTCCTGCCCTGCATCAGAAAGATTCCCACCTGTATAGGATTCAGTAGGATTCAGTAGGCGGAGAGGACAGAGAAGTCATACGGCAGTGACGTCCTAGAGCACAGCCAGAGATCTATGAAAGCACAGGAGTAACCAGCATTAATAATCCGATCATACAGTAAACCAGAAATAAAGACAAAGAACTGGTTGGATCTTACCATGAGCCAAAGTCTGGGAATTTCAATGTTCCAAGGTAGTATCAATCTTGCTGTTCCATGAAGAAATCCAGAAGGAAAACACAGTTACAAACAGACACCTATCCTGCCGGCACGAGGACACCTAGGCAGCAGGCAGGAAAGCGTCTCTAGTTCCAAGCTGCTGAAAAGCACCACCTACCCCGACGGCACGAGGACGCCTAAGCAGCAGACAGGAAAGCGTCAATGAATCCGGGTAGATGTGATGCAGGAAATTGGGTCTTGAAAGTCTAATGCATAGAATCCCAAAGTACCAATGAACCGAGAAGAACAGAGTTCCAAATGCCACAGGAGAGCGGGTCTGTAGAATCCAGGTAAATGCAAAGAATTCACGACAACCAGAGGGAAAACCAAAGCAATCCAATACACGGTCTGGGGTCCAGTACACAAGAAGGCAGGAAAACCAAAAGGAAGTTCCAAGAGTAGTCAAAAGGCAGGCCAAGGTCAGAGTTACAAACGAAATCCAAAACGAAACACCACCAGATTGCAGACAAAAAAATGCTCAATCAGAAGCACCGCTGCGTTTTCCCTTGGCAGTTTTATTTCCGGAAGCAAACATCCCGGAGCGACGCCGTGTCACGTGACGAGGAACGCGTGTTTGGCGTCCCAGTCGCCATGGTAACTGCCAACACCTGAAGAACGGTGCGTTCTTATTGGACCTGCCCGTAAACCCAATTGGGAAATCGGAGCGCTGAGCAGGTACCTTCCTCAAACTCTTGTGGCCAGATTGCTGTGTACTCCTGACAGATATATACATTGTACACTAAGATGTACATACAATATTTGGAGATGCATACATTATATATTGAAATATATACACTGTGTAAAGAGATACATACATTGTATAGTGAGATGTATATGCCGTTTGCTGAGATGCATACTTTATATATTGAAATGTATACACACTACACTGAGATATATTGATTGTACATTGAGATGCATGTAATGTATATTGAGATGCAACAGCCACCCACATATAGTTGCAGTTACATAGAATGTACTCTTACGTACATGGAGACATGCAACTGCCTTACACATGGTGCAATGAATGTACAGCTGCCACAATATATAAATGTACATTTACGGCCCCTATCTACTGTTTATATGTGCAGTGTCTTACAAATCAACTCTGTATGTTGGCAGACTGTGTGTGCGAAGGCTTCGCATATGTGGGTGGCATGGTCATTTTATGCACTTTAGTGCCTTTTGGCAAGGAGATTTTTGGCCCTCTCGTTCATGAAACGAAACAAATTACTTTACAACTCATTCAAAGATTGTACGTACTTTCCAATGTATGCAGTATAGTGACCTGAACTGGTTGTGTCACCTGTGTGGTAGATTATGGCCATTGGTGGCAAGGTTTGGTTGGCAAGTGATACCTGTGAGTATGTGAATGTTGTAAGCTTGCACTTATTTTTGTTTCCATCTGCATTGTATGTTGAAATCATTCATATTACGTATTGCCTCTGTGATTGTATATGTAAGGTGGAACGATTATCGGAATTGCAAGGCCTACACAATATGGTATGCTTTGTACCTGAATGACATGATTGCAGAGAGTGCATGTATGTTTCCACATGTAGGAAGTCTGAAAGATTTAATTTGTGGGTGTGTTTTTGCTTTCCAATACTTGTACTAACTACATTACAACTTCCTGGGATCTCCTTGTCTGTTTAACGTGCATTTACCATTGTAGCACAGTACTGCAATTTCTGTCTTATTCCTGACACTCTGTAACTGTTTCTAGGATTGTTTGCTGCATTTGTGTGCAGAACTACGCACGCCCCTAAACTACTTGGATTGGGCAGGGGAGCTAATCTCTGCCTCGCTCTCAGTTGGTTGGATTTCTAAGGGAATGATGTCAGGTTTATGAGGTGAGTTTTGCAATGTCCAGAAACTCCCACATTTACTTTACTGAAAATTAGATTTTGCCAAAAAAATACATTTCTTCAATTGCAATCTCTTGGCAAATTATACATACAGGTTACACTTTATGTGCAGCACAGATCAGTCCAATACTCAGGTCTGTGCAACCTTGTTTCATCTTTCTGATACATTTTGGTAATTTTAAACATGAAAGATTTGGCCTGAAATTCCACAATTTCATACACAGATGCAAATTATCCCCAGGGATGTATGTACAACATTTTATGTTTGCAACAATAATACTTTCCTTGGAATCTGTGATATTTTGTAACTTCTGTTCTCCATGCGGCAATGAGCTCTACCAAGTTTTAAAAGAAAGCCCATAAAATTAGATTTGAAACTGCGAACATTTTACATTTTTGCTAATTCTTGTTGCAGAAATAAAAGTCTTTAAAGTTTCTTTATAAAATAGTCTTTGACACCAAAAGGCAGTTCCTTTGTTACTAGATCCTCTTTTTTCGCTTCCTCCAACTGCAAGCAACTGTCATTTCCTTATAGGCAAGGGGGGTTTCCCATCTTAATTGAAGGTTTTATTGCCCCTTATACTTGACAGGTTAGTGTCCTAGGACTTCTATTGTCCCAGCCTGGAGCACAGACGAATGTCTGACGAGCGTGTGAACTTGCTTTGTCCTGGCCCATACAAAGTTTTTCAAGCTGCCAATTTTCACTTTTGTGTCCTGGATTTATGGCGTGTATCCCTTCCTTGGAGAAGTTTCATGGCTGGCAACTGGAATGACTGGTTTTTCTGTGAGCTTGCAAATCCAGCCCATGTGCTTTAAACTCTTTAATTTCTTATTTTGGGTCCTGAACTAATTGAAATCCTTGAAAGAAGAGCCTTGCGTGTAGTATCACCAGTAAGTAAGCAGGCTTTCATTAACAATTTATTTTTAAACAGGCCAATTTTTCTTCAGTCAGCAAAGCCCATTTTTCCACGTGTGTTAAAAACTGCTAGAATTTCTTTCTTTAAATTTGGTTTGGCAGCTGCCTCAGATTGCCCACACTGTCTTTGCAGCTGTAGTCCTCTCCTTGAATGCAGGAGTTTTATCCAAAGCATAGATACATTAATACTTGAGCTGGTTCAGAGAGTTACAGTCTCTTTGAACTGCTGTGCCTGGATACATTTGGAAAGAAATGAACGCGTGTTCCCATGCGAGTGAAAATGAAGTTGCTTATTGATTTTTCTCATAGCTCATTTGACTGGGCCTGTCACTCAGGAACTATGCCTGGTTTTAGTGAAGCACAGTGAAATATCCTGGGCATGACAGGGCCTTTTTAGTCACAGTGGTTTCAGAATGAACAGATGGAATTAGCGTAAAAACAGCATTTTGAAAGGGTCAACATTTTTAATTTTGAAGGGGATTTTGGCTTTTGCAGCAAAGCAGTGCTGTCTGTTCACTTGATTCCATATATGTTTCAGAACCCACTGGCATATTTTTTCAGTGTATCCCCTTGTTCCATTTTGCCAAGTGTGCGAGGCAGGATGGTGCAGCCATTTTCTTTTGTTGTTGCTGCCAAAATGCAGTTTTGAGGTCCTGGTGCGCGCAGGAGCCAGCGCAGGCAGGTTGCTGCTTCTTGTGCAAATGCAGCTTAGTGATGAGGGGCAAGGTCGTTGAGTGGGTCAATATATCCCACAGCACAGTCATTTACACCACCTGTATTGGACAATTTGAATGTAACAGGCAGTTTTGTGTGAGTACTTTTTGCTTAGTACACTTTGTAAACGAGATGTTTTACCCTACAATGGTGTGGTACCATTTTCATATGGTGGAAGGCACTTTTGCAAACAGGTCCAGAAAAGCAGGTTAACGAATGTTATGGTACTCCTGTGTATTTGCGCATAGTTTGTAGTATTTTACTTTTTCCTTTCTAGTTGCCTTTCACATGGTGGTCGAGGAACTACTGGAATGACTTGATAGAGGTGTGGCGCCCGTTACACATTGATGTGCAAGGCCATTTGTAGATGGGCCAAGATGGCTCGGTACCATCGACAGTGGAATGTAAGTGTGATGGGGATATTAGTGAAAGCAGTGTTTTTTGTTCCATTATGCTATTGTCTTCCTTTTCATACCCTTGCACAGTTCTATGTATGGCCATTTGGATCCTTTGCTCTTGTTTCTATGATTCTTCATTGAAGTATGGCTGTGTGCTGGTGGTGTGAATCTACTCACCTGTACTGCTGTTGCCAAAGCAATCTATGCCGATATTGCGTCTGTTTCGAAGTAGTGCTTGTAGTTTACAAATTAATTTTGGCAGTGGTTTCATTTTGTTTACAATTAATAGAAAGATTTTTCGTTTCTAGACCATTGCACTGTCTACAAGAGCTTCCAGGATTAGTGTTCTGCAGTAAGGTTTAAGGGCTGAGCGTCAATTCTCCCCTCTACTTATAAGGGTAAAGGACTGTGTGGAGGAACATTTCTTGTAACATTTTTTGAAGTGCTTCATTGTGGTGACATTAGTATTTGCAAATTAACAAGGAGGTCCTGGGAGTCCCTCTGCTAGACATTAGTCCTGGTTACAAGAGACTTACACAGAGTCTTTGACATTAGTATTTGAACATGCTCTATTACCAATAGTTACAGTTGTAATCTTTTTGCTGCCTTTCTTTTATGTCTACATTTTGAGAGAGGAATTACATTCTCCTTAATGGTAGGTGCTTTAGTTTTCGTTAGTGACTGCATTAGCTGTTCCATTGTAACATTTAGTACAACATCTGCTAGAGGTAGATGGCTACTTTCTATGCTTTTAGGTACAGCTGGTCTATTTCTGTGTTGTATTGTACAGAGTTCCTTTTTGCTAGGCATTCTGTAGCAGCTGTTGCAGAGAAAAGGAAAGTGTGGGTGTGCACATTTTGTGATGTATATGTGTGCAGCTTTGCATAAATGGATGAATGTGATGGTAGGAATATTGATAGAGGTGTGTGATTGTGTAATGGTGTGTTAGTGTAAGGTGGGAATGCTATTTTGCTATATGGGAGTTAACAAAATGGCGGCAATATGCTAACACAAAGTGAGGAGCGGTTGAGGTGCAATGAGTAACAAGGACGCAAACACCAGTGGGTTGATGCATTTGTGTACCTGAAAATACAAGAACAGTACACTGTCTCAGTAAGAGGTGAAACTCCAAGATAGCATTGCACTTACTTAGTTGGGTGTCGAGAGTAGGCTTACTCTGGGTTGCATTTTCAAGTTGACACGCCATTGGCTTTCAGGACAGAGGTGCTTACTGCAACTGTGAAAGAAGATAGTAAAAAATATGTTTGTTAATGGCATACTGAGTGCATTTCGAGAATACGTTACTTAAAAGGGAAGGGGGAGGTGTTGGCAGGAAGACTTAGTGTGTGTAATTGGATGGCTTTGTATACGAATGGGGACTTGGGAGCATCAGCATTGTTGGTAAGGGGGTAAGTGGCTCACTTGTACGTGTGCCGTACGATGTTCGGTTTAGGAAGTGTGTGCATTGGTGTAGGAGTATTCACTTTGCAAATGGATTAGTCCTAGTTGTAGAAGGGTGAGAAAAAGGTTCAGAAATGTGTACAGCTTGGAAAGGAAAATGTTTTTGTGTGTGAAATTCTGTTACCTTTTCTGAACATATATGCTTCCTACATGTGTAGAACAATTATTTCATAAGTTGGTTTTATTTATCTACATTTACGATTGATACTGTTGTAAATGCACATTTACATTTATTTGCTTTTCTGACTAATGTCATATTCTGTGAAATGTGCATGCAATGTATGCACTGGGTTAGGTTGGTATGATAGATTCGGTGCTCCATTGCAGCAACAATTTTACTACTTTTATAGGAGATGCGTTAGTGCGGAAAAAAGGCATACAATTGTCAGTAGCAAAGAAGAGAGTAACTGTTTGGATGTTGCAATGGCTGATATGGCTAAATGAAAACTTTCAATGCCCATACCATTGCAAGTGGCATTTGATGGTAGGTGATGGTAGAAATTACCGTATGCTTCTTGAGTACGTTATGGACTCTACTGAAGAAACTGACTCTGGACCCAGTTATTCCATCTAATTTTCACCCTATCTCTCTACTCCCTCTCCTGGCTAAACTCCTGGAGTCACTGGTATCCCCTATGCTCTTCTCTCATCTGGAATCTAACAAGCTTTTGGACAACGTAAATCCGGTTTCCGCCCTGACCGAGGCACAGAAAGTGTTCTGGTAGCCGTTCTAGACAACATAACCAGGCTGGTGGACACTGGTGGTGTGGGGGCCCTGATTTTATTGGATCTATCAGCGGCCTTTCACACAGTCGACCACACCATCCTGTTGTCCCGCCTCGCCCAGTTTGGTATCTCAGGGCAGGTACTAGCCTGGTTCAGGTCGTTCCTTCCGGACCGTTCACAGACCTTAGCAATGCCACCTTTCCTTTCCTCTCCCTGCCACCTGAGCTGTGGGGTTCCTCAGGCTTCCTCCCTGTCGCCTATCCTGTTCAACATTGATATCTGGGCCTTGGTGTGTCTCATCCGCTCCTTCGGCGTCAGATGCTACTCATACGCCGACGACACCCAGACACTGATTCGATTAGATCTGGATCAATCTGAGGTGTCGTCGTGCCTGTGGGGGTATTGACAGCGGTGGGGGACTGGATGGGCCACAACTGGCTCAAGCTGAATGGTGACAAGACCGAGGTGATGGTGGTGGGCTGCCCTCCTGATCCTAATCTCTGGATGTCCTCTTTGTGGCACTCTTCTTTGGGCCCCTGACCCACCCCGGTTAAGATAGTAAAAAACCTGGGTGTCATGCTATCAGCCTCTCTGTCTATGGACCAACAGGTTACGGCAGTGTGTCAGGCTGGCCACCTCCAATTAAAAATCCCTAGGGAGGTGCTGCTCCTGATCCCCGCCCCTCTTCGTCCCCTGGTAGTGGCCGCCTTGGTACTTTCACGGATAGACTACTGCAATTCCCTATATTTGGCCCAGCATAAGAAGCTGATACAATGACTGCAGCTCCTACAGAACTTGGCCGCTCGGGTGGCCACTGATACCCCTTACGGAGTCCACATCTCGCCGGTGCTTCGGACTCTGCACTGGCTCCCGGTGGCTCAATGGGTGGAGTTTAAGGCCCTATGTATTGTTCATCGTGCGCTTCATAATCAGGGTGCAGAGTATCTCCAAGCGAAATTTTTTCGCTATTATCCTATGCGCAATCTGCGTTCCACCACTGCCGAAATGCTTCTAGTTCCTAGATACAAGCGTGAACGTATAGGCGGGCGAGCTTTCTCAATTGCCGCAGCTACTCTGTGGAATATGCTTCCATTGGCCATCAAACAAATCTAACTATCTTCAGTTAAGAAAGAGGATTAAAACCCACTTTTTCTAACTTTCCTAGTTGCCGCTCTCTCTCTCTCTCCTTAAGCGCCATGATGCCTTTGGGCGACTGTGCACTATATAAGTGATGATAACATAACATAACATAACATAACATGGAGGTTTAGTGGCAGGTACCCTGCTCAGAGGCACTTATAAAAGAGTTGCAAAAGTACTGCATAAAATATATTGATACCTGTACTTTGTGGTGATGGATGTCGATGTGGATGGATCTGGCTGCAGAAATCTTGCATAGTTTCACAGTACTTTCTACTGGAGGTACTTTACAATCACACAAGAGTTTTACTCTGAGTGGTTAACATTACATATGGAGTGTTGCACAGAAATTATATTGTTAGATGAGGAGGTCCTGGATCTCATTGGTCGATGCGTGTGTGACAGTACCCAATGAGAGAGTGCTGGAAAAAGAGTAATGGAAAGGGAAGACGCACTGCCCTGCCTTACTAGGGCACGGTCCTTGCAGTAGTTGCGGAAGTGCACGTGCCACAGCCTGTACTTGTGAGCATGCTTCGCATGAAAATGGGACTATGGAGAGTATCCAACCAGGTGCTGAGGGTGTGCTTCACAGGAAGGGGCAGTAATCATTTTTTTCATTGCTCTGTGTAGTGAGGCTGGCAGAGATGGAGAGAAGACGCACAGTGTTGATCGTGGGTGATGCCTTTATGCAAGATCTGCACAGGTATGCTCTAGAAAGAGGAATTGCTGAAATATTCGATTTGGAAGGAGAAGAAAAGAGGCTTTGTGGTGCAGTGTGCTTGAGTGCAGTTTCGGAGCTGTGATTGCACTTTGCAGAAATGTGGTGACTTTCGCTACTGTTCATGTTGTTGTGGTGCATTATGGAGCCCTGCATTTGGGTTACATGCCTTGTGCACGTTTGCTGCGTCAACTGAAGAAGTTGCTGAAAGCAGTGAAGCTAACTTTTCCCACTGCCAAGGTGCTTTTCTCATGCATACCACCAAGACAAGAACGGGACTACACGAATGTAATTTGTCCACAGCCAGAGATTGCAAGGGGTCTTATAAACAGAAACATGTCTGCTTTTTTGTGCACTACTGGGATGTTCTACTGTGACAACGACATCCTTAATTCTAGAAATGTGTGCTTTTTCCATGCAAATGGCATTTCTTTGACCACCATTGGAAATAGTATATTGTTTTACAATCTAGAGGATTCCTTGAAGAGGTTGCTCTAAAAATTTAAGGAGGAGAAGAAAATAACCCCCCCCCCCCCCAAAAAAAGGTGTTTGTTTGCAAGCACCTACAAAAAACAAAAAAAGGCTCTTTCCAGAGCCACCACTAAGGATGAAATCCCCTACCCTGGTTGAAATCTGTTCCCCTACTCCCGTACACAGCATGATAAGTACGCGGACACCGCAGTATTAGCAGGATTGCACGTGCCACAACTGGGGCTTTTGAAGATGGCAGAAATGGAAATGGGACTGTGGAGGCTGACAGATTGGTCAAAAAGGTTTCTGGGTGTGGTGCGTAAGCAGACATTCTGTTTGTAGAGAGGAATGCAGAAGCCTATGCTTATGGTTGTGTGGGTCAGGAGGTAGAGTGTATGGATTTTGGGGGACTCCTAGTTACATTTGTTGAAAGTGCATGTAAAGCACTGCGGAGTGGCTGCATATTTTGGATTCTATCATGTGGATGTGCATTGGTATAGAGTGCGTGCAATGAAGTGGATGATTTTGGTTCCTCTTTGTGCTACTTTGGTGATGCTCAATCATCCAGACATTCTTATTCTTCATTGTGGAGGGAACAGTTCAGGACATGTTACCGGAATTTCTCTGCAATTTGTGATGAAGGAGGCACTTGGCTAGCTCATGGGTATGTTTCCGAACTCCTGAGTAACTTTTTTTTCTCGCTTTGCTCAGACACAAATGTCGCTGCGCTCTACTTGCTTTGGTTCGCAAATGGAGAAAGCGAGGCACAATGTCAAGAAGGCTGTTTGTGCCTTTATGCGCGATGTTGGCATGTCCTACTTCCATGATGCAAACATTACTTTTAGTAGCACAACATTTTTTCCCACAGCTGGAGTTCATCTTAATAATGCTGCCAATCAGCTTTATTCATCGCGCAATCTGCGGAACTTATCAGCTGCGCGTCAGCCTGCATCCTTTAATTGGCAATGCTACTTTTGAACTGTGAAAGGTGGCTCTGAAAAGAGCCTTTTTAAAACTTTTTTCTTTTTTGGTTGTTTTGTATCTTTCTTGGTCTTGTAGCACATGACACAGAGGGAAAGGAAGGAAAGGGAGGGTAGGGAAGGGGCACCGGGATAAGATAGGGCACGTGCAGAGAGAGGAAGATGTTGGGTGGCCTTCATGTAGGTAGGGACAATCATTCTCATGCTCCCAGACTGACTCCTCCAAAACACTTCATAGTTGCAGAGTAGCGCATCACAGTACGTGCACAATGCAATGGCCTTCGAAAGGTAAGGCTCTGCTGTGGTGCATATGACCTGCAAGGCTGCTTTAGGGATCCCTTGCCCCACAGGAGTGTCCTTGTTGGTGCCAGGAACAGATGCAAAGGATGCTGTAGAAGAAAGTATGCCTTGTTGAAGGGCACTGCCATCCGAACTGCTGCCTTCTGGTTCCCTTTGAGATGTCGTTGCATTGAGGTGGTGCCGTAACTGTACAAGCCAGGTTTTCCGCGACTGAGTGAGTGCATCTCAACAGGTTAGCATGACATTTCGGCACGTCTCCTACGCTGCTAAACAGTTTCCACACTCAGCAGTCATGCTGCCTGCAGGCATTGTGGATTTGCTCTACTTCATTGTCGTTCTCCTCTTGATCTGTATGTACATCACCATGCCTGTTGCCTTGTCCAGGCCCTTTGGAAGGGTGGTGGTGGTGAGGGTCAGGGTGTGGGAGCTGCAGACTTAGAGGCTGTACCAGCAGTCATGATTGCCATTAGTTGCAAAGGTAATATAGCACAGCAGAATTAATGAGAAAGCAATTCCAGCATGAAGCAATGTGCCCCCCTACTCTGCTCTGCAAAGCCACAAACAGACTTGTTTTAAATTGTTACACGCACAATGGCACAGTGTGGGACATTTGTAAGTGTGTACTTTCACAATAACACTCCTCACATTGCAGAAAACTGTACTTTTCTGATCTCCGGGGGGCCCCGATCATGTCTAGCAAATAAGGCTCCATGCGCAGCGTGGATGCGGTCACATAGTGACATCGCAAATGTTCTCGAATGGGACGGCTGTCCACAGGAGGCGTATTGGGTGGAATACTTTGTGCACATGTGCTTAGGTGTCCTACGAACAGGGTTGGCCTCGCCGGACTCATTAAAAGTGCAACACATGTCCGGCGACCATTTTTGCACAAGCTGGTTGTTTGTAGGCTACAGCAAGTGCAATGTTTGTGTGCACAGGAGTCCGTAGGACGTGGGTGGACGCCTCGAAGTATTAAAAGTACGTCACAACTTTTTCCTACCATGCTGGACTGGGGCGGTGTTACCAGGACACAGAGGATGACGTACGCAGGGCTGTGGGAGGACAGATGTGCTCTCCCACAACTAATTAAAGGTGCATCACAAAATGCAGACATGCGGCCAGTACTGGCATCCTACGGATACCTGCATTGTGATTGCACATACGCCAGGCAGGTGTGGTGTCCGTAGGAAACCTCCATTTTGCTTAACTGCAGCCATCCCGGACAGTACTGTGCACCACAGACTCATAATGAGTTTTTAAATAAAAGAAAAAGCCACTCACACACTCAGCAACACTGAACATCTACACATTTAATGTCTGCTACATATAGGCACTATTAGGAAAGGGAAGGGGTACCAGAAATTGATACATACATAGGGGAATTGGGGATTTCTACAAGGTCATCATGAGGGGAGAAAAGAATTGAGGTCTCATCGTAACGTTTCTGCTCACAGGGATTTTTTGGGGAATGGTGGGCTGGGAAATGGAAAAGGGTCCACGTGCAGGTGGGGCAGTGGTATTTCATTTTTCCCATATTATGTCCTTGCACAAAATCGTTTAAGGCGGCTAAATTGTTTAGCAATTGTTCAATTTTGGCGTCCAGCCTGTCTAAACTTATTTACAGAGTTTCCTTCCTTTTCTGTGGCCATATGCTGTTGTGGAAGAGGTGCTGCTTGCGGTGCATTAATTTCATTTCTAGTATGTCCTGTTAAAGATAAAAATATCTGTTAGGTGTATATGAAGCCATACATATTAACTGTCTTAATTTTCAGACTGTGCTGCGTACCATTGGGGTACTATCGGTAATCCCTTCGTTATGAGGGAAATTCTCTTACATCCATTCCAAGGTGCTTGGTATTGCTGCGTACATAAAAAACCTCATGGTTTTCCACTATTGTACACTGCACAAGCTGTGTAATTATAGAAGAAACTTCAGTGTACTTACCGCGTTGTAGTGATGTTCTGCTCTCAATACTTTGTAGTCCTTACTCTGCCATTTCATTCTCTGTTCCTATGTAAAGCAGCAGTGCTGTAATATTGTTTGACGCAGACATTATTTCCCTTATTGGTGCATTCCATTATGGTGTATACCCTTTGCCTTTGCTCTGTTTGTTTCACAAGTACAAACCTTGCAGGCCTACTTTATTTTTCCTTGCAATGCACGCAAATGGTGCTCTTTGTATATGTTCCTTTTCTTTGCTGAATGGTACCACTATGTAAGAGAACCCTTGCCTTTTCCAGCAGTTTGATTGCTAGCCGCTATCCGTCAACAGATGCACAGTCCGCAGTTATCCGCGGTTACTGTGCCTATCGGCATGCCGACATCCATTTGGTATGCTGTGTGGTCCATCTATACAAACTAAGGGTATCCTGGTAAAAACCTATCAAAAACAGTGAAAAAACATTGTTAAAGGGACGTTATGGTTAAGTTGTGCTACTAAAAGCCTATCAAAATCAGTGAAAAAAAGTTGTGCATTGCACGTAATATGGATCAATGGCATTTGTAATGTCATCTTTGATGTCATGGGTGTTAGTCTTAGCAGAGCACGGAGGTGGCACAAGTTATGGCTGCTTAGCTTACCATAACTGGCGAATTTCTCAGGTTTTTGGGTTTTTATGTGTACCCATAATATGGATAGGTAGTTGATAGTGCAAAGTAAGTATACCGTCCCTTTAACAAAGTGTTTGCACTGAATGTGTTTGCATTGAACGGGCTAGGTTTTTCTTAGGGCAACCAAACCATAACGTGCCATGCACAACATGTTTCTCACTGATTTTGATTGTTTTTTTAGTAGCGCTAACTTAAACTTAACATCATGTCCCACATCATGGCTGCTTTAATATGGAAGGCTTTCCCGAGTCCGTTAGCCTTTTTGAGTCTGACAGTTTTTTGATTAGCCTTTTGAGTCCGATCTGAGTGCTCATTTTGGAACACTCAATGGCCAGATTGCTTTTCAGGTAGGATGGGGCAGTACCGTGGATGCATCTGTGTGTCAGTGTCATAACCTTAAATGCAATTCTTTCCTCAATGGCTAACCAGTGTAGATTCCTTCTATCCTCGCATAGTTTGGCATTTGGCGATATGACCCTTATTTGCTCCCAGCATGAGGGCATTGCTGTAATCCAGCCTTGATAGGATGGTGGCTCTGGCTATTGTTGAACAATTGTCTTCACTCAGGTAGTGGTGGATTGACTTGAGGAGACAAAGATGGTATGCGCATTTCTTAATTAATTGGAGAACATGGGCTTCAGCACTCATGGAGGAATCCATGTACATCCCTGATGTTTTTACTCTGTCTACCACCTTGATTTGGATGGTGTTTATGTGGAAGGATTGATATGCGCTGTTAAGTTTGGCTCTGGCATGGCTTGGACCGAAGACCATTAGCTCCGTTTTATTTGCAGTTAGACAAAGCCAGTTGTTATTCATCCAGTTATCAATGGATTTGTAGAGTTCTTCCACCCTTGTGCTAGCCTGTCCGTAGTCCCCACTCAATTCCACCACCAGCTGAGTGTCATCGGCGTAGTTGGTGAAAAAGGCACCCAATTTGTCAAGGACCAGACATAAGAATCTTATGTACAGACTAAAGAGTAGTGGAGACAGGCTGGCTCCTTGAGGCACGCCACAGCCAATTGTCTCTGTGAATGAAAAGTTGTTACTCCAATAAACTCTGGATTTTCTGTTTAACAGGAAGGAGTTTAGCCAGCTAATTGCTTTAGGAGAGCAATTAGCAACCTTCGCTAAAGCTGATTTGAGTTGATTATGGTCTAAGAGATCGGAGGCTGTGCTAAGGTCTAACAGCATGAGGAGACCAGTGTTCCCCTTTTTTCCCACAATGCTTAGCATGTGTGACTGCAGGCCCAGCATTGCGGTCTCGGTACTATGAGCTGTGCGAAATCCGGATTGTTGACCATGTAGTACATTATTGGATTCCACATACGCTTGAAGTTGGACAGTTGCTATCCTGTCAAGAACGTTTAGCAAGAAATTGCAATTTGTTATCGGTCTCAGATTGCTGCGGTCTCTTTGATCTGAGTCTGGTTTCTTTGCTAAAGGCGTGATGGTGACAGATTTAATGCTTTCTGGGACATGTCCATCACAGAAGGATGCGTTCACCATTTTAGATAGGAGTGGAAAGAAGATGTCAAGGTTTTGGGCAAATGGCATTTTCTGCACATGTGGTAGGTCTCATTGAATTTAGGGTTCTCAGTACTTCTTCTGTGGTGACATTTTTAAATTGAAAAGGTTCCTGCTGGCATGTAATCAATGCTCCTATTGAGTGATCTATTTGATCTGATGGCTGTTTTTGTGCCTTCCGAAGCAGGGTCCTGGCTTTGTTGACTTTGGCAGTGAAGGCTGATTGTACATTGTCACAGTCCACCTTAGATGGAGTAGAGGGTGGAGCTAATGCCTTAGGTTTTTCTATTAATTTAAGTATTTCAAACGATTTGCTTGTGGAGTTACCGGCTTTATTTATTTGCTCGTTGTAGAAATTTCCTTTGGTGTCACATATGCTTTTTTTTGTATGTTTTTTCACTCTCTTTCCAACTGTCCTTGTTATCTTGGGAAGGATTTTTCCTCCATCTGTCCTCCCTTCTCCTCTTTTCTTTTTTTAAGGCGGTTAGGGTGTTATTAAACCATGTCTGGTGGTTGCCATTTGGTCTAACTGTTTTTGTTCTTAAAGGGGCTATTTGACCCACCATTAGGTTGGCGTGATGTGAAAAGTTTGCGATCAATTTGTCGCAGGAATCCTGGTCATTTGAGTCTTTTAATGTATTGAGTATACATTGTTCCAGATGTGCTGGCTTAATGCTTTTGTAATTTTCATTTTTAATTTTGATCAGTACATTCTCTTTGTTATTTCTCGTAGGCGTAGTTAGTGTCAATGAGACGAGGACAGTGGAGTGGTCTGACCAAATACATGGTTTGGTTTTAAAGTCACTTGTCTCCAGATTACGCAGTCGAGTTGGTTACCATTTTCCATGGTAGGCTCTGTGTTTCTAACTCTAAAGTCAATGATTTTCTCTAAGTGGATGGCATGTTTATCCTTGGGGTTCTTGTACCATCTGTTAATAAACAAAGCAATGTTTTTCAAATCACCAACAACCAACAATTAATAACATTAACCCCACCTGTGTGGCACTGATTAACACCAGGTCAACTGTAGCTAATACTTCAGGGCTAAGTGACTTGATTGAACATCAAAAACCGGATTGCTTATTCATTACTGAAACCTGGTTTATGGATGTTCTCCCTTGATGTTTCATACACTACTGCCACGTAACTACCTGATCAAATAAATAAATCAGACCATCCTAAAAGGGAGTGGCATTGCCGTTATAAATCAAATCGTGCTGGACACTTTCAAATTTCAAACCACTAACCTGGGACAGTTTTTCACAGACTGTATTTGCTAATATTGTTTATCACCTAACTCATTATTTAAATTGTATTATACTATCATCCACCTGGATCAGCTGATAGATTCTTAGAGCATTTTAATGAATTTCTTTCAACTACGGCATTAACCCACTCTTGTCTGCTAATTGCGGAAGATATCTGGCTCTTATCTCTGAATAATGAATCCATTATTAAACTATCAGGAACGGTGGTCAGTCATAATTTCGAAAAAATAATGTCGAATGACAAAAATGTCGAAAAAAAATTTTCTAAAAAAATAATGTCGAATTCCGTTTTTTTTAATTATATATTTATTTTGGGGTCCGGGAGTAAAAAAAAAATGGGTAAAACAAAAAAAAAATTAAAAAAGGGGGGTTTCGACATTATTGTTTTTGAAATTATCTCTATAAACCATCAGGAACGTTAGCGAGCCATGGTCTAACACATTTGACTACCACTCCCTCGCATCAATGAGGGCATTGGGCCTCATTACAACCCTGGTGTTGGACCATGGTGCTATTAGCACCATGGTCCATGCCGGATTCCGCCATGGTGGATGGCGGATTTACCGCCCCATTCCAAGGTTGGCGGGGCAGTAAATCCCCATTCACCATGGCCCCTTCCACATTCCCATTTTTGGCCCATAGGGCTCAATGGGAATGGGGAAGGCGCTAATTACAGAACCGTAAATTATGGTGCTGTAATTAGCACCAAGGTCCCTTAGCGGGTTGGACTTTAACGCCTGCAAAAAGCAGACGTTAAAGTGTGAATCGGGCGTTAAGGTTTTAACGGCGCCGCAGCCTTTTACGGCACCGTTAACCCCTTAACGCCAGGGTTGTAATGAGGCCCATTGTCTTGATGTACTAGTAATGAGACAATCTGGGCTTTCTATGCTTGATAAAATGCCTGTATCATGGTGCAGTCATGTTGTCACAATATGCTCCTTGGACCTAGTTAAGGGTCTGCATTTCCAACAAGCATCATTTATTGCCTTTTGGAAGCAGCAATTTGGAAAATATATCTGGGCTTTATGTGAATATAGCATTGTCCTTTGATGATAAAAGAAGCCATGTGTGAAGATTCTTTCACATCTAGCTTTAAAAGACTAGAGGAAATGTGTGATCACATTGCCCCACTGAAATCCATTCACCAAAAGAAAACTGCTAATACCTTGTTCCACTGCTGACCTTAAGAAACTACAAAAAGAATTCCGTTAAAAAGGGAACATCTGGAGGAAAATGAGGGATTCCATGTCTAAAGAACCAGAAAGAACAGCTCTGAAATCTTCTAAGAAAGCAATGTTTCTCGCTAAATCTACATTTAGTCAAAATAATATTGTTTAAGCCATTAATAGACCAAGAGAATTTTTCTCAATAAAAAAATGTTTTTATCCCTCAAGCACATCTTCTAGTTTGACTTCGTCAGTCACATTGGCTATCAATTTTAACACTTTCTTCAAACAAAAGAGTGAAGCTATTCAAAACAATATTATCCAAAAAGCAACTAAACTAAATTAATTGCCCTCAGAATATGTACCAGTTAGAGTCTCTTTCAAATTCTCTGAAGTTGCTTCAGCTATGATTTATAAGTTCCTTCAAAATCTTAAACCTACTAAACACTCATGAGTAGCCGGTCCGATAGCACATTGAGTAGAGCGCTCGCTTTGACATCTGTGCAGAGCCTGCTGACGATCTGTGCAGAGCCTGCTGACGCAGGTTTGAATCCCGCCATGGCCAAACTCAGCCTTTCATCCAGATGCCTGAGGGTTCGTAACGCTATATAAATGCTAAATTATTTATTATTATTATGATCCAAGCTTATGTCGCCCGGAATAGAGCTCTGCACCTGAAGGGCCTTATAACTGCTGTTGTTAACTTCTCCTTAACCAAGGGGATTGTTCCTTCAGTTTTAAAAACCACCACCCTAATGCTGTTGCTGAAAAAAAAATCTTTAGACCCAGAAATCTATATTCATATTATTCTCATCCTGTTGCATGCTTATCATGGCCATCAAAAGTTGGAAAATGTAGTGACTTCTCAGTTGCAGGCCCATATAGATATGTTTTAAATACAAGATCTTTTTCAATCTCACTTTCGCCCACTGCATGTGACGGAGACCACGCTAGTTGCAGTGTGGGATGATGTTAAAAAAACACTGATAAAGGGGCTGCGACTTTATTGATTATGTTGGACCTCTTTGTGTCTTTCCCATTCCATACAGTGGATTTTGATATCTTGCTTTTTAGGTTACCTCCTGTGGTAGGTGTTTCAGAACAAGCAGTGGTTTTGTTTTGCTCTTGCAGATTGTGGCCAATGTGTCAAGCAAAAGACATCTCTGTTCAAAATGGAGTCCCACTGGGGTCTTCACTGTCACCAATTTTATTTAACATGTGTATTCAACTTTTGATGAGTATTCTGTTCACTTTTAATCTCTTGTATCATTCATATGAAGACGATACTCAAATCTACCAGCCAGTTGAGGACCCATGAGTATCTTTTACAAATATAGTTTGCTGCCCTAATAAGATAGCAGGGTGAATGACGTTGAATAAACTGCAACTTAATCCAGCAAAAAAAGAAATCAAACTGCTAGAGCCCAAATGGTTGATGAAAGATCCAACTGCTATTTCTTCTCCTCCCTGCTTGTTTTGCTTACCTTCAACTCATCCCTAACAAGCATAGTCAATAAACAGATATCATGAGAATTGTAGTCCGAAACATCTGGAGAGCCAAAGGTTGCAGACCCCTGTTTTAAGGTAAAGAATGTAGGATATTTTCGGCAGTATGACCTGGGCTGGGATCAACAAATCAGAGCTACGATTCAATCTGTATATTTGACCCTATAATAACTAAGTTCAGCCCTTCCTTTTATTGCCCTCCCTGGATATTCCAGTGGGGGTTAATTTGTGTCTGAACTCCAAACTGCAATATGCCAATCATACTCTGCTAGGCATTCCAAAATATCAACTACAGCAATTGGAATCAGCCCAAAATGCATCTGTTAGACTGGTGTCAACTTTACATATTTCTTTACTTTGGTTGGCAGTAGGACAACAGATTGATTTTAAGGTCCTTTGCTTAATCTACAAATGTGTACATGGACTTGCCCCCAAACACTTAGCAGATAGGATTTCCCTCTACCATTCAACAAGATCTGTTAGATTTACAGATAGTTGTCAGTGGTAACCTCATCCCATTGTATTCAAGGGGCTGATATAAAATATGCCGTGTTTGTCTAGTATTGTGCCATTCACATGTTCTAGTGTCTACTAGGCAGTGCTTCATTTTTCTGCAGGAGGGATTACTCAGGTCGTCACCTTTGGCGTGAATCCCTTAATGTTAATGGTGGACAGGCAGGCCTTGATGTGGGGATATTACATGTTGTTGGGGAGATTCAGGAATTACATCTTGTTGGGGTTCAGTTTGTGGTGGGTGCTGAACATACAGGTCTGTATTATGGAGAGACAGGCCTTGAGTTGGTGGATGTCTTCAATGGATGAGATTTTCAGGTAGAGTTGTATATCATCTGCATATCGATGGATGTAGATTTTAAGGCCGTGAGAGGGGTTCCCAGGTGCTCCACATAGAGGAAGAATATTGTGGTTAAAACGATGGCTCATTGTGGGATTGCACAAGTGGCATGTAGAAGAGATGACCTGGAGGTATCCACCTGGACAAATTGATGCTGGTCTTCTAGCTGGGAGATAACCCATCAGATGCTGTTCTTGCCAAGCCTGTGTGCAGTATGTTGAGGCAGGCTTGATTGTCCACTATGTCAAAGGTTGCTGAGAGATTGAGACATGTCAGGAGGTAGGGTTGTCCATAGTTAAAGATGGCACATATTAAATCACCAATAAGTAAATAAAAAAGATGTGGAGTAGATGGATTACTTCTTGGATCGTGGAAGACTCTGTTAGCTGTGACTCTTTCAATGTTCTTGACTAAGAAATGAAGTTGTTTGATGTGCCAGTAGTTGCTGATGTCATTAGGCATCAGCACTGGCTTCTTCACCCAGTTAAGTATTTTTCTGTATTTGAGGGAGATGGGGAAGGTGGCCTGAGCGAGGGGGGTATTGAATGATTGCCACAATGGGGATTGTCTTGGAGATGGAGGCTGACAAGGTTTCATCTGAGTTGGTTGTTGATTTGAGGGATGCTAGTGTCTCTCACATGTCATCTATGGGGAGTGATTCAATAGTAGTCCATGTTGCTAGGAGGCGGCAATGGTTTGCCAGATCGTGATGATCTTGTCAGCAAATGTTGATGGTGGTGTATTTCGCTATGGATTTTGGCATGTGAGTATCTGATTGATTTGAAGCTTTTGCTGTGGTGATCATCAGTCTGTTGGACATCTAACGTTCTTTAAGTAGGGTCTGGTCAGATAGGATGTTTTACTCACATCAGGTTGTCTCTTCTTTCCAATGACTCTTTTGCTGTTTTGCTGATAGTTTTGGTCTGATGGTTGCTTGTTTTTCTGTAGCAGGTATGTTGATGTTTGACGTCACAGTGTTAAGAAGTTGTTGTAGATCCTTGATGTCTGCATGACAGGCCTCAGCTGGCTGTGTTTGGCCAGGGTGACATGATTAATAGTGAAGGAAATGAGATGAGCTGGTCCATCAAGAGTTAGGGTTGTGTTGTATTTGAGGGTTCGGGATGCTGGTTTTGTTGTGAGGTGGGTAGGCTCTGTACTGAGTGAGGTGCAATGTGTCCACCAGTGTGAATAGTGCCTACTTCATTGTCTTGGTGTATGTCTGCCGTGCTAGCCCAGGCACAAAATCATGTCAGTGCCAAGCACCTACACCACCCACAAATGACCAGCGTCACACACCAAGGAAACTTGTGACTCCCTCGTTCCCAGCAAGCCCGACCCATGAGCACAAATTTGCACCCATCCCTGTAAGTGCTACAAGCAGCATGTACATGTGGACCCCATCCATGGCACAACCCTCCCCAACACGACATTACACAGCATGTTTGCCACATCCCTAACACCCTACCCAGAAATGTCCAGTACACCACAGCAGTATCTCCGACACACCAAACACCATGTACGTACATGACATACCCACCCGCACAGCATCCATGCATCAAGCATGTGTGCACGATGCGATGTCCCCCACCATGGCCCTGACATAGCACTGTCATCAAAAAGCAAAAGCATTAATGTCTGCATCATCACTCCACACTCATCACAGACCTGTCTTTCTGACTCCCTCAAGCACATCATTTTGCAATGAGGATGCCCATCCCAGCACATCAAGGGGCACCAGGCGTCGATGCCAAGGGACACAAAGGACCACCACCACCTCAATTCAGGACTCCACAGCCTCAACAGACAGACCGGCAACTGCAACCTCAGCTGCATCTGTCTAGCAACCCCAGGCCCCCGTGGTGCCTCCTGCATTGCCACTGCAGGCCCCCACAGTGCCTCCTGCATTGCCACCTCAGGCTCCTGTGGTGCCACCTGCATTGCCACCTCAGGCCCTGTGGTGCCTCCTGCATTGCCACCTCAAGCACCTATGGTGTCTCCTGCATTGCCACCTCAGGCACCCATGGTGCCTCCTGCATTGCCACCTCATGCACCCATGGTGCCTCCTGCATTGCCACCTCAGGCCCCACAAGCTGCACCCACCCTGGCAGCTCCAGATGCAGCAGTGCCGCCACCACCACTCGCCCGTGTGCATGCATGCTTTGTAGACAACACAGCGGATGAGGGTGGTGTGGAAACAGGAGAAATGACAGACCACAGTACTAAGGAGCCCCTGCTCTTCAGCCCCATGGGCCCAACTAGCCCACAACATCCCCCCTTCCTCAGTGTAAGTGTAAGGGATATTGAAGGATGGCTCACCAGGATGGAACAACATCAGGATGCACTGACATCCCTGGTGCAGCAACACCTTCAGGAGGCCCAGCTCTTCAGCCCCATGGGCCCAACTAGCCCACAACATCCCCCCTTCCCCAGTGTAGGAGATATTGAAGGACGGCTCACCAGGATGGAGCAACATCAGGATGCACTGACATCCCTGGTGCAGCAACACCTTCAGGAGGCCCAGCTCATGTGCGAGAGCATCCAGACCAGTGGTCGACGTAATGCATGTGCGCTTGGTCATTGCACATGTGCCATTTTACAGATGTCACGAAGGGTAAGGGAGGAGAACAGCATGATGTCGTCCATTGCTGAAAAAATGGCCATGTTACTCAAGGGTTTCCTGGACCGACGGCTCATTGCACTAGCCCCTGCACCATCAACAAGCACGACACCTGGTAGTTCTGTGCAGAGTAGCCCAAGGCGGCCTTCCATGCAGCTGTCCCGCTCAGCACACAGCCGCACACTGGTGCCAAAAAGGGGACAAAAATAGGCAATGGACGCATATGTGCCCTTTCTGTGACTCGTGCTAATGAACATGGTGTCCCTGTCTAGCCAGTACAGGGTGTGGTTCTGGCTTTGGCTCAGGTTGAAAGGTGTGGCCCTTAAGCGAGGCTTGCAGGCTGCAACCTGCTGAACATTGGGGATTTGCTGGGCCCTGATGGCTTTCCTCCTCAAGTTCCTCTGCTGCAACCTCTGCCTCCTTGCCTCTTCAAGTAGTAGGCCTCCAGCTCTAGTACTGCTACTGCTAGCATGGTAGTGTTGTAAGGGTTGTGGGGTGTGGGAGTGGTACTTTTGTGCTGTAGCACTTCTCATTGGGACCCCCTGTGCTGATTTTGGGCACCTGTGGCATATTTCTACACACCTGAATCTACTTAATGCCTGCTCCGCGATGCTGGTGTTTCGGGCACCGTTTTCACATTGCTATGGCATGTTCATGTCAGTAGTTGCATGTCCTTGCAGCTCGGAATGTGCACTTACTTGTCTCGGGAGGATAGCTCAGGGGCAAGATGCTCACCTTGGAAGCAAGACGACACGGAGCAACACAGGTTTGATCCCCGGGTCTGCGCTTAGAAACCTCTGGGTGTTAAGCATGTTATAAATAACCAATCATATCATATCATACTAACACCATGCCGATATCTCAGGCATGGCTGCCGCATCTCTCTGCAGATTTCGGCCCCTGTTTGGCCCGATGCGGTGGGTCACTTGCGGTGCCAGTTTTACCGGCATCGCAACTCAGACTATGCCGGCCCAGAAAAAAAGGCTGGTACAGATCTGCCAGCAATGCTATTTCGGGACAGGCATACTTGTAATGAGGCCCATTGTCTCCAGAAAATTAATGCATACCCCCGGGCATCCAGACCACGTCCATCAGCCCCGGGAGCAGGCATCATGTTGCCTTGAGAAAATCCAGCAACCCCTGCTAGGGGCTGTCTGGGTTCAGTCCTGACGCCAATGGCGCCAGGCTCATATGGGACATCAGTCCTGGCACCATAGGCGCCAGGCTCATAAGTGCACACTTACCTGATGCAGACCATGCTGCAAGAAGATCCAAGCCCATGTGAATCCTGGAAGGGACTACTTTACCTTAGGGACTATTTTGTTACTCGGGTGTGGTCGGGGAGGAATACCGACCTGGGACTACTTTGGAGGCTATTTAAACCACGCCCGAAAAGCAGCACACGCTTCGCGTTATTCTGCATCCAGCAGCATAACTTTCACCGTGCCAGCAGCAGCATCCAGCCTTCTGCCACGCCCGCCTCGAACCTGGAGCACCTAGAAAGAAGGAAAGAAGCAAAGGTTAGAACAAGAGTATTACCTGATTTCTTACCTGATCCCGCATTCATTGCATCTTCAAACCTGAGGAAAGACTTTGTTTTAAATGCGTCGCATCGCCTGCAGCAGCGCCGCGCCATACTCACCGTTCCATGCAGCATCTCTTCGATCCGGCGCTGTCTCCATCTTTACATCGCCGAATTCCGGCACCTAAGGGGGACAAGAAACAACAAGGTGAGCAGAGAGAACAGACAGAGACAATCTCTTTAGCCGCCATATGCTTACCTGATTTTACCGTCGGAGGTATTATTCATCAGCACGCCACATCTTCTTATGCCGCACCTGTGAGAAAAGGAGAAAGTAGCAAGTTTAACCCTTGGCATTATTTACCGGACAGTGTTGGGTAATACAGACTTTTACCGGAGCGCTTTCAGCTGTCAATCTTCTTATTGGCTCAAAGCTGCAAGATAAAAGAGGAATTGGACAGGAGTGAATTCCAGACATTTTGAACTCTTACGAACTATAACTTACGGCTCTTCGCCAGGACCTTTTGGAGTCAGGATTCGTCTACAACTCTTCCGATATCTTCAGGCCAGTGAAGTAACTGGTCATCAACGCGCCCCTGCGTACTTCGCAGGATGGAGGGCTCATCCTTCAAGAATATAAGGTGAGATTGCTGAGAGGGCACATCAGTGGTGATTAGAGGGGAGGACAGTAGGGGTGCTATCACTTGAACCCACAAGTGGCTAAATCCATCTCTCCACTTATAGGAGAATATTTCTACGGGTCAAGCAGACAAGAATTGGAGGGCAGATCCAGTCAGTCATCGCTGCACTACGCATCACGTGGGTGGAGGCTGCAGCAGTCCGGGTCCGACCGACGCCCCTGTGGGAGCCAGCTGAGCGTAACAGAACGCGAAGCCTATCTACAAATCCCCACCCGGGCGTTATGGAAACTTCAGAAACCGACCAACTGGCCCAACTATTGGGGGAATTTAGGGCGGAAGTGCACGCCGCTCGCCAAGAGACTAATGCCCTCAGAAGAGAACTAATTGTATCGAAGGAGTGCACAGATGATCTCGCCAGACAACTGCTGCAAAACCAAGCTGGACAAACACCCCTACCTGGGTTTGGGGGGAATCCAGCCCCAGTTTCATCAAGCAATCCAGTGCAAGTGATTTTACCAGGAAATATTCCGTTAGCTCCACCCGAACGCTTTGCTGGGGACCCCAAGAGATTCACCGTGTTCATGAACCAATGCCGCTTGCACTTTTTATGCAGACCGAGAGCCTTTCCAAACGACCAAGCTAAAGTAGCCTTTGTATTATCATATCTTAGTGGCAGCGCAGCGGATTGGTCCATTCCGCTAGTCAACCAGGATGACCCTCTTCTCCGGGATTTTCAGGGTTTTCAAATGAGCATGGAAAGACTATTGGCCAGACAATCACAGGGACAAGCCCTGGATAACAAACTCTTATCCTTATGACAGGGTGACCAGGATCTGCTAACCTATATCGCAACCTTCAATAGATTGGTGGTGGAAACCGGATGGCCTGAATAAAAACGAATCACATTATTTCATCGAGGGCTTCGAGGAGAACTCAAGGATGTCTTGGCTCAAGTCGTGAACCCACCTCAAGAGTGCGCTGAATATATAGACTTAGTGGTCCAGTTAGATCACAGACTTCAGAGCAGAAAGGCTGATCGAGCCAAGTTTGAGAATCGGGTGTTGGTCAAAACCCACGCTAACCCCAAAGGAGCAGATGCTTCAGAACCCATGCAAATCGGAGGGGCTAAAGGACCCCTAACCCAGAAGGAAAGAGAAAGGAGACGGCAAATGCAATTGTGTCTATATTGTGGAACTTCTGGACATTTTCTACGGGATTGTCCTGTAAAACCATCCAAGAAGGTGGTAGGAGCTGCTGATAAAAGCCATATGGAGTCAGACTCGGGAAACGACCACGCCCGACAAGCGTAGAGGTCCGCTTGCCGAGCTTGAAGAAGGATACTCAGACCTCGCATTTCATCATAGCAATGGTCCTCGTAGATCCAGGGCAGCCATCGTGTATGCACGCAGTAAGAGCATACATTGATAGCGAGGCCATAGGAAACTATGTGGACTATGAATTGGCTTCTAGGATGAATCTACCTCTCTGCCGAAAAACTACCTCAGATTTCATCACCACAGTCGATGGAACTGAAATTGCCTCTGGACCTGTAACTCACTCCTCCGCAAAGATGACACTATTGGGTCAGGATGGGCATCGAGAGACTATTGTGTTTGATCTAATCAAAGCTCCACAGTTCCAAATAATACTGGGGATACCTTGGTTGGAAACACATATTTCTTGAATTGATTGGCGAGAGAAGAGAATAACCTTCCCGGATTGTGCACAAACCTGTTACCCAAAGAAAAATCAGAACGCAGGCCTGGCCACAGTAACCACAGCAGTCATGCAACTACTTCCAGAATATCAAGAATTCCAGGATGTCTTCCAAAAGGAACAGGCAAACACCTTGCCTCCTCACAGATCGTACGATTGTCAAATCGATCTCATACCCGGTGCACAACCCCCTTGTAGCAGGATCTATGCCCTTACGGAACCTGAGAACCTTCACCTACGACAATACTTAGACCAGTACCTTGCCAATGGCTATATTCGCCCATCCAAGTCCCCTGCATCTTCAGCTTTGTTCTTCGTACCCAAAAAGGAAGGTGACCTTAGAACGTGCATCGACTACCGCGCATTGAACCAGATAACTGTTAAGAACCGATACCCATTGCCTCTGATCCCTGAACTACTAGACCAAGTGAAGGATGCTTGTATCTACACTAAGTTGGATCTCTGAAGGGCATATCATCTGGTACGTGTAAAGAAAGGCGACGAATGGAAGACGGCCTTTTGCACCAAGTACAGATTATTCGAGTATCAGGTGATGCCCATCGGGTTGTGCAATGCACCAGCAGCCTTCCAGTATTTTATGAACGATGTCCTTCATGAACTCATTGACGTCTGTGTTGTCGTATACATAGACGATATTCTAGTGTACTCCTCCTCAGAATCAGACCATGTTAAGGACGTACGTGCAGTCCTTGAGAAACTACGCCAGCACAAGTATATGCAAAATTGGAAAAATGTGTTTTTCATGTTACGGAAGTTGAATTCCTTGGTTTTATCCCGACTCCAAAAGGAGTCTGAATGTACTCACGAAAGGTGGATGCAATTCTCAAGTGGCCATCACCTAGTTCAGTTAAAGGGGTACAAAGCATGCTCGGATTTGCCAATTTCTACCGCAGATTCATTCCGGACTTCTCACATGTTGTACATCCCATCACAGCACTTTTGCGAAAGAACAAACCCTTCTTGTGGACCGAAGAGGCTGAAAAGGCCTTCCAAGAGCTAAAAGCGAAATTCACGTCTGCGCCTGTCTTAAGACATCCACGCCTAGAGCTTCCATACATAGTGGAAATTGATGCATCCAGTTTAGCCATGGGAGCTGTCCTGTCCCAGAAGGATCCTGAAACTGGTCAACTTCACCCAGTGGCATTTTGGTCCAGAAAGTTCTCGGCACCCGAGTTAAACTATGCGGTTACCGATAAAGAGTTATTAGCCATCAAATCTGGCTTTAAGGCTTGGCGACACTATCTTCTCGGTGCCAGGCATACCATTACTGTAATTACTGATCACCGGAACTTGCAGAATCTAAAAACAGCCAAAGCCCAAACATCGCGCCAACTTCGATGGGCTTTGTTCTTTGCCGAATTCGATTTTGTGATCACTTATCGACCAGGCTGTAAAAATGGCAAGGCTGATGCCTTATCCCGAATAGGAATGGAAGAAGCATATGCGAACCCGGAGCCGGTGCCTATAATTTCTGAACAAAGAATTCTTGGCATAACTACTTTACAGACACTAGAAGAAATTCATTTAAAAATCCAACAACTCTTCGATCCAGCAGCCCTGCAGGACTGGGTAAAGAAAGGCCCGGATTACTCAGTCATCAATGATCTACCCTACTATCAAGGACGACTATTTCTACCACCAAGGAATTACAGGAACTTGTCATCTCCAATTATCATAATACCCTGATGGAAGGTCACCCAGGTATCGCAAAAACCAAAGCTAAAATTAAGAGACAATTCTGGTGGCCCACTGGGCGAAAAGATATAAAGTCATTTGTGATGTCTTGCGGCATTTGCGCCCAAAAAAAAAAATCAGAAGAAAAAAACAGCTGGCCTTTTACAACCTTTGGAAATTCCACCTACACCATGGCACACCTTGTCTTTAGACTTTATTATTGATCTACCTCCATGTAATGGATTTAACACATTCTAGTTATCGTGGATCTTTTTTCAAGATGGCCCACTTTATTCCTTTGAAGGGATTACCTTCTGCTTCAATTCTGGCCAAGGAGTTCCTCGAAAACATTGTTCGAATACATGGGTTTCCTTCCGTATTGGTCTCTAACCGAGGTAGTCAATTCATTTCACATTTTTGGAAGAAATGTTGCCAATTGGCGCAAATCGACGTAAGGTTATCAACCAGTCACCATCCCCAGACCGATGGTCAGACGGAGAGGACCAACCAGACCCTTGAACAGTACCTACGTTGCATGCTTCACCAGACCGAAAGTAATTGGAAAGATATTTTATGGATTTCCGAATATGCATACAATAACTCTGTACATTCAGGAACCGAACAAAGCCGCTTTTATACCATATATGGACACCACCCTCGAACCTCAGAACTCGATTCGCCTCAGCACTTAGAAATGCCCACAGTTAGTCATTTGCATTCTACTATTACACAAGCCTTCAAGGAAGCAACTGAACATTTGAAGCAAGCAAAAGAGAAATACAAGAAAAATGCTGATCGACATAGAAGTGAAACTCCACAGTACCAAATTGGAGATCAGCTAGCTAGCTAGCTACAAAACACATACCTCTGAAAGGAACTCAGACTTTTAATCCTAGATATTTAGGACCTTATACCATTAAGGCCATTATCAATCCAGTGGCCGTCAAACTGGAATTACCCTCCAATATGCAAATTCATCCTGTCTTTCATGTTTCACTTTTAAAACCAGTTCAACCAGGAACAAGATTAACCAAACCACCAGATCCTATCTTGATAGATGGAGAACCTGAATTCGAGGTGAAAAACATCCTGGACTCCAAGGTGGTTAAATCAAAACTTTTTTACTTAATCGATTAGAAAGGTTACGGGCCACAGGAAAGGTCATGGGAGCCTAGTGACCACGTTCATGCACCTCGATTAGTGAAGAGATTCCATCGGGACTTCCCAGACAAACCAGGACCAAGGGGAAGAACGACTTTAGGAGGAGCCTTGAGGGGGAGTGCTGTCATGATGCATACCCCCGGGCATCCAGACCACGTCCATCAGCCCCGGGAGCAGCCATCATGTTGCCTTGAGAAAACCCAACAACCCCTGCTAGGGGCTGTCTGGGTTCAGTCCTGGCGCCAATGGCGCCAAGCTCATATGGGACATCAGTCCAGGCGCCAGAGGCGCCAGGTTCATAAGTGCACACTTACCTGATGCAGACCATGCTGCAAGAAGATCCAAGCCCATGTGAGGCCTGGAAGGGACTACTTTACCTTAGGGACTATTTTGTTACTCGGGTGTGGTCAGGGAGGAATACCGACCTGGGACTACTTTGGAGGCTATTTAAACCACGCCCGAAGAGCAGCACACGCTTTGCGTTATTCTGCATCCAGCAGCGTAACGTTCACCGTGCCAGCAGCAGCATCCAGCCTTCTGCCACGCCCGCCTCGAACCTGGAGCACCTAGAAAGAAGGAAAGAAGCAAAGGTTAGAACAAGAGTATTACCTGATTTCTTACCTGATCCCGGATTCATCGCATCTTCAAACCTGAGGAAAGCCTTTGTTTTAAACGCGTCGCATCGCCTGCAGCAGCACCACGCCATACTCACCGTTCCACGCATCATCTCTTCGATCCGGCGCTGTCTCCATCTTTACATCGTCGAATTCCAGCACCTAAGGGGGACAAGAAACAACAAGGTGAGCAGAGAGAACAGACAGAGACAATCTCTTTAGCCGCCATATACTTACCTGTTTTTACCCCCGGAGGTATTATTCATCAGCACGCCACATCTTCTTATGCCGCACCTGTGAGAAAAGGAGAAAGCAGCAAGTTTAACCCTTGGCATTATTTACCGGACAGTGTTGGGTAACACAGACTTTTACCGGAGCGCTTTCAGCTGTCAATCTTCTTATTGGCTCAAAGCTGCAAGATAAAAGAGGAATTGGACAGGAGTGAATTCCAGACATTTTGAACTCTTAGGAACTATATACTTATGGCTCTTTGCCGGGACCTTTTGGAGTCAGGATTCGTCTACAACTCTTCCGATATCTTCAGGCCAGTGAAGTAACTGGTCATCAACGCGCCCCTGCGTACTTCGCAGGATGGAGGGCTCATCCTTCAAGAATATAAGGTGAGATTGCTGAGAGGGCACTTCAATGGTGATTAGAGGGGAGAACAGTCGGGGTGCTATCACTTGAATCCACAAGTGGCTAAATCCATCTCTTCACTTGTAGGAGAATATTTCTATGGGCCAAGTAGACAAGAATTGGAGGGCAGATCTAGTCAGTCATTGCTGCACTACGCATCACGTGGGTGGAGGCCGCAGCAGTCCGGGTCCGACCGACGCCCCTGTGGGAGCCAGGTGAGCGTAACAAATAATGTGTCTTGCTGTTGCATCTTTAATCACATTTACCTCTGACCACTTGGACAATACGCCCATCACCATGACTAAATATACATCTCTAGCTCCTCTGAAATTGAGTGGACCCAACAGATAATCTGCTATCCCATTCCACAGTACATCAAGTGCTTTAGGTATAACCATCAACGGGATTCTGGTCTCCAGAATTGTACCACTATCTTTGCGCTTGGTGTCCTCTTTTACACTCTTCTCAATAAACACATCCATATCTGACCACCAGAAAGCTGTGTGAATTATGGCTTTAGTTTTGGATATCCCTTAATGTCCTTTATGACCCACATTTAGAAGTGCTTCTATCATGTCTTCTGGTACAATCAATCTTTGCCCCTTGCAAATATATTCACCTTCAATTCCCAAATAATCTCTAACATGTTTAAACTGTTTGGGATCTTCCATTGATCTACTGTCATTCGTTTTCCAACCAGCTTCAACTATCCTCTTCAATTTTTGATATATATCATCTTCTTGATGCACTTTATCCCAGGCATCTTTATTGATGCTTTCTTCAACCATGAAAATGTCCTTAATATCATCCTTAACTTCCACAGCTTCTTTTATTTCCTCACCTCTGAGGGGATTCCTTGAAAAATCATCTGCAATTACATTTCTTTTGCCTGCCACTTGTACTTCAAAGTCTAATCCTTGTAAACCTGTGACCCATTTGACAATTCTTCTAGAAATTCCATCCGTACCCTTCTTATTGAATATTGCTACTAATGGCTTGTGATCTGTTCAAAGTACAAACTGGTGTACCCATAAATTGATAGCCCACACACAAGCTAATGCCTCTTGTTCAATAACTGAATACCTAGATTCTTCCTCCCTCAATGATCTTGATGGAAATTCCTCGGTATTCTCTGCCATCCATCTTCTTGCATCCAAACCACTCCTAACCCTGAATCACTGGCATCTGTGTCCACTATGGTTTTTAACTAATCTATATGTCTTTTTAGTATGTACGATTCAACTATTTCTCTTTTTAATCCTTGAAATTCTTTTCACACTGCCTTGACTAATCAAAAGGTACACCCTTGTTAACTTCCTCATACTGTTTGTTTTGTTTGATAAATTCCTTATGAATTTTTTTATAATTTTCTACTAGCCCTAAATATGATACAATTTCTGCTTTAGTCTTGGGTGCCGGCATATCTACTATTGCCTTGAATGTGTTCAACTTGGGTTCTACTCCATCCTTTGACAATTTATGTCCCATATACTTAACTTCTAATTGTCTGAATTTGTATTTTTGTAAGGTTAAAGTGAGTCCTGCCTTTCCCAATCTCTCTAACACACTATGCTATCTATCATCATACTCATGGTCAATACAATCCCATACCAATACATCATCTTGATAACATATTACTCCTTCCATCCCATCCAGTACCCTGAACATATATTTCTGGAAGACGCTTGCAGCCGGCACCAATCCAAATGACATCCTAACATATTTAAACAGCCCTACATGAGTTATGAATATGGTAAAATCAGTTAACTCTGGATGCAATTTAATCTGGTGATAAGTGGATCTGATATCTACTAATGAAAACCTATTTGCTCCCCTAATCACTGATATATCTGATGTTAATGTGTCCATTTTGGGTAAAAGAGACTTTTCATAGACAACCTTCCTGTTCAATTCCCTCAAATCTACACATATCCAAATTGCTTCACTAACTTTCCTAATTGCCACTATGGGACTAACCCATTCTGATGCAACGTTGGCTACTATAACTCCCACCTTTACATTTTCTTAAATTCCTCTTCTTTCCTAAGTATTAATGGTGCTGTCCTTAATTTGGCCACTACTGGTTTTGCTTCATTTCTCAATTTGATCTTCTGTATGAAATTCTTTAAGTGCCCTCTTCTGTTCTCAAACACACTTGCAATACACCTCTCCACCTCATTTGTTTCTACTTCTGACATGGCTTGATTTTCACTTAGGTGTACATTTTTCTGGGGTATAACCAAAGGCCCCCAAACCAATGGAATTGAAGGGCCATGTGAAAAAGACGTACCTGTCATTACCAAAGTAAAAGCAGCACTTTAATTCACAAAGCAAGAATAAATTCAAAGGTCCCTTTCACATGAAAAACTGGATTTTTAAACACTAACACAAAAACAGCTTTGCATGTCTGTTTACAAGTTAAAGCAAGATATGAGAAAAAATGTCCCCCTGCCAACATAAAGATGTCAGGGAAAAGACATGGTATGTATGTTGAGAAAAAAGTAAGGTAGATTATGCTTCACATGCAAAATAGCGGCAAAACATCTGAAAAGTAAAGCATGCTTGGTTGCCATGAAAAGTTCCTGTAGGCCTATTTAATCAGAATATGCAAGTGTCTTTCTGCAAGGAAAATCCAGAGAAGGCTAAAACGAAAATGTAGTTCACCTGCAGATTGGAAAAGCACATCACATTACTGGCTGAGAAATAAAATGCATAATTTTCACTGAAACTGCCACCCATCAAAAGGTGGTGCACTGTGACAATGCAGACTCACCTTTCAGCAGGAAAACAAACAGCAGATAATTACAAGTGTATTTTATTAATGACTGAAGGAAACAGCCCTATACTTTCAGCGAATAAGCAAAGTAGACCTTGAAAACACAATGTATGTCGAGGAATCAAGGCTGACGTTAAAAAATGAAATATGTGAGTCAATTTCAACCCAGGACAAATGGGGGGCTCTGCGCAAAATTCACAAAGAACTCCTCCACTGAAAGCCTGGCTGGCATCCCCACGGTTTACAACTGCAAGTTGGCGTTCTGGTGGAGGGTAAAATTAGGAATATGGGTAATAAATTACATGTTCCTAACTGTTATGCTTTTTTAAATGGTGGGAAATTGCCAAACAGCTGTGCAACATGGTGTGGACATGGCTGTTGTTTTATTACATTATCCCTGATTAGCTGAATTGGAAAATATATATATTATGGTAGTTGCTAGTAAAATTATGAAGTTTTGCCACATAACTAGTTTTTGCCAGACATTTCACATGAGAAGAAAGAGGATTGAGAATGGAATTGCCATATGTCTGCTCCAGACTCCGAAATCAATGATTCGAGAGGGGCTGGAGTTGGGAGGAGAGAGTTACTGACCCATCCTATTTGCGAGAACTCTTGCAGGCTACTCCACAAGATTGTGGACTTGATGGTTTCATCACTGTTATAGTAATTGGATGCACTATGAAGCAGGGACAGAGCTGCTGCAAATTACCATAGGAGAGAGCTGCTGAAATTTACCATTTGGGAGAGCTGCTGAAAACTACTATCTGATAGCTGCCAGGAAACGCCAAAAGGAGATTTTGCCGAGATTGCTGCTGGGTGGAGCTATCTATTTCTGGAAAGGCCTAAAAGCTAACTGGGTCCTTTGGTGGTTACCATCCTTGAGAGTGGAGTGACCAGACCCCTGCCCTGTCCTTCCAGAAGGTATGGACATGCAGCTGGCTTTCCTGAGCTTTAAACAGAGGTTTTCTATGTAAGTAGAATTGAACCCTTTGCAACCAAACGGTGGGGGAATCTGTTGGCCTTAAATCCTTTCCCTTTGTAACCGGTGGGGGTGGTGGACTGTGTAGATCCTTAGCCTCAAATTCAGAATTTAATTAATTCCTCTGTGCAGAACACCACAGGGTAATTTTTGTTAAATTTCAAAATTAACAAAGCTCATTCCCGGTGTGTGCTGAAAAGTATAGACTGTCATTTAATTGGATGATCCTATTCATCCTGTTGACCCTGACTTCTTTAGGAAGAGTAGTGTCTTTGTCCCTAAACTAAAAAAATCCCTAAACTGACAACTTCCCCAACACAGGCCTTTAAGTGGAGGGAGTCTGAAATCTCAAATTCTTTAATCATTCCAATTTGTCTGTCCTACTTCCCCAACACTGACCAAAGTAGGGGGGTCTGAAAAACAAACTGATAAATGTGTTTATTTTAAAGCAAACATGTGGGTGAAATAATAATTGCCATAAGCATTTGCACACATTTGTAAAACTAAACTACAAGCCTTTTAAGTGTGCAGGAAAATCAAAATTGCACAGCACAACATTTGTAATTGAGTTTGTTCACTGGTCAGTGCTAATTATTTCTTCAATTGAAATTGAGATAAAGGACCTCATTCTGAATCTGCCGGTCGGGTGAAAAAGTGCTGGTATTCATGAATACCAGCACTTTACCGGACTGGCTGGCTATGGGTTTGCTAGTGGGGCACCTTGGTTGCCTCCAGCTAAAAGCTATCCTATGGGACTCCATTAATGGGGATTTGCACCATCACTCCGGCACCCATAATCTGGCAGCAAAGTCACCGGACCAGGTGCCGGAAACGGTAACTACATTTGCCAGGATTCTGGTGGCTCTTCTGCCAGTATTCCGGCAATGTCAGAATGAGGCTCAAAGTAGTGTGATTTGTGTTTTCCCAAATTAATTTGTGTGATTTATTTGTGTAAATCGAGGTTAATTTCGAGCCACAAAGAAGGTTGCGTGTGTAGTTTAGTGTGATTTATTTTTTAACATCTAACTCCAATAAATATAAATATATTTCCTGTACATCAGTCTGGTTCTGGGCTCAATGGTAGCTCATGGGGAGGGATCCAAGGGGTATTAGATGAATTGGAGATAAGGCTGAATAAAAGAACTAACATTAAAGCGTTTATTGTGAGATACCTAAATTGGTGAGGGAAGGAACTCCATGTGTTGAGGGTGGCCTCTCAGTAAACCGTTACAAATTGGGACGCTTTGGCCGGGATTTGGCTGGCTATTTCTGACTCATGGCAAGTGCATGATGACAGACCATTCATTTTGATGTAAGGGCATTAAGGTGGAGGGAAAGTCACCTTTGTTTTTTTAAAGTGCCATGAGGATGGTTCCATGTGATAATGTCCCCGCTGAGACATTATCATAAGGAACATGCAGGGGACACCCCCGCAACCCCTGACAGTTTTTCTTTTTGTTTAAAGGGAGCGGGGGTCACCCCCCACAACTCCCGCTTCCATTAACTTCATATATTGTCCACATATATAATGTCACCTATGCTGTTTCCCGGTGACTATATGTATGGCGACATTATACATGGGGACAATATTACCTGATACCATGAGGACTTGAACCCTGAGTTCCAGGGAAGTGTATAGGTGATAATATTAAGTAAGAATTGATTTTTGATTTGGCATTGTGAGTGGATATTAAGCGGGAACAGGATGATTTTGGCCCTATGCAAAGGAAATTCTACAAAAATTGCAAAAATGCCACTTTTAAAAATGAGCATATTGAAGTCAGAAATGCCAGGAAGCACCTCCTATCCAAATTATTACTTGGAGGGTAATGGAAGGGGGAAGAACAAGGCATTTGGCAAACAAGAATGATGCAAGATGTTACTTCTGTAAGCGACTAAGTTTGGCAGGATAATAGTCTGTTACATCAAGTTTCAACAGACTTTTACATGACACGAAAGACACCTAATGAGCACATTAAAATGTCTCAATTCACAGTGTATTTGTACTTTCATTTACAGTTAGTGGAAGAACAATTCCAAAAGAGTGAGGCCTGTGTGGAATCAGACTGTGGTTTTGAAAGAGACCGAGCAAGAACGTGAACAGTTAGAAGGTAAAACACAACAGAGCCACATTTTAGGATTAAAACTAGAATGTCTCCTTGAACATTGCAAGTAACAGCGCCTCAATGCCCCTGGGCTGCTTGTGCGCTATATAAATGTAAATAAATAAATAAATAAATAAACAACTCAAAAATGTGCTCAAAACGTGCCAACAAGAGAGCGAAGAGCGTGAAATGCATTTTTCCGCACTGCAAGATATACATTAAGAGTGTGAGGAAAATGTAAGCAGAATGCAACATAAGGTAAAAGGTAAATGATCGGACTATTTATAATAGAGGACTGTTAGATGACATTATGGCACTCAAACAACAAATCCCGCAATTAGAGAAGACACATAGTCAGTTTATCATCAAACAGATAGACTCTCAACAGGAGCTTGATGAAATGTGTCAGAATGTAAATATTCTGAAGCAACAGAATTTGCAGCTGGTAAAAGACCATGATGCATAAAAGGCATCGTCAGACTCTCAGGAGCTGAGCAGAATTAGAGAGGAAAACAGGGAACTTGTGATGTGTGTGAAGCAAGTAGAGGCTGACCTGTCACAGGCAACACATTGTAGGGGCGCGTTGGAGAAAGAGATCAGTCTCTTGAAAGACAAGCCTGGAATATGCTTGCATCACACAGGACTCCCAGAAAGAAAATTAAGCATTTCAGGTGGAATTACAGCAAATGAAAGATTGAGTCATGGCTCAGAGCAGTGTGTGAAGCCCACACAGACCTTGGTCTCAGAGTTAAAAAGCCAGCTCTCCGATTACCATCAACAAATCAAGACAGAGGGAAGCAGGTGGGAGATTATGACAAGTGAAATTGAAAAATACAAACAGGCATTGAGGCACCCTTACTTCAGGGTATGGAAAAGCACCCACTGATAAAGGGGTGATACTCGCTCTACCAAAGACCTCATGCCAGTTAGCCACAGCTTCATATGTCCTGACAGCAACTGACCTCATACACACCACTTAACAAAAACAGGAAAATATGAGGCAGCTAGACTAACCCAGGACTGGCCCAACTGAGCCAGAAGGCCAGTCCTTATTTCATCTTGATGAATATTCATCTTTACCAGGCAGAAGTGAAGGTGGCCGGACCAGTGTGTCCTGGGAATTCCAAAATACCACTTGCAGTACTTCTGACCATGAAGACTCGTATAATGCGAAAATCTGGGAGTGGGACTGGCAGAAAATGAATTTATAGAGGGACCACTTAGGCCGCTTGGTAGAAAGAGAAGATACAAAGCTTCGACCTAGGAAGAGCATTCTGAAAAACTCTGCACATTCATGGGGAGGGGAGATTTCCTTGGCCTTTCTGGAAGGGGGATTAATGTTTGTGTTCACTCCTGCGCAAAAAGGCTCCTACATAGGAAATTACATTGAGAGTTCACTCCGCCATAGGACATAGGAGTCCAGACCCTGTGACTCCCGGAGGAATTCCCAATCTCACAGAGATTGGACGCGCGTAGAGGATAAGCAATGGACTATAAACAGCAGTAGCTCTGAGTCAGAAGGTGAGTGGACTCAGGTGCAGAGGAAAAGGAATGCTGCCAAACAGAAGAAGGGTTTTGTTAAAGGCCTGATTCGACAGATAAAGGCCATAAAGAGTTTTTTGACTCCCTTCCACAGGAATGCAAAATATTTGTTGTCAGAGCATTTAGAGCTTTATGAGCAAATGATGACATCATTTGGAATACAAAATGATGTGAAATGTATGGCGTTTGTCAAGTGGACATTCTCCCCCGAATACTCCAGCTTCTTTGCAGGGCTGGAGGATCAGGATCACTACAAATTGTCTGCCTATAATGCAGCAATATTGAAAAAAATTCCACTGACCTGAACCCACAAGAAACCCGTAAGGCAGCATATAACTTGCAATGTGGGGAATACCATGCATCTAGGGAGTTTGTGCAGTATTTAAAATGAGCATTTGCGCAGACTTCCTGGCACGTGTACACTAATATTAGGGCAATTGTGACCACTTACTTCCATGCACTCCCCAAATACATCATGACTTAGCTAGTGCAGGATTTTCATGAGCACAGGACCTTGGATTGGGTGAATGAACAGGCCACCAGGATTTAGGAGGTCCAGAAGCCCACTGACAGTAAAAAGAACCCCTAAACCCCTAAACCCCCTGCTACACCTACCACTAAGAAGGTGGCAGAGGTGAAAACGACCCCACCATTGGATCTGCAGACAGGGGGCCTAAAAATACTCCTTTTGCCAACAAGCAGAATGAAAGGCAGAGGAGAGCCTCTAATCCAGCCCTATCAAATAGTAGTCAGGTGGGTCACCAGAATGGTGACCCATCTAACCCTGCCACCTATGCCACCTATGTAAGCCTGAGATACAAGGGTAATAGGCCAATACTGGGGTATGTATACACCCCCAGCACAGAGGGGGGTCCAGCCAGGTAGGTACTAACCCGGGAAAATTCCCTCCAAGCTTCCCTCACGAAAGAAGTACTACTCCACCTCCCAACCTAAACATTTGCCCTAGGTGCCCCCCCACCGCCGGAACCAGAACTTCCAGAATAATCCTCCTCTCTCTTCCCACTTCCAGGACAATAGATCCCTGGACCCGGGAGAAGGGAGACCCAGGATGGAAAATTGTGTGGGAAACTTCCAATACCCAAGCTACAGGAGAAGGGACAGTTACCCTTTCCCGGAACAGCAGAGTTATGACCAGAGACCTCTTTACAACTCAGAACATGTTTTGCAGCTGCAGTGACAGGTCCAGCAACTGACTGATGATCTAGAATGCATGCAGAGGGCTCAGTCCAACCCTCAACATAACCCTACTTCCTAGCATTTCTCAACACCCAGGTCTGATGCCCCATGGGGGAAATGATGGGAAGAAATGTCTGACAAAGCACAGGTTCCTGAGGAGGGGGCCTGGGTGGAGCGGAGATGCCAAGCCCTAGAGGAAGCTTCCTTTATCACCCAGATAGAACCCCTAAAAACCTCTCAGCCTGAAAGTGCATCTTCTACGCTTGAAATGTTAGAACCCAAAGAGCAAATGGTAAGTAAGAGAGGCCAAAGAAGAACCCACTTTGTGGAGGAACTCTGGATCATCCTCTTTGAAGGAGAGGAGTCCCTGGAGGATGCTGGTAAGCAGACCTTCCCTTTAAAAAATGGGAGGATACGGGAAAAAGGATGCTTCCCCAATGACTCCTATTGCAAGTTACGAAGTTTTCTTTACAGATTCCCGAACTCCGACACAGAAGATTGCCCAAGATCACACAGTGTCAGAGTTCAATATTAAGAAAATGACCACCCGGCATTCCAAAAGGGCCTTTAGACCAACTAATCTCAGGACAGGGGAGGCACATAAAATTCCCCTTAGACCACTTCCCGGACAACTCCAAAATTTCAACGGGAATGATATTTCCATCAAAGGGGCTGCATATCTGGTAATAAAAATTGGATGGTAATAAGTAAAATATCCAGTGATAGTCGTGACTCCAGAGGGCACACCTTATTTACTGGGGAACGATCTCCTGAGGAGGCTATCACCTCTGATCGACTGTGTAAACAAGTTCCTCTGGACGCAGAATAGCCGGCCTATAAAATGAAAAAGGATTACCAATTATGTAAACAGGAATGGTACCTGTCATTTAATTGATCAACGTTCTGAGGATGTGGAATTCCATTTCAAGAATAACCAAGTCCCAGACATCACTGTCATCTCTGTAGGAGAACAAACTGGTGATGTGAACCCTTCTCCATTCTTGCTCCCAGTTGTAAGTGTCAATCCACAGCGGGAGGGGACATCCTCAAATTCTACAACTGTCCAAAATCAGAAGAAGCCTTGAGTCCTGTGAAACCGGACATGGAAGAACCCCCTCAAAGTCTGACAGACATTCAGAAAAAGGAAGAACAATTGCTTTCCCCATTCAGTTAAATGAGGGGGAGGAGCTGGTGCTTGCCAGAGTATGCCTGAATAATTGAAGGAGCTTCACCAGCGAAGAATTATTCAGGAAACTCCCAAAAGATCAGACCATTTCCACATTTAAATTGATTGATGAATGGGAAATAGGTCTGGAAACCCAAAATTCCAAGCATCTCCTGACTAACAGGTGTATGCTAAAGGTTCCCATTGGCAACAAAAGCATAGAGCATAATTGTTGGGTCTTAAGAGATGTCCCTTCCGCCTTTTATCTGGGCAGTGACATTCTCAACAGATTCAAAATCAATTTGGACCTAATTAATAATAAAGCCTGGTCACGACTGGGGGTTACCCGTGGGCTTTGAAAACACTGAAAAAGCATTTCAGTCAGCTCAATTTCTGCCTTATGGGATTGAAGTTAAAGTGTGAGAAGAGGCTACTATCTCTGGACGGGTGCGACAATTCACTATTCCCCTCAAAATTAAGCAAGGACAGAACCTCAAACATCAGGACGGCTATATACATTTAAATTCCCATCTCTAACAACACATTTTTTATTTAAATCTGACACCTCTAGTAGAACTAGTACACAACACCATTTGAATATTGGAGGATAACACTGACCCTAGAATTATCACTTTGGGCACAGACCCCTTTATTGGAATGGCGGTTGATGGCCAACATTATTCTATTGATTTAGGTAATGAAATCATAAGACCAATCCCAAATGACTGTTTCAACATCAGCAATGGTATTCCTCCAGAAAAGATTTCATGGTGTACTCTTCCTGCCCCTACGGGGTGGAAGAGTTGACCTATGACATTAGGAGGGTGGAGGTAGTGTTCAGAGTCATGGACCACTACCTCAAATCCCCTAGCCAGGTCAACATCATCAAAAAAGATCTCTCCACCCAGAGGATACCGCTGAAATAGAAACACACCTGAGTTCTTTCTCGGTTTCAAGCAGATGGTTGAGGAAAGGATCAATCTTGCTGATGCCTGTGAGACCGATGAGCAAAGACAAAAGCTGAAACAGGTCTTCCTAGAATTCCAAGATATCTTTTCAGTGGACTCATACGACTGTGGATGCACATGCATTCATTCAACCACGATAACCACAGACCCTGAGATGGCTCCAGTATTTGTCAAACAATACTGCTTACCTCTTGCGTCCATGGAGTCACTCACAGAGATTATCAAGAACTTAGAATCCTGTGGGATAATTTGTCCGATCCACGGTACCTTCAACAACCTGGTACTTGTTTGGCTTACTCCATAAAGAACAAGGATTTCTTCTTGGAGACAGGGTTCTCAGATACTTGCCTAACAGCAGTGTTGTATGAAAAGCACAACAAGGTCAACAAAGTCATCACATACGCAAGCAATACTTTGTCCTCTGTGGAGTAAAAATTCAATGACTGTGAGAAGGCACTCCTGGCAATGGTGTGGGCGTTGAAAAATTACCACCCCTTCATCCACAGGGAGCACATCATTGTTGAGACTCCTCACCAAACCTCACAATATCTCCCAAGTGGCAGAAGTCGGCCAGGAACATTAGTAATTTCAGAATTACTTCCTGGATTCTGTCCATGTAAGGCTTTCCTGTGGAGGTCAGATATGGCCAAAACAAGAAGAGTCCCCTAGTGCAAGGGTTGGCTAACATGCATGATTGTGTTCAAGTGTCATGCGGCAGCCTTGGAGATTGTGGCATCGATGTAAAGGTTACTGTGGTTCTTGTTCAAAACCACGTTCTGTTGAGAGTAATCAGAGAAGCACAAAACGCGGTCTAGTCTCCTACCAAGATGGCTGCCGCATTGCGGCGTTACTATAACAACGCTTCGTGATCTCAGTACGGTGCGTTGTATCTTTCTTCCTGGTACCCGCTGCAGCAGCTCTCGCTGTTCCTTCCTGTTTTCCTGTGCTTCGTGGACTGCCTTTTGGTTCATCCTGCCTAGGATTATCCTGTGACTGCCTGTTGGTTGTGCACTTTTCTTCTTTCGTTTGCTTTCTTCCCTGCCTTTTCGCTCCGCATTCACCCGAGGATTCCCTCGGCTGGTACCCGCTCTCCAGGTACGCTCTATGTCTTCATCGGCTTCGTTGCTTACCTCATTGTATGCCGCTGCACCTCTAACGGAGAACTTCCTAGCTTTCCGTGACTGTACTTAACTATCCTGTGCCCCTGTACACCCTTGCAGCCACTCTGGCATTTCCCTTTCTCGCTTTACTCGCTTCTGATTGTGCTTTCCACTGCTCGCTTCATCCATCTTCCCTTTCCTTTACTTCCTATCCGTACATTACTCTACCCACCTTTCCGGATTGATATTTGGACTTGAGCTACATTCAGCTTAAGGCATATTGCATTGGACTCAAACCTTCTATTCAAACCTCATTGACTACCCAGCGGACTAACTTTAGCAGCCCATCAGCATCTACACTACTGCAGGGTTTTTTGGTGCTAGGAAGCTTTTTCCCTGCTTTTGAGGCTGGCTTCCTGGGGTTCCCTTTGGTCAGGAATATATATCTTGCCAAGGTGGCCTCCGGTGGAGCCCGTCCTTACCTGCATGACAAAAAGGCCAAGACTAAGAAATGCACAGGTGATAAGAAATCCCGGAGAAGAGAGACATCAGAGACCCGGAGTAACTCATCAGAGTATAGAGGTGAGGAGGGGTCATGGGACAGTACAGCAGACAATACCAGGCACGACATCAAGATAACTGTCTCAAGGATGAGTCTAATGACCAACAACAACATTGAGGCATACTTAACTTCCCCACAAAAGGGCTATGAAGAAGAAATGTGTCAGGGGATACCCACAGGTTATGGTATATAATGTTAATGACACTGGGGAAAAAAAACTGATGGCTGGCATTTGAAATGACTGGGACCCTCTGCTGGTTTTAAAATAAGACCCTGAAGTAGTGATGTTGCACAGTTGATGGCCGTTCATCAAGCCATCCTCACTGCAGTGCACCACCAACTCAATGAACTGGTTATAATGACTGACTCTGATTATGTTAGGAATGGGTTCATGGAGCACCTGATTAACTGGAAGAATCGAGGAATGGTTTGTGCCAACAATAAATCCTTAAAGCATGCCAAACTGATCCAGTCAATTGACGATCTGGTGACCTCCAATGAGATGACCTTCTATTGGAAGAAGATAAGAGGTCATTCCAAAATAGAGGTTCCAGATAAGACTGGGAATGGCCTAGCTGACCAGCTGGCTAAAACCAGAGCTCTGCAGGGCGATTTCATAGAAAAAGAATCCCTGCTGGCTGAAATCCAAATTGCAGCTGTCACCAGGTCGTAAACTCGTGCTAATAGTAAACTCTCGAATGCCCAGTGGAATAATTATACCCCAGATGCAGATTTGATCACTGCACAGAAAGCTGACCCGATCATTGGGAAATGTTATTGACACATTGCAGACCCCGTGAACTTTCCTCTAACATAGTCATATTGTACAGGTAAAGAGGATTTCTGGGTGTTGATGAAGTTCCAGATCCAAGATGGTTTGTTGGTAAGGAGAGCCCTATCTGGCTATGACCAGTGGATGGTACCTACCTCATTCCGAAGCCTGATGTTTAACCACACCCATGACACTGCCACTGCCGGTCATCAGGGGTTTCATACAACATTAGAAATCTTGTGCAAGGTTGCCTACTGGCCACTCATGGGCCAGGACCTCGACAGAGACCGAAAGGGATATCTTGTGTGTGCTCAATTTCAACCCATTTCTCTCACACACAGAGTTCCCCTACAAAAAAGTTGAATGACACTGCCTTGGTCAGATTTGCAAGTCAATTTCATTGGGCCAGTGATTTGCTCCTCTAGTGGTAACAAGTACATGTTGACCATGAAATGCCTGATCACAAATCGGGTATAATGTCTTCCAGCCGCGAATTGTAAGGCGGAGACAGCTGCTGCACTAATGATCAATCACATCTTCTCTCGTTTCAGCCTCCCGTAAAGGATTGAGTAGGATCAAGGAAGTCATTTTACCAGTGAGGTCATGGCAAAGATGTGGGAGATTCTCGGGGTAAAAAGAAAACTCAACATTGCCTATGGCCCAGCCTCAAGTGAGGGGTAGGGAGATACAACAGAACAATTGTGAGTATCTTGAAGAGGTTTGTGACCCAGTTGGGATATCTGATTACCGCTTGTCCTAATGGCTATTAGGTCTACACCATGTTCTGCAGCAAATATTTCTCCATTTGAGCTCATGACAGACGAACAATGGTGTTACCTCAGCATCTGGTCTACAGAACTCAGGAGCAGACACTGATAAATGCGCCCACTATGCAGGAGTACATTAAAAAATGTAAGGAAACACCTCCAGCACTCTTTTGCTTATGCTCAGCGCAATTTAGAAAAGTCAGCAGATGGAAGGAAGACCTATAATGACCTAAAGACCACCGAAAAAGAGTATGAAGTAAGGGACAAGGTTTACCTGTACAATTTTCAAAGGAATCAGGCCAACGAGTGGACATTTCTTCCATATTGGCGTGGTGCCTTTGAAATAATACATAACATATGACCTGTTGCCTACAAGACCTGCATTCCAAAAGGAGATCAGACAGAAGAAAAATGGATCCACATCAATCATTTGAAAAGCTGTCATCCCAGACCAGCTTCACAACTGATTGAGCAGCCAAATGAACATTGAGCAGAGGAACCATCTGAGGAATGAAAAGGAAGGACGAAAAATCAGATGGAAACTACGATATATATATATATATTATAGGACGGCGGTTGCCAACCTATAGATAAGGTGAGTCAGAGACACATAGGAACCCCTCAAAATTCTATTGTTAATAACATTTGATTAGAAGTAACGAATTTTGCCAAAATTTCAAAAAGTGATTTAAAGTATGCGGGCCTCTTCAGACTGCAAAGTTACGTAAAGATTAATTAAAAAATTTAAAAGTTATTAAGCGTAAAGAAATAATTTTTTCCAAAATTGTGGCCTACTTCTCACTCATTTAGACAAAGAAGGTACATTTTTGCCAAAGCGCACAGCCCAAACCGCTGAACGGATTTGGACCAGGTCCAAAACAACTTGGGCATGAAGCGCTGGCTCGCAATCCGTGCATGGTTTGGGGTTATACTGTTCTGTAGTTATTTTAAAATTTGATGGAGAATGAAGTGCCCCCTTCTCCGAATATTATAGTTATATCTCCCATGGTGCATTGCAGGATCATGGTTTTCAGAAATGAAAACGACCGCCATCTTGTTTTTCTCTCGATGCACGACATATTTGTGTCTATTGCCGAGGTTATGGGAAAATGGAACGCATTAAAAAGCTACTTGCAGGTCAAAAAGCATTTAAATGCTGTCAGGGTAGAGGTGGGGGGATAGCTACAGGGTGCTGAGTGAAATGTGGGAGTTGGAGGGGGTACAGAGCCCGAGTTTGCAACACAAAGCTTTCCATAGCCTCGGCTACAGCCGCAAATAGCTGACATCTCATAGCAAATTCTGTCATAGAAGCAGCGTGTGTTGTGGAGGTAAAGGTAGAGGGCACGGGAGGTGAGGAGGCCATCTGGGGAGTGGGGGAGCTGGCACAGATGAGTGGGGCACTTGGTGAGGTGCAGGGGGGCAGGAAAGCATTTTGCTTTCAGGCTTTTTGTAAATATTCTCGGCTATATCCGAGGCTACACAGGACGACATAGCCAAGGGTATCTGCAGTTCGATATCTGCGACTATATAGCTTGGGGTGTCAGTGTTTTATATTTTTTTGAAAGTACTTTGTTTAGGTATAGTGTCTTTGGGGGTGAAAAATCAATGACCTGGTAGGTATTAGAGAGTCTTTTCTATTTTGGAGCAGTTGTAGTCTTGTTTTAGATATGCTATACAATGAATTTTAGGTTGTGTATTCTCACTTATGGTATTATGTTCTGTTGGTGTGCAATGTTTGCCTATCAAGTTTACTGTTATGTATTCTTCTATGGTTTCTTATTTTTCAGTTACTTTACATACGTACATGAGTAGTGTCGTTCTGTATTGATCATTTAAGTTGGATTGTAGTATGAAACTTGAAGTCAGTCCCTTGTCAACTGACTATTTGTAACCGCAGTTATGACAAAAGTCAATTAACTGTCGCTGCTGTTATAATAAAAATGTTTTTGTTATTTATTGTATTTGTGTATTTCTATATGATATGTAGTCCCTAAAAGGACTGTTTTGGGGGACACTGAGTGTGGAACTTTAGCACATTAGGAGTACTGTTTTGATCTAATGAAGGAACACTGCATTTCCTTCATTGGTTAGGTGTACTCTGTCATGTCTATAGAAATTGGCCATCTAGAACTGTATGTTGTTGTTCGCAATCCATAATTGGTTGTGTTCTGTCATGAATGTTGAAACTACTTCATTAAGATTTCTCTGGGATTTCTCAATTTTACCATTAAATCTGGTGGTCCATCTCTATGTTTGCCTCGGAGTGAGATTGGAAAAGATAAAGACTGCGTGAGGAAATAGTTCCATTAGTTTTCTCATGTCTTGTTTCATCATTAAAGTAAGGGACACCCCTCATACATTCCCAAATCATTGCCTCCACAATGAATTAGTATGATGTCTGGGTGCCCTCTACTTCTCAGACTTAACAATTTTGTAAAGACATGGAATCAATACATTCTCTGCAATGTAAACCATTTAATTGTAAAATCTCTCAAATGTAGGCCCATATTAATATTTAGTTTCTCACAAAAGGCCAGCAACCAAAATAGCCAATTGCCTCCAATCAGCCACACAGTTTTCAAACCAGCCATCATATATGCAGTCTTTCTCTGTTTCCAGGAAAATGATTCCTAGTTTGAATTTCTTGTAGCTTGTATGAGCAGAGTATGTATGATGGTCTGTGTGTGCTGTAGTTTCTAATTGGTTGATGGTGTTTTTGATATTATTAGTTGATATATAGCAGCCTACCAGAGCGCGGCATTGCTATTCATGGGTAGATACACCCCCACCCCCCATAAATTCGGGCAAATGACGCGTTGTGTGTTTGTGGACGTGTGGTAGCCACGGCTAGCCAAAGTTTTGGGTGGGGTGGAATCGTATATGAATTGAGTGGGGGATTGCAAGAGACTAGGGGAGTGGAGGAGGACTATGAGGATTGGGGGGCTGGTAGGCATGTTGGGGACAGTTTTTGGAGTCTAGTGGCGTGGAAATGCAATTTTGAATTCGTCGTTTTTGTGAATAGTCGCGGTTATCGGCAAACATCTAGGAGGGCTCTTGTATAGCTGTGTCTATAAAAAGCACGTGTGTAGGCACATCAATACTATTCTGCTTTTCATTCATTGCGGCTGGAACTGTGGGTACATTTAAAGTCGCATCTATAAATATAAATATACATTTTCATTGCAATAATCATACTTTTATGTGGATGATACAGTGCAGAATGTATTTTATTTGTGTGTGTTATTTTATGTACTTGGTTGTTCACTTATTTGATTTGAAGGTTTCAAGGCCAATTTAGTTTGATGTGGGGCTTGCATAAAAATGTACATGTAACTGCGGCTACAAGTAATCTTTGTAGGTGCATGGAATATCCACAGCTACATTTGGTTTGTATGTGTTTTGGTGTTTCTAATTGGGTAGTGTTAAAGTTGTTAATGTGTATTTCATTGTGACAGGTTGCAGTGAATATGTCGGCCATTTTATTGGTTTTCTTACAATATAGTCCTCTTTGTGGTTTTGATTTTGGAAAGTATGAAACTCCACATTTTGACTACCATTCTCATTTTGACTGCAGAACTCACACTGTGCAGTTCATGTTACCTGTGATAAATTAATTAGTTGTTGGTCATTGTTTTGTTGAAAGGTTGATTTGATAATATGTTGATAATGGGGCTCTGTGTTTTTCTTTTTACTGTTTTAGTTAACAATGAAGTGCTGCTGTTGTATATGTAGAAAATGGGTAGGAATAATCATTGAAAGTTGTTCATTAGGAAAGAAATTGAATTTTAGTGAGGTGCATGATATCAAATCATGCTTGTTGTTTTCAAAATAAAAGATTCATCAAAGAGCAGTAGAAATGTGATGTTATCTACACTGCTTTTTTAATCACTTATGGTGTGTGCTAAAGTGATTTTTGTGGTGATATAAAAATGTGTTTGTTTTAAAAAGATTGCTTTTTATGCTGGTGTGTGGTGTGGAATTTAGTGTGCACATAGTGTTTGGTTTCTGACTACTGTGAGGACTTTAATAAAGACTTTGGGGCAGTATCAGACACAGGAATGCCCCCTTGGCTTAGAAATTGAATGTGTTTTTTGGTGTGAATTGCCCCAATAAATGCAAACGCACTATGTGCTATGGAATGCTATTTTAGTACACAAATTAGAGGTTGTCAAATGTTGGGATGGTTTATTTGAAGTTAAAATGTGCAACAGTTTTAAATAGGAAACACTGGGCCTGTATTACAGGCACGGTTGCACCGGTATTCACTACTTTGCAGCGCCCAGAAAAGGGCAGTTACCGGGTCATTACAAGCTTGCTGGACCCGGTAATTGCCCTTTTCTGGGTGCCGGAAAAAATTATTCCCATTCCCATTTGAGCCCCATAGGGCTCAACGGGAATGGGGAGGGTGGTAGCACGGGTACACTTAATAATGGTATTGGTGCTACCGTCATGTCCTGCTCGCGGGTGCCAGTACGGCCACCAGGTCAGACCTGGTGGCTGCAAGGGCACCCGCGAGCAGAGCTCATAGTATGGTGTTACGGTAGCAACAGTGCCGGTAGCGCTACTGGCACCATTGGTGCCTTACCGCCATACTTATGAGGCACAATGTTTTTGTTTTAATGGTCTTTTCGCTGCACTGTTATTGCTACAGAAATACTGGCAGATGTCAATGGCAGTTTACTGGGCACACAGTCCCGGACAGTCCTGTGATGTCCGCAAACATCTTAGATGATCGCGGGCATCTATGCTTATTTGTGTATCACAGGGTTGGTGAAAAAAAGTTTTTGGATGACTTATTACTTTGGCGCCACTCAATGAAATTCGTGAATCTAATTCTAGAACTGATTATGAGTGGTTTTGCAAAGTGTGGTGCTGTTTTGTCAAGAGGGAACAAAATTAGACGGGGGTCCCAAAAATATTGTAAAGGCTTATAAATGTGGCGCCATTTGACGAATCTGCAGAAAAGTTTTCAAAAGATTTTAGATCTAGATATACATGTTTTTGCAAAGTTTGGTGGGATTTTGTCAAGAGGGGCAAAATTAGAGGAGGGTCTCAACATTTTTAGATGGCTTATACCTTAGTTGCCGTTTGACGGATTTGGACACAAGATTTCAGAAAGGTTATAGACCCAACCTTAAATGTTTATGCAAAGTCTGAATGGATTTTGTCAAGTGGGGGCTAAGTGATATGACTATTATATGTACGTACATTTTGAGACTCTAGAAAAAATAAAAAATGGGTGGATTTCCAGCAAAGTCGTGTATGGAGCATTGGCAAGGACTGGTAAGAATGTTTTAGAAAATGTGTCTGTGTTTTATTTTTTGACAAACGTCATAATTAGATACCTCTGGTGACTGAGGTATAGCCTGTGGCCATGGGCAGTGGCCAGATTGTCCGGGACATGGCATAAGGTCATGGCCCGTACAATCTGGCTACTGGCCATTACCATGAGGGACCACCGAAGGGGTTAAAGTAGCCATGTTCACCAGGCACCGGCTATGTAGTAAGGTGTTTTGAAATTGGGATAGGTTTGAAATGGAAAATAAATGTGGTGGTTGTGGGTACAGGTTGAAGTGCAGGATGGGATTGCAGCAAATATGCACAAGGAGGGTCAGCAAGAACTGGAAAGCAAGGTTTTGCAAATAGGTTTTTTAAAAAAAGTATAAATAGTAAGTACACAATACAGTGATAGAACTTTGGTGACTGGGCAATGACTGTCAGAAAGGACAAATGTGTACTGTCATTTGCTTATTGGGGCATGCGGCATGGCCGAAGCGGTAGGTTTGAATGGGAAAACATATTTTGCGTGTGGTTGCAGCCTGAATTGGTGGATTAGATTACAACAAACTTCTACGACGAGCATTAGCAAGGACTTGCAGGCATGTTTTTGGAAATATGTGTTCTGTTTTATTTTTCCAAAGTGTAAGACTGTAAGTAGAAAAATTAGTGATATACATTTGGTGTCTGGGTAGTGGGCCGGGCCCTCGGCAAATGCAATTGTGTACTCTGATTTGCTTATTGGGGAATGCGGCATGGCCGATGCCTATGCTCCATGGATTTGGAAACTTGGCATGGCTGCAAGACATGAGCGCTGGCCTTTGGTTACATTATTATGGTATAGTGGACACTGAACTAGGATGCAGGGTAGGTGCAGTGAATAATAGGGCTTGTTTGGTTTGGCTGGGGTCATGGTGGGGCCTTATGCCGTTGGCAATTGAACAATGATTTCCATCCCCAGGATGCACTGCTGATAACAACAGACATAAGTATGTGTTGCAAAACATATGTTCCTTAAAGGAGATTTATAGTTCTTTCATATATGTGAAGAGTGGCCCTTCCAATGTTCTGTTTTAAAGCTTGTGAACATTCATTATGATAAATTATGTGGTGAATGTTCCTGAGATAATGCGGAGGATGCATACTGGAAATTGAATGAGCACTACAAAAAATGCTTGGGGCTCATGTGTTATGTGTATGGAAATTGGCTGCACGTTGAGTAGGTGATTTTCCCAGTGTGATGCCACCAATAGCTAATGAACCATTTACTTTGACAATAGTGTCAACTCCAGATGTTCCAGTTTTTCCGTGTGCCAATGTCTAAGTGGTCTGAAAAATAACAATCCCCTCTTTCAAAAATGGGCTGCATGTTTGAAATATCTAATCCAAGAATAAATGTACCCGAAAAATAGCACAATCTCCTAAAACTACACTTCACTTTCATGTAAAAAATATGTACTACGTAGAAAAAGTCTTAATAGAATGATATAATATAATCTATAGATTTATTGGCATATATATATATATCACGCCAAAAAATAAATTCTCTGATAGGTTCAAAAATTCAACAGCATCTGATGTACTTGACATGCTATTGGTAGCTACCCACGACATAGACAATGGGCCTCATTACGACCCTTGCGCTCCTGGAATGAAGGGGCCGGTATGGGACCGGCCCCCTTCATTCCAGGAGCGTGTATTACGAGGTTCCCTTCGTGGGCCCCGGATCAGGCGTCTGGTAAAACCAGGCGTCTTTTCCGGGTCCCGCGAGGGGAAGAGGGAGGTAACAACGGGACACTTATAATGTGCCCGTTGTTACCTCCATCCCCATTTCCATTGAGCCCTATGAGGGCTCAAATGGGAATGGGGAATGGTTCCTGCAAGGAGGATTTACCGGGTCCTCCTATGTCGGAATGACCCGGTAAGTCCCCATTGCAGGAACCCGGTAAAGGAGCCTGGTTTGGAGGCAGCCATGGAGCTAATTGCTCCATGGCTACCTCCAAACTCGTAATGAGGCCCAATGAACAATGAATCAGAAAGTTAATATAAATATTCGATTATCTGTTCTCATGTACTGTTTTTCTATTTCTAATTCTAATATTTGAATTGACAAGCTGTATTTCAAACTACCACACTAAAACAGAAAACTACATGCAATGGCTGGAGGACAATTATCCTACAGAAGAAATAAATACAAAAGAAGTAGTTGAACAAAAAAAGAAACACAAAATTCACCACATGCAGCATTTTGTAAGTCCATTTTTTATGTATATGTAAAATTAGATTAACAATAATACTTTAAGGAAGAAATATTAGTCACCAAACACACATAGTTTGTCTGCCTACTATACATTGGGCCTCATTACGAGTCACCCGGTATGTAAATAACGGTGGCGTTAAACCCGCCGCCACCGTTGTTTCCATACCGGGTGATCTCGATTCCTGCAGGCAGTGGTATCATTCCCGCCAGGTCTGACCTGGCGGGTTTAACACTGCCCGCCTGCAGGCAGACGTGGAAATACCGGCACCATCACGAGAAAAACCGTCAGGTTACCGCTGGACTCGTAATGAGGCCCAATATATAACTAACACAATTATGTTTAAAGTGTATTATATCTTCAATTGTCTCAACGTTTTTGAAATATTTTCAAACAGATGAAGAAGCTATTATAGTATGACGAAGAATCAAAGAAGAAGCACCACAACAACTATCCACAAAGCTAATCCTAGATTAATTAAAACAATTAAAAAGACAATTAATGTTGGAAAAGAAGTACAATCAATTAAAAAGGATATTGAAAATTTAAGAGAAATTATGGACAGTAAAAATCACATTGAGTTAGAAAACATGTTTCCGCCACAAAAATTGCAAACATGAATTATGATAAATTGTCTGGTGCAAGTCTCCTGCATGATGTGGACGATGCTGAACGAGATGGTCAGGGCCATAGTTGGCTGCAGCCTTTTTTGGATTATCTGTAGTGTTATATCTTTACTGTATCTGTGAGCGGTGGTTGTGCAGAATCAGCCTCTACCCCTTAAAGGTGCTGCAAGTAACATCTAGAGTTTTCAAACACCTGCAGCTCCGGAACACTCTTTTTGAGGAGTTATTAGAAATGCTAGAGAGGTTCAGAGAGGAGGCTTTTCATTAAGTGTTTACAGACGTTGTGCTCTTATCTCCAGTAGTAGCACTTGCATGAGTGAGAGGCCTTCCTATGATCTTTTCTTTCTGATGCAATGCATCTGTCGGACGTTTTCATCCACTTCATCCCGGGGTACTAATAGTATCTTTATTTGGTTGAAGACACTCCAGCCTTTCCCAACTGAAAAATGGAATGGGATATGAAGCTTGGGAGCATAATTTATGATAAATCATTTGGTGTGAGTTTCCTGTGATGATGTAGGTGATGCATATTGCAAATTGCACGAGATGGTCTGGCCCATACTGGGCTGCAGTCTTTTTTGGTTTATAAATAGTGTTATATCTTTACTGCATCTGTGACTGGTGGTTGTACAGAATCAACCTCCACTCACTAAAGGTGCTTCTAGCAACAGCCAGAGACTTTAAACAATGGTAGCACTGGGGTACTAATAGGGTCTTATTCGGTTTAAGACACTGTGGCATTTTGCAACTGACAAAAGAAAAGAAAAAGATGTCCGCCATGGAATGGGATATGAATCTTGTGAACATCAACTATGATAAATCATTTGGTGTGAGTTTCCTGTGATGATGTGGATAATGCATATTGGAATATGCATGAGATGGTCTGACCCATACTGGGCTGCAGTCTTTTTTGGCTTATAAATAGTGTTATATCTTCATTGTAGCTATGAGTGGTGGTTGTCCAGAAACAAGAGCCAGAGACTTTAAACACTGGTACTACTGGGGTACTAATAGTGTCTTTATTCGGTTGAATACACTCCAGCATTTTGCACTGACAAAAGAAAAGAAAAAGATTTTTGCCATGGACATCTGTAGACATTTGTCTACAGATGTGCTGCTCTATGTCCATCAGTACCACTTGGATGAGCGAGAGCCCTTCGCAGGATCTTTTCTTTCTTACGCAATGTATCTGCCGGATAGTCTTCATCCACTTTATCCCTGAGTACTAATAATATCTTTATTCGGTTGAAGACTCTGCAGCATTTCGCAACTGAAAAACGAAAATAAAATGTGGGTTATGAAGCTTGGGAACATCAATTATGATAAATCATTTGGTGTGAATCTTCTGGTATGTTTGGATGATGTGTATTGGAAATTGCATGTTATGGTCTGGACCATACTGGGCTGCAGTCTTTTTTGGCTTTTATGTGGTCTTATATCTTTACTGTAGCTGTGAGCAGTGGCTGTGCATAATCAAACATCTGCCCATTAAAGGTGCTGCTAGCAACAGCCAGAGTTTTCAAATACTGGTAGCTCTGGCGCACTCTTTTTGAAGAGTTATTAGAAATGGTAGAGATTTTCAGAGAGATGGCTTCATTTTTTTGTGGCACTGTCTAGCTATGTGCAATCGTTCGGCTCTATTGACGTGGCCATATCATGACATCCGTATGTACGACACCATCCAATCAGCGGGCGCAGAAGTCTGTAGGTGCGAATAATCATCACACCCACAAAAAAGAAGTTTACATTTATCATTGCTTTCTGCACTTGCTAATGAAAGGGTGTTTCAGTAACTGCAAGCACTTATGGCACTATACCCCTTACATTCTTTATTATCTGTACCCACTTTTCCCCTAATGCTATTTTTCTTTGTTTTGTGATTTGTTTAGTTTGCCTATTTTTCATTTTTACATTTTTTGAGGCATTGGGCCTCATTACAAGTGTGCCGGTTTCAGAAATAGCGGTACCCGTAAGTTTACACGCACTGTTGTTTCTGGACATTCGCACTACGGGTTTGCCTCTCAGAGCCGCTGTGCCCAACAGGGACGACCCTTCCGGACACCGCGGCCATGATAGGCAAGCCATCATGGAAGCACCAGCACCATTAACAACGGTGCCAATGCTTCCGTGGTCCCCATTCCCATAGCCTCCCAGAGGACTCAATGGGAATGGGGACTTACAAATTGCTGATGCCTGACTTCCCAGACTGCCAGGGTTGTAATCCCCTGGTGTTACCGGGAAGTCAGGCAACGGTAAGTCATTCTGAGTCTGGCGGCAACCCGCAGGTAGCACCGGCAGGGTTACCGCTGGACTCGGAACTGGCAGGAGGAGATGGTATGGGACGACACCCTGGGCAGAATAGCAGAATGGACCCGCAAAGGATGGCCCAATGAGAGAGCAGTGCCGGTAGGTCTGCGACCATACTGGAAAGTTACCGACAAAATTACAGAGATGGATTGCCTAATACTGAGAGGTGACCAAGTGATTCCCCCAAGAGGCATCTGAAAGGTGATATTGTGCAGAGTGCATACAGGTCATCTAGGCCGCAACATGACACGACGCAGAGTACGCAACATGTATTGGTGGCCTGGAATGGACCAAGATGTGAGGTCAATGATCAAAAGATGCCATGAATGCACCAACAGCGATAAACAATTAAAAGTGAGGCAAGCCCACATGATGCCTACAGAAATACTGCAGGGCATCTGGCACAAAATAGGGCTGGATTTCATTGGCCGGTTGGATGGCATGTCAAGCGATGACAGGTACGGGGCAGTAAAGGTGGACTATCTCTCCAAATGGGTTGAAGTCAAATTCGTGCCGGACATCACCACGAGTACTGTCATAGAAGTACTCAGCTCTGTCTTCCAAAGAGAAGGTCTCCCCAAGGAGATCGTAATGGACAATGGGGTACAACTAGTTTCCAGGGAGATGGAAAGCTTCCTCAAAAAACACAATATCTGCCAGTTGAGAGCAAGCTTGTACCACCCACAAGCCAACGGGCTAGTAGAAAGGGCAAACCGCTTCATCAAAGGAGAACTACAACTGGCAATGCCATCAGGCATTAATCCGTGCAAAATTGTCAAGGAGGCCGTAGCAGCACATCGCTTGACACCGAATTTCATCACAGGAGTGTCTGGAACCACCTTGGCTACACAGAGTCAGAGAGGATGAGGACATAGACATGAGTGACATTGTCTTCAGATTGCAAAAGAACAAATAGATCATGAAATCTCAGGGCGACCAATGTAGAGCAACACATCGCACAGACGTCAACGTAGTGGATTTAGTGAAAATATGCCTACCACACAAAGACGCTGAGACCGGCTCAAAATATAGCAAGGCCATAGAAGTTACATGGAAAAGAACCAACCATGTCCACACAAGTGATGGAAGAAGGTGGAACCTGGAAAGGGTGGCTGTGTACAAGAAGAAGGTGTCCACCACCTGCCGCTCCTTAGGAGTAGGAGAAAACCAAGAGCCATCAGAGTCCGCCAACAAACCCCAACAACCAGAGATGTACATTAGGGAAGAAGCGAACCATAATGGACTTGTGCACATGAACCCCACACCCCGGTCCAGGGAACCATACTGGGAAGCTACCTCAGAAGAACAAAACCCGGCGAAACATCTTGCGTAGCCGCCCAATCCCCCAACACAGCCACTGAACAGAACCGACCCCAAAGAGAAAGAAAGAAGCCAGCCAGGTTCACAGACTTCGTCATGAACTAGAAGCCAGCTTTTCCCACAAAAGGAGGTGCGCAGAGACTCGCGAGATCTCGCTGCTACGTGATCTGGCAAGGCGTCAGAGGAGTCAGAGGGGTCATATAAGGGTCGAGTCAAACACTTGTACAATCAAAAGTCTCTGACATGTTGACAAGAAGGAGAGCAAAGGGAAGTGAATCCAGCATATTAATGAAGCAAAGTGAACTGTGTGTTTAGCAAATGTGAACCTGATGGAGGGATGCTTGCGAAATGGGGTGAACAGTATTGCACCCGTAACCACTGTGTCGACAAGAGTGAGTCTGGCTGAGGGTTGTACACAGTGAGTGGTTGTTTAAAAAGACATTGAGACTCTTGAATGTTACATTGTGAATGAAAGTCTGTAGTGAACCCGACGGAAGAGCGGAGCCTGGCAGAGGGGATCCTAAGGCAAAGAGTAATCGCCCCATGAAGATTTATTGAAGGAATATGTGTTTTTGTTTATGGTTTATAGCACATCAGGTCCTCTGAGTCAAGAGACTTTGTGTGAAAGAGACTTGGCCACAGAAGGCCCTGATATTTTGGAAACAAACTGTAACCTCGTGCTGGCGAGGCCCAGGAGCGTGCTGTGCTCAGGAGTACCACCTTGTCCCGTGCTAAAAACATGGGGAAGGGAGACCCCAGCCATACCATCCTGACTTATCATTTTCAGAACACTTCTTTCTTTTCTGATGAACATTATTCCACACTCTTTAACTTAGCGGTAAGGATTGGCAATATATATTTTTTTAGTATAGGCCCTTCTTATTTGTCAACACGCCACTAGTACTGCCTTATTATTATTTGATGGTCGTAGCTTGCTCCCATCTTACATTTAGGCTTATATTAGGTTTCTTTTTCACCCATTTATACAGTTTAATAAACACCCTTGAATTGTGATCACTTGTGTCTGTCTTTACTATTGCCGCCATGAGTTCCATACAGTAGACGTGGATGAGCATCGGGGTAGGTTGTAGAGTGTGTTAGTAGAGAAGCAGAGGACTTTTTCTAGAGGGAGGAAGGAGTGAAGAAGAAGGCCAAGGGTGGAGATTAGAAGAAATGTACATATTTTCTGAAGGTTGAGATGGTTAATACCAGCTGCAGGGCCAGTGGTAGTAATGCATTATTGCAGTCAGGGGTCACTGTCAAAGAGGTCCCCCAGTTTGTGAGCCTTGTACAATGGAGCAAGAAGATCAGGCAGGAAGGCGATAGGAGGAATGACATCAATTTTCGAAGAGCTCAGTATGAGGCAGCAGAGAGCCACACAGTGAAGGATTGAAATGAGGCAGCTAATAATCTGTTTCTAGATGGCAGTGGAAACGGAGGAAAGGGAGAACAAGATTTGAGTGTCATCAACAAAAGGGTGGTAATAAAAGCCAGAGGACAACATACGTCTACTTATGATGGTTTTGATACAGGGTAATGAGCAAAGGTCATAGATAGATCCTTGGGGGATGCCGACAGGAAAGGTGGTGGTGTCACAGGTTTCTGAGTTTCAGGATATTTTAAGGGAGCGTCCTGCTGAGTAAGGAGGAGAGAGAAGTGATCAACTTTGTTGAAAGCTGCAAAGGGATGAGTACAGATGGGAGTGTGGAGTGCTGAGCATCAAAGAGGAAGTTGGAGACCTGCATGAATGCAGTCTTGGTGAAGTGCTTACTATAGAAGCCAGATTGAGTGAATCTCCAAGTCCATTATCCTGTAGGCACTTAGTGATCCGGTTAAAGACCAACCATTGAAGGTCCTTAGAATAATTTGGTAGGAGGGAAACTGGCCGATTGTTCACAGCGACATTTGGGTCAGCAAAGTATTTCTTCAAAAGGGGTATGACAATTGCAGATTTGAATGACACAGGAAAGAGACCAGCAGAGAGAGAGTGCTGAAGGCAGGTGAGTGGAACTAAGCATTTGACTATTTAAGGAGCATTGGGTCGATAGGAGTACAAGATTGTTTGGAGCTGCAAAGGATGGGTGCTAATTCAGAAAGGAAGTTTAGACATAGGGCCTCATCACGAGTTTGGTGTTAACCCTTAAATGCAGTGGTAGCGCTATTACTGCCGCATTTAAGGGTCCGCCAAATCACGGGTTTGGCAGATTTCCCCCCAGCTCTGAGCTGGCGGGAAATCCGCTGAAATTTCGTGCTATTACCACCTGCGGGAAATCCGCCGGTGGTAAGAGCGCAAAAAATTCCCCATTGAGCCCAATGGGGAATGGAGAATTCCCGAATGGGCTCAGTGGGGAATGGGCAATACCCGTTGCGCCAAACCCGTGATCCGGCGTTATTAGCACCGGGGGGGTTGGCGGTAGGGCTATTAACGCTGGCACTAATAGGAGTAGTGGGCAAAGTCATAGGAGAGACGGAGGCAGCAAAATATACTGACTTGGGTAGTGTAAGTAAAGTTGGAAGGGTAGATTAAAGGTTTATGGGATGATTGCAAAGGGAGGAGATTAGGTTTGTGAAGTAGAAGTAGGATGGTTGGGCAGAGTACAGTGCAAAGAGAAGAACTGCGTGTGAATTTTAGTAGACTCCGCATGGGGAGGAGGTCCAAGGTATGTGCTGGCATTGTAATGCACAGCATGTGTTTGTTTTGAAGGTCTGGATATCTGTGATTATCCAGGCTGAGGACATGGGTGGGAAGGTGTGAATTTGCATGCAGGACTGCCAACGAGAAGTCATAAGCGCATAGAGAAAGCTATTAATAGGGGAGAGAGACAGGAAGGAAATCCTTAAATCATCACAGTCAGGGGCAAAAGAGTCCTGCTTGAATTTCCTCTTGGTCATTGAAGAGGTGAGAGACGGAGTAGAGAGTGCAGGCAAAGAGGCATTCAAGTGACCAATAAATTGATACAATGAAGAGGTGTCAATAGAGAGGTCAGAGGAGGGGAGCGAAATACAGAGAAGAACAAGGTCAGAAGAGTTCGCTATCAGAGTGGGTAGCCTGGCTGTGGAGTAGAGAGGGTGGACCGATTGGAGGGATTTAGGTTCAAGGTGGGGGGATGTGGACGGTTTGTGATGGTTAAAGCTCCCCACCACGACAATGGGGATGTTGGTAAGAAGTGATTTAAGTACAATGTTCAGATCACACAAGAAGCAATTGAGATGGCCACAACATTGATAGACATTGATAGAGCGCCAGCACAGTCAGAGGAGATGGAGGGTGTAGTCATAGTGGCACATTCAAAAGAAGAGGCAGTGACATCATGGAGGTGGCGGAGTAGTGAGAGCCTTATCGATAAGGAACTCCACTCTACTGCTCTTCCAAACAGGTCGGGGAGATTCAGTGTGGAGATCGATCCACGTTTCTGTAATAGCAAGAAGTGAAAGTTGAGTGTGATAAGAGTTGAAGTGGTAAGTGATGAAGGAAGTTTGAGGATTGCATGGGGAGTGGAGGGATGGTATGCAGTGATTATATCATAAAGGAAATAACGAATGCACTTTTACTAAAACAATACTGAATGCTAAATATATAGGGAGTGCGGGTAAGGGGTTAAAAGGTGTGGGGGTGGTTCAGGGTGGGGTTAGAAGCATTGGTAAACAGGTGGATTCAGGGGTGTGTGCACATTTCTTAGTTTGTTAAAATCACATGTAACCAGAGGGAGATGGTGGAGTTGGTCTTCATCATTCCTATTCTCGATTCTCAGACAGAGGCCTTCCTTAGGGAACATTTATTTGTGATTCAGCTCAATGTGCTGCTCTTCCCTGCCTGGAAACCCTTCCAGCCTGAGACTTAATGCTCTGTCAATAAAAACATTCACTAGCTTCTCAGAGCTTCTTCGTACTGCTGGATCGCATGACCTACTAACATGGCATGTTTCTGCAAAGATGGCTACCTAGCTGCCATAGTTTGCAGCTAGGTAGTTTGCTTGCCCAACTTTTCATTACTTGTCATAGCTCTGGTTCTGTTTCTATTAGTGGGTCAGGCTAAAAAGTGTGTTAAAAAGTTGGCTCAGTCTGTCCACAGTGTTTGCTGTGGGAAAGGAGGAGGAGTCTCTACTCACTATCGGCTATCCGCAGAGCGGAACGTGGAGTGGAGTGCGAGCTGAGTGTGAGCAGTCCTGCAGAGCCCTGCTGAGTCTGCCCACGGTGTTTGCTGCAGGAAAGGAGGAGGAGTCTCTCCTCACTATCGGCTATCCGCAGAGCGGAACGCAGAGCGGAGTGCGAGCCGAATGTGAGCAGTCCTGCAGAGCCCTGCTGAGTCTGTCCACGGTGTTTGCTGCGGGAAAGGAGGAGGAGCCTCTACTCACTATCGGCTATCCGCAGAGCGGAACGCGGAGCAGAGTGCGAGACGAGTGTGAGCAGTCCTGCAGAGCCCTGCTGAGTCTGTCCACTGTGTTTGCTGCGGGAAAGGAGGAGGAGTCTCTACTCACTATCGGCTAGCCGCGGAGCGGAACGCGGAGCCGAGTGCGAGCCGAGTGTGAGCAGTCCTGCAGTCATGTCGGGCAGGACGGCAAGAGTCGACCAATTCACCTCAGAGCCACATTCATCGTGTCCATCGCCAGAAGAGGAAGAGAGCTGTTGCTTGAGGAGCTTGAGGTTGCGTGGGGGCACGGAAGGTGTGCAACTCGTAGCTCCCAAGCTGATGGGACAAAAAAACATGGAGAAGAAGCCAGCCTTGCGAAAGGGTAGACCGGCGTCCTTAAGTGCATTGTCGAGTACACCGGACGAGCCGCAGAGATGTCAAACAGCCGACTACGACAACGCTGGCGCAGCTCTAAGGCAGCCGGAGCCTTCGCAACCATCAGGAGGCGGTGCAGAAGAGCGGCTAGTAAGTACTCAAGATAAAATACTGGTTTTATTGCATAGAAATGGGTCTCCATCAGACGTATTCCCCACCGCAGGACTTGGTCGATGTGGAGAGTTGGAAGGACAGAATGAGGTCCGGGTGGAGGGGAGAGAAAGCGGCAAGGTCACGGTGTAGGGTGTGGGGCAACAACAGGGGAAGGACACGGAGGGGATGGCTGAAGAAGACGGGGTGTTGCACAATAAAGGAGCAGGTAGCATGGAGCAGCAGCCCAGCTCCTTGATGAACAAAGAGGGACGCCCAATGAACGCCCAGATAATAAAAGCTCAGATTCATGTGCCACCGCAGTCAAATATAGAACTTTTGGAACATGATATTACAGAAGACTCGGATGAAAACATAGAACGAGCCATAGATCCAAACACAACGACAGAAAAAAATCACAAGAGAAAAAGAAATCAGAGTGCATCACAGCCAGAAGTGAATCGTGAGAGGAAGCGAGGGAAAGGGAAAAACAAACAATTTAAGCTAAAAACGGCAACAAAAAAAAGCAGAGAGAGAGAGGACACTACTCGTGACGAAACCCTTAAAAATGGGAGTGCCCAAAAAAACAACAGAGGGGCACAACTTAAAGAACTACTTCCAGTTAAGCTCTAAAAGTTCGAGTAGAAACAGAGTGGAACTTTCAGATGAGGAAATCCTGCAGGTGCTTCAAGAATGCTGGCCACAAGTCAAACGTAGACGAACCGAGGAAGCACAAGTCTTACCGCGCAGGGACTCGATAGAAGCAGGAGAAGTACCTCAGGAGTCAGAGCTGACTACCAAGTCGGGAGATGTACCTAGGCTCCAAACAATGGTGAAAGATTTGCAGATCGGCGAACAGCAGGCGACTCCTAAGTCGACTAAAGAACCAATCGAAGAGCCTAAAGGGGCCATAGAAAGTGGGTCTAAAAGGAGAAGAGCAAAAATTAATAGGGCCACGCTGCAAGAAGAAATCCTGAGTATTTCCTCAGAAGACAATGAATCTAGCCAGGAGAGAAGCCCCAATACACACAGAAATCCACTGCTCCAAAAGTCGAATATGGAAGAGGAAGTAGTAGTAGCAAAGGTGGTGAATGGCAATGAGAAACTGAGCACAATCGAAACAACCAACGAGAGAATTACAGGACAGGGTACATTTGAAAGCTCCAGGAACAAGATTTTGACGTTAACCCCGATTGATTCACGTAATCGGAGAGCCTCACTGGATTGTCCAAGGGGGCATTCTACTCACGGTCATACAAAAAACTCGGGGCAGAAGGATATGTCAAGTGATTGGCGACCTGAAGCGTCCTTAGGCTTGACAGCATCGGAGACATCGGCTAAAAAAGCAGACATCTTTTCGATAATGTCATTGATCACCATAGCCCTATCGCCATTCATGAAACTTTATGAATCAATCAGTGAAAGCCTTAAAGATCATACCTCAATACAGGCTATGATGAATAGCAAACTGATTTTCTTGGAGGCATTCATTATGGCAAAAGAGAAAAAATTAACAAAGTTTACATCAACTGAAAATTGCAGTATTTTGGGCTTAACTACAAAGCCTGTTGGGCCACATCCAATGGGAGGTAGTAAGTCTGTCAGTACACAAACAGAAGTCACAATTGACCTGACAAAAGAGACAATGAATGAGACAGTGAACGGAATACCACGAACAAAACACCAAGTACAAAAAACTTTAGACCAACTTTTCAAGGATCGGAGGATAAACAATACGGTCCATCAAGAGAGCGAAAAGGATAGAAAAGACCTGAATAAGCACCCAGTAGGAGACACACCATTGGGAGTCAAAAACAAATTAACAACATTGACAATCGACCTGAGGGACAACGGCAAGATCCAAAAACAAGACCCAAAAGAAGGGAGAACGCCAAAGAGACAACCAAAAAATCGGCAGACAACGGAAGAGATCAAGGATCATGAGGATCAACGCACGAACACTACAAAAGAAAGATCTATTACCCCAAGTCGGGGTGAATCGCCTAAGACAATAGAAGACTTTCTGGAAGATGAAAACATGATGAATCTGAGCCAACACCTTAGTGAGAACAACAGTCCGGCCTCAAGCGCATCGAATAGGACGCATCCTAAAGAAAAAAGTCTACCAAGACAACACTGTTCAAGCAAGAGAGCTGAAGTCGAAAAGGACCAGGGCCTTCTTACCCCAGATGATCGACGTAAGAAAGTGACAAAAAAGATAAAGCGAGACGAGGAGACCAAAATAACATCTAAGAAGGAAGAAAAAAGAGACCCAAGGAATGACCCATTAAGATCAACTTTTCGACCAGAGGAGAACTCAGGTACACATAGAAAAGTGCATTTTGTTACGAGAACAGAGCAATACCACAAGAAGATGAAACTCGTCGATAAAAGGAAATGGATCTTAAAATTGGAACAGATCCCTGGTAGCGACGATGACGTAATTCTAAATCGTAGCACAGTTTTGGAACTTCTGGGTTACGTCCCGCGCCTAAGGAGAATTAGGACAGAAGATTTTCTCATTGTAGACCCGAGTCATCGGCATAACAAGCCAGTAGCGCACTTGTACATTGCATCTGAAGCAGTGTACGAGTCACTAAAAGAAGAAACAAGGGCCCTGTTGAAATTGGGGTACGACATCACTGAGTCTACAAGAGCATCGGGCTATGAACCCAGTAAGAAAAAAAAAAGTCGGACCCCTACAACGCGGGGCCAACAAGAGAAGGATCTGAAGTGCCCCAAGAGACTAGACCACCAATGAAAAGAACCCAGGACTTATCCCACGAGAAAGGAGGCTCAAAAATGGGGTGGACACAGGTGGAGCAAGAGGAAAAATCGCAGGGCCATAGAGAGATAAAAAAAAATACAGAGAAGTTACAAGTAGACACGGACGGACAAGCAGAAGTTCGGTTAGAAAGCAGTCGCCAATATTATACCAAGAAGGTCAAAATTCCACGATAACAAAAACCTTCACGAAAGACACGGAGGTAGAAAAATCAAGTGCGGCCACAGTAAAAACGACGAAGCAGGGTATTTGGTCTTGGTTACCTAAAGTCCTGTCGAGGGAGACAAAAAGATAGCAACCCCGGTCCAATGAGCCCACCCTTAAAACAAGTTTGACAACGGCAAGAGTAAAATCACACATTCGGTTGGGCTCTTGGAATACTAGGGGTTACTCCGATTAGATGAGAAAAGGGGACATTGCGCTTGCGGACTACGAGATTCTCTGCTTGCAAGAAACTTGGCTCACAGAGGCCCCAATCTTGGAGGGATACGAAATAACCCTAGCGCTGGCAAAGAAAGGCAAACTGGGAAGACCGTCCGCTGGAATATTAACTGCGTGTCGCCAAGGAAGTGGCATCACTTTAGAAGCGACACTCATAAAGAACTCCTGGTCTTTTGAGAATGATCAAAAAGTAACTACTTTACTGGTTATTATTAACACCTATTGGAATCCAGCGGCGATAAGCGATACAGAGTATTTGGACATGACAGAACAGGCAATTGACGTTGCACGGATGGAGCACTTGACCCCATACCTCTTGATTTGTGGTGACATCAACGCCACCTGCCCAACGTCAAATAAACATCAGAACACGAACGGTCATGCAGCTCAAAGAGGAAGGGAGTGGTTAAATCTAATGACCTCGCACGATTTTCACAATCTAGACCTAGTATACCCAGACCCATAACGTATAGCAACGTGGTCCAGAGACATAATCAGTGACACGATAGATTACATTTTCATGACAACAGCATTTTTATCTGTAACGGCATCGTTTGAAGTCAAAAAGACGTCAGCTAGCGATCATAATCTGCTAGCTACAACGTGGCTGACGAAACACAGACCAAAATAACATATGCACAGTCACAGCTGAGTGTGAATAACCAAAGAACAAGATTGGAAATTTCGGCTGTAGCGATATGCGAGATCCAAGCAAAGTATCAATCACAGTCCACTGTGGCAGCTACTGAACAAACTGATTATTTGCCCTTGTTTGAAGTTTATAAACATCAGACTGGAACAAGAAGTTCACAACGGAATACCAACCACGTTTATGATAAAAATCTGGTGACAAGGAGAAAAGAAATGCGTTGACTAAAACGACAAGCTAAATTGAAGGAGACTCAGTCGGCGATAGTGAAGGCCACAGAAGCAAACCACCAATACAAAGCGTGGATAAAAGATCACCGACGTATACTTTATCAACAAGACGCAGAGAACATTCTAAAAGCTGTGTCCCTCAATAACAATAGAGAGTTTTGGCAGTTGTTAAAATCAGCCACCTCTACGGGTGAGCCGGCCTTCATATCAAATATCAGCGCATCTACGTGGTTGAAATTTTTCAAGACCTTATTCAAAGCATAAGTAACAACAACAAGCGAGAGGATTAGGCAGGAATCCTCGAAGTGGGTCAACATCGGTTACATCAATGACAGCACTGATCAAATAAAGAAACTGAAAAATTCACGGTCCCCAGGTCCGGACGGCATCACAAATGTGGACCTTAAACTGTTTACAACAGAATGGGCAAAGCTCCTTAGCAAAATCTTCCAGAGATGTGCAACGATGAGATCTATTCCGCCATCCTGGAAAACAGCAATTGTGGTCCCTAAATACAAGAAGGGAAATAAAGAAGACCCGAAGAACTACAGGTCAATCGCCTTACTCGATTGCATCGGGAAGATATTTGGATCACTTTTACTGAAGAGATTTAATGAATGGGCTAAACAGGCACCATGCAGGGACCTCCTACAAACTGGCTTTAAAAAAGGCACGGGAACGTCAGCTAATATTTTGGCGTTAAGCGCTTTGAAAAGCAGAGTGTTAGAAGGAGGTCCTCGACAGTGCATCTGTTTCATCAACTTGACTCAGGCATTTGACAAAGTGGAACGCCCGATGTTATGGTTAAAACTGGAGACCTGGGGTTGCCCGTCGTCGATCTTGGACCCGATTAAAGAGCTGTATACGGGAACCACGATGAGAGTTAGATTAAATCAGCAAGGGCTCCTTTCGCCTGAAATACCAACAACAAGAGGAGTCAAACAGGGGTGTCTCCTGGCTCCAGCGCTCTTCATTGCATTCATGGGTGACCTTCAAGAATCAAGTCAAGGGGTACATTGTTTTCCACCTAAATTGGGAAACTGTCATGCCTCATGGATTACACTTCAGTGGGCCTGCAACGTCAACTAGCCAACTTATCCGAATATACAAAAACCAATCACCTAGAAATCAACGAAGAAAAGACAAAATTTCTTATTATGGATAAAAATGCTAAACGAAGTGAACACATTTCTGTAAATCTTGAAAGTCATCCTGTGGAAAAAGTGAAAGAATTCAAATACCTGGGGGTAATTTTAGACAGTTCACGAACGGAATTGGCAATGCAGGACCACCTAAAAGCAACGACCAAAAAGCTAACAGCACAAGCAAAGGCCATTAACCGAAAGTTTGGTCGCTTCTCGCTAATTCCAGTTTTGGACTTTTACAAACAAAAGGTGGTCCCCACTCTTACGTATGGAGCAGATGCTTTGCTAAATGTACCGTCGACTGTGTGGCCAAAATTGGAAGCGACTTTCTGGAGAACGACGTTAGGCCTCCCAAATTCCACATCTGTGACAATAATAAGACAAGAACTAAGTTTATTATCATTGAGAGGTATAGTGAGAATTAATACTCTGATGTTATACCGCAAGTGCATAATGTCTGATGAATCAACAGTACTGAACTTACTTCTCAAAGAAAGCAGGAGCGGCAAAAATAAGACGCTCATGGCTTGGTTTAAACAAAACCAAGAGATAATGGCCACCACGGAATGTGATGAAGACACCTTAGTAAGAAATCCAACTAAAATTCAAACAAGATCAAAGGAGCTCGACTGGATACAAACTCAAGCAGCAGCAGCACAAAACAAATTGACACGTCATTTACCGTTTAACATCAGGAAGTATAATGAACTGCAACCATACGTCAAAAAATTCCTGTGGAGGCAGGCGCGCGACTTGTTAATGAGAGCAAGGCTGAACCTTCTACCGACTAATGAAGTCTTGGCGATCATAGGAGAGTCATTGTCTAAGGATTGTCACTTTTGCAAGGGGTCACCAGAAATAGAATCAATCCGACATCTACTCCTGTCATGCCCTAGCACACGCCAAATAAGAACAGTGCATTTGAAGGGATTATTCTCAGAGTTCGAACTTAGTGATCCAGACGTGTGCTGGGCTAAACTGATAGCAGGAGACAGAACCTCATGGCAACTAGCGGCATTTAAGATCCTAGAATACATGAACAAGACGCTCTTTCAGCCGCTTCGGCCAACAGACATTCTGTGATCCCTTCATCTTCTCTTCCTTTAGCATCATGAAAAGACTTGAGTAGACAAATAGTGTTGTTTTGATTGGTACAAGCAATGCACTTCTTCTTTTTTGTAAAAATCTTTTAGATTAAACCAAATAATAAAAAAGAAAAAAAAGAAAAGTGCGTTATAGTCCAAATTATATTGCATTATCTGATACTACCTATTATATCATGACACCTTATCATAACACAGACCACCTTCATGTAGCCCTTCTTATGCAAACAACTTGGCTACCATGTTCAGTAGCACTTTGATAGACTGCCAACACCTCAATGTACTGGGAGACTTAATTCTCTAGACAAGGAGGACAACACAGTTACACAGTCACACGCCACAAACCTTGGAACCTTACATCTCAAACAACTGGTTAAAAAAACACCTACACAGCTGATCACGCTTTTGACAGCATCTTCTTTAACAAGAATCTTACCACTGTCTCCTTCCCAGGCCTCTTACACTTCTCCCTCTCATTTAGCATCTTCACAGAAGCACCGCCTCTTGCAAAATCAACTAAACCTCCCCTGACTTTAATCAGACCATGGAACGAAATTCAGCTGGACATCCTTCTGGAAAAAGTTGAAGCTTCCAAACAACATCCCACAATTGAAAACCAGATGGGAACCCGAGACAGCCTACTAGTGACATCCTTGACTGGATACTCATTACCCTTGGTAGCATGGTCCCTAAAAGGCCCTTCACATTCTCTCAAAAACAAGTTGCTAAATGGATTACCCTCAAGCGTCTTCTCAAAAAAGACAATTGAAGGCTTGAGAAAATATGGATAGGAAATCACACTCCAATAGACAAACTGGCCCACCATTGACAGTTTCAGTTCCACGAAGCGGAAACAATTAAAGCAAGGAAATCATATTAAGCATGCTGAATAGAATCAGCACAAAACCACCACAAGGACGTTTTCAAAATCATTCACAAATTCAAAATCACTGTAGTCTGTTCACCATTTTAAGAGCTCTAGGAATCCATTGCAACACATTTCTGCAAAGAGATTCTTTAAATCCCAGACCACAATGACAGGAAAGAACCAGCTCCGAACAAGGGTAACAGCAGAAGGAAACCACCTAGCCCAACGCTGACAGCTTTTTGTCTACTCTCCACCCAGCACTTCACCGCCATGTTCAACGCTAGCAATCCATCAGGCTCACCGGAACACCTCTGCCCACCCCTCCCCAATGTGTACAAAGTAATAGCTAAGAAACCCCAACTAGCAACCACCTTCCAAACCCTCTTCAATGCTTTCATCGAGCCAAGGACTGGATCTCACATCTTCAAAACAGCCTTCATCAAAAACGTGGTCAAAACATTCTTGGCTGACTCCATGTTAGGCAGAATCATATGCAGTACACTTTGGGAACACCACATACAATTAACACTACAAGTGTAAGTACAGTTCCACCTTTGGTACAAGCCTGTACTACACAGTAAAGTGGTAGTGATGGCTGAGCAGCCAAACTTATCTCAAGAGTAAAGTGAGCAGTACAAGAAGTTACACAAAGGTCAACAATTACTATGATTCAAGCAAACACTGATTCTGAAGCCAGCAGCGGAGCAAAACATTGAATAAAAAGTGCGCTCCTTAAAACCCAAACAGGTTCTGTTCCTCCTGGCTATCCGGTTCACTGCAGCAATGCACAGAAAATTCGACCAGGAGAGGGAGGCCAGCGTTTGGTGTTTGGCGAGCTGGTTGGTCCAACCAAGCTCAAGGGAAGAAGATTCCTTGCAGATCTTCTCTGTCATCAAAGTTTTGGGTGATTCGGACCTGCAGCAGGGCTTCACCAGGATGTCCAGTAGTTGCAGCAGTCGGCTTCCTTCAGCTTCTATTTGGTTCTCTCAATCCAGTGGCGACTCTGCCTTTCAGTCCCAGAAACTGGCTTTTTATGCACCAAATCCCCCATTCACACAGCATGGCTTTCAATCACACAGCAGGTAGGCTGTCCTGGCAGGACAGCCACCTTGCCAATCAAACTAGAGTGTGACTTGGGTCTCTTAGGAGATCCTGTGCAGGGGGCTTCAAACCCCTCCCTCACACTGTCCACCCAGACACTCAGGCGCCTAAGGAGGGCTTCTGTGCAGAAGCCCGCCAAAGGACAGCGAACAAAGGAACCAAACCTGGTTTGGCGCGCAGAGTAAAACACGAGAAAGACCTTTACAAAAAGAAATGGCGAATAAACCCGACCGGAACCAATTAAAAATAAAAGGGGTCCAGCGGGTTAGACTTTGAGGCTACCACCATAGCCTCTAACGGTACTGAGGCTATTTTCATAGCTTGTGGTAGAACAACAATGGTAGATACCACTGCCACCAGCCAAATCTTAGAGAAATTGGAACATAAAAATGTCCCATGAGAATTAGACAAAAAGGGATAACTATTAACCCTTTCAGTATTGGAAGATAGGGTGTACTGGGTCTGTAACTTTAAAAAGACTAGTAAAGTTAATGGCAACTTTACATGTTCTGGGAGACAGTAGTCAGTCCCAGAAAATGGAGTTTAAAGTGGGAAGTCTAAAAAGACAACCCTGTGTCACTGCACTAAAGGTGCTGTGTGACACACAGTAAAATGATGGTGCCTATGGAGTGGGTGAGACTCCAATGTCCATGAGCAAAAAATGCACAACACACAGCAAAACACATGTAAGAGTGGGAAAAAGGCTCACACTCTTACCAGGTGAATAAATGAAACCCTAGAAATTCAGCAAAGCTGCTGAGGGACTCGACAGGTAAGGGAATTTAGCCATTCTGGAGAATTCTCCCTAACACTCCACCAGCCTCTTCACCACCAAACCTGTTGAGAAATACATCAGCCAACATCTATGGGAATATGTTGAAAATAAAAAGCTCCTTCTTGAGACACAACATTGATTCAGACTGTTCACAGGAGCAGAATCCGCATTATTCTCAACATGGGATATTATAAAGAACAACATGGAAGCCAACTCACCTAGTGCACCCCTTCTGCTTGGTGCGACCAATGCTTTCAACACTATCAAATAGTAGAGCTTAGTGGAAATACTACAAGACAACAGATTAAAATCCACTGCTCTACACAGGTTCACCTAATTTCTGACTGAGGGGACTGAAACAACATATCTGGCTCCTATCAGGTCAAATCCCTTCAAGATGACATGGAGAGTTCCACAATGATCGTGTCTCTCCCCCTCCTGTTCGGATGTGCAGGACTCCTCTTTGGGAAATTATTTAGGCCTTACATGCTTCAACTAAGCTGATAATACCCAAATCATCTACAAGCTTACTAACAACTCTACAGCTAACATCCCAGATCTCAACACATACTCCACACATGTGCAATCCTGGGTGACTAAAACACACTAAAACCTTGACATAAACAAGCTCATGATCTGCAGCACCACACCACCAAACCCCACAGCAATCTCATGCCCCAAAGAAATGCCCATATCGCATATGGTAGTAAGCATTGCTCAGAGTCCTACCCGTCCACTCACACTCAACCCTAGTTATGATATGTTAAAATGCTTTTATACTGCACCAAATCAGCAGCGCAATAATTTCAGAGCAGCAAGGCTTGCCCATGAAGTGGCATATTGTGCTCCCGCCATGGATATCCAGACATTAGTTTGCTGAAGAAATGAAAATGATGAATGGGAAGATAAGAGGATGGGAAAGCAGGCAATAAGTGCTATAACACAGAGAGACAAAGGGAGGCAGTGGGGGAATACTGTTTTGTAATAGATGGCTCTATGTCAGTCCTGTAAGGTGGAACATAGTTATGCAAAATGGGGGAGGATCAGCATGAGTAGGAGGTGAGGAGCTCACATTATGTCAATGAACAGAGGAAAGGAGTCTGCTCACCAACCTTACATCGTAACCACAGGTTAAAGCCACTGTAAGGAGTTGCTTCTTCGAGCTCCAAGCAATCAGACACATCATGCCCTAGCTGCCCTTCATGCACAGAACCATGGCAGTTATTGCACTAGTGCTCTCAGGACTAGATTACGCCACACGTTATTACCATGGGCCATCACAATACCTGCTCAATTGACTTAAAAGATATGGCCCGATTACCCCAACCTTCTAAACACTTCACTGTTGCCTGATCAAATGGATGATTCACTTCGAAACTATGTGCGTCACCCACACGCCTTCCACACCTTGGACGTGTCAAACAAAAACATCAGAAACATCACAGCGGGTCATTTTCTCCTTCCTCTCAACCAAACTCTGGAATTCAAAAGTTGTTAGAACGAGTAGACTGCTGCTGCTACTCTGTATGCTCAATACTTACCAATAAAAAACGAACCCAACTTGATGTAATCTTCCATGAACTAGATTTTAAATTCCAAGATAAACCACTGTTTGCTCATAATGAGAAAAAAAAACACACATATCTATCACATCACATTTCTTCAAAAGGCAGTTTGTTTATTTATATTAAAATCACTATCAAATTTATTTAAAAATATATTATAAACACTTGAAAAATATGTATGTTTATACAAATATTTAGTGCACACTGTTGTTAAAAATCCTTCTCCAAAATTAGAAAAGGTGCAATGCCTCTGGCACCAGAAAGACAAACATTGGTGCAAAGAAATCTCTTTCTAACATTAAAATTCTCGCTAGCCACATTGAGTTCCCAAAAATCTCCTTAAGCTCTCCTAGTCATTGGCTAGCTGTGACCTGGATCGCCCAACATGATCAGGTTTCACTGCCTTAATTCAGTTGAGAGATTTGGGTGTGTGCTTAAAACTGAATATAATAAATACAAAAAACAAATAATTAGCCATTCCCTAGACTCATGTAGAAGTTAATACCATTTTATCTAGTTCACTGAGCTGCTTTGGAACAATGTATGCGCAAAAAACGTTTCCTTACCACTGTGTTCAAAGGAAAACCTCTTGTAGGGCGTTGGTTTTTCATCTTTTACTTTTCAGTTGGAGTAAAACATCTGTAATGCAAAGCCTTCACTTTCTTATCAGAAATTAATGAATATTCTTTACAAATTATTCACTGTTAATATGAAGGCAGCTACCTGTGTTATGCTTTGTCAGAAGACCATTAAGGGATTCTTCAAATATTCTCACAATTACATGTGTATATGTTCCAAATGTTTGTTTAAAAAACAGTTCTTAGAGAGACAATCTAGACATTCTATTAATACACTGCCTCCTTCCAAAAAGTTCCCCATTGGCCTGTAACTGTGATGGAACTGTTTTGTCCTGTTTGGGGTGATTTTCTGAACAACCACTGTGTGGCGGTTCTGAGAGGTCACTATGATGAGCCAAGAATGAAATGCGGACACAAGTTAGACATGGTTTTGGCTAAGACTTTTATTTAAAAGAAAGTGGGTTGGAAACATGCCTCACTATCCCTACTCTAAGAGGAATTTCCCTCCCTCAACAAACAGCTAATGGATCTGTCAATGTCAATATGTCCAAATAAAAGTAAGCCCTGTGTCTGTAATCATATTCTGGTCCTCACACTGTAAAATAATTCTAAATTGTTCCTTGTCTTCTTCAAGTGTTCAAAAATCGTTAAAGTTCAACATAAGAGTTCAAAATCCCACATAAAGTTTTTCCTCATGGAAAAGAAGTTCACAGTTCTAGGGAGAACCTCCTTTCCTAGGTACTTTGCATTTAACATCCAGTTCCAAAAGAATCAGCAAGTTTCCAAGAGGATTTCCTCTCTCCCCTAAGAGTGTTCGCGTAGCTTGGTGATCTTGCTCCCTTACCCAAGGTTTCTCTTTACTACTATTTTCAGAGGGACCTTACACACCAGGGACCTTTCCTTGTCTTTATAGACTTTTGTTCACAGTTCACAATGTTACTGTTTTCCATTAAATTCTTCTGTTAATAAGTCACAATCATAGCTCAAGAGTTCTAAGACATGTTTTTCCCCACATAATTATGGTTCATAAATAGCATTTCCTTTTCACATTTTATACAACAGGCACATTTGTGTTCACCTGGTATCCTTACAGGACATTTATATCTAAAACATTCAACGCATTGTAGTATCAGAGGGAAATGACTCCCTTCCTCTTACGTTTGACAGGCTGGGTTCACTAATCTGCCCAACACCGTCATTTATCTGGACAAAAGTTCACATGGCCAAACAGTATATTTTCTTCCTTTGGTCTCTTGCGGGCTTTGCCTTCCCTTTCATTTATTTTGCATTTCTCACTAGTTTTGGAGTGAACGGAGGATAGCACAGGAGCAACGTGCTGGTCTTGGAGGCAAGACCACGCAGAGCAACAGAGGTTCAAATGCCTGATCTGCGCTTAGAAACTGAACTCAGGTACGGTATTCAGTGTGTTATAAAAACCAATTAAATAAATTAGCTTTCCCTCGTGTGTATATTTCTTTCCTTTCGTTCTATTTTTAAGTAACGGCATCGGTGCGCCGGCCATCCTGTAACCCGTTCACTTCCCCTGGGCTTACCGGTTGCCTTTGGCATCGCCTCTTCTCCATCTGCTTCGCAGAATGGGCTTGGTGTGCACCTGGCTAAGTGCAATCTTGCCACTGTGCTGCTCTCCTCTATGCGCGGTCCCTGCAGCGTTTCCCTTGCTCGTAGTAAACAGCCGGCACCTCCTCCTTGCATTGGTGAGGTTGAGTCCGCCTCTCTGCTGTCTGCCACAGCACGTCTTCCCCCAACGGTGTTCAGCTGCATTACTACTAGCTGGCAGCCCCACGTCTGCAGCCCTCTCCGTTGCTGCTCCCTCTCCCTCTGCTCCTCTCTGTAGACTCTAATGGGCCTCACTCCTGCAGGGTAAGGAAACAAACTCTCCTGATAGCCTGGTCAACTCAGTAAACTGGGTGCCCCAGCTTTCCTCCTCAGCTGGCTGGCTATCTCCTTCTCCTTCTTTCCGTAGACGCTACGGGCCTCACCCCAGCTTGGTGTGGGATTAAGCTCTACTGCTAGCCTGGATAACTCAGCAGACTGTGACTGTGAGCCCCAGCTTTCCTTCTCATCTGGCTGGCTAGCTACCCCTCTGCTGGACCAGTTTCTCCTGGAGTCTGTGCAGGTTCAGCATACTGTGGGCCCTAGCTCTCCTTGTCAGCTGGGCATCTCCTTCTCCTTCTTCTTCCACTGGGCCAATCTCTCCTCCTTGCCTCTGGCAGGGATTCTACTGCCTCCAAGTAAGCGTTCTGGTCTTCCCTCTTCTGGATTGTCTGTAATGGCTTCCCTCCGTCCTCATGGTTTCCCCACTGGAGGCTCCTCTCTCACTTTCGTTAATTTTATATTGGTTCTGGCCAATAGGATTTCGGGAAAGACTAGACCGCTGATAGTGGTTCTCATTAGGAGTGATCATTGTTGCTCCTTACCTCTTTCTCGTGTTAGCTGTTGGAAAAGAGACTAGACTGCTGTCTGTGGTTCCCATTAGGAGCAATCATCATTCCTCCATCCCTCTCCCTCGTTACAGTACTGAGAAAGTGATCTTCATTGAGGTGACTCTTATTCTTCCTCGTCCCAGTACTTTTTAGGGGAATGGTAAGAGGGGTACAAATGTGTCCATCAGGGGAGGGAAGGTTCTTAGGGCTATAGGATAGTGGTTTAAGGTCCTTTGACTGGAGGGAATACTGTGTTCCATCTAGAATGCCACTTTACTCCCATTAGAATTGCCTCCCCCCACATGGTCCTCCCTCTGGCAGCCACCCCCAGGTCGGGATCAGGTAGTGGCTGTCCTTCTCTGACCATAGTGGGAGAGACTTTCCCAGAGCAAATAGTAGCGACATTGCTATATTCAGGACATCACCCTAGTGGATGACCATGAGGTGTTCACACTTAACCTAACCAGAATCTCTCTGGGTAGCATAGGCTGAGGCTAAGCAGGAAGAAAGAGTTAGGAGATCAGAAGTCTGATGCAATTAGCAACACTTAGAGCTATCCAAATTATAGAGATCAACATAAATGAACACAAGCCTCAGGAACTTCCAGGCAACCCGGTGCAGGGCCTTGCTTCTAGAGAAGTCACAGGTCAATACCTACCCTCATTTATTAGTGCCTGTAGTTCCTCACATCTTTTCTGTCTAAGGGACATGATAGTTCAGGGAATATGCAGAAGAGTGTGTGTTTTCCTGTTCCCTGGGACACAAGGCACCATCATACATAGGCACTGCAGGGTGGCCTCATACCTGGGCCTTATGGTCCAGATAGCCTCTTCATACCAGAATTATAATGTACAGTTTCCCTCTTGTAGTGTTGTCATTAATGCAAATGTTTCCATCAATGTAGTGAGTATGTCATGTGTTATTTTATAACATTAGCTCTAATTTAGTTCTCATTCTCTCATACTGTATTCCAGTGTCTTATTTACCAAATCACTACATACAAGGGCGACACTCATTCGCTCTTCTCCAGCCGAGGCCAATCTGGTATGGTTTTGGGTGGGAGAGATCCTCTGGCAAACTTTCCATTTGTGTCCACAGCATTCATTCTTCACACAGTAAATTCATGGGTCTGACTCCTCCGTCAGCGGCCTCGACATTTCAGGAACCCCATCTGGATACCAGCAGGAAGGAGCACCCACCGCTCCCAGTGACTCATGAGCACATCTCAAGGCCATCACACATTCACAACATGTCTTTACCTAATATCACCACCACACTGGTAACTGCCTCAATGAAAGTTCTGCTGGCTGATAAGAGAGGGTTTCACCTCTTCCTTTGATTACATTTTCTTCCTGTCAAAACACTACAGTCACTATGAGTCCGTATTGTGCTTTCATTTCCATTTATGTGTTGAGATGATTGAGTATGTATGTTTTTATCTTCCTGACTTTTCCCACTCTTCCCATTTCCAACGCTCCCTCGCTTGATTTCCTTTCTACTGCACAGACCATGGTCTGGCTGACACCCTGGGCAGGGTCACAGCTCACCTCTACTTAGAAACAGATTGATGCTTTAAGACAACTACAGTGGTGTGTATGCAATATGAAAGACGAAAAACATAATAGAGTAACATAATAGATGGAATACACTTAATTATAATGCCTGGTCATGTCTTGTTAAACTGTATGAATTTCCTTCTGGTGCCACGTCAGTCTGTGCCATTATTTTCTATTCTGAGAAAATAGCATTGGGACATGACGCATGCTGACTCGCCTCATATGCATATTTAAACATATTTTGTAATCCCAAATGTATTGAAATGCACGACGGAGCTATTTTGAGGCGTACTTGATATGTACAATATAGAGACTGCTCCCTCGGGTCTGTACTAGATTGAGATCACCATCCTACAGAGTAGTCCCTTGTGGACTCTGTTTTTGAAACAGCAAAGTACAGGAGAAACCTGTTGATGGAGCTGGCAGAATAAAAACAGAGGACAGTATCCAGACATAAACTACGGCAAAGCACTACTCCAGGCAGCTCATTCACTTTGACTCCCCTGGAAACCTGGCTTCCATGTTATCCCATCTGTACTTAACCCTTTACTTCGATAGGGAGCTACACTCATGTTTAGCTATTACGTTGCGCATAGGTCTCACCTATAAGCTGAAACTATTGCATTGGGGTACAGATAGGAGGGAGATGGTATGTCAGGAGGGACACACTGCCTGTATGTGTTATTTGGTTATTTACAAACAAGGACTGTTAACACTGCACACCAATTTGGAAATATTGAACTTATGGTATTAGTCCAATGTAATATGTGATCTTTACTGATTAAGTATGAATCTTAAAATGCAGGGGAGAATAACCGGTCATGGCACATGGACCGTATAGATATGCAATACGAAACAAAGTTCTGAAGGTGTGGGAACTCCCGTCCCCTGCACACTCTCAAGGGCCGAATATCAGCCAAATAATTACTAGATATAGTATAAGATGTGTACAATAGAACAATTACAAGGATATTTAAAGAAAATGTGACTATTCAAACAGACAATATTCAAGAATGTTTCTTTCAGAATGTTCCTTTTTTGTTCATACTTTAATGGGAAACCCAATGCGTTTCGAGATACAATACTCTTCATTAGGGGTACTCTACTGTAAAGTTTGCTGCAATTTAACAAAGAGAAAACCTAAGTGCGAATTCTTGAACACGCTATTCTTAATACACTTGTTTTGGTTAAGTCAAGATCACCTTAAGCTTGATAAATCATCTTTGGGTATAAAACTCCAGAAATTCTCTAAAAGTATTTGGAGGGTTGGGATATGGGGATTATATCTTTAAAGTCTCAGGGAACCTGGCTGCCATCTTTTGGACTCTTAGTAGTCTATTGAGCAGATATTGTGGTGGCCGGTGGTAAAAACGTGTGGCGTAATCTAGTCCTGAGAGCACTAGTGCAATAACTGCCATGGTTCTGTGCATGAAGGGCAGCTAGGGCATGATGTGTCTGATTGCTTGGAGCTCGAAGAAGCAACTCCTTACAGTGGCTTTAACCTGTGGTTACGATGTAAGGTTGGTGAGCAGACTCCTTTCCTCTGTTCATTGACATAATGTGAGCTCCTCGCCTCCTACTCATGCTGATCCTCCCCCATTTTGCATAACTATGTTCCACCTGACAGGACTGACATAGAGCCATCTATTACAAAACAGTATTCCCCCACTGCTTCATCCCCTTGGTTCTTTTTGAGTTAGTTATATCAAGTAGTAACATCAAACCTTGTGCTACATGGGCCTATGAGTATTATTTCTAAGCAGTCTTATGAGAAGAAGCTGTAAATAAGCTACTGGTATAGTACAAATGTCTTAACCAAGAGTGCCTCCAACTACTTTATCTATAAGTAGTATGTGTGTCCTCATATATGTTGCTTTCACTTAAGTCCTGTTAAAAACAGGCATTGGCAAAGCCAATATTTTTTGCTTGCAAATATATATTTGATAGGGCAGGGCCTGGCAAATGTCTATCCCATGCCTTTATGAAAGCCAAAACTGTTAGCTTTGCCAATGCCTGTTTGTTTTTCTTCCATGCTTCCTAGAACAGAGGACACAGCGGTGACTGGGAAGCTGCAACCTCCCGCTTTGGCTCTCCTGAATCTCGGGATGGAGAGCAGGCTGGTATATGCTGAGCGAGTGGGTCTGGACCCTTGTGATTTTGCACATTTTGCTGGAAGGTACTTCAGGGCTGAGATGGAAAGACACTTGTGCATGATGGCTAGTGTCTTGAAGATAATGCCTTTCCTGATGGGTAGCCAGTGTGGGTTTCTTCTGACTGAAGGAATGTGTTCCTGCTTAGATATGTTAAGTGCTGCTCGGAGGGCGTTGTTATGAACGATTTGAAGTTGTTTAATGTTGTGAGAAGAGGTTCCTTCAAAAAGAGCATTGCATTAATCAAGCCTCTAACCTATTTGGGCTCTGGCGATAGTTACACAGTTAGATGCCAACAGGAATGGTCTGCATGCATTGAGTAGTTTAGAGGTGTGCACTGCAGAGGAGGCGATTGCGTTAACCTGTCTTGTGAGGGATAAGGTAGCATCAAGGTAGACACCCAGTGTCTTTACATTGCTCGATACGAGGATACAGTTACCCTCGATGGTAAATGATTTGTAGGCTGGGCAGAGTTTCTTAAGTGTGGTGTCTGGCCCCACCAGGAGGAGTTCGGTTTTTTCTTCATTCAGACATAAGTGGTGGAAAGGGGAGCCATCCAAACCTGGATAGTATGGTAGATGGCAAGCAGATTGTCAGAGTCAGTGGCATAGTTGTCAGTGAGGGGGAGGAGGATCTGTGTGTCGTCCACATAGCTGGTGGCAGAAGAACTAGCTTAATGATTAGTTCTTCTGCTGTTCGTGCTGTTTCTCCGTAGCCAAAGAAATTAACCACATGGCAGATTATAGCTTTAGGATTTAATGATTCCTTTCTTGGGAGGGATTTTCTATCCAGTAGCTTTCTATAATTTTTATCACTCAGAGTGCTATGCTTATGGAAAGAAGCCAGATCTAAAGAAGACATTTTACCTGTACGTCTGAGACTCATAAAATTGAGATCAATAGTTATCTCATTCAGAAACTCTATGGCCATATTCTTAGTACCGTTCCATACAAGTAAAATGTCATTGTATATCTTTCTACTGCGCTTCATATTCCTGTTAGGATTCGAAATATCTTCCAAATGGGTCTTCTTGAAATACTTCACACATGCATTGATACAGTAGTAGCTGCTGTGACCTCCTTTGCAGTTTCTTCAGTTTATGTTGTACACCTTGTTATTGAATTGGGAGAAATGTTCTTGCAACATCATGCTTGTGCACGATAAGAAAAATTAAGTCGGACCTTCCAGTGCAATTTTCTTTCTATCCAAAACTGGTCTAATGACCCTCCAAGTCTTGTTGGGGAATTCTTTAATGCACTACTTCTTTATTTATAGATAATGGAAGCTGCGAATCGGTGCCGAAACGTACTGCTTCTATAATGCTAATTTTAAGCATACTCTCCCTTTTATATTAAATCATCTTGGGTAACTTTGTTTTGAAAAACAATTAGCAGCATATTTAGATAGTGCTTCAACTATTGATTGTATGCCCAATATTATCAATCTGCGGAAGTCTCTGAGGCTTGTGAATCCTAGGCACAGTGTAAAATAAGACTTGTTCGATTTTGTCTGACAAGGTGTGATAGATTTGTTATTTTAATATCAATAAGCAATGCACATTGTCTTTTAGGTTAAAGTCTAGTTCTTACTATGTGACATTAAGCTGGGTGCCGCTTTTTTGGTAAAGGCTCTTCCAAAACACCTTCTAAGGGAAAAAGACCACCTGACCTGTAAAAAACAGCTACAGACCTGGCTGTTCAACTCACACAAGCATGACACCATCATGACATTTTCAACAAACAAATGCATACTTACGGTAACTTCAATGCATGCAATTCATCGGCAAAAGACTATTGTAGAAATTACTAATTCGGCTTGGTCTCCATGGTACATTAACAAAATTCACCCAACCCCCTTCTACAAACATACCATAAATCCAGAAGCAACTTGTCAGCAAAGGTCTATTGGAGAATAGACTCATTTGGGTCGGACTCTGCACGACCTAAATGGAATGAAAGCAATACTACCATAAACATGTAACAGACAACTGTTATTCTATCCCTGGATGGTACCAGACTATCCTGCTCCCGATTGGCACCCTATGCATTGCGATCCCTGCTACATGTACACCTTGTATCTCTTCTCCCTTTTTCTCCCCAGCTATGCGACCCACCTGTAAAATCACCTACCACCTTACACTACACACACACACACACAAATTACCCTGCACCTGTCACCCTCATACATTTCAGTTACTACATCTACATTAATTGAACTAGGATAAAGCTCTCTTCTTTAGCTCTTTCAAATACCCCACATCAGTGGCTACCCTAGCCCAGCAGTGTTGTAATTCATCTGATCTTTTGGCTCTCCCTTTTGCGTAAGCACGTGCCCAAGTGTGACTGCAATAGCTGTAGAACCAGATGTGCACTAAGGATTCATGTTATTTCGCCTTGCACCAATCAACACGCCGGTTTTCACATCTGGCTCTCGCACTATCAACCCCAACTCAAAATGGCTGAATGTCACTGAACAAGACCACTTTACAGTATATGTGCCACCTTCATTTTCAACCCTCATCACGCAGTGCTCTTTTTGGAATTTGCTCTCTGTCCCTTTTGCATCCTCGCCCTTTGTTTACTTGTCTCCCTGCCTTTGAGGGCAGACGTTTTCCACTGAAAGCCTGTTCATGTCTTGCCTCTGAAAATGTCTCCCACCTCTACTTCTCCTTCCTTGGATGACTCTTCTTATCTGGACTGTACTCCCTGAAATCTCTATGACCAGCAACCCCATTCAGTAGTCAAGTGCCCCCACGGTATTCTCTACACTCCCAATCCAGGGAGAGAGCGACCTGAAACCCCTCTGTATTTCTACCATCCTAATCTGCGTGAAGGACCACCCAAAACATGCCCATGTCCACTTGCCCATCAACTCGCTCCACTCAATCAATGTTTTACTTACATAGCTCTGCAGCTCCCTGCATCCCAGATGTGGGAACTAATGCACTCTTCTCCAATTTCCTGCAAATCTCCAAGTCATAGCTGTTGGTGGTGGTTAAGAGTATGAAACCCTCTTCTGAAGGGGTTGCACCCTACGCAGCCAAGACCATTAAGGACAGCATAATTACTTTTACACCTGCCGTAACTAGCCTGCAGAACAGCTTTCTGGAATCTGGCACGTTCCCCTCAGATGTTAAAGATGATCAGCATTTCTCCATTCAGCACCCCTTTTCCTGTCAAAGTTCTTGAAAAAGTGGCTATTAGATAGTTATGAAATTTCTCTGAGTCACATGGCCTAAGTCATGACTCTTGCCTGCTTGGCCTAAAGACCCACGCTCCATCTCACTGATGATGCCCAATGGCCGATCATGTCTGGGGTTGCTTAGGGTTTCATGCAGCAGGGATAAGACCAAACAATTCAGGCTGGACTGCTCCTCTTGGAATGGGACCGAGCCTGATTGGCATATGGCCTTTCCCCTTCCCCTTCCTGCTGGGCGCCTTCTTCCAAAAGCTGGCAAGTGCCTAGTTCTGAGGGGAAGGAGTAAGATGGCAATCCCAATGGCGGTTCCTCCAATATCCTTGTGGTAGCTGCAAATTCACCACTGATAAAAAAAGTTTGCATTCTTGAGTGGCTGAGCCTGCGGTTGGCTCAACCCGAGAGTGCGACCCTTGGCTGGGTACTTACAATTAGTGTTGCATGAAAAGGACCAAGGCAAGGGGGCAAGGCAAGGGGGCAAGGCAAGGGGGCAAGGAAACCCTCTCCGAAGACCACTGCTGCAAGAAGAGGACACTTCTGATTCTTGCCATGGGAAATGAATGTGGAGACCCCTAAGGGTTGCGTTCCATTAGCTGGCATCAAGGGACCCTTGGGGAAAGCGGGGTAATCTGAATGGTCTTGCCCCGGTAAAAGTTCAACACGGATATACAATCCCAGCGAATTACTCATTGTTAGGATCATATACCAAGTCAAAGTCAAGAAGTGTGGTGGGGAACTTAACAATCCATGTGAGTGTATTGAAGTAGGCTTTCTTGGGTGCGGACACATGCTGTGGATTAGAATAGAGACAGGACATTGGACTAAAGACTTAAGATCATAGCATCAGCCTGTCACTTGGTTTGATTCATCCCTCCACTCTGGCGCTGTTATCTAACAATGTCTTCTTTATCTTGGGGCGATGTTCCCGTAGTCCCTGTAGGAGTTTTCTCACCATACACCGAACCTAAGACTTCGATTTAATGGAAACTAGCTTGAAGGACACCAGACTAATCTGGCCCAGGAGTTGGGGCGAAGGGGAAAGACAACCCCATAGATAAGGTGGTTGTCCCTACCACCTTAAGGCATTGAATCCTATGAGTTAGGTCACCCCATGGGAGCTGAGGCCCTTTTCGTTGGTTTTGAACCCCTGCCTGGCCGGAAAGGGCACTTTTATGTTGTTCGCACTTTCTTTACCACCCTTGCCTTTTTGTTTACCCCTAAAAAAAGCACTAATACTTCAGTCTTTATGTTGTCTGTTCCTCTTAGGAACAAACTGCACACACAATGAGTAGGCATTGTGCAATTGTACAAACAGCTGCAGAACACTGCATACAGTGAGCGTGCATGGTTTGTGTGTTGCAGATCAAATATCACACTGTTCATGGATGCTCTTGGGTAGCATGACCTCTAGGCTCCCACCAAAACATCAACCCCTGAACATTTAGCTCCCAAGGGAGAAAGCCACATACTGTGATGATGGCGTATCGTGAATAATGGAGCGCACACAAAAATGAGTCACAAAGATAGCGGCAATCATGGCCTACATACATATGGCCAATGTGGCATGAACAAACACGCCTGCAATATGAAAAAGAGCAGTTAGCCTTAAACAAACACATCCTTACAGCCAGGCAAGACAGAGGCAATACTTAAACCAAGTACATGTGAGTAACTGTATTACCGACCCCATTGTGTGCCATAGAACAATGCATGCACAAAGTCCAGGAAATAGCCAATCTACCTCCCCACTAACCCATCCTCGATTCACTGATGCCTACAACAGTCAAAGACAATTATTAACATAAAATGCACGAAAACACCAGAATCTATGACAAGCACGAGATTCCTCAACCACAGTAAGGCCTCTCCAACTGCAGCAGGCACACTGCAGTTAGAGTCGCTGGCTCAGTTAATTTCCCAGAGGGTGTTCAGGAGCTGCCTATAGTATTGATAGTTCACCAGCCCCCACTGGGAGAAGATGGCCATTTTCAGACGTTTACTGGTGAAGAGTAGATCTCATATGTGCGCTCTACTCTACATGGGGCAAGACTCTAAAAACTGAAGTGCCTCTTTAACCCTTTGCTTCATCTCGTCGACGTTGCCAACAATTTTAAAAGCCTATAATTGGTTTAATGATTAGGAGTGTACCGAATAGCATATTTAGTATTCAGCCGAATACCGAATGGTTCACATAGTATTCGGCTGAAGCCGAATATGAAGCCGATTAGTTCTTTTATTTAATACATAAGGTTGAAAACTGGAAAAATACACTTTTAAAAAACAATGAAGTGTTCTCATGATTCAGGTATTTCTCTTTATTTTAGCAAAATCAAAAGGTGATGGCTTGAAGGTTTCGAATCAATCATAACCACTGGCACAGCTCTGGGCACACCTCCAGATCGTTGTTTTTCAGCCTGCCAAGCCATTACAGAAGGGAAAATACCATATGCAAATCAGGGTCGGTACCACCCCAAGAGGGACAGGCCAGCCCGAACTGCTAGGTCACATCCTTTCTGCACGAGACCACAAGCACCCCCAGACATGTTTCAGCCTCGCTGCGCCATAGGGAACCAAATTACACCTCCCTGAGAAGGCCCAACGTAGCCGAAACATGTCTGGGGTGGCTTGTGTTTCCATGCAAAGGGGACCTGGCCTTGCAGTTCGGGCTGGGCTTCTCCAATTGGTGGCAGTACCTGACTGATTTCCACATGGCTGGAGCCCTTTTTCAATGGCACAGATGGGCTAAAAATAGTGGTGTGGGAGGTTGCCCAGACCAGTGCCAGTGGTTCAGATTTATTCAAAACCTTCCACCCATCACTTTTTTGGTTATAGTTTCTCGTTGTTTGAATCCTTTCATCCTTATTTAAAGCACACGCTCCAACAAAGAACAGATTAACAAAACAAAAAAAGAGACCATATGTAGGTGGGATGTTGCATATGTATTAGCAGGCTTCACGAATGCTAAGTACTAGGTTGCAAAGAACACAATGGATGCCACAATTTACAATTGTCATTTAAAATCACACATAGAACTCTCTAGCATGGTGCAAGATAGTTTACATGGAAAATGAATGTCAAACCTTCCTTCCCGCTCACACCAAAATGTATAAAGGGGTTCTCTTTGCTCATGCAGGACATGTAGGTAAGTGGACTACCTCCACCATGCACTAAAGATGCCTCCCCATACACTAAACATGGAAGAGGGCTCAGAGGCATATGGGGTTGGCGCAGAGGTAAGGACACATGGGACATTCTGACATGTGACTGAATCTGCCCAATCCCTGCAAGCGCTAAGAATTCACTCGCCTGTTGGGCAGTTGCTCATTTCCACCAAATCTCATCAATGTCCACTTCCCTACCTTCACCTCGCCCCTCTAGAGGATGCACACCCCTCCTGACCAAAGCTCCAGCAGATGCAACGCTCTCGGTCAATCTCTGCTCTCTCTCACGTTCCCTATTGGGATAGACTGGCCTGTTGTAATCAGGGTGTACAATGAGGCAACGCGTGGGTAGACGGCGTCCCCCCACTTCTCTCAGAGGGTGGATGCTGTCCTCCTTGTATGTTTTCAGTGAATGAAAAATAATCTTAAAGAAAAATAGTTTTAAAAGCGCTCGCGCCACTTGATAAAGAGAGTCGTGTTCAGGATTCGAACCGAGGTCGAGCATTTCAAATACAAGAAACGGAATCGTGAGACCACTAGAATTTTTCAGCTGGTGACGGCATAACTCTCCTATTGGCTGTTTGCCGTACAGGATACCTGTTTTAATAAATACATTTTCAGACAAAAGGTGCGTAGGCTTTTCATTTAGAAATGAATATATTAAGAACACATGTTATCTTGCCAGATGCGTATTTCTCCTGTACCCTTTCTGAGTTGGGAAAGTCACCCTAAAATTAACTATACACATTTTGTTTCACTTTACGTTCACTGCCTATGACGTCAGAGTTCCACCACTTTTTTTATTTTTACGACTTGAGTCCTGCCTATGGTGTTATTTGAGCGATTTCCCAATAAGCAAGTTCTCTCGAGTGACCAGTATGGGTTGGCAAAGGTCTGCCGCATATTGAGCTGCCTGACTCGCCCCATCCATTATTGACACAGAAAAGGCAGCCCCTGTTGGCAAGTCTCTGATTTCCAAACGTCCTCCTCTTTTACCAATTTCAACAGCAGAGAGTATGTCTTTGAATATCTCCCTCACAGAGCCCTCACACCTATTTCACCATACTCCATCTGTCGGACCCCAGAGGCTTCTCAAGGTGGTGGGGGGGGGGGGCATGTCACTCTGACTGACATATAACTGAGTCTTACCGGTTTCCTCTATATTCAAATTTCTCCTTAGGCATTTCCCATGGGAACAAATCCTGCTCACCTCTCCCTCACCACTCCTCTGCAAAATACTAACATGTGCACCGTAGTCTTATATCTAATTAAACAGGAATGCTTTCAGACAATGTTTAAATTAATTCCTGTTTGCAATCCGCAGTCCGTATCTGCCTCTTTGTCTTGTTACATTACATTCAAATGAAGAGACAAAAGTATTCCACTCTAGTGAAATATCAAGAAATTATTCGTCAGGAGCCAAGGCCTATTTTTCAGCTGGAATTCCGCCAAATACTTACTGGACGTTCGGTGCACCCCTAATAATGATACACCGTATTAGTCACAAAAAGGAGTGATGCAAAAACCAAACGCTTGTGCAAACAGCCTCCTCTTAAACATGTCTTCTTTTGCTTGGACCCATTTCCTCGCACACATTGTGCAGTCAGCAGTGCACATGCAACGCAACGTGGTGCAGTAATACAAGCGCCTTCCCCAGTCTGCTATATTTAAGCACTTCATTGGGGCTGAACGTGAACCCGAGTGTAACATTACACAGCAGGCTGCACGCGCCTGCATGGACGTTTCATCGCGGCGCAGCCCCAGGGCAGCTGGCTAGCGCAGCTCCTCCCGCGTCAGCAGATTCCTCTCTCCTCCTTTTCACCTGCGAATTCTGCGTTCCTCGTGGGGGCTCCCTAATTAACCCTTATTTTATCTTGCAACCAGTAGGAATAGATGGACACTCATCACGGGTCATCTTTCCAAGGTTAAGCAGCGTGGCGCCCAGATGCTCCTGCCCGTCAGGGATAAATCTGCCCAGTGCTGAGTGGCCCAATACTGTACGCCATTTCAAGAAAGTTATTTCTCGACTCTGCAAAGTGTGAGCTGCACTTGAGATCTACTGTACAGGTTGAGCCGCTGAGTGAAATTGAAGCTGGCCCTTGTCTAAAATGGTTGCAAGTAAACACACCACTTGTATACCGAGCGTGTTACTTTAAAGGCATGCAGAATTCATGTTGCTATGTACGGATCTCCTCTTTACACCGATTTGACGCTGGTAAACTCTTTCATATGACCAAACGAAAAGCGTCCCTGAACACGCCTGACGCTTCCTGTAGATGGGGTGGGATTTCGCACGGTTTCAGAAACTCATTCACTAATGGTAACTTGACAAGTGTACAAAGAGGGTACTTGCATATAACTAAGGGGCAACAGACGTGATGATGGCAAAAAAAGTGGATGAAAAATAAAATTTCGAACATTAAAATACAAGGGGGACTTTTGAGGAATGAAAATTGTAAATATTTTAGCGGAGAGGAGAGAGACGAAAACGAGGATATAAGGATCGGGAACGCAAAGAGTCTGGTTATTATTAATTGGTAAGAAAAAAGTACAGCAGATTGGAAGCCATATCAAATATTTACAGAAGCAGCAGGGGACACACGTGAGAGAAGGTACCTGTTTTTTACGCATCGTTGATGGGGTTGTGATGGTTGTATATGTGTAAGTGGTTCCTTGCAGGGAAGAGCGGTTCACCAGTAAGTCAACGGATGCTCTATAACTCCCTAACCCACGTCCTCTTCTTTGCAGGGGGTGTGACAAAATGGCTTCTGCCCCGCAGGAATACAAGGATGAGTAATTGCTGAAGGCTAAAACGCCTACTCAGCCTCACACTTCTACAAAACAAGAGGGATCCCAGTCATAAAGGCGAAACAGGCAAGAGAAATACCTCATTCACGTTTTGTGGTAACGTGGGCCGAGAGCAGGCTATAATCTTAAGAGGGGTGTGAATGTGAAACAGCAGCAACACAAACAGCAAAGTACAACAGTCCAAAATAAAGTAATGTCCAATCAAGGTTCTATAAAAATATATACACTTTAATAAACACACCATATGCCAAAAACCGAAATAGAATACACTACAAAATCCCACCCCTGTAGAAAGAACACAGAATATGCAAGAGATAGAAAGAGACACTCTGCGTAATGAAACAGTCAAAAGCAATCAATAACCACAATGTTTGTAAAAGGATATGTTCATGTGCAAGAAAAGGGATTGAGGGTGACATAACCAGTTTCTAGAGCCCAAATATGGAACAGGGAGGCAGCTAGTAGTCAATAATACTGTCTGGCTGTTTTTGGTGATTCAAAAGCATCGACCCAGCCTTCTTGGCGCTGTGTGAGCAGTTCAAATCAGGTTTGGATACAGCGAGTCATGGTGCAGCAGATGTAAAGCAGGCGTTGAGTCGTGTTCAAAGTGAGGCATGCAGCAGTTCAAATTCTTCCATGTCAGTGACTTTCTGGTTTGAGCCGAGGCAACAACGCACTCCGCTGGTGTGTTATGGCGTGGCGGCAAACTGGTTTGAGCATGCAGCAACAGCGTTCTGAAGAGTTTGAGGAAGTGCCAAAGGCAGTACCACAGGTTCCGTTTGCTTGAATGCGTTTGAATGTGGCTGACATGCAAGAGACCAGCTGCTTGGCTTCTTCAGTTGTGCTGAATCCCATTCCAGGGGCTCAGGGACAAGATAGATTCCTGTTCATGTGCACCAAACATAGGAGAGGATGGCCGAGGTACTTCACCTGCAGTGAGGTCCTAGGTAACAGGGTCGCTGGCAGAGAGGCAGGTCTTGCTCTGGCAGCAGGTCACCATCAATGTGCCCTGGTGATCGTTAGGGAGCAGTGCTTGCCTCTGTCTTGGATCACCTGCCTTCACCTCACAACTGGAGCTCTTTGAAAAGAACTGCTTTCTCAGCAGGGCCCAAATGATTTTTCTAGAAGGCTGAAATTCCAGAGATTAATCAAAGGAGTGAGAGACTCACGCTTTTTTAGGCAAACGTCAACAGGTGATTGGACAAAAGCAAACCATCTTTAAGCGATCCACTCCCTGTCCTCGAGTCAAGTGGTCGTTGCCCTCTGACATCATACCCACATTGCTTTGTGCTAAAGAAAGTGGAGAAGACAGGAAGGAAAGAGAGATACAGAGAGAAGCCAGAGGGTGGAATTTTCCCCCAACTATGAGCTCTCCCTGTCTACATTTAAATCTGCCTCCTTCCCTTGTCCAAAGAAGCAAAGGCCCTTTTGGTATGCAGCACCGCGGTGTGAGGCTAGTTTATTTGGGATGGGCTTGCCCTTTGAGTCTTGTTTCCCAAAAAAGCTCTTGCTTGGAGTCTTTCCTGCTGGAGAGAGGTGTTACTAGATGACACAAAGAATCAAAGGTGAGGCGCGATCAGTTTCCTGCCCTGCAGGCTGACAGTGTTAGACATTTTTAACACAATACACACAATCCTTCCACTGCTTACCTGATCCCACAGTGCTGGCAAATGTATGTTACCAGTCTGATGCAGCTTCTTATAGTTATGTGAATAACTATAAGAATTCTTATAGTGAATTCTTATAGTTATCCATCATTCCATCAGGTATGGCTTTACATTTAAAGATTGAACTGCCACCCGAATACTAATTCCTCATGACTGTGTGGTTTTGGAGGAGCAGACTTTAAATACAGCATCTGTGCCAAAGTGACTTGCCTTTCACAGTAGCTATCAAATGGGCACCTGTGGGCTCTGGACCTGCTCTACACCACTAGAAAACAAGCGCAGCAGATCAGGATAGTGATTCAGCAGGACACAGGTGTACACTATGCTTTTGGCATGGAGCTTATGAAAGGCGATCTAATTAGCGGGATCACCCTTTCTGAGATGGAATTACCAGCATCAATCTATTTATTAATACAAATAGAAACAGCCAAGTCTTCTACACTCTTACCATATGGCAATTTTTCACAGAGTAAGTCATGATTTGCAGTTGTCTTGCCTCCAATGGGTCCAACAACCTCTTGCAAATTACATACTTGCAGGTGTAGCTGATGCTACATTCCTATTTTACCCCAATCTGACAGAATGCTATCCGGCACAGGTGTGAAAGCCTTAGCATTTTCTATTTTTATTATAATGTAATGATGAAGGTGATTTGTTTATGAAAGGGAGGCTTGTTAAACAGACACACTTTTATGAAAGCGTAATGCCAAAAGCATAGTGAAGCCATGCACCGTTGCTGCACCAGTGTCCTGACATTGGAAGCAGATGCAGGACAGGTTCATGTACATTCTGACAGCTAGTATGGTCATGTACATCATTCCCGGCAGCTGCTGGACACAAAATCCTCCCAGGCAGAGGTAGCATTTTACAACATGCGCCTCCAACTTAAAATATCTCTTCCTAATCGGGTTGGTGGCAGGATAATCTCTAAACTGGTTCTGGTATGGTGACTGATAAAAGCACACACATATTAAAGCTGCAGCAATTCGATATCGGGAAAATGTAAATCCTGTGAGCCCAGGTCCAGGGATGTCAGGGCAATGTGGATTCATGTCTATCTTTGCTGTGTCCCCTGTTGCTAGTGGGACAATAGCCAGGATGATTTGCAAGTTGGAATTGCAACACCTCCCCTCAAGGCCTCTCAGTAGGAGATCTCCTGGGTGTTGTACTTCAAAGGCAGCACTGACATAAAGTCAGCCTCACACCGGAGTACTGCACACCTGAGTTTCTTTGAAGTCAGCAGGCATGGGAAATGGTTGGAGTTAGAGCAGCCAGGAAGGGAAGTTAGGCATAATAAGGGGTCCCATCATCTTGGGTTTCTGTCAGCGCTCTCTTCCTTCCTGTGCCCTCCATTTCCTACAGGACAAGGCAATCTAGTTATTATGTCAGAAAGCAAGGGTCACTTGTTACAACCACAGGGATTGGACACCTTACAACAGGCTTGCTTTGGACCAATCCACTGTGACAGCCGTTATATCAAAGGGGTCTCCCACTTGTTCCTAGATTCATCTTTAGATAGCAGAAAGAAGAAGAATACACTTTTAGACCTCTTTGGGACTGCTGTCCGTTCTAGAGTCCTCAGCCATAGAGGTGAAGACAGAAGGCATCCAAGGCAGAGGAAAGATCTGCTCCCTAACCATCCACAGAGCACATTGCACTCAAACCAGAACCCTGTCACTGAGGGTGAAGAATGAACCCACACAGGAGCCAGCCATGCTCACTAGATTGGGAGTGCGTCAGAAGGACTCACAGCACCAAGGAAGCAAAGAGCAGTTGGAATCCTGTCTTTCTGCTTTGAGCTGACCTCGCTCGACACTTTGGACTCACAGTGTTGTTTTTGACGCTCTTTGAACTGCTTGCTGCATCTTGAGCCACACAGATGCTGGCTCGACCCATTGCTGAAGACTGTCTGTAACAACCCAAACTGCAGGCTAAACTTTCGAGGGAGCAACCGATTTGAGTGCCTACTCAACCTGCTGGAAGACATTGAACTCGTCGCGAATGCTGAATCGACCCAGCAAAAGCCATCATCTTGTCGGTGGCTTGACTGTTTCCTGAACCAGTAAAAGACATTGGTACACCATCTCGAACGCTGACTCGACCCTTCCAGAGTGTGCACTATCGAACTGATTTGACGCCAACTACCAGTGGGATTGCATAGACTCAAAATGTCTGTGCATCGGCTTGACCATACCTAAAGCACCCAGAAGCCTGGCTCAAAGCTGCCAAGCTTCCTAAACCGAAGAACAAGATACTGTTAAGAGGCCCTGGTCCAACCTCTGGGATCCCAGTGACTTGTAAGCACCCTTTTCCACCTTGTTCTTCAAGCATATCCTTTTGAATAGTGACAATGGTGTAATTTATTGCCTAAGCACCCCTGCTCAAGTACCCAAGGTGCCATACATAAAACCAGTCAGCATTTGCTTTGTTCTCTTTACAGGGGTGGGGTTTCCTTATGTTTTTAGTTATTTTATTGAATTTTTATTGTTTAATTAAAGTATTTATTTTAATCAAAATTTGATTGGACATTCTTTTATTTTGGAGTTATGTTCAACTGTTATCTCACACCCCTCCTGAGAGTATAGCCTACCCTATGCCCACTTTGCCACAAAAGGCGAAGGATGTATACCCGCCAGCTGTGTCTGTTCTGCCTTAATAAGCGGGATCATGGCGGTTCAGTAGTAGTGTGGGGCTGAGCAGGCGGTTTAGCCACTACTCATCCCTGTACTGCTACAGCGCAGTAATCATTTTCTCACACCGGGCTTCCAGAGCAATGCCCATGACTACCCTCAGTGTAGTGCCAGGGCACCCAACCCGCACAGGGCATTCGTGTTTGTAGGGGTATGCTATCCTAACCATGGGTGATGGCTGGGTTGGAGGGTATGCACACCAACCGGCTTCAGTCCCCCACGGGAGGAGTGTCAGAAGAAAGACTTTGTTATTGTTTGAGGTCTCCTTGTTAGGGTGCCATGCTCCCTCAGATTATGGCTAGGGAAGGCAAGAGCATTTGTCTGGTGGAGCTATGTTTACAGCATAGGTGTAGCAAGAGAACACATCACGAAAGGGTGGGCTCATTTAAGGGCTGCCACACAAATTCACCACTATGTATCGCTATTTCGAACCTTGGTAGGTCCTACTGCATAAGAGAATGGTGGTCAAAGGTAAGTTCATAAATCTGGTCCTGGACCCACATTAACTAGTCACCCCATTTGATCAAGTGAGATCAGAGTGGCAGATGAGAGAGCTCCTTCAGTGGAACTCATTGCACATTTGTGGGTGGTCTGCGCCCTGCTCAGTGATTAGCTATTCTAGTGGTGTTCAGTACTGAGGAGGGAAGAAGATATAGGGAGCCTGTGAGGAGAGTGTTGAGGGGTAACTGCTTCTGTCTGATATCCACGCTGGACTGATGTTATACGCAATTGAGCGATTGAAGCAGAGTGAGGATCTTCTCCCCAACTGTGTGAGATACCCGCCCTTCATTCTCCCCTAATAAGGTGCCGTTGGATACCTGTTTTGTCACCTCAAAGTGGTGGGGATGTCGGGATGCACAACACAAAACAGTGTTTGTTATCCATATTAGTAATATCACAGACACGTGATGTACCCTTTAACACAATATGATATCCTATAGCTTGGCAATCGTATCCCATACATTTATTTCTTTTTTTCTCAATCATTACCTCACCACTCCTTTCATGGCATGGCCTAGAAACAAACTGCACTGCCCATGGGCGAGATTTTACCATACCCAACATGCCGCATTATCTACTGTCCTTCAATGTAAGAACACAATACCTTCCACAAGATGGGGCCTGGAACATAGTGATATTCTGTGCAATGTTGAAACTTTTATATGCATGTACGTGTTTCATAATCAAAGCATTGGTAGTGTAGAGGATGGGACACTTGCAAGTGAATAAAGTGAGCAGCCTCAAGACCTGGCAGTTTCAAAAGGTGCCCCATAAACAGCCATGCATCATTTGCTGACTCTACCAGTGTGGTGCAGGAGTTGGAGGTGGTGTGGTGTTATGCATAGCATGTGATGGAGGGACTGCAGCAGCATTCTTTAAAATGTGGACTCGAGGTGCCATACTGTACCAAGTGCTGCATTTATGGGGTGGTGTTTCAGCTTGATGGATTATTGGTAGCAATCAAGGCAATGAAAGTTTGTGACAGACATGGAGAATGGAAATTTAATATGTTGGAGCCAAGATGTGCGAGGTTGAGGTGAGGCGAGTGTTCGGGTTTTTAAACATTTATCAGCACATGGTTATCCCTTTGGTGTCTTGGTGCGCTCAGTGATGGACTGGCTCAAAAAATAGGGCTGTAAAAATGTCCCTTTGGGGGTGGGACCAAGCCTGATTTGCATATGGTCTTTCCCGGCTTGGCAGGCGAAGAACGATGGTCTGGAGAGTTGCCCAGAGCAATGTCAAAGGTTGAGATTTATTCTAAACCTTCCAACCATCACCTCTTTTGTTTTGCTTTTGTCACCCCGAGTGGGACGGGTATGCCAGACGTGAGTCCCGTGCCTGCTGGGCCTAGAGACCCAAGCTACCCCTTATTTATGACACCCAACAAGGTTGAAACATATCTGGGGATGCTTGTGGTCTCGTGCAGAAGGGATGTGACATAGCAGTTCGGGCTGGACTACCCCTTTGGGGGTGGGACCAAGCCTGATTTGCATATGGTCTTTCCCCTTTTGTAATGGCTTGGCAGACGAAGAACGATGGTCTGGAGGGTTGCCCAGAGCAATGCCAGAGGTTGAGATTTATTCTAAACCTTCCAACCATCACCTCTTTTGTTTTGCTCCCGTAAAAATGTTTGGTAACAGACCGTGCTTTAAACCCACATGTGGGGTGCATTTAATTTTTTAATGTTTTGGCACCCCTTAAACAGAAGAGCCGAGCCATTAAATAATCTTGAAAAATCCTTTTAATAGGTTTAGGTCGCAAATATATATATATATATATTTATATATATATATTTATATATATATATATATATATATATCATAGGGCGGGGATAGCCACCCTATAGTTAAGGTGAGCCCGATTTCCATAGGGACCCCTCAAAATTCTATTGTCAATAACATTTGATTTGAGTAACAGATTTGACCGAAATTTAGAAAGTGATTAAGAACTCACGGGCCCCCCAGACTGCAAAGTTTCGTAAAGAGTTGTTAAAAAATAAAAAAAGATATTCAGAAGAAAAAAAATCTTTTTTTCACAAAAGTGCAGCCTACTTTCCATTGATTTTCCCACAAACAAGTTACATTTTTGTCAAAGTGCACAGCCCAACCGTCAGATGGATTTCGACAAGGTCTGAAACAACTTGAACACGAAGTTTTGATTCACGATCCATGCATGGTTTAGGTTTTTTACATGCAGTAGTTATTTGAATATTTGACGGAGAAGGGGGCCCCCTTCTCAAAAATAGATAGCTATATCTCAGAAATGTACCCAAAACCAGTTTGTTTTAGAAATGAAACAGCCTCCATCTTATTTTTTCCTCGATGCAAGAGAGAACTGGGGTTATAGCCAAGGATAACGGGAAAAGAAAAGTAGTTTGCATGTTAAAATAATTGTAAATTACTTTAGTCTAGAGGCGGGGAGGTTGCTGGAGGACACCAAGTGAAATTTGGGAGTTATTGGATGTCCAGGGACTGAGTTTGCAACACAAAGCTTTCTGTAGCCGTGGCTATAACCTTGAATAGCCGACCTTTCAAAGCAAACTGCATCACAGAAACAGCATGTGTTGTGGGGGGAAAGGGAGATGGCAGGGCAGCAGAGGAGGCCATCTTGGGAGTGGGGGGAGCAGGCACAGATGAGGGGGGCACTTGCTGAGTGACTGGCGGGGCAGGAAAGCATTTTTTTCTAGCCGTTTTACTGATATTCACGGCTACATCCGGGGCTATAGAGGACTACAAATAACCGCAGGTAAGAGTATTTCCATGCCCACAGCTATAGATTTTGGGGGTGCCTGTGTCTTATTTATTTTTTAAAGTTATTTTTATAGGTATAGTGACATAGTATGTGAGACTGTGGAGAAAAACAGAACAACATTTTTTTAAAAATCAATACAAAAATGAGAATGAGTCTCCCTACTCTAGTTTTAGATGCCCCATACACTGTATTTTAGCCTCAGTCTTCTCACCCATGCTATTATATCTTGTTCAATTGTACCTATTAAATGTATCCCAACCTAGTTTACTGTCATGTATTATACTCTGCTTTCTTTATCTTCAGCTACCTTACATAACATGAGCGGTCTTTTACTGTAGTGATCTTTTAACTTCTATTGTATTATAAAACCTGAAGTGAGCCTCCTCTTTAACTAACAATTTGTAACTGCAGTTATGAAAAAAGTCAATTAACTCTAACTGCAGTTATATTAAAAAAATGTTTTGGGGTATTATTTTATTGTATTTGTGCATCTATAAGTGATAAGTAGTCCTTAAAAGGAATGTTTTGGGGTACACTTAGTGCAGTATTTTAGCACATTTGGAGTACTGTTTTGATGTTATGAAAGAACACCATATTTCCTTCATCGGTTAGGTGTACTCCATCTTGTCTATAAGAATTGGCCATGTAGAACTGCATGTTGTTGTTTGAAATAGATAATTGCTCGTGGTCTCCCAGGAATGCTGAAACTACTTTATCTTACCATTCAATGTGGTGGTCCATCTCCATTTTTGTCTCTGAGTCAGATTGGAAAAGAGAAAGACGGTGTGAGGAAAAAGGTCTGTTAATTTTTCCAAGTCTTGTTTCATCATAAAGGGACACACCTTGTACATTCCCCAAATCATTGCCCCCACAATTAATTAGTATGATGTTTGGGTTCCCTGTACTTTTCAGACTGAACCATTTTGGAAATACCTGGAACCAATGCCTTCCCTGCAATAGAAACAATTTCATTGTAAACTCTCTCAAATCAAGGTCCATGTTAATATTTAGTTTCTCACAAAAAGCCAGTAACCAAAACAGCCAACTGTCTCCGATCAGCCACACCGTTTTTAAACCAGCCATGATATCTGCAGTCTTTCTCTGTTTCCAGGAAAATTATTTCTAGTTTGAATTTCTAGAAATTTCTATGAATGTGGTTTGGATGATGTGTGTGTTTTGGTGTTTGTAATTGGTTGATGTTACTTTTGTAGTTCTGTTTTTGTCTGTGATAGGTTACACTCCAAATGTGTCGACCACTGATGTATTTTGGTTAGTAAATATACTCCTCTTTTTGTGATTTTGATTTTGGAAAGTATAAAAGCTATATTTTTATGCAATTTTGTCCTTCTGATTATATAACTCTGTTTGCACTATACTCTCATTGTTTGGGCCCAACCCAACTTTTACCTGTTTTTAGGAACTTTATCCACCCTACCTAACCCCAATCTTCTATTTCTTAACTACTATGTATATTTTATCATCATCCACTTTAAATAACTCCATAAGCAGTCACTTAGGGCCCTTATTGTATTGACACCTTTTAAGTACCATTGTATCACTACTGTCTCTTTTGTCATTTATATTCCATACTCAGATTTTTCTTTTTAAAGAATTCTGCTAGCTGATGTTATACAAAAGGGGAGTGATTGGTGGTGTAATGACTGGGGTATATACCCATAGCTGTCCATCACCTGCTCAGTGCGCAGCATTGCTACCCGCTGGTAAAAGTGGTACCCTATGCAGCCGCAGCTATATTCCGACAAATGGCACGTCGTGTGTTTGTGGACATGTGGTAGCCGCGGCTACAAGAGGGTATACACGCATTTCGTCGAATGATTTTACAACGTGGGACTTTTCATCGCCAACCCTTTCATCGCCAAAAACGTTTTTACTTTTTTATGGGGGGGTGTTTGGTGCGGTTTGGGGTATGTTTATTTAAGTAAGGGGAGGTTTGGGGGGGCAAAGCATCCCCATAAATAAAAAAAAGGAGTTTTTGGCGATGAAAGGGTGGCGATGAAAAGTCCCACGATGTAAAATCATCCAGCGAAATAACGTAGAACCCTACAAGAGATGCTGGCCAGGGATAAAAAGGATTTCAGTTAGTTTGATTGTTTGTGATTGGTTGTAATTTGTGTAGCTGTCTGTGATAGGTTGTGGTGAAAATGTGTCATCTATTTAAGTAGTTTAGTATATAGTCCTTTTTTGTGGCATTCATTTTTGAAAGTATAAAAGCCACCATTTTCTGCAAATGTATCCTTTTGATTCCTGAACTGACAGTGTGCACATGGCAAGTGTGTGGCTGTTGTGAAAGTAAGTATTAATACATATTGACATATTTTAAGGTTTTTTGCAGTATTTTGTGTGCTGGTTATATTAACCACTGCTATCATATAAGGTTCATTGTCATTTTTTCATCTGTTCTGATTGTGTGGCAAATCTTTTTTAATGTATTTTTTGCTTTCACCAACATGGACCTCCAGAATTAGAATAATGTATATATATATATATATATGCAGACATTTAGTTTAGGTATTTATTATAGTGTAGTTGAATGTTTATTTCATTGTATTTGTTGTAATTTTAATGCAGTTTCAGCTATGCAGTACTCTTAGCTGTTTTGACCTGTCTGTGAGGTAGAACAAGTGATGGTGTTTTGCAAGTTCATTTTAGTCATGTTTTATTTTTGTATTTTCTTGTGGCTGCTTATTTTAGTATCTGTTGAAAGAAAGTTGGATTCTTTGCATTTATTTTTTGTTTGTTTTTTATTGTTTTTATGGTGGGCAGGTGCTGATAGGATTCAGGTACCTGAGGAACTCTGGCTACTGAAGAAGTTGTTCAGTGAACTCTGGTGAAAGGTCAACCTATATTCAAAGGGTTTACCATGTTCTCTAAGTTTACTTAACCTACTCCATCCTTTCTTGTTCTGAATGTTTACTTAACCTACCCCATTCTCTCTTGTTTTCCACATTTCCTTAAAGTATCCCATTTACTCTGTACTTTGTAATTTCTTAGCATAATGTCTCTTGTTTTTTCTCACCCAATTTATATATGTATGTTCATTGATTATTGTAACAGCTTTTATACTTTTATTGTTATGTTATAGGATATTTATTCTCTGCACTGTCACCACCAGAGTGGTCCTCTGGTTCTCTGGCGGATCCGAAAAGGAATAGGGTAGGGTAAGTTAGTAGGACTGAGCGGGAGAGAGCAGAGAGCTGTGATGTGTTGTTGGCAGCATTCAGTTCGGTTTACACCATTCGCTGGGCTTAGCTGTGTTTTTTGGTTGGTAGCCTTCGTGTGTTGTTGTGCGGGGCTATGTGTGGTTTGTTTTGTTATTGCGGTGTAGTGAAGTGCATGCAGTTTGTTGTGATTTAGATGTAAGCTTTTGTGTAATTCAGAGTTTGAGAGGTGTATGCAGAGGAGCGCATTTTTTTATTAGTAGGGTTGGTTAGTGGCATCATAATGTAGTTGAAACACGTGCTGTTATGAGTAGGATTAGCAAGCATGTACATTTCTTGGACCGATAGCGTAGTTCATAATTGCATATTTGCATGATATTGATGAAACTCATAAGTGCTATTCGAGCTTGGGTTACGAGTCTAGCACAGTTGGTCCAGATTATTGGAGATAGATATCTCTAGGCCTCAGAGCGTACAGTATTCCTGGCAGAAGAAGTCAATGGGCCTCATTATGACCCTGGCGGTCCGGAAATAACGGTGGCGGTAAACCCACCGCCACCGTTGTTTCCAGACTGACTGATCCCGACCCCTGCAGGCGGGAGGTGATGTTCCCGCCAGGTGTGACCTGGCGGGTTTAACACCTCCCGCATGCAGGCGGACGAGGAAACACTGGCAGCATTACAAGATGCTGCCAGTGTTTCCATGATCCCTATTCCCATTGAGTCCCATATGACTCAATTGGAATGGGGATTTACATCATTCCGCCTCCGTGATTCCCGGAAAACCGGGGTTGTAATGCCCCGGTAATTCCGGGAATCACGGAGGCGGAATGGTAATACGAGTCTGGCGGTAACCAGGCAGTTTTACCGCCGCGGTTACCGCCGGACTCGTAATGAGGCCCAATGATTCAATTACCTCATGTACATGGGTGCTACTACGACTCGTGTTTCAAGTCTGGAGCAAAAGGCTCCAGATAGTGGGGTAGACATCGTCTGACCTGAGTGTGTTTAAAAGGGGCTATAATGAGCGGGATTCCACGCCATTCTTGGTTATGGTTGTAAATTGAGTGGTCAGGGCCTTCTCTTATGTGTTTTTCGGCGAAGAGTCAGGTTTTGAGTGCTTTGCGGAAAGTCATGTAGTCTTCGCTGTGCCTAATGCGGGGAGGTAGTGAGTTCCACCAGGATGGCGCCAGGGTTGAGTAGCTGGACCCTCCAATCCTGGCCGAATTGGAGGTGAGAACCACTAAGAGGAGGACAGTGCTGGACCTTAGGGTGCGAGTCGGGTGGTAAGGAGTAATATTTTCTTGGAAGAATTTGGGACCTGCTTTGTGCACATCTCGGTGGGTAATACATTGGAATTTGAAGGTGGCCCTGATTCCAATTGGGAGCCTGTGTAGGGTGTGAAGAGCAGGTGAGATGTGGTTCCTTGTGTCGGGGTGAATTTCCCGGGGGCCGGCAGAGCCGTCCGCGGACCTCCGGGGCTGGGGAGGCCCCAACTCCTCCCACGACCCAAAAAGAGTATGAGACACACCTAAGAGCAAGGTAATAACTGCTGTTTATTAGAGTAACGGCAGGGACTCGCTTAGACCGTATGCATCCGGCAAAGCTCTCGTTGTTAGTGGGGCTTGCAGGCCCTTTTTACCTGATGCGCTACTTGCGTCACCTTGGAAAAATCGTCACGAAACCTAACGCTACTTCGGGTTGGTTCCCCGAGTGGTAGGGTTAGTATGGTTACCTATGGAAGGAAATATTAGTGGATAAGGACGGGTCAGGTGGTACACTTGGGCTGTCCCTAACAGTTGCTACACCGAAATTGTTACAAGGGGACACTTGGTGATTGGCTAAAGGTAATGGCGTCAGTGATGAGCCCCTTGTATTCTGATTGGTTCTCCCGCAAGCCCCCAAGCCTGGGACCATCGCCATTCCCAGCTCGCTGTGTACCTGGCGTTGGCAACAATGTGCAACTTTGTGTTTGTGGTGGACACTGGACAGGTCTGCTTAAGGGCTGGTGTGCATGTCTTTCCCATTGCTGTAGGTGTCCAACTTGTCACTTCGTTGTTGCAGACTGTGTCCCAGACATGTGATCCTGGCAGCTTTCTGTCTCGTGAGCTTGGCACCTTGTCAGTTCGGCTTGGTCACATGTGGAGAGACCATAGCTGGAGCAGAGCTATGAGCATTAGATTTGTATTTTGCCTCTGAGGAGCGTTTGGCATTGGCAGGTGTAACCTTGGCGCTCGGAGCGTGGCATGTGGGTTGCAACATTGCAGCCTTGGCTGTGGGCTCTCGTTGGGGCTCGTTCTGCATGGTCAGCACTTGCATTTTCGTTCTGGGAGGATTTTCGTTTGTGAGGCTCCTGCCTGGGGACTCTTGCTTGCGGCCTACTCGGGCCTAGTTTTCTGCGATGCAGTGTATAATCCATAACATGGATGCCGCATGGAGACAGAGTGTCAGAAATAGCAGTGGACATATATGAAGTCGTCTCTAGGGGGACCGGGTAGCATAAAGCGTCTGCAATCGTATACATGAGCTCTTCAGGTATCTTGCGTTTCTGCGTTGCTGTAGGAGGCCTACGTGAAAAATAACAATGATGCATGTCCGTGGGTATGTCAGTCCACTACGCCATAGCACTGAGTATGTTCTTCATGTGGGTTGGTGTGTGAGTGACCAGTGTGCAAGGTGACACGTGTGTTCTTGTCTTTTGGCCATGTAGTCATGGCATCTCTAACGATGTGAATACTTGTGGCTGTTGTTCTAGTCAAGCTGATCCATGTCGCAGGCGTCGGCTTGACCGGGGCCTGGTAGTGGGCATGCTCCTCGTGCATGCGGACCACAAACACATGTTACCTGGTCCCCTAGGCCATGGTCTGGATGAGACCGGGGGGAGGGTATTATCCCATTCTCCCACTTCAGTCCCCTCTCTGGTTGACTTGCCGACCACAAAATGATCCGCTCTCTTATCTCCCCTTACTCTCCATACTTTCGTTATTCCAGCCAGGTGTCCATAATGGTTGACATGATCTTCAAATGACCAATACATATAAACGCAGCCACCACCTGGTTTGCAGTAGACCCACTTTCCAACATAGCTCTTCGGGTTCCTTGGGTTCTCTACCTTCACAGATGGTGGGTCCAAGTGTGTTTCTAGTATTTGCTTGCACAACCTTTCTCGTTCCTTTATAATGATGTTCGTGTGCTTGTCATCTTCGGTTGGTAGTAGGGCGTGCATGCCGATAATTTCCATCATTTCATCTGTTGTACGTGCTGTTCTTGCTTTTCATAACCACATTCCTAAAAGGACAGCCATACCCAGTATTATGCACCCAACTATTATTTTAATGCCATCCGACAACCATGATGGCATCCACGACCACAAGTAGGAAAACCAGCTGCCATCTTTCTTCAATCCCTTAGCTTCTTCTTCCATCTTGGAGTGCATCTTGGCAAGTTGTGATACTGCCTCAGTAAGTGTGCCATTGTCTGCATCATTAGCAGGGTGAATGTGCAACATGATTTTCCAATTTTTTCACAAACTCCTCCTTCCATTGCCGTAAGGAGATCCAGCACATATCTATTCTGGAGTGCTACCATTCATACTGCCCTCAATTCTTCTTTTATTGCATTGAATTGATTGATGGTGGAGTTTATTGTCATCATTAGCTCCCATCTTGTTATCTGGAGCCATTTTGCATTCGCATATGCCTGCAGTCCTGGATGTATTATTCATGAGAAGAACATTGCTGCTCTGCTAAACAGTCTGTGTCCTGGTGGAATGTCGTTGAGAGCTGTTTCCGATGTTCCCCACAGGTAGTTTCCCGTCAGTAGTTCTCCTTGTCTTTTCACTCTTGACAATATTTTTGTGTCGTTATTTTCTTTACCTTCTTCAATCGTCACAGATCTTTTCCTCCTTTTATTCCCTTCGTCCATCTTAGGGAAGTTCCCCAAATTGACATGTTTCTGTGGTACCACTAGGGATGGTACATTTATGTGTACCATTGTGCATAGTCCATTCCAAGATGGCGGCAATGCCCATGCCCAATAGTGGTCCATTAAAACCGCTGTACCGGCACCCTCCTTAGTTATCGTCACTATCCTTTTGCAATTGCTGTTCCTTCTGACATGGACGTCTCTGTTGTGTTGATAACATAGTGCCGGTACAGTTAGTGGAAGTGTTGTTACTGGCTCTTCGTCCTTTTCCAACCAGGTCACCAGTCCAGCTGTCTTTATCCATCCATTGAAACACTTGTTGTTTTCATCGTCCATTTTCGCCATGTTTGGTTTCGTCAGTGTTACCATCTCGCTCCCCACGACCCCGTCTGTCCATCCTTCCTTTGTGTATACTTTCCCATATATTAGCAGCAGTGGTCTTTCCCAGCACCCCATTTCTCCTGCAACTTCACTTGCGCGCCATTCACATGGTATGTAATTCAACTTTACTTCCTTCATCTCTCCTTTGTCTGGCCCATCCGTAACATACTGGAGCCCTTCTGTTAGCTGCCAGTAGTGATTGTACACGTGAAGTGTCTTGATGAAGGTATTTTCATACGGGTACGTGTCTCTCGTCTTCCACTTTATTATTGCCATTCTCCCTTGAAAATGTCCTTTCGTTTGGAACATGGCCAGGTATATCAGGCATTCTACGGATGTTGCTAGTACTTCAATAGGCACAAATGTTCTGGAGGCGCTCATGGCGTATGGGATCAATGAGCACACATAGCAGCTGTCCTTAGTTGTCCCCTTACCAATTTTAGACATGTGCTGATGCCACATGTTGTTTGAGACGTGTGCTGAATCTGTAAGATATGTGTCAACCCCATTATTATCAACAGATGTGCTACGTTTAATCCTTCCGCTCGAGCTGTTGAGAGATAAAGGCGACACTAGTAATCAAGGAAGACACATACTCATACATTTCATCACCAAAAACATTTGCAGAGGTATGGTAATCTGTCATGGCCCTTGATGGTGGTGTTAGTGGAAGGTGCATCTGACGTCCAGTCACTACCTCGTGGGGTGTGAGGTGGTGATCTGACCCTGACCTATTACTTAATTCAAACAGGGCCAAGGGGAGGCAATACAACCAGCTTTTCTTAGTTGTCTGCTGAATATTTGCAATTTCTTCTTTTAGGAGGCCGTTCAGGCGTTCACAAACACCATTAGCTTGCGGGTGGTATGCGCATGCAAATTTGTGTTTGATGCCAAGTAGTGTAGTTATGTGTTGGAACATTTCATTGGCAAACTGCGGGCCTTTCTCTGACCGCAGCACCCTGCAAACCCCCCACCTCAGGAACACCTCTCTCACCAGGAACTTAGCTGCTCTGAAGGCATCTGCATGAGAGCAGGGTCCAGCCGCAATCCACCTTGAAAATGGGCATACTGCTACAATCATGTATATGTGTCCTTGACATACATCGATCATGTCAACATAGTCAATGTTCAGGTGTAGAAAGGGTCCTTCTGGCCGGGGTATAGTACCTTTGATCACTTGCAGCGTGTGACCAGCCGTAAACTGTTGACAGGTTAGGCAATTGCTGATAAAGTTTGCAACGTGTGAATTTAGCTCGGGACAGAACCAGACCTCTTTTATTCGTGCTGCAATCACTTCCTTTCCTGTGTGTGTGGGGTGGTGTAGTTGAGCCAGGGCTGTTTTCAATGGGGCTGGGGGCATCACTACTTTGCCTGTATTATTCTGACGCCATAATGCATCTGTGGGGGACATTGTGCATCCTCTTTTGACCCATAGTTCTTTTTCTGCCATAGGTGCTGCTGCCTGTAATTCCATAATTTGAGTTTCAGGAATGTGTGTGTACCCATCCTTCATCACCATTTGTCTTGCCCCTGTCCTCCCCTCATCTTTTTGTTTTTCTGGGAGGGTCCAGATCTCGCCAAAGTGCGCAGCGTATTTGGCATTTGCGTCTGCTGTTTCCTTACCTTTTGAGATAGGGTCATCCCCGTTAGTGTGGGCCTGACACTCACCAGGGCTATTTCTCTAGGGTCAACAATTACTTCAATCAATTCAGCAAGTAGGAGGGCATGTTGAACTGGGGTACCATCTGTTCTTCTGAACCCCCTTCGTTGCCATTTTATTAGCCCTGAGTGTACTGTTGATGTGATGTATGCACTGTCAGAGTATATTGTCATCCTTTTATCATTGCTCTCTTTTAGTGCTAAAATTAAGGCCACTAGTTCTGCTGCTTGGGCTGAGTAATGTTGTGGTAGTTGAACACATTTTACTGGTACATTCATCCAATCCTCTGTCAACGAACCACTGCTGCTCCTGTCCTTCTTACCCCATCACTCTGGTCAATTGTTGAGGACCCATCAATGTACATTATCTCTCCCCCCTCTAGGGCATTTTCCTCCACTTTTCTTGCGCTGGAGTAAATTTCAATGGCCTGTGTGCAATCATGAGCGTAGTCACCATCTTCAACTACCTCTGCTATGAACCTTTCTGGGTTTACATTACTGCACCTTACAATCGTTAATTCTGGTCTGGATAAAATGATCTCGCAGCCTGATGCCCTCTGTGTGGTCAATGTTGATTTGGGCTTGTTCAGTATTGCAAAGAGGGCGTGTTTCACGAACAGTGTGGTGGGGTACCCCATTGTTATGGATGATGATTTTTCCACCGCAAAGGCTCCGGCGGCCAGGCTCTGTTCGCAAGGGAAGTGACCTAACATTACAGGGTCCAAGTGTCCGCTGTAAAATGCTACAGGCTTGTGTCCCATGCTTGTTTTCTGTGTCAGTACTGCCTTCATTACTGCTGAGTCGCAATGTGAGAAGATGAAAAATTGATGTTCATAGTTTGGAGTGGCCAGTACTGGTGCTGTTGAGATAGCGTGTTTTAATTTGTCAAATGCCTCTTTCATTTCTCTTGTCCATCCCAACTTTTTATCCCCCTCTGTGCTTCTCTGAGGGCCTCGAGAAGGGGTCCTATGTATGAGCTGTAGTCAAAAACCCATGCCCTGCAGTGGTTGCATAGGCCCAGAAACTGATGTATTTCTCTCACTGTCTGTGGTTGTGGTGTGTTTGTTATGGCTTGTGCCCTTTGTGGTGCAATGTTCCTTCCATGTTGTGAAATGAGCTTACCAATGTAGAGCACCTGTTCTTGGCAGTACTGTAACTTCTCTTTGTCTACCTTGTACCCCTTCTCACCTAACAATGTGAGCATCTTCACTGAGTCCTTCCTACACCTCTCCTCTGTGATGCTGCAGATTATTATGTCATCCACGTATTGCAGCACCGTGCTCTCCATCTCAATGTTGCCCAAATCCATTTGTATCATTCTGTTAAAGATGGATGGTGACTCACAGTACCCTTGGGGCAGCCTTGTGTGTTCCATTTTGTGTTGTGGTATGTGAAGCTTGTCAGGTCTTGTGAGTCTGGGTGCAGGGGTATCGAAAAGAATGCATTTTATAGGTCAATCATGGTGAACTGTGATGTCTCTGCTGGTATTCCACATAGTATGGTGGCTGGGTTAGCTGCTATGGGGTACTCTGCTTCTACAATGTGGTTCAAAGGTCTCAGGTCCTGGATAAAATGCCAAGACCCTCCTTTTGCTTTGCACACAGGGTACACAGCAGTGTTGCATGGTGACTCTGATGGTACTAATATACCTTTGTTTATTAGGGCTGTTACTGTTTCATATATGCCCTCATCTGCCTCTTTTGATAGTGGGTATAGCTTTACTCTTGGTAACATTGCTCCTTTTTTCAGTTTTATTTTTACTCCTCCAATGCTTTTGATGCAGCCAACGTCATATGAACTGGTGGTCCACAGAGATGTTGGTACTGCTGCCATGTCTTCCTCGTAGAATGGCACTTGTGTGGGGGCAGGTGCCTCTAGTGCCATGGCCATTTTTTGTGCCACTTGCTTGTATGTTACTTTCAACCAGATGTGAAAGCTTTTCCCAACCACCATCTCTCCCTCTCCATTATCGTCTGAGAAGAGCTCCTCATCGGATACCTGTGTAAGCCTGTACCCCTCTGTCAGTGCTACTACAGCTCTCCAGGACCTCCCCTCCCTCCCCTCCCTATCCTGGGCATGTACTGCGATGTAGTCTGCAGTTGCCATAATGCTCTTGATGCTTACTGAAATCATTTTCCCCTCCTTCTCACTTGCTGGTGTTTCTGGTCTGAATAGGTAAGCTGCTGGCCTCCTCCAAATGTTGCCCTCAATTCCAGGTAACCATGCAATTGCCATGTCTGTCCCGTATTGGAAGATGTCTCCATCTACTGGCTCAGCCCGGGCCACTGTTTGGCCACAATAAGCCTGCTCATGATATCTCTTCCAAGTATGTTTACTGGTGACTGCTTCGAATACAGAAGCGGAAGAGACATGTCGTGATCTCCTACAGATAAGGAGATGTTATCAGTGAAGGGAACCAACCCTCGAGTCCCAGAGAATCCTTGAGTGTTCATAGCTTCGCCTGACAGTTTAAACTTCCCCTCCCTTATGCAAGACCTAGTGGCCTCTGTGTCAACTAGGAAGGACATTTTTTTGTCACCTATCGCCACCTGTATGCGTGGTTCCTCCGCAGGATTAGGTGTTACTGATAGGATGGGACACATCAAAGACATCTGTGGGCTGTCCTATTGTGGGTATAGTGACTGGCCGTTTCCTGTGTAACGGTTGTGACCCAATATTGTCACCTTCCCTAGCTGTGTCTGCTGTATAGGTTCATCAGTTGTTGATACTTCATTGTCCTGTATTTGTGTGAGCTGCTGTGCATTTGCACTTGATGTTGTTGTGTGGCTATCGCCTGTTGCTCTGGTGGTGGTGTGTATGTTTGTACCAGTAGCTGTGGCTGTGGTGGTGCCGGCTGTACCTGTTGTGGTTGTTGTGTGTAGGCTGGTGTTTGTAGTTGGGGTTGTTGCAGTGGCGCTTGTTGTTGTGGTAGGTATTGCTGTGTCCTTTGCTGTTGTTGGTAAAATTGCTGTTCCCCCATAGGCCCTTACTGCCCTTGTTCCCCCAGGCTGCTTGGGGGGGTCTCATCCGGCAAGTGCGTGACATGTGTCCCACCATCCCGCATATCCAACATACTGGTGGTTCTCGGGCCTGCCATGGAAAACCCCCTGTGTTGTCTTGGTATCCCTGCTGTCCATTTGGGTTGTAGACCCGGAACCCTCCCCCTTGTGGTTGTACAGGCAGGCTATAACCCCTCCCTCTCCTCTGGCCGCCTCTCCCCCTGTAGTTGTTTGAGTATCCATTTCCCATCTGCATATATCCACCTCCTGCGTATGCCATGTATGGTGGGGGCGGGGGCGGGGGCATCTGCTGTGTTATTATTTGTGATGGCTGCTGTAATCGTGCTACCTGCTGTTGTGTTGTGTCTTGTGCAACCTTGACCTGCGTGGGGGCAGGTATTGTTATTAGTGCTCCTTCCATGGCATATTTTGCTAACTTCTTCTGTACCAATTTTGCCTCCTCTGCCTTCCTATCTTCCTACTTTTGTTTCATCTTTTCCTGCCACAACCTGCAGTGGTGTACTATAGTTAGTTGTATTTCTGGCCAGGCCTTAACTTCCATCCCCACTATTTTCTTCAGGTGCCTTTGTACTTGCTCCGGGAGCCCTTGTATAAGTATATGGTAGAAAATGGCTAGTGTTTTGTCCCACGGCTCCCGCGTTTCCAAGCGCCACTTCTCCTGAATCTCCTGGATGTAATCAACAGGATCTTCATTCTCACGCATCTTGCGTGACGTTATTGCTCCTATGTCTGACGTGTCTGGGTACTGAACCCTCAATGCCTGCCACAGCGCATGTCTGCAGTTGGCAAATGGTGCTCCATCATGTGACGTGTCTGATATTGTGACCCCTGGGAAGCCCGCCGTTTTCCAAATTTCATCTGCAGCATCGCCCAATATTGATATTAGGAGCCCCTTCACGTCCCACACCGCTCGTTTTTGCCCCACAGTGTGTTTTTCCATCTCATAAATCCACTTCCCAGCTCCTCCACTTAGTGATGGAAGCCTGCATTTTATATTTTCTTTATCGGCATGCTTCCAGGGGACATATTGTGGTCTGGCCCCTCCCCTTTCCAGAAGTGACATTAAATTGTACTCCCTCACTTCCCCCGGTGTCCGTGTGGTTATGTTGGTGTATTCATAGTCTTCCTCTGTGTCAGGTAACTCTTCAATGATATCAATGTTACAGCAGTTTGTTCTTTCATCCCCTTCACCCTTCCTCCCTCTCCTGCTGCCCTCTTCTCTCACCGTGGGCGTGCTCGCCCGTTCTTCCTGCCGGCGTCCTGGGCGGTCCCTAAGGCGGCCAACATATGGGGTGTGCGCCGGGGTTGATGTCAGTGGGCGTGGTGTTGGTGGCCATGGTAGAGGCATCTTCCTTGTTGCCTCCCTTACCTGTGTTCCTCCTGTGTTTAGTTCTTCCCTCCTTTTGCATGCCCATGGTGACTCGCAGTTAGTGCGCGTTATGTATAGTTTGTCTAAACTCTCCCTATTGCCATCTCTTCCACTTGTTCCCAAACCTTCCTCTTCCTCGCTGCAAAATCCATCAGGAAATGACAACCCCCACTCTGTGCGTTTTCCCCCCACTCTCACCGTCCGTAAATCTATTAAGTCCACCTCCTTCTTATCCCCTCCTTTAACAGTGTTGGCTTTGTTGCCGCCTCCAAGTCCTGGCGTGTGTATTTTTGAACTCCATGTTCCACCCTCCTACCTCCTCTCTCCTCTTCCTTCTGTCCAACTATTTCACCTCCTATTTCCGCTCGTTTCCTGTGTATTTCCTCCAATACCTCTGCACTCACCTTTGCTAATATCCTCTCTTCTTCCTTTCTCCCCCATGTTACCCCTTCCCTCCTTAATATGCTTTCTATTACTTTACCTTCTTCATACTTCCGGGCGCTTTCAGATAGATCTTCTTTTTCCACAGTTCCATTTCCCTATACTTCTCTTCCTCCTTCCTTCTCATTTCCTGTTGTTCCGCACGTAACACCCTCTCTGCTATTGCCCTCATCCGCTCCTCTTCCTTCTTCCTCTCTTCCGCTTGTTCCTTCATCTTCGCCTGCTCTTCCCTATTCTCCTTTCTTTCCTTCTTCCTTTCTCGTGTTTCTTGCTCGAATTGTCTGATCAGTGCGCTTCGTACTTCCCTTAATTCAGCCAACATTTCCTCCAACATTTCTTCCTCTGCCTGTGACAGTCGCCCTTCTGTTGCCTTACTCACCTCATGCCCTGTCTCTGCGTTGTCCATTTCTTCCTTGTTCACTCTCCTCACTGTGTCCACTTCTTACCCCTGTTAGTGTCCCCCGGAGCTTTAGGAGCACCTGTGCAGCTATCCATTCATCTGGTCCTATGTTTGCGATGTTTTCCACAGTTCTCTTCCCGCCCCCCGTGCCTGCCTGTATTGTGCTTGAGTCTATCGTGCCCGTCGCCGCCACCCCCCTCTGGTAGCTATCTGTAGGGGTGTATGGTGGAGGGCTGTACGAGGGGTTTGAGTATCCCTCAGCGGCTGTTAATTGTTGTCTGACCGCTTCTGTTAATTCTGTTACTGGATAAAATTCCCCTTCTTCCTGTTTCACTACCTTCGCCAGAAGCATATCTTCTGTCCCTTCCTTTTTCACCTTTGTTTCTGATACTCCAACCGATCCTTCTTTCTCTCTCTTGCCTTCTTCTGTGCATGGTGCGTTGCCGTGCGCCGTACCCATGCCCCCTCCTTTCTCCTTCTCCTCTTTTACCGCCTTCTCTTCCTTACTCCCTTTCTCCTCCTTTATCCCCTCCACTGTAAACATTCCCATTTCCCCTGGTCTTGCTCCCTGGAACATTTTCCATAAGTTGAACATTTCTATATGGTGAGCTAATTTCTTTCCTTTGTAAGTGTTGTGTATGTATGTCAACAGCGAGTGCTGGGTGCATGAATCAAAGCTGCCGTTAGGCGGCCACAGTGTTCGTATTTTTCTTGTCTGTCCCTTGTGTCCAGTCAATGCTGTACTTTATAATTTTCTCCTTATGTGGTGATAGTGACGTGCAAATGTGCTGGAGGGGTGTAGTTAAAGCGCTTCCTCTCATCCCCCACCCAACTCCTGCCCCGACCCATAATACGTGGCCATATTACAATTTGCTTTTTCTTGATATCGACCTTTTTTACCTGGCCCCGTAAGTTGGGGACTTCCCACTGTCTGCTGAAAAGTAAAACAATTGCAAGTGTACAGCTCCTTCTCTTTTATTCTTCATTTCCCTTGATGAGACGATTATGGCCCCCTTCGGCCGTGGCGCATGAAGCCCCCGGCGGGTACGTGCCCTGTGTGGCGTGCTTCGGAGCCGCCCCACCTTCCTTTCTCGTCAGACCTCTCCCTCCCCTTTCTCAATCCCCCTTGTCGAGCGTGACCGGCGGTCTCTGTGCGCGGCCACCTCTCCCTTTTTTTGACCCTCCCTTATCGAGTGCGGCCGGCGTTCTCTGTGCCCTGCCTCCTCTCTCCTTCTGTCTCTCCCCTTTCTCACTGCCCCCCGGCGACCCCTTAGTCGCGGTGTCCTATACAAGCCCTATGAGTGACGTCACCAATCTCTGCAAGCTATTACCGGTATGAAAACGTACACAACCAAAGAGCGCGCAATATGCTTAACCCTCCTGTTCCCCATAAACCCCACAGCTGTCTTCCCACTTCACCTAGAGTGGAGGGTGCAACAATCAATTAATTTATTACAATCGACTGCACACGCTGCGTCGCCTCGCGTGTGATACGCCCCCCTCCCTCGGGGATCTTAACCAGCCAATTGTCTTCCGCACTTGGGAACAAAACTAGCTACCTCCTGCGGGAAAACATCATCTACCTAACGAGCTTCAACACTCAATTAGTAGGGATCCTCGTCTACTCATTGATCTATAACGTCAATTCATAGGAAAGCCACACCCCTCCCTTACAGGTGCCCGTGATCTGGACAAATCAGCGCCTTCAAATGACCACACGTGGTAGCTTTGAGCTCCACCCAATCAACTTCGTGACGTGGTAGAAGACGGCCCTCGTTCCTGCCTCACTACCGCTCACTCGTCTATCACCACTTATTAATCAAATCCTTTACAGCACACTGTAAACACCTCCCGCCACCCTCATTACAATCCTCCCCCCTCCCACACAACATTACGTTGCTGGTTGGGTGTGTCACACTCACCAAGTCCTCGTGAGCCGGGCCGCTCGACCGTGTGCACCCCTCCAAAGCAGCTCGCCACCTCCCCTTGTCTGGACCACGTCTGGACACTCGCCAATCGCGGGCGGGATACTTCTCAAGTCGGCTCCCAAAGGCCAATATCTGGATTGCGCTGTCCGGTCGTCTCGCAGTTCCGCCATGGTCCTGTAGTCCTCAAAAGGGGGCAACGGCAGAGGGGGCCACGCTGCCTCGTTGCCTCGTTGCAAGAGGCCTTGGAATGCTGGCCGCAGGTTAGGTAGACCTCAAACAGACCTCAGCAGTGCCTCCAACTTGTCGGGGTGATTTTTATGGGGGCGGCAGAGCCATCCGCATACCTCCGGGGCTGGGGAAGCCCCAACTTCTCCCACGTCCCAAAAGGAGTATGAGACATACCCAAGAGCAAGGTAATAACTGCTGTTTATTAGAGTAACGGCAGGGACTCGCTTAGAACGTTTGCATCCGGCAAAGCTCTCGTTGTTAGTGGGGCTTGCAGGCCCTTTACCGCTGTATGACACGCTACTTGCGTAACTTGGAAAAATCGTCACGAAACCTAACGCCTCTTCGGGTTGGTTCCCCGAGTGGTAGGGTTAGTATGGTTACCTATGGAAGGAAATATTAGTGAATAAGGACGGGTCAGGTGGTACACTTGGACTGTCCTTAACAGTTGCTACACCGAAATTGTTACAAGGGGACACTTGGTGATTGGCTAAAGGTAATGGAGTCTTGTATTCTGATTGGTTCTCCTGCGAGCCCCCAAGCCTGGGACCATCACCGTTCCCAGCTCGCTCGCGGTGTACTTGGCGTTGGCAACAATGTGCAACTATGTGTTTGTGGTGGACACTGGACAGGTCTGCTTAAGGGCTGGTGTGCATGTCTTTCCCATTGCTGTAGGTGTTCAACTTGTCGCCTCGTTCTTGCAGACTGTGTCCCAGACGTGGGATCCTGGCGGCTTTCTGTCTAGTGAGCTTGGCACCTTGTCAGTTCGGCTTGGTCACGTGTGGAGAGCCCGTAGCTGGAGCAGAGTTATGAGCATTAGATTTGTATTTTGCCTCTGAGGAGCGTTTGCATTGGCAGGTGTAACCTCGGCGCTGGGAGCGCGGCATGTGGGTTTCAACATTACGGCCTTGGCTGTGGGCTGTCGTTGGGGCTCATTCTACATGGTCAGCACTTGCATTTTCGTTCTGGGAGGATTTTCATTTGCGAGGCTCCTGTCTGGGGACTCTTGCTTGCGGCCTACTCGGGCCTAGTTTTCTGGGATGCAGTGTATAATCCATAACATGGATGCCGCAGGGAGACAGAATGTCAGAAATAGCAGTGGATATATATGAAGGCGTCTCTAGTGGACCGGGTAGCATAAAGCGTCTGCAAGCGTATACACAAGCTCTTCAGGCATCTTGCATTTCTGTGTTGCTGTCGGAGGCCTATGTGAAAAATAACAACGATGCATGTCCGTGGGTATGTCGGTCCGCTACGTCATAGCACTGAGTATGTTCTTTGTGTGGGTAGGTGTGTGAGTGACCAGTGTGCAAGGTGGCACGTGTGTTCTTGTCTGTTGGATATGTCGTCATGGCATCTCTAACGATGTGAATACTTGTGGCTGTTGTTCTAGTCGAGCTGGTCCATGTCGCAGGCGTCGGCTTGATCGGGACCTGTTAGTGGGCATGCTCCTCGTGCATGTGGGCCACGAACACATGGCACCTTGTCATCTGGTAAAGAAGGGAATTGATCGAACACCTCTCGTGGGGGGTGTTTGGGCCGTGGTCCCCTAGGCCATGGTCTGGATGAGACCGGGGGGAGGGAATTATCCCATTCTCCCACTTCACTTGATCCCAATGCGAGAAGCAGTCTGGCAGACGAGTTTTGTACTCTGTGGAGTTTGTTTAGCTGGTAGGCCGGGGCACCCAAGTAGAGGGCCTTTGCATAATGAAGGCTGGACATGACAATGACAATTGCAGCCAGTCTGTTGGGGTTGGTGAGGTAAGGGGAGATGCACTTCAGGAGCCTAAGGTGGAAATTACAGGATTTAGATGCATTTTTCATGTGGTGAGACAGAGTTAGGTCCGATTACATTGTGCAGCCAAGGTTATTGTTTCACAGTGGTGGTAGTCGGGGGTGGGGAGAGGCTAAGTGAGGGTGGCCAGGAAGTCGGTTGGGGAAATAGAGCAGTTTTGCTGCATACCATGATCTCTGTTTTACCTGGGTTCAGAAGGAGATGGTTAGTCATCATCCAGAGATCAATGTCAGTGAGACATGCTGCTTGGCCAGGGTGAGCATAGGTGATTGATTTAGAAATTCTCAAGATGATTTGTGTGTCATATTGTGTTAGTTGATTAGTGATGGCAATGTACATTATGTTTGGAGAGAGTGATGTCTCAATGGGCTAGTGTGGCATCTTACGGCAGAAGCCAATTGTGGCGTAAGCAACACATTACTCTCATAACTAAAACATTGGGAGCAGTAAAATTCGAACAGATCGAATTGACAATGTTGCAGAAGTTCATTCACTGTGGTGTTCCACTGAAACTGGATGTTTCGAAGCTGTGAAATGGAACATGTGATGGTCCATGTCCTAGTGTCTTTTTGCAAAAGGTGGATGTTATTTTCTCCTTTTTTTAAATAGTGTTATTATTTCTTGAAATATTTCGAACCATCTGCAGTGGTCTTCTTGGAGGTTGTTTTTTGTGGGGTGAACAAGACTGCTAAAAAAATGATAGTACTACTGTTTCTACCTGTGTTATTGTTTTCTAGGCCTTGTTCTCCAAGTTTACTTATCCCACCCTATTCTCTCTTGTTCTCCAAGTTTGCTTAACCTTCCCCATCCATTGTCCTACAACCACCCAGTATAATGTCCTTTGTTTATTCTCACTCTGTTTGTTTATTGTAGTGGTAGTTTTTATACGTTTTTATATTTGTGTATGTTTTTTTATCCAAGTTGGATTTTTTGTCCCAATGACCCAATGATTAGTATGTGCAAAGAGAACAACAGGGTTGTATGCAGAAATGTTGCATCCTATATAGTGCATGTGATTACATTTTGTGTGTTCTTTAACTAATTATGTTTTCTTTTTTACAGATAGAAGGATATATTTTTTTAAACATAGATGAATAACCACGGATACGGTATTGCCCATTGGGGTGTTGAATTTCAGAGGCACGGTAAACCGCAGCAACGACTGGGAAGGGTCGTAGCCATGGGTTGGTTTGTTGGTCTATAACCACGGCTACAGGTGTCATTGTGCTAAGAAATACAGTGTTTGTACTCGGAAGAGTCCTTTCCAACAATTATGTATTATGTATATATGTATGAAAATCTATGTGATCTACCTCCCCAAAGTTTCATATTGCAACCACGGCTAGGAAAAAGGTCAATGAACTCTAGCCGTGGCTATGAGTGATGAGTCATTTTAAAAAATGTTTTTTAATGCAATTTCATTGTATTTGTGTATTTATATGTGATGGATGTTACTTCATAGTATTTGTATATTCATATGTGATAGGAAGTCTTTAAGAGGACTCTTTTGGAGTATGCTGAGTGTAGTATTTTAGCACATTTGACGTGCTCTCTTTATTATCATCATGTATTTAATATAACTCAGTTTAACCACCATTTTATCACTACTGTCTCTTTTATCATTCATATTCCATACTCAGATATTTTTATATTTTTAATTTTTGTAATCGAGTAACCGCAGCTATCCCCCCGTTGCGAGGCGTTGCTACCGATGGTTAAAAGTGGCGCCCTGTGCAGCCGCGGCTATATACAAGCAAATGGCATGTCAAGTGTTTGTGGATGTGTGATATCCGCAGCAATGAGAGAGCTTTAATATGAGCTTTAATATGAGAGAATCACGGCTATATAAAAAAGGGAGCGATTGGTCTTTTGAGGATCGCGCCTAGCACCAGCAACATGCTGACGTGTTTAACCACGCCTATCTGTCACCCAACCAGTGCACGCCATTGCTACCCACAGTTAAAAGTGTTTGGGGAGGGGTCTTAGTCGTGGGTAATAACAGTCAAACCGGTAAAGCTTCTCTATAACCACGGCTATGTTGGATGGCGCGTCAATGCTTTTTTGCCTTTTCATTGGTGGTTGTTTTTTTTTTTTTTTTTTAAAGCTTCTTCTACTCATTTATTTTCAAGATTTTCAAATAATCAAAAAATACATCACCAAAAGTTCAATAGAGTATAAAAACATAACACTCTACATTAAATAGGTAAGGAAATAAAAGTAATCCGAAGCATGTATAAATACTGAAACATCAGACATTTCAAAACCAATTACTAACCTTTCTTAAAATAAAATACCTAAACACAGTCTTACATTTTGAAAATTACAACACAGAACAACACAAAAGACATACAGACATCTCACAGACTCACACAAAACAAAACAAAAACAAGACTGACGAAGAATCCTCAATTAAAGCACATATACATTATCAGGTAGTCGGATCCAACAGGAACAACTAATCATCAGATACACAGTCACCATATAAATCCATTGGTTGTTTTGATAGCCCCGACTACTGTTAAAGCCATGTCTATTGGATCATATATTTTCTGTGCAATAATCACATTTTTCTGTGGATGATACAGGTCAGAATGTTATCTGTGTGTTTTATTTTGTGTGCTTAGTTGTTCCCTTGTTTTATTTGAAGTTTTGAAGGTGGGCTTAGTTTGGTTTTCAGTTTGTAGAAAATATATGTGTAGCCACGGCTACAAGAAAAATGTCTAGCCACGTTGAATAGCTGCGGCTACTAGAGAATCTGCACAGGATTTTGTATGTGTGATTCTGTGTTTCTAATTGGCTGGTGTTAATATTGCAAATGTGTACTTCTTTGTGATAGGTTGCAGTGAATATGTGTTGCCCATTTAATTAGTTTTCTTACAATATAGTGCTCTTTTTCTGCTTTTGATTTTGGAAAGAATAACACCCACCATTGGGTCTACTTTTCTAATTTTGACTGCAGAACTCACACTGTGCTCATGATGCAGTTCACGTTACCTGTGACAGAATATTATTGGAATTCTTCAGTTGTTTGTCACTGTCTTGTTGAAGGTTTTATTTGATAATATGTTGATAATGGGGCTTTGCGATTCTTTTTTGTATCTTACTGTATTTGTTAACAATGAAGTGATAAATGTAGAAAATGGGGCAGATAAATTGTTGGAAGTTGTTTATTAAGAAAGAAAATGTATTTTTAGTGAAGTGCATGATATAGAATTACTAAGTATACTTCCTGCACTCAAAATATCAAGAATTGATCACATAGCAATATAAATGTGATTTTATTTATAATGCTCAAATAATCACTTATGGTGTGTATTAAAATGCTTTTTGGGGTGATCTGAAAAGGTCTGTGCTTTACAAAGTTTGTCTTTGCTGGAATGTGTTATTGTGTGGTTATCTACAAAAGAAAATACACTGGGGCCTCATTACACGGTAGGCGGTGGACCAAGGTGCTATTAGCACCTTGGTCCATGCTGGTAAAATACTGGCACCGCCTTGGTGGAAAGGGGAATTACCGCCCTATTCCAAGGTTGGCGGGGCGGTAATTCCCCCTTCCCCCATTGCCCTTCCCCATTCCCATTTTGCCCCATAGGGCTCTATGTGAATGGGGAAGGTGCTAATTACGGTGCCGCAAATTGCGGTACCATAATTAGCACCCTGGTCCCTTTGCGGGTTGGTTTTTAACGCCTGCTAAACAGCAGGAGTTAAAGTACCAACCCGCAAAGGGACCTCGTAGTAAGGCGGTAAGGGTTTACCGGTACCGGTGCCCTTACCGGTACCGGTAAACTCTTACCGCCGTCCGTGTAGTGAGGCCCATCTTCATTTGTTGTTTGTTGTTTTGTGAAATCCAGTGTTTAATTTTATGAAAAATATGTCTGATTGGCTTTATTTTTATATATACACTGATAAGAATATATGAATGGTATTAGTTTTGCAAACTCCTATTATGTAAAAATGAAATCGAATATTTTTTTCCGGTGCAAATTGCCCCAATAAATGCAGCCACACGATTGTTTCAGCAATGCAATTTCAGTCCACAAATAATATTTTAAGTATGGGTTTGTTGTGCCTACTCTTTTCATGAGTTTTTTCTGTTTTTATTTTTGTAAAATAAGGGGATAACATTAATTGCCACTGAATTTCTTATATATTTGCAGTGGCAGCAATTGCTTTGGTGTTGTAAAATTGGTCTTCTGTACCTATGTAGGGTGCAATTTCACACCATGATGCAGTTGTCATATTCCAAACACATTACTTTGCAGTTGTGCCGATTGGGTATAGGTAGAATGGGAGGAGGTTGGGTGGAGGTGGCTGGAACAGATGAAGCAATAAAAGTGGAAGAGAGTGACACGGATGTGCTTTTCTACAGCAGATACCTGTGTGCAGATTATATGGCATGGGTTTGTATATGTTGATGGAAATTAGCCTTCCTATAGGGTTCCTCCACATTATTGTAATGGAACTGAATGAGGTGCTGAATTAAATTTGAGGTTGCAAACATTTGGGATGTTTTATTGTAAGCTTCCATCTGCAAAAGTTTTAAATAGGAAACACACTGAATTTTATTAAAGTTCTTGTTAATTTACTGCTACATGATACAGAAATACTGGCAACTGCCAATGACAGTTTTCTGGGCACACTGGTTCTTCCATGGAGTTAAGGTAAATATGTAGCATAGCCATGCACATATTCGTAACTTTGTTTCATTACAGTTGTGCAGATTGGGTATAGGTAGGATAGCAAGAGGTTGGGTGGAGGTGGCTGTAACAGACGAAGTTATAGAAGTGGAAGAGAGAGATGCAGATGTGCTTTTCTACGGCAGGTGCTTGTGCGCAGATTGTACATCATGGGTTTGTGCATTCTGATGTAAATTAGCCTTTGTATAGGGTTCCTCTATATTGTCATAATGGGAATGGATTAGGTGCTTAATCAAATTAGAGGTTGCAAAAGTTGGTGATGGTTTATTGGAAGCTTCTATCTGCAATAGCTTACAATAGGAAACACACTGAATGTCCTCCTTACTATGATGCTACTTGACACAGTAGTACTGCTAGCTGTCAGTGACAGTTTTCTGGCCACACTGATTCTTCCATTGAGTTAAGGAGAATATTTAGCATACCCATGCACATCTTCCTGACTTTCCTTCATTGCTTTTTCCTCTCTGTGCTGAGCAGGTTTCCTGTACGTTCTGAGCAAGTGATTCGAAAATTCCACAAGAAAGTGACAATGTCCAATGCAACTTAGCCATATCCCGGTGTTTATTTTATTTATATGTTGAAATATGTCAGCAGGATATGTAGTCGAAGAGTTTTAAGCTAATGATTTATATAAAAAAAAAACAGAACAAGTAACAAATGTTTATTTTTCACCAAAATGGTATTTCTTAAATACGGTACAGACAAAGTCTGAAAAAATGAAAAAAGTGTGTTAGGGTTTTCTTTCATGAACGATTTGCCAAATAATTTGCCCTTGGCTGCTGCTTCCTTCGATGTTGCTAGCTCTCTCAAAATAGGATCAATTTATACTATGATGGCCCTTTTCCTTTCTGTTGTGATTGTACTGTTGGTATTATGCAGTATGCATATGTCTTTCGGGGCCCATTTGTCAGAACTGTAGGGTCTATGCTCCTCCATTTTCTCTTTTTGTTTATCAGCCAGGTGGAGTATCTTTGAAATTGGTCCCAACACATCCAGTAAATTATCTTGCTATGATTTCCAAGATGCATCAAGCTGTTTTAAGATGTGTTTAGTATACCTGCCTGTGCAGGTGAGCATTCTTTCATTTTTTTAGGTGTTTCAGCAATTCCTTTGGCAGATGTGGACTGGGATAGTCATTCTGTGGTTTGTTTCTGGCTTTTTTGGGCACTGGTGTTCTCAACCTCCTCATCAGGTATGCTGCTATTTTTGTTGGTGGCTTCCCTTCTGATGACCAGGGATGAATGCGAGTTTCTCGGTCAAAGTCATCCCCATTCTCCTTTTGATTTTACACAGGCTTTCTTTAGAGCATTTTTGTCTTTATCTTCACTGGTTGATGACAGCTTTTCCGCCTTCTCTTCACTGGACTACTCCTGTCAGCAGTAATTTTCCTCAACCGAGCTGGGTGAGGATATTTTCTACCATGCGATTTATTTTATCCTCGATCTCAGTGCTTTTCTTTTGCCACATTTCTCCTTCTGTGGTGTACTCGGAGGTGTGGGGCCATCATGTGCCTTCTGGGCTTTCCTTCTTCCCCTTTTTCTCTTCCATGGTCGCCTGTACTTCTGATCTTCTCCATGCTTTGGGAGAACCTTAACGAATTCTACATGAGGGATAGATGTTGTGAACTTTGTCTTAAACCTGCACCTAATGCTTTCTGGATGGTCGGCCCATACTGGGCTGCAGCCTTCTTTGGCTTATATATAGTCTTACCTGTTCATTGTACCTGTGAGAGGTGGTTGTGTAGAATCAACCTCCACCCAATAAAGGTGCTGCCAGTATGAGCCAGAGTCTTGAAACACCTGTAGCACTAGAGCACTGAATTCAAAGAGTCATCAGAAATGCTAGAGAGGTTCCGAGAGGAGGCTACATTTTCTTTGGCATTGTCTTTTTAGAGTTGCCATTTTTGTTATTTTACATTTTACGTACCAGTTGGACATTTTAACATGTCTAATCATGAGATCAGCAGCGATGACGATGCCATCTGGGCCCCCAATCCATCACCACCCAGGAAGAAAACAATAGCAATAAAAACCCCTGTAGACAGATGTAGATATTTCAAGGTGAAAGAACAGAGAGGCAGAGGATGTTCAGTGCACCTTGTGCAAGAAAACACCAACATGTGACCCTTCTAATGTTCTGTCACAAAGCCTGGGAACATCAATCTGGATAAATCATCTGGTGTGAGTCCACTGGGATGATGTGGATGATACATTTTGGAAATTGCCCTAAAAAATAGCCCTAAAAAATAAAGAATGCACAGGTCTAATGCATTACGTACATGGAAATTGGCACCAGATCCAGGACCTGATTCCGCCAGTGCGACGCCACCAGCACTGAATGAACCCTCGACTTCTGCAGCAGTGCCAACTCTACATGTTCCAATTTTACTGGCTCTCAATGTCTAAGTTATGAGAGTCATCTGTGATCTTTGCCAACAATGGGTAGCTGTGCGTCGTGCTGCAGCTAAGGATTGGGACACGTTAATAGATAGCTGAATACCACATGAATTGTCATCCTTATTTTTTTGAAGTGGCTATTTTTTCCCATCTTCTTTAGAAAAATAAAAAGATTATGTGTACGTAGATGGCATTAGACATAGGTCCTCATCACGAGTTGGGCGGTAATGCCGGCGCTATTAGCGCCGGCGCTAATAGCCCTACCGCCAAACCCCCTGGCGCTATTAGCGCCGGATCACGGGTTTGGCGGAAGGGTTATTGCCCATTCCCCATTGGGCCCATTCGGGAATTCCTCATTCCCCATTGGGCCCAATGGGGAAAATTCACGCTATTACCGCCGGCGGATTTCCCGCCGGCGGTAATCGCACTGAAAATCGGCAATTTTGCCGTGGATTTCCCCTCAGCTCAGAGCTGGGGGGAAATCCGCCAAAGCCATGATCTGGCGGACCCTTAAATGCAGCGGTAATAGCACTAGCGCCGCATTTAATGGTTACCGCCACACTCGTGATGAGGCCCATAATGTTATTTACAAGTTTGCTTATACAATCTTTGAATTTCTTAATAACAATGTAGGCTATGATTGCAAACGTCACACTGTGCACATGCTGTGTCTGTTGCTGATATAAAAATCTGTGGATCCTTTGGATAAGCAGATAGTGTCAGTAAATATTTACAGCTTTATTTGCAGTGAAGACTCTGAGAGCATTTGTTGTGTTATTTAGAGCTTTTCATAAACTATTGTTTATCCTCTTTCAGATCTCTATTTGCAGATTCTTGTAACTCTTTCTATGCATTTTAATTTTCAATAAAAAAGAAAAACATGTAAAGAAATCAATGTACACATAGGTTTGGGGAATTAGTGTCTTTTCAGTCTAGGTGTGTAATATATTACACATATGTGTTGCAGAAACATATTATTGAACAATAAGCCCTGAGCCTGCAGTGTGGGGGGGCATTACCGCGTCAGGTAATGCCCCGGGGCCCATAGTTACAGCCCCGACCGAGGCAAGGGCCTTTATAAAGACCCTGGGGCTTTAACTGAGGCAGTAATGTCCCCCTAGCTCTGGGTGTATTGCTATTAGGACTCTGGCCCATTAGCCAGGGTACTAATAGTGTCTTTATTTGGTTGCAAGACACACTGGGCCTCATTACGACCCTGGCGGTAAGGGGTTTACGCCAGCGTTAGCTGCGCCGACCCCTTACCGCCAATTACGAGGTCCCTTAGCGCCATGGAGCTTTTAACACCCGCTTTTAGCGGGTGTTAAAATCCATGGCGCTAAGGGACCATGGAGTTAATTACGCCACCGTAATTTACGGTGGCGTAATTAACGCCTTCCCCACTCCCATTATGCCCTATGGGGCAAAAATGGGAATGGGGAAGGGTAAATGGGGATTGGGGACTTACCGCCCCGCCAAGGTCGGAATGGGGCGGTAAGTCCGCCAACCACCATGGCGTAAACGTAGTTTACGCCATGGTGGTAAAGTGACGGCCCAGGCGGTAACTTACCGCCTGGGTCGTAATGAGGCCCACTGACATTTCGCAACTGAAAAAGATGTCCACCATGGAATAGGATACAAAGCCTGTTCACCCTTTTGATGGCCGCCATTTAAAACAGGAGGAGGCCATGAGCAATTTCTGTGGTAAAGTTTTGCGGAGGGGACCTTCAAACAAGCCATCGCTGTTGGTGAACCTCAACGTTAGTTGAACTTCTTGTCTGCATACATTGGGATGAAGTGGATGAATTGTATAGGAAGGCTTATGAAACATAAGGTGAAAGCGCATGGAGCAAGATTAGTACAAAAGTATTTATCATGTTATGGTATGGCCATTTGTAGAGCACACAGTCGCCCGTAGGCATATTGGTGCTAGAGAGGTCAATGGCCACTCCCAAAGGAACACATCTTGGCGAAAAATGCTAACAACTGAGAACAAATGAGTCTGCTCCCTGATTTTGTAGAGCACGATGAACAATGCAAAGAGCTTTAATTTGGATGCGCTGGGCCACTAGGAGCCAATCAAGGGAATGCAAAACCGGGGTTATATGGGACCCATAAGGGGTACCCATTGCCACCCTGGCTGCCAGATTCTGGAGTTGTTGTAATTGGCCTACCAAACCATTGGGCTCCAGCAGGTACAAAGAGTTGCAGTAGACCAGCCTACTCAGAATCATAGCAGCTACCACAAGGGGGCGTAGCATTGTTGGAATCAGATGGAGCACCTTTCTTAAGATTTTCAACTGAAAATGCCCCATCTGGCATACCGCAGATACCTGGGCAGCCATGGACAGGTTGGCAGACATAATTATGCCAAGATTATTTACCTTGATCGAAGGTACAGGAAGCAAACCCAAAGAAGAAGGCCAAACGGAGGAAATCCAATGTGAGGGAACAGGAGGGGAACCCACCACCAGCACCTCAGTTTTGTCCCTATTCAGTTTCAACTGGTTGTGTCCCATCCACTCCCCCATGGCCATCAGGCACTTATGCATGCACGCCGACACCTCAGACTGATTAAGATCGAGACTGATCAGCAACTGGCTATCATTGGCGTACGAATAGCACCTGACGCTGAAGGAGCGTATGAGTCGCAACAACAGAAAGATATAAATGTTGAAAAGAATGGGGGACAAAGCAGAACTATTGTGGACACCACAGCTAAGGTGACAGGGCTTAGACGTGAATGGGGGAAGAGAGAGAGTTTGGGATCTATCGGCCAAGAAGGAGCCGAACCAGTCCAATACCTGACCGGAGACACCAATCTGGCACAGGCGGGCGAGCAGGGTGGCGTGATCCACGGTATCGAATGCGGCTGAGAGATCTAAAAGAATCAGGGTGCCGACACACCCCCTGTCAACCAGCCTGGCCATATCGTCTTGTACAGAGACAAGGACACTCTCTGTGCCCGTGCCTGGACAAAAAAACAGACTGGGCCGGATCAAGCATCCTGGAAGATTCCAAAACATAAGACAGAATAGGAGAGACCCGTGATTCCAGAAGTTTCATTTAGAAAGGAAGAAGAAATATAGGCAGAAAGTTGGAGGGGAGCGAAGGGTCCAAATGGGTTTCTTCAAAAGGGGAATGACCAGGGCCTCTTTAAGCTCAGAAGGGATAAACCCCGACTGGCAAGAGATGTTCACAACGGCCGTAATCTCACCCAAGATATCAGCTGATATCTCCTTCATTACTCCAGAGGCAGCGGATCGGAGGGAGCACAAGACGTAATCCTTTGCATAGCATTAGAAACCATGTCCTGTGCCATAGAGTTCCAATATGATTACTAGTTATTTTCCACTAAGTAACACTGAACCTCAGTACATTCTGCCTGCACCCGATGTTTCAAACTTTGTGGTGATGTGCAAAACCTGTCACAGCTTGATCAAGATGTGAGGTGGCACCCTAGACGCGTTGGGCAAGGCTCTTTGAGAACATATGGCAAATTGCGAACCCTAGGTATATTTTTAAGTATCAATTTATTTTACCCTTTTCGTGAGAAAAAACCCACAATTGTACAAAATATAAATCCCTTTTGTAATATATGAATCCTAGTGTTTTCCCTTCCCAGTTCCTACATCTTTTTTCCTTATCCACTAAAACGGTCAATTTCAGGGCCAATTATTCTGTTATAAAAATGGAAAATATGAACACGTTCTGTATATATGGAACAAAGACCTTTAGTTGATCTAAAAAACGACATATCCTTATGTATTTCATTATAGCCACTGTTATCCCCTGTGGAAACTGCGGGTAAAACACCCCCAGTCATTGCTGCATTTAGCTGCACATGCATCCTTGGTAGCTGCGGCTATAAAACCGTTAACAAAAAAACATATGTACATATATATGTGGGCAGTAGTCTTGTAAAGATTTCTTTCAGGATACATTGATTGTAGTCTTTGTACACAGTTACTGTAACACTTTACTAACTTTCTATTTATCAACAGTACATATAAATGTAAACACTTTAAAAAGTTAAGTAAATATGCAAACACAGTTTTTTAAGAACAGGTTTATTTGGGGGGGTTGTGGTTGCACAATTTATTTTTATTTGACTTTCTACACATGATACATAGGGGGTCATTACGACCCTGGAGGTAGGGGGTTAACGGGGCCGGTAGAGCTGCTAGCCCCGTTAACCCCCTACCACCTCATTACGAGGTCTCCTCCCAGGACCCGCTAAGGACGCCTGGTTTTACCAGGCGTCCTTAGCGGGTCCTGCGAGCAGACCAGCATGCTAACAACTGGCCCGTCAATAACGGGCCCGTTGTTAGCATGCTCCCCATTCCCATTGAGCCCTGTGGGGGCTCGAATGGGATTGGGGATGGGTTCCTGGAATGGGGTAATACCGCGCCCTCCTAGGTCAGAATGGCCCGGTATTTCCCCATTCCAGGAACCTGGACCCAGTAGCCAGAATATGGGTAGCCATGCCGCAAATAGCGGTATGGCTACCTCCAGGGTCATAATGAACCCATTGTGTCTGTATCATTAATGCCAATTATGTATAGAATAACAAAACCTTTCAGAACTGAATGCAACGAAACCCCTGAAATTCAGCTAAAGCCACCTTAACTTCGCATTGCCTGTTGTGCAGCCTATGACCAAGAGAGTACAAGAAAATGGTGAATCAGTTGAACAACACATAACAGCTTTGCAAGGCTTAGCTGCCTCCAGCAGTATGGAGAAATGACTAGGAAACCCATTTATGCTAGAGTGTAGCGATGGCAAGGCCATAGAAGCACTGTGGGATGAAGGCAATCCTACTCTGGAAGAAGTATTAAGAGTAACACATTTGAAAGGAAAGAGATGATTGATAACAAGATGACTGATACACAAGTCTCTTCTGATGTGGTCACAGTGCAAGGGAGGAGGGGAGACTGGAAAAAACAAATGTTTAGGAGGATAGTTAACAAGATAGAAAAACAGACAAGTAAGACAGGCTAAGATGATTAAGATGTGACAGCCCATTTCATATAACAAGTAGTAACCTTTGCTTAGCCATCAAATGAATGTGCCGTAAAAGTAAACGTACAGGCCTTTTGCCACATGTTGCCAAATGTTGCAGCAACACTCAGAGATGACAGACTATGTGGAAGGATTTTTCCAAGAGTTAGATGAACCATCATTAATTGTCAAAGACTTGAGCAAAGAGAAAGACACGTAAAAGCCTATGGCACTCTTAGAGGTTGGTGACAAAGTTGTGAGCATGGTGATAGACTCTGGTGCCAAGTACACACTGATGCCAAATAAATTAATAGACGAAATATTTAAGGAAGAAGTTCTACTGTGCAAGGTGTATATACTCTCAGTGGCATATGGTGGGAAAAACATTTAACTGATTGGATGGTTTTGGGCTGAACTAAAGTCCAAGGACTGCTCTGTGAGAGGAAAGATATATGTGTTGCAGAAAGAAACAATAACACTGCTAATTGCTCACATCAAAAAAGATTAAAAATAAGACTAGATTCTATGGCAGAAGAATTCGTCTTTGCATTTGAATGAGAAAAAGTACAAGAGGATTCAATTGAAGAAGAAGTATTGCAAGTGAAAGACCAGGATTGTGTTTAGAGAATAGTTAGGATGTTTCAAAGGCTTTGATCATCAGATAAGAAACAACTCCAGATCAATTCCAGTTGTGCACACATTAAGAAATATATCCTTGACTTTAAAAGATGAAGTAAATGAAGAAAGTATGTCTATGGAAAACAAGGAGTAATAGAAAGAGTTGGGTCAGCAGAATGGACTTCACCTTTAGTAGTTGTGCACAAACCCAATGGGAACCTAAGATTATCGGCCTCATCACGACTTGGGCAGTAACGCCGGCGCTATTAGCGCCGGCGTTACTGCCCTATCGCCGAACTTCCTGGCGCTAATAGCGCCGGATCATGAGTTTGGCGGTAATGTTAATCCCCATTCCCCATTGAGCCCATTCGGGAATGCCCCATTCCCCTTTGGGCTCAATGGGGAAATTTCACGCTAATACCGCCGGCGGTATGAGCGCAAATTTTGGGCGGATTTCCCCCCAGCTCAGAGCTGGGGTGAAATCCGCCAAAGTCCTGATTTGGCGGACCCTTAAATCTGGCGGTAATAGCGCTACCGCCGGATTTAAGGGTTACCGACAAAGTCGTGACGAGGCCCTATGTATTGATTTAAGAGCGCTCAAAAAGTGCATAGTTCCTGACAGACACCACTCATCAAATATAACAGAAGCAAAGATATTTTCCACATTACATCTGGAGGTAGCCTAACATCATGTTAATTTGCATCCTACATACAAGAATCTAACAGCATTCATAAATCCAAAAGGTATATTTCAGTGTGTAAGGTTGCCTTTTGGGCTAGTATCAGCAGCGGCAATGGTTCAGGAGATAATGTATGATCTTTTTCAAGATCAAAAGGATATAGTGTGTTTCCAAGATGACATATTAATGTATGGAAGGGATCACAAAGAACATAAAGAGGTTTCTTTTCTTATAAGAAAATATAGAATACTTATTAGGCATAAAAAAACAGTGCAGCAGATTGTCTGTCTAGGTGAGCAAACAATGTGGAGCACCACAATGAATCTGGATCAGAAGTACTCACCCTAGAACAGTATGTAGTGTCACAAGGAGAATGGGACACAGCAAGGGCAAAAAACAAGGTAAGTGCAATAATATTCAGCCTTACTTTATCCCATGGCATACTCTGGACTGTCATCAATGTCATGGATTGGTTCTACTTGCACAGACTTTATCACTATGTTCATATGTGTAACATTACCCAGTATGTTGCCTAATTCTTTGTTTGGTTTTGGACATCCCTTGATGTCCTTCATGTGCTTGTTGCACTATTCTCTCCCTCATCCCTTTGGGTGGAATTCTTTGATCACCCCTGATCACACTACCCTGCTCTATGTGTAAATCATTACGGACCATCCAATATGTGTCACCCTTGATATCCTGAAACACTTTGCTAATTATTTGATTCTTCTCTATGCCTACATTTATGCCCATCATTCCCGTTGTCGCTGTGAGTTCAGTAAAAGAGCCTGAAAGGGCTATACATGAAGGAAAAACAAAATATACCAAGCATTGGCAATGTCAACAGTTTGAGCATTTGTGTAGGCATGGGAAAGGCAATTGCCAGGCACAGCGGTAGTTGTAATAGCCACCCATTGTTGGTAGCAGGTGCAATATGGTGCGAGTACCTGGACATCTAATAATAGTGTCTGTCAACAGCCTTAAAAGTGTGCACAAGCCAAAAAGTTGGCTTTGCCAATGCTTATTTTTAACCGGACTTCAGTGAAGAACACGCAGAACGCTTATAAATCAAGTGACTGAAGGCAGACCTGGTATTACAGCCATAGCGTGTCTACAACTCCAATTAAGTAATTAACTCTCAGAAGATTGCTTTGAAAAACACTGGCAGGTACTTTGAATGCAAAGCCTTATGGTAAAGCTTCATTGAAGCGAGCTCAAAGAGTTTCTATGAGTGTTTTTGGCGGGCAGAGGCAGGAATGGGTGGGAATGGCCATAAGATTTAGCATGGCCTTGGGCAGGCAATGGGTGAGCACATAACCAAACAACACCAACAGACTATGTCCCCCTGCTCATATGTCATTCCTCCCTATTTGTACTGCAATTCAATAGTTTCAGCTTATAGGTGTTGCAAGAGACACCTAAGAGCCCAAACTAAAAATGAGATGAAACAGCATAAAAGGAAGATAGTTGGAGTAGTTACGCGGTGAACAAAAGAAGCAATCATAGCAACACCATATCTAGTGACATAAGTGCTAAGAGGTTTTGTAGTAGGCCAAAGTATTTGAAGGATTAAGGAGAATAGCCAAACAACCTTCTATGCTGTGTGTTCCTCCATTGCCTCATCCTACCACCATCACCAACACAATAAACAATGTCATCATACTGTCTCAGCGGGAAATGTGTGGCATCCTCCCCGTGCACATGAAAATGCTTAGCTGGATATTCTAGAATTGAGAACTGGGACAAGAAAGATTGAGAGGAGGAGAGGGGAAGAAGATGGTGGGATCCAACATTGTGCTTAGCAAATAAAGAAACCAGAGCTAAAAATGTACTGACAAGTGTGCTACCTCATTATTACAGATACCCCTTGGTTTAGCACATTATAAAACTCAAATAAATAAATATACATTTTCCCTATAAGGTTTTTTGGAAAGCAAATTCCATGCCCAGCCTCCCCTACTCTAGCCTTGCTGAGACTATCCTGTAAGGGGAGAGCGACATTGCAGTGTCATTTGCTTGTAATTTGCTTGTCCTGTAAAGGAGTATGGGTATGGAATATTCCTGGCACTACTCATATATGGGATTTGAGCAACAGCTATTCAGATATCTACAATTCTTTTCTTGCTATCTGCATTCTTTCCACGTTTTCAGAGTTCCATTGTTTATAGGTATTAACAAATTCTATGGTAACTCTCTCCAATAAATACATGTTTTCACTGAGCACTTGTAATCCTACCCACCAATATTATGGTGAGTAGAGTTTGAAGAGTGATGTGAAAAACGGAAAAGAGAGGGTTGGGAGACAGACAGAAGGGAATCGGGGGGCCAAGGAGAGAGGCGTAAGAGAGGCAGAACATGAGAGGAAGAGAGGATGACATAGGGTGAGAGGCAGAGGGGAGTGAGGGGAAGGAGGGGAAGGAGGGGAAGAAGGAACGTCTGGAGGTGGTGAGCAAATTGGAAGTGATGTTATATTATAGTATTTCATAAAGCACGACCATGGCCCGGAGGCATCCTGGCGCAAACAAACTGAGGAACCCTCATCCAAAAAACAGGGTATAAGGGCCCGACAACCAGCAGACAACAGAGAAGTAAAGAGAAAAACAAATCAGCTATAGATTGAACAGAAAGGTTTTTTAAACCTTGCAGAAGTGGAGATGATCCTCAGTCTTCTGTACGAACGTAGGAAGAGAATTCCATAACAGAAGAGCCGCCACCGAAAAAGCTCTGCCCCAACCGTAGATTTGCAGAAACACAGAATCTGAAGAAGGGCCTGGCCAGTAGAGTAGAGATTCCGAGAGGGGGACTAAAGCTTGATTTTCTGGCAAAAGAAACTGGCGCCCAATCCATGCATGGTATGGTATGGTATTGTTTATTTGTAAAGCGCCTATACACAAGGCAAGTGTTTCAAAGCGCTCAAGGGGGGTGGGAACATGGAGAAAAAAGAACAGTCATTCAGAGCCCTTGAAAATTCTGAAACGATAATAGTCTGCATAGTAAGGGCATATAATACAATGTACAGTTGAGATAGCAGCAAATAGGTCTGACGACGATTCTGCAGTTTTTCCAAGTGCAATTAAGGAGTGAAGAATAGGGGGGAACCGAAAGACGATCTTCGGGCAAGGTGCATTCGGATCACGCAAGAGCACAGACGGTTACAGGGCATGGGGGAGGTAGAGGGGGACAAGTCCTCGGGATGGGGGTGTCCAAGTGCACCCAGTCGGTGGAGACTGGGGTAAGTGCAGAGAGAGACACTCTCAAGGGTCATTTCTCAAGTGCAGTGATGCTGAGGCGAGTGCAGGGCCCGGAGGCAAGTGCAAGAAGACTGGCAGGGGTGCCAGGGACCTGTGAGACTCATGGGTGCACCAGGCGGCCAGTCACCAAAGCTGTATGGAAAAAGGAGTGAGAGAGGGAAAGAACAGAGGGATAGGTTAGCAGGGTAGAGGGAGAGAGAAGGAAGAGGAGAAGAGGAGTTTCCGGAACGTAAGGAGATCAGGCTCAAGACGGAGGGTGGCAGGGTGGCTATTCCAGAGGGAGCCCCTGCATGGCCCGATGTACCAAACAAAGGACTGTAAACTTAATCCTTCCAACAATCGGAAGCCAATTTAGTTTCTGAAGCACCTTAGAGGTTCTGGCAAATTTTGGGAAGCCCATCGCCAGACGGGCAGCTGAGTTCTACACAACCTGTAATCGATGGAGGAGGGTTATAGGCTGGGAGAAAAGAGTTGCATTATAGTAGTCTAAATTTCCCATGACGAAAGTGGAGACCACCAGGCCGCGGAGGTCCACGGGCATAAATGGGATAACTTTCCTCAGAAGTTGGAGCTAGAAATTGTCCAAACTGGGAAATCTCTGTCCACACCTGATTCTTCACTGGAGATCTCGTCAGATAGGTAGTCTGGCAGAGGTGATGCTACCTTCTTGTGGGACGACATCCGGTCCTCGAAGAGGTAAGGTCTACCTCAAGATGAAGCCACTCTACCTGCGGGTAATTATTGCAGGCAAGAGACTCATTGCCAGGGAAAAAGCCTTGAAAGCAGAAAAAACCCTTCAGTTGAAGAGAGGCCTGTGTAAATGGAGAGAAGGTAAGGTGGGGAGCTTGCTGGAACATAAAATGGGGAGAGAAGGCAGGAAAAGAATGCGAGGCACACAGAGGCAGGTAGCAAGGTAAGCCAAGGCAGAAATCGAGAAGCAGGACTGGTAGCAAGGCAGACCAAAGACAGAATTGACAAGAAGAGGCTTGTCACAAATGACAAACGAGAAAGAACAAGCACAGAAGGAAAACACACGAGATGCGTGTGACTAGCGTCTTACCCAAAAGTAGAAAAAAACGCAGGTTTGCAACACCGCGAGCAATTGCAAGCCAGCGTTGGTAAGAACTGTGGCAGCCATCTTGAAAAACAACTAGACCAGGCAAAGGCACCGGTGACAGAGCATGATGGCACGTCAATGGCAGTTCAGATGCCAGCGTTTCCATACACTCCAGTAAAGGGGAATGTTGACAGAAATGGGCTGTTCTACATCTCGCGTTAACCTGAGGAACAGCAGAGAGGGAGGCAGAGATAGTGATGCTGTGGTGCTTTACTGTGTCACAGGGCTGGGAAGTAGGCCGAAGGCTGATGGCCAAAAAGCAGTGGTACAGGCAGAGCCCTCAGAGGGAGTGGCTCCCAGTACCATCCCTTCTATCTTGTCTGCATTAAGCTTGAGCCAATTTGCACTCATCCAAACTCCAATGATCATGGTCAACACGCAAAATAAAAAAAACCTACATCCATGAGAATGAATATGTTTGGACAGTGGGAGCACATGTAAACGTTAAACAGAAGAGGGGAAATGGCTGAGCCCTGGGGGACACCACAAATGAGAGGAACTGAGGCAGAAGTAAAAGGAGGCATGGACAAAGACTACGTTCTATCTGAAAGAAAAGGCAAGACAAGGCCGCCAACTCCGATCTCCCTGAGACGCTGACAAAGGAAGACATGATCTATAGTGTCAAACGGTGCAAAGATATCAAGTAAAATGAGAACCCAAGTTCCACCCTGATCAAGGATCAAAGAGAGATCATCAATAACGGTCACCAGCACAGCTTCAGTACCCATAAGGGGAAGAAAGCCATATTGAAAGGGATCCAGGATGAATTGGGATTCCAAGTAGTCCCTCAACTGAGGCACCACAATGGACTCAAGAATCTTCATCAGGGAGCCCAATAAAGAAATTGGGCAAAAATGCAGGGTCTAAAGATGGCTTTTTTTTTAAAGCAAGGAGTAACTAGAGCATGCTTCAGAAACCCAGGCATGGTACAAGTCTGTTGAGAGTCATTAACCAGATCAGTAAGCAGTTCTGCAAGCTCTGGACAAATAGACTTCAAGATCCACAGGGGAACAGGGTCAAGGGGGAAACGCCAATTTAAGAATTTGAATATCCCGGAGAACTTGAGGTTCCTCAATCCATGGAAAGGAAACAAAAGAAGACTCAGTAGAAGACATAGGGGTTGGCAGGACAATAGGGGGAGGCGCTTCTACCTCATTAGAGGCCAGAATATCCTAACAATCTTTTGAACAAAAAAGTCAGAGAGTGTGTCACAAAGAGCCGGCGACCCCTGCACCTTAGGAGTACTCACAGTAGGCTGAGACAGTTACTGCAATACAGCAAAATGTTCCTTCAAATGGAATTGGGCTTCACGAATACAACTAGAGAAGAAAGCAACATTTTCTTCTTTAATAGCCTTATGGTACACAAGACGCTCTGCTTTTAGAAAAGATTGATCTGATTCCACATAGCCCCAGTGCCAACAGCGCTCTGCACATTTAGCAAAGGTTTCAGAGAGCACAAGTCTTTAGTGAACCAAGCAGCTGACACCTTCTGAGGCCTCCTCAACTGCCTAATTGAGTCCCATTCATGGTCTGCTAGAGTGTGAGCCGAGTAAAAAGCTGATAATGGATCAACACCAGGTTTGGTGTTTGCAGCCTGGAAGAAGGTCTTAACCGATCTGGTCAAACAGGCTCAGTTTACTTTGCTCCAAGTGTGAAAGGAAGAGCAGTCAAGTCTGGCTGCCGCTCTACAGCCAGGAATGAGAAGCGTAGAAGGAATAGCAAAATGGTCCAACCAGACTACCAGAAAGGCAGTGTTGATGACCATGCTATTCAACTCAGCAAAAATTAAATCAAGAGTGTGACCATGGAAATGCATAGGACCAAACACCAATTGAGACAATTGAAGGTCAGAAAAAAGGGTCAGTGAATTGACAGCAAAGCTATCCGAGGGATCATCTGGCCATAAGTTAAAATTGCCAAGAATAGTCAGGCAAGAGTACTTCAGCTGTCAGTCTGCCACAGAATTGGCAAACTCGTTAGAAAAAGTGCAGAGGGTGATAGACAACAAGAAAATAATGAGTGACAGTCGAGGAAACACCAAGATGCAAAAAACAGGTGCTCCATTTTTACATTGTGCTATAGGATAACTACTGAGCACTGAAGGTGGTTTTTAAAAATAAACACCACATCCAATTGGCATGTATTATAGTATACTGATTGGGAAGTGAGTGAGAGATCCGTTGCTGATCCATCAGACAACCAAGTCTCTGTAACACAAAGAAAATCTGGGGAGTGTATTTCCAATAAGTCATAAACATCTAACTTATGGCGAACAAAAGAGTGGGCATTACAAATAAGGCCATACAGCGGGAGTGGCCTAACCCCAAAGCTGGTTCCATGATTTCCTTGGAATTAACCCATTTACTTGGCCAGCAAGTCACTCAAGGAGCCAGGCCACACAGTTCCTCCCGTGTGTAGCCTTGCCTGGCTTTTTCTAGACCGATGGGAAGTGGGTCCCAAAGACCCAACGTGGCCCGTCCGGGCACAGACGTTATAGAGGTATAGAGGGAGAAGGTAGAGGGAGGTAGGAATAGGGAGAGATTAGCAAGGAGAGGGGAAATGTAAGATGAAGTAAGACGCGTGGAGGGAGGAGGAGCTTCTTGAAGAGAAATTAGAAAAGAATGGAAGTGATGGTAGCAGGCAAGAGAGGGAGAGTACAGGAGTGAGGGGGAGGAGTGAAAGGACAAGGGGGACAGAGTAGAAGGAAGGAGAGAGAGCAGGGGTGAGAAAGATAAAGCAAAAGATGCAGAAGCATAGACATGAGAGACTGGGTCTGTGGGTAAAGACTAGCTTCAGAAGTGGATTGCAGGGAATTGTGGGTGGTAATGGCATAGGACTACAGTGGGACACCACACCCTTTCTGGTTAGGTGGTTGAGAGTTTGGTTGCTAAGCCATACCAGCATCCAATGGAAGCTAACCGAGGGGTCTAAGCGTGCCCATTGAGAAGTATGGTGCAATGGTGACTAAGGTGGAGTCAGGAATGGTATGCTGATTGTGATTAGATGGAAATGTGCAGTTCTCAGGAGGGAGGAGACCAGGCTAGGGACTTCGCTAAGAGGTACAGAGCTCAACAGCAGTGATTTTGAAGGGGCATTTGGCGTGTAGGGTGGGCATTGAAAGCTTGTCAGGATGGACCATGATGCCGCTTTTGGGCTCATTGTGATGTAAGGACACAGGTGCTTCAAAGATTCTCTTCAGACCTTCCAGTGGGTCAGATATTCAGTGGAGGGAAGAGCTTGTTGAGAGTTGGTGTGAGGAGGTTTTTGAGAAGAGTGCAGTGCAGCAGCTCATTTCACAGGCACGACCAACGAGGCATAATTGTGCTCCTCCCGACAGCATCACTTAGTCTGTCACTTATGCCCTACGAAGTAAAGAGTAACAAGGGGCCCAAAATGCATTAGGCCATTACCAGCCAACCAAGTTCACTGATAGATGCTCTCTGCCTTAATACGCAAACTCAACAAAATAGATGGAGAAATGAGGCAACATTACAACTTTATTTCCTCCTTGTGATGCTAATCATGTCTCCCCTCCCTCAGGGACTAATGATAAAGAAATGATCATCATAGAAAGTGGCACACATATAACATCAGATCAAACTGACCTGCTTCCAGCGGATAATAATTCATTATACAAGTGTGCTATGCACTGCAAAATGAACTCAACTATCCAGTGATCTAAAAATTAAGTAATGGGGAAGAGAAAATCAGCAAGTGTCCCTCCCTAACTTTCACTGCTCTTTTCCCTATGCCAAATAATGGTATATTCAACTGATCATTTGTATTAAATCTCCTACATATCATTCCCCAATTAAGGATATTGAGATCACAGGATATAGCCATCGTGGGACTCCCAGAGGATCACAATATGGGCACCTGGTCAAATATCCATTTTGTGTCCCATCATTCGGTGGATTTGTTTATGAACTATTTTTCTAATTTTCTGAACGTGGGATATAGTTTTGAACAAGGGACAAAGCTAGCAACGCATAAATCGGAGGCATGGGATGGTAAAATCAAGGTGGTACTTAATTTACAAGGGTCTCAAACCGACTGGGGTAGTATGGACTCACTGATACCTATTGGGGCAGTTGTGGATTGTAAGGAAAAGGCCTCTATCCCCAACATAGAAGGACCACTGGAAATCCTTCCCTTGGTGACACGACGTGAGTCGAACACTGTACACAAAGAGGTTATTCAGCCTGCAAACTTGACGTCTAAATTGAAGAGAGCACTCTCTTGGAACTTACAACTGAAAAAGTCTCAAATGCCAAAAATAAAGGACGTGAACATATATGATTTTGTAATGGATTGAAGAAACTTTATTATAACCAATATCCAGAAAATCGAAGGAAAAGAATCTAATGAAGCCTTGAGCAACAAGGCTTTAGCCTGGTTATGTCAGAGAACAGGTGCGGGGGTGGTTAGACATTTGGACTTAATCATGACTCGCAGGATAGATCAGAGCGATTGGTGCTCACAAGCTAACAGTGACTGTATTATAGTCGGCTGTGGGGCTAGCACCCTACCTACTTTTCTTAAACGTTGTAAATATCTGCCCAAAAGTGCTACGAAGTGCAATCTGATTCTTTAAATGTTATAGTCCCTCATTGGAAATTCTCTTTTGTGCCCTCCCTTTCATAGCTATTCTGTTATTTGATGAATGTTTTACAGTTGTCTTGTTGGAGAGTCTTCTGTCACTACCACAACAATTGGCTTGTGCCCCATATGGAATTTTTCTCCCATGTTATGCACCTTTATGTATTAATGCTTGTTTGTACTTTGTCCGCGCCATCATACCTATGGGTCTATTGTGCATATTATAAATGTAATAAAGTAAAGTAAAGAAGAGTTACTCAAGATGATAAAACCTCATGGTAGATATAAACTGTATACCGGATTGCTCTTGGGGATGTCTTCTGTCTGCTCTCCTATATAGGCGGGTACCACGTTCCTAATATAGAAAAAGCAATAATCAGCCTCCTCTCGTGGAACACCAGGGAACATGCTATTATAGCGATCAAATAGAGGGGGCTGAATATTTGACAAAGTTCAATCTCTTGGCCCTACAGGAAAAATGGATGTTAAACAATTATATGCTAGATGTTTACTGTATGATCGTGCGTGAAGCTATGAGACGCTTGGTGTCGCCCTATAGGCGGATTATTAATTAGGGAAAAACATAAGGAAGATCTAAAGGGCAAAATATTATTAATTACTGTGTATGATCCCCTGTAGGCTTGCAAATACACAATATAATGTTGTGTATAACTGCCATTGTCACAGAATGGACATAGGAGAGCACAGCAGAAGAAATTATACTCTGTGGGGATCTGAATGCCTATTGTGACACTGTAATTAATAGTGGACAAGCAGGAGGACCCCTTGAAAAGTTTTAGGCTATTCAATACTGCAGGAACTAAAGCAACAGCAGAGCAAAAGCAATTATTACCCCCTTATCAAACAGAATTCCGACCGTGATTCAGCACATTGAATAACATCTGGATACTATAATTGCTAATAGGACATCATGTGAATTCCTCACTACATATGGCATTCATAGACTACTCTGCCACATCTGACTCTGTAAACAGAGACCTACCTTGTCAGAAAGTTAAGGAATGGGTTTATCAAATCATCTACTTAATATCATAATACAATTATATATCCACACTACGATACGAATCCAAATGAATTAAGACGGGGAACTATCTGACCCCATTAACACCAACAGTGGCCTGTAGCAGGGATGCATGTTGGTCCCCATATTATTTGATTTATATATAGCAGATTTAGCTTATGCTTTAGATTCAATCTGACATTTTGCCCCTAAATTGAATACATTTGTAATTCACTGGCTAGGCTATGCGGATGATACAGTCATCGTGGACCATACACATGCTGGATTATAACAATCGTTGCAAGATATAGCTGAATATTTCATAAACAATCATTTGAATATCAACTACTCCAAAGCTAAAGTTATGAGCCATGTGTAAATTGCAGCTAAATCTAATAGGAATTACACTTTAAATGGGCATCGATTACAGAAGGTGGAACAATTGACCCTTCTTACACCTTCTCTACTTTCATCTTCGAAACTGCAATGGCGGCTCACCTCAACCCCCTAACTATTAGGAAAATCAGGCACCTCCTTCCTTTCAACACCACCAAGCATCTCTTAACCACTCTTGTAGTCTCCAAACTGGACTACTCTGCCAGCATCTTCCTTGGTCTCCCCAACTATGCGTTCTGTTCTCTTGACAAGATCATTCACTTTGCTACCAGGACTCTCTTTGAACTCTTTCACTTCACACCTACTTCTTTATACCGTCACCAGGCTGGATGGCAGATTTGGCAAAACAGGGCCAGATTTTAATTTCTTCACCTCATTCACAAATCTATCCACGAAAAGGCACTACCGTATCTACCCTCATCTATCCAACTCGACAAGCCTCCTCTTAATCTCTGCTCTGCCCCCTTGAATACCCTTGTGGTACCTCGCCCTCCCTGTGCTCCCTCTCGTTTCCACTCTTTCTCTCTTCTTGCTGCACTTGCATGGAATTCTCTTCCCCCAAATATCTGAGAAACAGTCCACACCGATTTGTGCAAAATCAAAATAAAAGCCTATCTCTTTGCCTCCAGGTCTCCCTCTTAATCTCATCTGCCTTCTAGCTAACACTTTCCCTCCCCTCTAACCTGCCTCTGTCCCTAACTTTCTATTGCCTCCACTCTAGCACTTCATCCATCATGGTCACATCCTTAACACAGCTGGCTCTGCCAGCTACCTGCACTTAAAAGTGTCTAATGTTGGTTGTCCTTGATCTATGTAGATCCTCCCAAGTATTGTCCCTGTTGATTGTTTCATTTATTACCCCGCCACCCCCCACAATCTGGTCAGAATGCCACTCGAACTCAACCCATTGGATGAAGCTTGCTGCTTCCGTCTAATCTGATTTCTTATCTTTTGGATTATTCCTTTTTGTTTATATAAATAAATAAAATAAACTAATACATGTATATAATTAGGGGCCCTATGAGCTACACGGAAAATGGGTAGCAAATTGCAAAATAACATAACTACAATAGCCTATAGTAAATTTGCGTGGATGAAAATCTTTATACAGCAATCTGGAGTCTTTACCATTGATGGAATGATCAAAGCTTCCCAAACGTATCTTGTCCGGGTTATATTATACGGGATAGAAACATATGCTGAATCAGAGATCTGGTGGCTTACAATGATCAATGGGAAACTGGCACACTGTGTTGGCTATGCGTAAGAGTTTTACCATGGAAGCAATCAGGCTAGCAGTGGGTTCGGTCTCGTTAAGGACTTACTGTATAATCAAACGTAGTTCATTACTGCTTAAATTTCTACTGGGCACAAATGACTTCCTTTTATCAATGATAGGCAAAAATATCACCCAGGGAGCACTACATGGATCAAGCAGCACTTTAAAGCACTTTACGAATCATGTTATAAATTCCATGATAATATTGGATGGTCTATGAACATGGAACTGGACTATTGGTCATCTAAGAAAGAACTTACAAAAAAAGTATACTCCTGGGATAGAGAGTACTATACACAAATATTTGATTATCTTGTACCTGCCAACTATTTGATAGCCACCATTGGCAATTAATTACATTGTTTCATCATTCACGTTTGACTTAATCAACTACCCGCCCTACTGATAACTGGTGCATACAAGGTATTCCACGTGAAGAGAGAAAATGTAGATTATGTGGTATAATGTTGAAAACAATACATTTGTGAACGCATTTAATTTTAACTGTAGTAATGTGTGTAAAGTTACAATTGAACTGAATCACACTATAAATAAATAATAATTAAAAAAATGATTACCTTAGTGCCCCACACTGGAGAAATTATACTCGATGATCTTTGAGAAATATGGATAGGACTTGAATTTTATCTCTACTAATGAACATTGGTCCCATATAGCAACCCATTGATCGATAGTGTATGCAAATTCAATATATCACAGGTGGAAGCACATTTTAATGAAATTGATACCCAGGGAAACAACTCTATGTTGAAAATAAATGATTAGATGTAGCAAAATTATTGAATTAATATGTAAAGACATGACATCGTTATCTTTTAAATGTGCAAAATTGTGATATGGTGTTGTTTTTCCTGTTCTTGAATGTTATATTATAATTCTGTTTATTTGTAGGCAATGATTATGTAATGTTTATTTCATGTTGATAAATGTATCAGCGCTTAAGGTTAATTGTTTAACCATACAGCACTAATAATGATAGCACATGTTTTTTAAAATGAGCGTTAGTAGGCCACCGATGACCATTGGAGGCAGGCATTCAGATTGGGATTACAGTTGGGATGACCATGCAGGTATTGAGGGTTAGAGGGTGTGGAATGGGAAAGCAGTTGTGAGTCTTGGATGAACTAATTGGATTTGCTAGTGGGAGGGTGGTGCAGCTGAAGGGAGAAGTTAGTATTTTGGGGAGTGTTAGATTTAGAAAGTTCAGAGAGAAGGCTAGAAGGTAGCAAAGGCATTACTTTTCACATTACCATGTTTAACAGTTTGACAATGCATGGCATGTATTTCATGTTACATATTCCAGGGTTATCTAACATTACACATCTTTTTACACAACATTGAAGAACTATGTTACAGTCCAGCTTTGATAAACATGGTGCATTGCATTGCATTAGACGACATCTTAAAGGATAGAGCATTACATGTTGCACAGTGATAATGAAAGTGGCATATGGACAGTGTGCATAAACCCTCTCAGTTGGAAGCCATCAACCTCCAACATGATACATCAGTGACTAGTTACAACCCTTATGTGTATATTGCAATACAATACGGTAGGACCAGAGAGCAGGTCGGGGAATGTGTGAGGTTGGAACAGACAATTTACTAGAATTTCACTAAAGCCATATTAAATGCACTTTTAGTAACCCTACGTGACATTGTATTGCAGAAAAATAGATATATATGTTCTCCTGCTTTTCTTGACAGGCTGGGAACACAGTATGTTGGTTCAGCTGGCAGGGCTCTACAATATATCTCCCCAGCTCAATGCATGCAGTGCACTGTGAAGGCATGTAGAAATGCTAGCTCCTCCCATTGCCCAAAGAGGCTGCCAGTACCTGAACGTGGACTAGCTGATGGGAAGGGCAATTCAAGGACCCCGGGTTGCCCCCAACTACCTGCTCAACGGAGCGATGGAGGCTTTGTGGCAGAGGAAGACACGTTTGTCCAATCCAGTTGGTGGTCCTTGACCACTCATCCCACTATGGTCTGCACCACACTTTTGGGGTGCGCCCTCACCCCTTCGGCTCAGTGCTTTCATTCCCACACAGTCCCACTCAATCCGTGCATGGTTAAGGCAGAACCACAGTCATGGCACCAAGCCAGCACCTAACGTCCCACTTCCGCTGTCCAGCGCGAGCCAGTGGGAATCCCCACCAAAGCAGATAGCATCACAAACATGGCATAAAGTTACATGCATTGCAAGGTGCTGCACGCCATAACAAGTCAGAACATTGCACCTAGAAAGGTGGGGACGAGGTACTCCAGATAGTGCAAAAGTAATATGGGTCTAAATTCTGGTTAACTGTGTAAATTGCTAGTACGAGATGTATACGTTACCACTCTCCCACGTTAGGGGGGCGACAGAAGGCGTTGGGTGCGCTGTCTGGGTTCCTGAACTGCAGTTCACTGGCTTTGGTTGACCTACGCTGAGTGCTACCTGCTGCTGGCAGTCATTTCTAGTAAAAGCTCCTCACACATATGTTTGCTCAGAGCTTTAAGTGGGCTGGGGCAGAGTCCAAAGGTTCATCTGAGCCGGGGCTCTGCCAGGGCCCCACACAAGAATCCAGCAAAATATGAATTGAGCGTAGGCCAGGGGCCCGCGCTTCACTGTGCGCATTTCAAAGCCTATGTTGCAGAAACTGACTTGCATACGTCACTTAACGCTGCTGTAATGCAATACGTGGAGGAATGTTGTATGCATACAGCCAACAATGACTCACAAACAGTAAAGCTGGCCAAACGCATGCATATGAATACTGGTCTGTAGTCATTTTACTGCTAGGGTGTCATACTAATAAAAGAAGCAGGCAGGCCAGTTTACAGGATGTGCCCAGACGGGTTGCAGGCTTGAATCATTGTCACAGATACCTCAGATGAAATGTGTGCCAATTCTTATGTTCTCAAAATGCCCTAGGATGGTATGCAAAGTAGCTTATATGAGTTCTATTTGTCCCACTCTCCTTCCTTGTGCCCCTTTCCCATCGGTGAATTCACGGCATGTAAAAGATGCATGGGAGCTCAGCGAGACCCTCTTTCAAAATGATTTTTGGGGGTCTCCTAACCTGCTTCCCCTCCTGAAACAGCTGTGTGGTGCATTGATTATAATGCAGAGGTTTCCTAATGCAAACTCCAATGTGTGATTTGCCTGGCTTGATCATGGATGGCGGTCTAGGGAGTATAGCTCAGAGGCAACGTGCTCGCCTTGGAAGCAAGATGACACGAAGCAACACAGGTTTGATCCCTGGTCCGCGCCTAGAAACCTCTGCGTATTAAGCGTGTTATAAATAACCAATCATATCATATCAAAACATGAGCCCCACTTTGAACTTCATTATTCCCCAACCATATTCTCCTGCTCACATCAAGGAGCTGAATGCAGGTCAGCGATAACACCCTCTAAAGCAGTCTGTCTTTTGGGCTTACTGCACAAAAACACCCAGACTCGCATGTAGTGGAAAAGGTTGCTTTAATGTGACAGGCCACAGCTCACAAATAAACGCAAACCTGGCTCCCTGGCCTTACAGACTAACATATATGTTTTTAACAAATTGCCAAACAAATGTAATAATTAAACACTTTCCATTCCCCCAACAATTAAATAATTAAAGCAGTTCAAATTCCTCCCTTCCTATCCCTTGCTCCCTACCATCTCCCATCTTCTCCCTGGGGCCATGCCCCTCCATCTTCAATGCCTGTTCCCCGGGGTACAAACCCCTGGGGTAGCCCGTTCGTGCAAACAGAACCACCCCCTTCCTTTCCCGCGCTAGTACCCCCATTGTGCTCCCCCCCTCCTCCAAAGGGCCATGCCGCCGGCATCAAGCAACTTCATACCCCTGCAACTCCCCTCTACACCAAACTCCTCCTTCCTATGACCTGCAGCCAGTCTGACCTGTCACATCAGCAACGAAGAACCTTACATCATAATACCCCAACAAATGCCCCGTCCTGTCACACGAAAACTACCCACCACCCTGGCCCTTTTACCTCCCGTAAAAAAGATCCCGCCCTCCAATGTAGGGAGAAAAAAAGACATTCCCAATAAAATCTCCTCCCCCAATACTTTATGCCCAAAGCCAAAACCTGTTAAAAAGAGGGGGGCGGGCGGGGACAAACGCTTGTCCTCAACCGTCGCCTGCTCCCGAACCTTCCCTGCCCCCTTTTATAACTGAAGCAGCACACTATATGCAAGCCAGCTCGCTGGCCTGTGCTGCACCCAAAACCACCCCGGGGGGAAACGCTTTGCTGCACAAAAACACCCAGACTTGCTTGTAGTGGAAAAGTCACTACAAGCTTTGTGAGTTGTGTGACAGGCCACAACTCACAAATAAATGCTAACCTGGCTCCCTGGCCTTACAGACTAACATATCTGTTTTTAACAAATTGCCAAACAAATTTAATAAGTAAACACTTTCCATTCCCCCAACAATTCAATAATTAAAGCAGTACAAATTTCTTTCTTCCTATCCCTTGATCCCTACCGTCTCCTTAACATCTTCTCAAACGTTCCTTCCCGCTTTCTCCCATCCTCTCCGCGGGGCCATGCCCCTCCATCTTCAATACCTGTTCCCCCTCTTTGTACCCCCAGGGTAGCCCGTTTGTGCAAACAGCAACACCCCCTTCCTTTCCTGCGCTACTACCCCAATTGTACTCCCCTCCTCCTCCAAAGGGCCATGCCCCCGGCATGAGAAAAACCCTTCCCTGAGGTGTTCTTTCTGCCCCACACCGCCACAACGTTTCCTTCTACATCCAACTTTTTATTATGTCCTGCATTTGCAATGTCACATACAGCAGGTAGCAACTGTTCCCAAATACTAACAGATGAACTCCATCCTCCCGGAAAACCGAAAAATCCCCATACACTATCTCTCTGTGCTCCAGTACTTGCACTGTCGCTACACTACAACATTTTCCCATCTCCCTATTCATTTTCTTCCTAGTTCTCTCTACTGCCCCCTCATTTACCGCTCTCCTCCAAACTTTCCTCTGCAATAGCTTTGTCCAGACCAAACTTACCTTGGGCCATATCTCCAGTACCCATGCCAAATCCCTTTTCATTTTCCTCAACAGAGCCACACCTGTGTCTCAGACCAGATCATTCTCTGCCGCATGTATTATTACAGCTTCTGGGACCCCATAGCGCTCCTTCAGTCCTGCCAACATGGGCAGCAGTTGGTCCCAACGTAGCCCCCCTAAACCCGACCATCTCACCAGCGCCACATTGTAACTGCACCCCAATTGAGTACCAAAAATCCTTTTCTCTGCTTCCTTCCCCACCCATTTCACTATCTAGTGTCCAACAATCCAAATCTGCGGCAACTCACCCCTCCTCCAAGCCACATCTACAAAATAAATTATATTGTGAATTTTCTCTCCTCGACCTCCCGAAATTCCCCCCAGCCTGCCCCCTGTGCTAAAGCACGCTCTCAGACAGCCCCTTTCCCAAAATCCCTCATATATCCTTTGTACTTCCCTGACCTCCACCGACCCAGGGTTTTAACCTTATTCTCCGATAACCCCAACCTGTGACCTTCGGATGTTGCCCCCCGCCTGAACGAAAGAGTCCCAAAATCCTCTGCGTTCTCTCCCACAGCCACCAAAGCCTTCCTCATAACTCCCAACACTTGTGCTGCCGACACTGGCGCCCCATTCTCATGCTGGAAAACCAACCCTGCTCTTCCCCCAAATACCTCTTCCAAGCCAAACCTATCCTCACCGGGCACTGCTCCTTACTAACCCACCTCAGCAGCACCCAACAACCCCTTCATTTTTGGTCCCTCTTTGACTTCCTAATTTTAATATCCAATCCCAACTCCAAGAAATAGATATCCTCCCACTGTAGATCACCTTCCCCTCCTTTCCCCCCCACCTGTTCGGACAGCCTAAATGCCCCAAAAAATAACCAAGTGAAGCATGCTGAAAACATGATCCCATCCCAAGCCGACTAGCATACCCCTTCTAAAGCACGGCATAACCTTAACAACAAAGCCGCCGTAATCGGCCTGCTGCTGTCCTTTTCCCTCCTATTCACCCTCGCCCAACCCTCTAACATTCTGCTTGCCATCTCCCCGCCACTCGGCTGAAACCCCTAGAACCTGTTCCCATAGAAAGCAATGCCTGCCAGCTTCCCAGACATTGTTGACTCCGTCCAGCCTTTGTCCATACAGTCAAATAGGAAATTGATCACACCATCCCTTCTCCTCTCCTCCGCATTCTCCCTGCCCTTCCAGCTACGCGCTCCCCCCTTTATAAATTCTGACCATGCCCTCCTGTATTCCACCCTAGACACTGGGGCCAGTGAACCCTCCACTTAAGACAGCACTCTCAATTTCCTATCCTCCACAGTTCCTCCGGGATGCGATGCCCACTCTGCTCCGCTCCTGGTGCCAGTCCACAGAATCTCTGCCATTGAAAATGAGCTAATGCATCAGCGATGCCATCATCCTTCCCTTGCACATGCGTCGCTCCAAACACAACATTCCATTCCATACAGCGCAGTACAAACTCTCTCATTAATCTCGCCACCCTAAGGTCCCTTTCCAATGCCTGTTTACCACGTTAACCACAGATTCATTGTCAATATTGAAATTTACTTTCCTGTTTCTCAATTCCCTTCCCCACAACTCCATTGCAACCAACAAAGTAAAAAATTCCAGAAAGGCTATACTTCTGCCCTCCTTTTGCCATTTCTGCGGCCACCTTTCCGTGCACCATCTGCCCCCCCAGAAAACTCCAAACCCCCCTGCTCCTGCCGCATCTGAAAATATTTGCACTTCCCATGACACTGAAACACCCAGCAGCCACACGGACACCCCGTTAAATCCTTACAGAAAACGCAGCAAAATCCTACAATCTTCCCTAACCGTCCCCGACACCCTTACCCAATGATGTGGGCACTTTGCACCCGCCATAGACCACGCTATGTTCCTACAAAAAGTGTGCCCAGGGGCCACCACCCTACATGCAAAGTTAAAATGCCCCACTAGCCTCTGCATCTCACTAATGTCATCTTACGCGCTACTATTGCCTTTTCCAGCAAACCTACCAGCCTGCTCACCTTGTCGTGCGGCAAGAGTAAGGTCATGGCCACCGAATCCAATTTGATCCCTAAAAAGGTCAACACCACTGCCGGTCCCTCAGTTCTGTCCTCCGCCAATGGCACCCCCAACTCATGCATCAGAGCCTGAAAAATCCCTATCATCTTCCGGCATTCCTGTTCTTTGCCCGCCCCACTAATGAACAAAAAATCATCCAGGTAATGTAATACACCTTCTGATCCCGAACTATATGTAAAGACCCACTGTACGCTCAAACAAAGCACATGAAATTGCACAACCCATAGGCAAGGCCTTGTCTGTGTAAATGCGGTCCTCAAACTGCATTCCCAGCAGCCAAAAATCCTCTAGGTGCACTGGTAGAACTGAAACGCTGCATTGATGTCGCACTTGGCCATAACCAGCCTTCCTCACCAGCCCCACCGCCTGATCCACACTCGCATATGACACCCCACAATCCTCCGGGGCAATAAAATCGTTTACTGACATGCCCTCAGGCCACGATAAATGGTGTATTAATCTGAATTCCCCGACACCTTCTTGGGCACAACCCCCAATGGGGACACTACCAAGTCACCCGGTAAGTCTGTAAATGGCCCTACCACACTCCCCGCTGCCACCTCCTTGTGCAACTTTTCCCTTACCACTTCAATGTTTTCCCTAGCCGACTTCAAATTTTCCGCCCAGCGACACAACCATGGACCCTGATAACCCAACCTAAAACCCTCACGAAAACCCTCTCCCAAAATCTTCGCCCCTTCCTTGCCCAGGTAAAAGCTAAGCCATTTCTCCAAAACCTTTACCTTAACTGGAGTATAAGCCTTTCCCCACAACCCCTTGCCCCGCTCCTCACCCTCCCCCCGTGTCCCCCTGCTGGAAACATTTCGTGATCGGGTGCCGCCCTGCACATCTGCTGCACTCGTGTCTGAACCTACACACTGTCCTTGTGCAGCCTTCTTTATTGAAGGCCCAACATGCTGCTGAGGGCTGACCTCTGTCTTCAACCTACCCCCAGGGGTGGGATAGAACGCAGAGGATTTTGGGACTCAAGAAAGGGCCGGTAAGGCACGGGTAAACCGCTCGCTTTGTGTAAAGTTGGAGGTGGCCTCGTCAGCGCCATCCATTGCAGCCAGAGATCCATGTCGATCTCACCCCACACTGCCTGGCTCTCCTCCGCCATCCTCGCCCTGGACTCCACATCATATCGTACCCAAGCGAAGCCCCCAAAACTCATGAATGCCTTCCTTATCACATCCATGTACTTCAACAGTGCTAAGCACCTCTCTGGGAATTTCTCACAGTAAGCGCTCGCGTAAATAATAAAAGCTGACGTCCAATTCTCAATCATCATTGGCACCTTTGGACGCAAGGCCAACTCCCTCTCCTCTTCCTTAGACCCCTCCTATGCTCTTACTTCCCTATGCAGGAACTTAAAAACTTCCACAAATTCCCCTGCCCATAAGTTATCCTTTGTTGACCCCATCAAATGCATGCCCAATGGCTTCGTAATGCCCATATATGGCAACCTTTTATCCTTTCCGATACCTTCAGCAGCCTTCTCCTTAGGGGCCTGTATTCCCACGGGTGCCATGGGCTCATCCACCTTGTCCGTCTGCACTTCCACCAAGGATACCCTCCTCTCCACCTCCACGGCCCCCATGGCCCGCAAGCCCTTCTCTCCCCCAGCCCCTTGTACCCCAACCCCTTCCCCTCCTGCCCCCCCCATGCCAAGCCACTGACCAATCAACTTCCCTCTCACCTCTTTCTGTCCTGTCGTCGCCCAGCCTCAGCCTGGCCTCCACTCCAACACTCCTCATCTCCTTCCTCACCGGGCTCCTGCTGCAGGGACAAAACATATCAGCAGTCTCACCTAACCAACTTCCCCGCCGTCCCCCTGCACATCTGCCCCCCCCCACTCTTGACCTTCCCCTTCCCACCTTAAACCGCCTCTCACCCTTTCCCTCCCCCTTGCACCAGTGTGGCCCTCATCCTCCCACTGTCCCCCATACTCCTCCTCCTCTTCATCATCCCCAATGCAATACCATGGTTGTTCCGAGTGCATGCTCGGGCCAGGCAGCTCCTCCTCGGATGAGCCTGGGGTGTCCGCCCCTCCGCTCCGTCAGTGTCTTCTCGGCAGGGCCGTAGAAACCCCTGCCTGGTCCTCCCTTCTTGGGCGAGGGGTCCTCTCCTCCCCCTTTGGCCCTCTGTGCTGGGAGCCACGCTGCGCCCTCTAGTCTGTCCTCGTAAAACATGCGGAGGGGCCATTCTTAAACCCTCTCCTGACTCCTCCTCTAGAACCGCAGTGGCTGTACTATGCCCTCCACCCAAGGTCCTACCAGGCGCGGAGGCCATTCCACACCTCTCCCTTTCCTCACTACTTGATGGGGACCGCTCTCTCCTCCTCCCACCTGCACTCTTCTGTAGGTATTTTTCCTCATTACCCCTCCTCACTGTCACCCCTCTATGCTCCCCGGCACCTCAGGCCTAGACCCCATCCCGCCTTGCACCGTTTTGCAATCTCCTTCACCAGTGTCCTCCACCGGCTCTTTATCCCCGCCACCCTCCCTGACCCCTCACCTACGTCTCCTCCCCCTCGGACTGCTCTCCTGGGAATCTCCTTCCTGCTCCTCCTGACCCCTTTATCCCAAAGCTCGTCTTTGCTGGCCACCACTGCAGCAAGAGCGCCATCTGCTGCCGCTCTCCGCTGTGGCCTCCCCCCACTCGCCCCCTTGTCCCCCGTAACTTCACCCACCACACCCTCGAGCTGGGCTTTGGGTGCCCTGCTAATAATATCCAGGGCCTCCCTCAGGGCTTGGGCATCGACCAACCCCTTCTTCTTTGACCCTTGCCCCACCATCCTGGCGCACCAGTAATGCTTCAAATGCATTTAACCGCCCTTTGCTGCCCCCAAATATCAGCAGGCCCATGAGCCAAACGCCTCCCCGCAGGAACTGCCTAATGTGAGCGGGAAATTACCAGGTTTCTTAATTGATACAAAAATAAGTCCCCCCACTGCCCTGCAATTAACTCACCCTATACAATTATTGATATAATCAAAACTTATTACCTGTCCTCTAATAATTCCCTCCTAGTTTATCCTATTATTTATTTATTTTATTTCCTACCTGCCCCCTTTAAATCTGCTGCAAGCCCCTTATGGCGTGAACTAATTTTGTGATAAAAGGGTAACCACTGCTGTGGCTCCTGACCCTTTTTAGAAAACACGTGTGTGGCCCTTTTAGGGCTCCGCACTGCCCCCTGGCAGCTGCAGCACGTCACCACGTGTCTATGCGCCACAAGATAACGGCTAACAAAAAAGCCGGCTGAGCGGTGCTCCTGCCAACCGCACTTTCCACCCGACCTCCCCTTTACCAAATGTCCCCTATGCTGGCACAACCAACCCCCGTGCCTGAGCAACACGGGCAGGCCCGGCCAACTACAAGGACCAATGGCACCGCGCTGCCTGAAGCAACAAACCCCGCTAGAGCTACTTGCCTCCTAGCGAGAGTGGCGCTGCGAAGCTGCCCAGATGTCGCTCTGAAACGGTAAGTGGTGGGTGTGCTTTATTTACAGCACACCCGACTACAAATTTGGTCCCCACCAAAACCGCTTAAGATGTCTAATAAATATGCCTACCCGCCCCCAAATACTGATCGCTGAACACCCAGCCCTGCCTCACCTCCAGTAACCGGCTGCTAAACGAGCAGACGACTAGGACAAACGCTCGTCCTCAACCGTCGCCTGCTCCCAGACCTTCCCTGCCCCCTTTTATACCTGAAACGGTGCACTATGCGCAAGCCTGCTCGCTGGCCTGTGCAGCACCCAAAACCACCCCGGGGGGGAAATGCTTCGTGTTCCCCCAGCACCGCCATTGGCCAGCAAGAGCACATTGAATGTTACACAGCCTTTAGAATGAGGAGAGTGGTGCCCCCCTAGGCACTATATGCATACCATCAGTCCTTCATTGTGGCTTCAAACTGTGGCAAAATCCTCGTTAAAGCACTTGAGGGGGTGGGGAGGGGGGATAATCGTGGCAGATTATCATGGAACAGGCAGCCAGCAAGAGAGGTGATCCCTAAATGAGCCCTTAAGAAGAGGGCCTGGATGATGTTTTTGAGAGAATGAAGCAGATTTACACACTGATTGTATTACTTATATACTGAGCGAGAAAGAAATTCATTCATAAAAAGCAATTTATTTGGAAAGGGAACCAGAGGGAGCTTTATTTACATTGTACTTACAAGACCACCAAAGTAAAAGCGACACAAAAAAAGGTTTGCCAGGGTTTGTATTGTTTGGGACAGGCACTCTTGGCCAAGCTATGTACCCCTCCTTTAGGCCACACCCAGGCTACGTTGGCCACGCCCCTTTCCAGTGCCCCGCCCCCCCTAGAATTTGTATGCCACTTAATGTACTCTGTGTTCCATTGTAATAATTCAAGGCAAATCTTACCCCTAACAGAGGTGGCTTTTGCACCATCTGTCGACAACATTGGCTGGTGATGGCTGGTGCTTCTACCAAAGAAAGGCTGATAAAAGAGATGGCTGCTTTTAGTAGCTGCAACACTGTGAGTTTAAACAGTTTGAAAATCTTATATGAAACATATCCTTGCAAATACCCAAGAGCGATGAGTAGTATATATTGTAAGATTTGTTATTTTTATCAACGTAACTTTTTTTCAAGTTTGAAGGAGAAACATAATCGTGTGTGCGCATATCTTGAAACAGCTTCAGACATGCACTATATTTAGCAACTGCTTGATCGCAAGAACAGATTGTAGTCTAACTTGGCAGAGTACGCACAGTTTTACAGGTACATTCAGGGCAGCTATGCTAACATGCTGGAATTCCGAGCAATAAGACAGGAAGCAACATTGAATGGGCTTCACGAGCTGTCCACAAACCAAGCATCAATTGATACAGCTGTGCTACCTGGCGTATGCAACTGCTGGGACCGCCTTGCAAAATGGCTGAGGGGGTCTTGAGGTGCCTGCCTCTTACACACGTGCAAAGTCCACTTGCTAAACTCATGGCCCATAAACGCCTGGGGCTCCCCACGTTCCAAAGGATGAGACTGTTGTAGTATAGCGCTTGAAGCATAGGATTTTAAGGCCTTGTGAAACCTCAAGTGCGTAACCAGGTTTCTCACAAGATGCAGTATTTTATTCTACAATTGATAGGCACAAACCTAAAAGTCCTTCCGCCACACTTGCATTTTACGAGGGATAGTTGATGACAGGTTGAGCAGCAAATATTCGTGTGGTGGCACATTAATAAGAAACATGGCTGAAGGAAGCACGATGGGGAAGAGAGAGGGCTGCACATGGGGCTTGCTTTCCCATCAGCATCTAATGGAGGTGGTATTCTATTGCAGGATTGGAGCTTGAAGATTTTTGGACCCCTAAAAACACTTGGTCTGATGCTTTCTGGAAAGGCTAAAGTTTGTAGAGTGCTGCAACACAGCTTCCTGGTCTAGCAACAGGTGGTGGCTGCTAATGTGTGCTCCATTACCATCCGTGTAATCCTAGTAACCGCTGACATAAGTATTTCAAAATGCTCTTACTATCGCCAAACATAGTGTAACATGTTAAAAAAACGAATGATGTCAAAGCTCTAACATTTTTTAATGTCATCATAACTTGCATATGGGCCGCCGTCGACGACGGTGACTTAGCAGGTGGTTTTGGCGGTCCCGCCTTTTCCACACTTGGCTTGCTTTTACTCGACTCTCGACTCGTGGTCGATCTATGATGATCGCCCGAGGAGGATTTCCTTTCCTTTGATGAAGATGATTTCTTTGACGCGGAGTCTCTAGTTGAGTGGCTTCCAGACGACTCTTTTTCCGTCGGTCGAGATTTCTTCGCCGGTGGTTCCGACGAGGTAGCGCGGCGTGATGTTTTCGCCGATTGTGTGGAGCCTACCTCCGAAGGGGGGTATGCCTCCGCTCCCTCATTCAGCCATGCCACCAGTCGTCGACTGCGGTCCTTGAGGGTTTTTTGAGAAAACCCTTTGCATATGTCGCAGTTATCCGACGAATGATGAGGGTGGAGGCAATATATACAATCCATATGTACGTCCCCCTCGTAAACTTTTTTCAAGCCGCACGTCGCGCATGGGCGGAACAGCGCTTTTCCTGACACGGAGGACATTTTCTGTACTCAAATTCCAGTAACGCAACCTTGTACAAAATAGTAAGGCAACGCGAGGAGATCCCACTACTTTGGAGACGGTTGAAATCTGAAGGGGAACCGCGGGGGCGGGCCTCTTATACTGGGGCGGCCTACGGAGCATGCGTAGGCGGGTCCTAAAAGGACGTAGATAGGACACAAAAGTGTCGAAAGTTTCCTATAGGAAAAGGCTATATATGTGTACCGAGGGGTCCCAGTCTGACGACGGGGAATATTCTAAGCATGTGAATCCATGAAAGATCCAATGCTGGAGAAACATAATGATACACAGAGTGTTGATCCCTAACCTAAAATTCACATTTTACATACCAAACAATGAATTACAAAGTGCACACCTTGTTGGTGTAGGAAAAACAGACACAAGACATACCGGGCGTCGTGCGATAGAACTTTTTCCGCAATAGGGGACCCTTTATCTTGGTAATCGGTCTCTGACAAACAAATTCATTTCTAATTTCCCCATCACTCCTAGACCTAAGGAGAAGCTGCCTACACCTTCTAATCTCGCCGCGATATGGTGCTAGACAAAAAATACACTGCCTACACGCGCAGTTTTGGGTACACCCAACATGGCGTAACACTGCACTCCTCCACAGCAGGCCAGGCACTAAAACCAATCCCAAGACAGGGACGAGCGTATGGTGACATAAGATGATTGTATGTACATTGTGGGAAGCAATCAGACTCACTGTTTGGTAGTCAGGGGCGCATGCCACCTGTACATATCAAACTTGAGGGAGTCTATCCATGGATCTAAGATGCCACGATCAGAGCCCCCTAGATAACCAATGCCATTTTTGATCCTCTCTACAAATAGACTTTTTAAATTAAAACAATTAAACATGTACTGCCTTATTGTACTCGGTAACCTGTAGAGCCGCCTAGCCATCACAAAGTCAAAATTACACACCACAGATTGCAAGGATAACAGAGGACGTTACTTACCATTCAGGAGAGCTAAGATAAATGCACTCTGGTCGAGCCACAGGGGATGCCTTACCATATCGCTAACCAACACTGTAAATCTTGCTCTGCTCTCACACATGTACATGATTGTAAATGTTCTTTATTACCTTGCTGCAAACAATTGGCACGAGCATGTTGCATGGCAACAACCACTTAAATGCTTGGTACCTAGAGAATTTGACAATAGAGAGTCACTGCAATTACACCAGATTGCACCCCAGGTGGGAAGCATTGTTGGCACCCCTTTCACCACCCTCAAAAATGACAACTAAAATTGTATGTGAGACAATCATGCACCGGGCTATGATGTACTCATCTTCACATCATGAGGTCCAGATCAGGGCATCATCCTATTTATAAGTGCAAACATAAATGTGGACTGACCAGGTCACTCCACCTTGTCCCGCCTCCCCACTAAACCACGGCCCTGAAAGTGGGTTTGAAAGTGGTGTTTGGGCTGCAATGTTGACAACAAGAGTTTCCTGGTATGAGCCACTTATGACGGCACATTGATGTAACAATGCAAGATTTGTAGTGCGTCTTCTCCTGGCACCACTGTGGCAGGCACTCAATGGAAGGCAGTGCGTCACTTTTGCAGTCTCCAGGGAAGTTTGACCCAGCTTGTTTAAGGTGACCTGTCATCGCCCCAGGCACGCAGACAGTGCGGTGCCCCATGGAGACTGCACAGAGATTGGGTTTGTGATGTACTCATCCCGCCACTTCTGCTGCTTCAGAATATAACCACCACATCAATGAATGCTAAACCTTCACCAGCCGCACACAGGCACGCCTGGCTGCACCCAGTGATCTATCTGCTTGTCTTCCAAAAAGTATGTAGTTGTCAAACAAATGCAGTTGGGGGAATGGTGCACAATGCGGGAAGATCAGACGGGATGTTAAATGTTTGCAGCAGCAATACAGATAATTCTTGCTGTTGATGAATGCGCTTGTCCAGCCAGCACCTCTTTGCAGTCTGCTGATGTTTTTTTTTTTATCAGCGTTCAGATTACGTTCCAAACTACTCTTTGCCAGTTAAAGGTTTCAGGTCAGTGCCAGCCATGGAAAAACACACTATTTTCCAAGTTGCTACTCTTCACACTTGGGGCTGTTAAGAAACCCTATGAAGAAGCCTATGTCCGTTTGAAAGCAAACAACCTAAAATAATTTGGTCTGAAAAAGGTTGTCAATTCTGCAAGATACTGCACTGTTCTTGTTTCTCTGCACAAGTTACATTGTCTGGCGTAAACAGTATTCAAACATTTTTTGTAATGAGTTGGTGGATCGGGCGGCTGGTGAGGGTATGAGAAGGGGAGCGATTGATGTGAGGCTGCCTTTGAGTGTGGATGAGGTGAATGCTGTGGTGGTGAGACGGGTCATGGAAGAGTGGCAGGAGAGGTGGGTGAGTGGGGTGAAGGGCAGGTGGATGTTCGGTGTTCGTGGGAAAGTGTCAGTGAAGGTGGATGCGGGGAGGCTGGAATGGAGGAGGGGGGAGGAGGTGATGCTGAATCGGTTGAGGATAGGACATGTGGGACTGAATGACTGTCTGTTTCGAGTAGGGAAGCGTGAGTCGAGGGATTGCGCGGTGTGTGGGGTGCCTGAGACTGTGGGACATTTTCTGCTTAGGTGTGAGAGACATGTTGAGGAGAGAGAATTGATGAGGGTTCGGTTGTCTGCACTGGGTGTGGCTGAGCTGAGAGGGAAGGCTTTGCTGGGAGGTGACGGGGTGAGAGGCAGGAGAAGGAACAGTGTGATGTTGGATTTTGTGAGGCAGACTGGGCGGTGGGAGGAGTTCTTAGTTTATGGGAGCTAAGTACTGATTGGTGGGTCTGGTGCACATCATCCTTTAGGATTGGGAAGCGCCTGCGTGGGTCCGCCTACGCATCTGATAATTAAGAAGAAGAAGAAGTAATTGACGGGACACTCTTACAGGATCGTTTACAACAGCTTGTGGCATTGTACATCCAAACTGCTGAGTGATCCTCTTCACAATGCACACTGTCCAATGCCGGTCTTTGCATCAGGCCGTGTATTTTTTAAATGTCAAAATTAACTGCACTGCTTTTTTAATCCTGCGAGTTAATTTTGACATTTCAAGAATTGTACTTTCCGTCAGAATAACCCACAGGACACCTACCTACTGGCTAGTCCTGCTGGTAGATTGCAATACACCATATTGTGGTGGCCTGGACAAATGACGCAACGCTGTTTGAGTTTGACAGGGTGTTTATTTGGACACCTTCTGTAACATGGAAACTGGGGGTAGGATAAATCCAGGGGCAGGGCTGGCACAGGTACTCACTGTGGGAGCTGTCCAAATGATGCAGTTGGCTTCACTGCATCAGAGTGTGTTATTCTTCACACACGTGCCAACTAGAGCACCCAGGAGGCTGCCCTCAGCCTTGGCATTATGCTCTGGTTGACTGGGGCCTCTTGAGTAGGCCCAGCACTAACTGTGTCCTCAGGCAGGAGGAACGGCAGGGCTGACTGTCTCCTGCAGCCTACGGCAACGTTCCGTCAAGCTTCCTTGCCTTTGCGCTCCTCGTGCTCCCCGAGAGCTCGTCCCTGTGAGATCTCGCAGGACTGCGTCCCAACACACCTCCTTTGGTGGGAAAAGCTGGTTGCTAGTTCATGACGAAGTCGGCGAACCTGGTGGGCTTGCTTTTCTCCCTTTGGGGAATGCCTGTGTCGGAGATGACGCCTGGGGCTTGGATGGTGATGCTTGGCGTGTCGGGTGGGGTAAGGTCTTTGGGTGTCGCCTCCCAGTGCGGTTCTTGGGACTGGGGTGGGGGCTCGGGTAAGCATGTTCTCTTTGGTCTATTTCTCCTGAAGCATCTGTTTCCGAGTATTGGAGGTCGCTGGCCGAACCCCATTGGTCATGGTCACTTTGTGCTTCCATGAAGGGGCGGTTTGTGGATGCTATCTTGCGGTACACAACAACTCTTTCCAGATTCCACCGCCTTCCATTGCTGGTGTGTTCATGGTTTCCCTTGCAGGTTACTTCTATTGCCCTGCTGTATTTGGAGCCTGTAGTGGTGTCTTTGTGTGGCAGGCGTATCTTTACCAGGTCTCCTTCGCTGACTTTGGTGCGATGGGCCGCACAGCGTTTGTCGCCTTGGGTTTTCATGACTTCCTTGTTCCATTGTATGGAGAAAACAATGTCTCTCATGTCAATCTCTTCGTCTTCTCTGATTTGATGTAGCCACAGAGGTACCAGTGTGGATGCAGCCCTTCTCCCCCTTAACAGTTGAAATGGAGACACACCAGTGATTGCATTTGGCATCATGCGCTCGGCCGCAACGGCCTCTTTCACTATCTTGTGTGGCTCTAGGCCTGACGCACAGGCTAGTTGCAGAGCGCCTTTAATAAAACGGTTTGCCCTTTCCACTAGTCCATTTGCTTGTGGGTGGTACAAACTCGCTCTTAGCTGGCGAATGTTGTGTTTTCTCAGGAATTTTTCCATCTCCCTGTAGACTAACTGCACGCCGTTGTCGGTTACAATCTCCTCAGGGAGCCCTTCCCTCTGAAAAACGGTGCTGAGCACCTCAATGACGGTGCTCGTGGTGATGTCTGGACAAATTCGGCCTCTACCCACTTTGAAAAGTAATCCACCATTACAACTCTGTACTTGTGGTTTGCCGACATGCCATCCAGCAGGCCAATGAAGTCCAACCATAATTTGTACCAGACGCTGTGAGGGATTTCTGTGAGTACCATGCGTGATTGTCTCACTGTCAGCCGTTTGTCGCTGTTCATGCATTCGTGGCATCTTTCAATCATTGCCCTTATTTCTTGATCCATTCCGGGCAACCAATAGGCATTGCGCACTCTGCGTCTTGTCATGTTGCTGCCCAGGTTCCCTCGGAAGTGCCCTGCAGAGTATTACTTTGCGGATGCCTGTCGGAGGAATGACGCGGTCGCTTCTCAACACCAGGCTGTTCAACACCATGATCTCGTCACCAACTTTCCAATATGGGTGAAGAATTTTTGGGACTGCTCTTTCGTTTGGCCATTCTTCGCAGACCCAAACTGCTACTTGGCGCAGTGCACCAGCTTGTTCCATTTCTTCTTGCCAGTGCCGCTCGCTCATCTCCATGAAATCTCTGTTTCTCAGGTCGCTTATGGAAGCCACCAAGCATTCATCTTTGAGGAACGTGGTCCCTGGGGTGTTTTGGTTGAGTAGCCTAGACATACACAGGCCGATTCATGGAATTAATGTGCGCCCAAAATTCCAGTGCAAAGGTGCCAAAACGTGCGATTCGCAGTAAAAGTGCGAAAATCGCAGTGCAAGTGCGAAAATCGCAGGGAAACCAGCGCACATCGATTCATGGAGGTCCGTGCGTGAGAAAAATATTGGATGTGCGCTGAAAAAGTGCGCAGCGCATGCCGGCGCACAGGTCATCCAACGGCGTGCGCCACGGCCGCTGCGAAATCGCACATAGCGCGGCGCACATTACAAAAGTAGGCAGAACACGGGGCGTAACACTCGGAATGGGGAACAACGCATGAAAATATGGGCATCACGGGGGAAGTACAGGAGGCAAGTGCGCGGAACGCCCACACGCTCGCCTACAACTCGTATTCATGGAATCGAATAGGGCAAACCAGCACACGGTCAAAGACGCGCACAGGGCCAAACAAGTATGCCACAAGAAAGCAGGCGGTAGCGTCCCTGCGCCTGAAATAAAAGTGCGCGAAAATGTGCGCTAACAAAAAGCACCCATATACAGCTATGATGAATGATCCATACTGTGGCCCTCTAGGACAAATGAGGTGCAAAGGGGTACCGACAAACACGGACACCCGCTGTGTGAAAAATAGCGTGTGCGTGTATTACGGGGTTCGCGGGAAGTTCCACACACGATTGGCCTGGGCACGTGTATTCCGGGGTGCGCGGGAAGTTTCACACGCAAATTTGCAGGGTACGTGTATTTCGGTGTGCACGTGAAGTTCCACACGCAATTTCAGCAGGGTACGTGTACTCCGGGTGCGCAGGAAATTCCACACGTGAAGCCAGCAGCCTACGTGTATTTCGGGGGTGCCGGGGAGTCCCACACGTGAATTGGCCGTGTGGGTCCTCTCAGCTGTTCCCATTACACCCTCCACGGCCCCTGCAGGCGGCCCATACAACAGGGGACTACCCTGCACCCCTGCACATGTCCCGCAGGCAGCCCATCCACCATGGCCATGCCCCCCAGCCAACCCACATGTCAACTTGGACTACTGCCCACCAATGCATGTCTCCCAGCACCCCGTGAATTGGCCGTGTGGGTCCTCTCAGCTGTTCCCATTACACCCTCCACGGCCCCTGCAGGCGGCCCACACAACAGGGGACTACCCTGCACCCCTGCACATGTCCCGCAGGCAGCCCATCCACCATGGCCATGCCCCCCAGCCAACCCACATGTCACCTTGCACTACTGCCCACCAATGCATGTCTCCCAGCACCCCCACGCCCCAGCATCCAGGGGCACCCTCCACCAGGACCCCACTTATGTCGCCCTGCACCCCCAGCATCCAGGGGCACCCTCCACCAGACCCCCACTCCTGTCTCCCTGCACCCCCACCCCCCAGCACTGTAGGGCACCCTCCACCAGGCCCCCACTCCTGTATCCCAGCACCCACACCCCCCAGCATCCAGGGGCACCCTCCACCAGGCCCCCACTCCTGTCTCCCTGCACCCCCACGCCCCTGCATCCAGGGGCACCCTCCACCAGGCCCCCACTCCTGTCTGCCTGCACCCCGACCCCCTGCATCCAGGGACACCCTCCACCAGGCCCCCACTCATGTCCAACTCATGTCCCCCTGCACCCCCACCCCCTAGCACTGTAGGGCACCCTCCACCAGGCCCCCAATCATGTCTCCCAGCACCGCTACCCCCCAGCAGTGCAGGGCACCCTCCACCAGGCCCCCACTCTGTTAAGCGGAAACCTGTGCAGTTCCCTCGGGGACCACTACAAAAGATTTAGGCCTGCAGGTGTTTGGCAGTAAACCCACTTGGTAGCCGTCTGTACCACACAGATTCACCTGGTAGCTGTGGCTGAGCAGTCAGACTTCTCTCAAGAATAGTTAGGCAGTATGTGGAGTATACAAAATAGGGCAATTTAAACAGTAGAACAAGCAGACACGGAACAGAGCTCGGGTGTAGAGATATATAGGTATTTATTTATAACAACACATCTATGAAAAACACACTGGCACTAGTACGGCAAACAACTTAGATTACAATTACTATAAGTATCTCAATCCTCTAACAATATGTTGACAAGTCTAGGTTCACCGGCACCACTTATTTGCAGACAGAGGTGAATGCTTTAACCTAGATGGCACTCTAATATTCGTTAGACGGGAGAGAAAAGGCAGGGTATGAAACCAACTCGGTACCAACACTTTTACGAAACAATGCAAGGCAAATAAGGCAGGGTCTACTGTAGATCAAAGAAGTTCAGAGGCCAGGCCCACTCGGAGAGAGGCAAGGCGCTATGTCCCATAAAAAGTATCACAGTGGAAATGCACTTCGAGTCTTTGTCGCAAATTGTCACAGAAAGATTGGACCAGTTCAGAACGGAAAGTTAAGAAGGCTTGGAGGTGACCCAATGGTGAGGAAAGGATTAAGACACCTCACGCTAACCGTCACACGGGAAGCCAGGCGGACACGGTACCTTGTATGTGGATTGACAGCTCCGGCGGGGGCAGTTGTTCCTGGTGGTGGATGCAAGTCGGGGCTTTGCCAAGAGATGAGATGCTCTCGTCGTCGAAGGAAAGTTGAAGATCGTTGCACCACCAGGGAAGAGGCCAGCCGCGGAGTGCTCCGTCACAAGGCACCACCTTTTGGTCGCGGTACAGTGGTTAGTGGCTATCCGGTTGCCGGGGTGCTCAGCACGGGCAATTCGACCACTACGTCCTGGAAGCGAAGAAAAAGCAAAGGGTACTGGTTGTTCCCACCAGTCAGGGGAAGAAGACTCTCCGGCAGAGAGATCTCCTCTGTTGTTGGAAAGTGGTGAGTCGGATCAGCAGGGCTCCACCGGAGGTGTCGTCGTTGCAGGTCGGCTCAGCTTTACCCTCGTCGGATTCTTAGGTCCTGTGGCGACTTCTGAAGATCCAGTCCCAAAACCCCTGCTTTTATGCAGAAAACCCCCATTCATTCAGCCTAGCTGTCAATCAAAACACGCTAAGTGGTGAGCGGGGTGGCTCACCACTTGGGCCAATCACACCAGAGTGCGACTTGAGTTGGCAAGGCAACTCAGTCCAGGGTGCCTGAACCCCCTCCCACACCCCCTGTGATACCCAGACAGAATGGCACCACTTTGGAGGGCTTCTGTGCAGAAGCCCGCCAAAAGTGGAACAAAGGGCTCAACCTTTGGTTCGGAGTTACAGAGGCGAACACAGACGCCATTTTAAAAACCGAGTTCTGGCAGAAAATACCAACCGGTAGATTAATTTAAGACAAATAAACCGGCAGTATGTTAGAGACTAATGGGAAAAAAGTATTAGCCTCCAACAATGGGAAGAATCCCATAGAATTATATTCGGGGTCGAATATAACAAGTAGTTTCCACTGCCACCAGCCAAAACTCGACGAGGGGGGATGGGACAGTGCCCCCTCGAACAACAGACCCAGGGGTAATCGAATTACCCCTACCAGTACGTCCACAATAGGATGGTTTGCACTAGTTCTGTTAGTAAATTTAGGTCTAGTAAAGCCAATGGTGACTTTACATGCCCTGGGAGACAGTAGTCAGTCCCAGGGTATGGAATCTATGGTGGGGATCCTCTAGGACACCCCAGTGTTACGGCACAGAGGGTGCGGTGTAACACACATAGCAAAACATATGAGACCCTATGGAGTAAAAGACCCCATAGCCCATAGAACACATTGACATTCAAAGGAATTAACCACATTCATGTCCAAGAGTGGGAAAAAAAGAGTCTCACTCTTGGCAGGATGGAAAAAACCAAACTCCAGAAATACAGAAAAGTTGCTGGGAGACTCACTAGGTTAGGAAATTCAGCCTAAACAGAGGATTCTCCGTAACACACTCTTGTCTCCCTGCACCCCCACCCCCCAGCACTGTAGCGCACCCTCCACCAGGCCCCCACTCCTGTCTCCCAGCACCCACACCCCCCAGCATCCAGGGGCACCCTCCACCAGGCCCCCACTCATGTCCCCCTGCACCCCCACCCACCAGCAGTCAGGGGCACCCAAAGCTGCTGGGGGACTCACTAGGTTAGGAAATTCAGCCTAAACAGAGAATTCTCCCTAACACTCGCTCCCCCCAGACTAAGGGACAGGAGGATTTAATCCATTCCTGGATGAATCTCATACCTCTAGTCGATGATATACATCCTAGAGAGACCATCAGCATTTTGGTGGTGACACCCTGACCTGTGCTCAATGGTGAAATCAAACCCTTGCAGGCAGATCGACCATCTCAGTAGTTTTGGGTTTTCCCCTTTCATTTGCATTAACCATCTCAAGGGTTGGTGGTCAGCCTGAATGACAAAAGTAGAACCATACAAGTATGGCCTAAACTTCTTCAGAGCCCACACGATAGCAAAGCACTCTCTTTCGATTGTTGCCCACCTTGTTTCAGGAACCTTCAGCTTGCGGCTGATGAAGCAAACGGGGTGCTCCCTACCTTTCCCATCCAGTTGACTGAGTACTGCACCTATTTCTACATTTGAAGCATCTGTCTGCACAATGAAAGTTTGGTGGTAATCAGGAGCTCTGAGTACTGGGGCTTGGCAAAGAGCCCTTTTCAGGTTTTCAAAAGCCTGATTACACTCCTCATTCCATCTAACCTTTTTAGGAAATTTGTGAGAGGAGATGACATTCAGAGGAGAAGCTATGGTCCCATAGTTCTCAATGAAATTCCTGTAATACCCAGTGAGACCTAAGAAGGCTCTCACCTGGGTTTGAGTAGTAGGTGTTGTCCAATTTTGCACAGCTTCAATCTTACTGTGCAAAGGCCTTATTTCTCCACCTCCTACCTCATGTCCAAGATAGACTACCTTACTCTGACCAATTTGGCATTTACTCCCCTTTATGGTCAGATTGGCTCGTCCAAGAGCCTGCAAAACATCTCTTAGGTGGGTTACATGTTCTTCCCAGGAATTGCTGAACACTGCTATGTCATCCAAGTATGCCATGCAGAAGTCCCCCATCCCATTCAGAACCTGGTTTACCATCCGTTGAAATGTAGCAGGTGCATTTTTCAATCTGAAAGGCATTACCTTAAACTGGTATAAGCCAACGGGGGTAGAAAATGCAGTTTTCTCCTTGGCATGGTCTGTCAGGGCTATTTGCCAATAGCCTGACGTCAAGTCAAATGTGCTGAGGAACTTGGCGGAACCAAGTTTATCCACCAACTCATCTGTCCTTGGCAAAGGGTGGGCATCAGTCTTGGTGACTGCATTAAAAGCTCTATAATCCATGCAGAATCTAAGTTCTTTAGATCCGGCCTTTGGCACTAACACAACTGGGCTAGACCATGGACTAGTAGAGGGCTCTATTACCCCGAGATCAAGCATCTTGCTGACCTCACCTTTGATGTGGGTCTGTACGTTTTCTGACATTCGATATCCTCTGCTTTTGACTGGCAGACAGTCACCAGTGAGAATGTCATGCTGGCCCCAAGGGGTCAAGCCTGGTGAAAGTGAGAACAGAGAGGCAAACTGATTTAACATAGATTTGCATTCTTCTTGTTGCTCAGGTGTCAGATTTGAAGAGAGATTTACTCCTTCAATTTTTTCGTCTAAAGGTAAGCCTCTGAGGAGATCAGGAAGAGCTTCACTCTCTTCTTCTTCCTCTGATGATACTAGAAGCAATGCTCCTACATCGGGTCGGTCTTGAGACATACGCTTTGAGTCGGTTGGTGTGGAAGACTGTCGGAGCCTCCTTGGGATTGCCCAAGTCCACTAGATAGTTGACCTCTCCGAGTTTACCCACAACTCTGATGGGTCCCATCCATTTGTCTTGCAAGGCCCTCTGCCTTGTTGGGATCATAACGAGAACTAGCTGGTCTTGAGTGAACTCAACCATGTTAGCCTTTTGATCATGCCAGTGCTTGACCAATGCTTGTCCAGCTTTCAAGTTATCGCTTGCTTCTGTCATCATGTGCGACATTTTCCTCCGGAGACCTATCACGTAGTCAGTCACTCTGACTGGCTTGGGGGAAGGAGCACTCTCCAACCTCTCCTTAATCAGAGCCAATGGATCTCTGACGGGATGACCATAGAGAAGCTCAAAGGGAGAATAACCTACTCCCTCCTGAGGGACTTCTCTATAAGCAAAGAGAAGGCATGGCAGTAGAAGGTCCCACTTTCGTTTAAGGGGTTCTTCTAAAGCACCTATCATGCTCTTCATGGTTCGGTTGAACCGTTCTACCAACCCATTGGTTTGTGGGTGGTAAGCTGTCGAGAACTTGTAAGTAACTCCACAGGTTTTCCACATGGCTTTCATGTAGTGGGACATAACGTTTGACCCCCTGTCAGAGATTACTTCCTTAGGAAACCCGACCCTGGTAAAAATACCAAGGAGGGCCTTAGCTACAGCCGGAGCTGTAACAGTCCTCATAGGAATTGCCTCAGGATACCTAGTAGCATGGTCTACTACAACAAGTATAAACCTGTTGCCTGAGGAGGTTGGAGGATCAAGGGGACCAACAATGTCAATCCCTACTCTCTCAAATGGGACTCCCACAACGGGGAGAGGCACTAACGGTGCCACATTCTTGGAGCCAACCTTACCAGAGGTCTGGCAGGTGTGGCAGCTCCTGCAGTGTTTTTCTACTTCGGCCCCCATCTTTGGCCAATAAAAGTAGAGAGAGAGCCTTTCCTTAGTCTTCTTGAAACTCAAGTGACCAGCCAAAGGAATCTCGTGGGCTAACTGTAAGAACTGTGATCTGTTCTCTCAGGGTACTACAAGACGTTTGTAGTCTCCAGGTGCAGACTCGGTCAGTTCACTGTAGAAGAGGCCATCTTCCCAGTGCAACCTGTATTTCCCAGGCTCTTGCCCTTCAGCCTGAGCTTCTGCCTGGTGGCGAAGACCTTCCAGAGTTGGACATTCTCTCTGTCCCTTACTGAAGTCTGCCCTGTTGGGTCCACCTTCTGCCAGTAACGACTGCAACTCAGGATGGTCAACAGGATCCAGATCTCCAATGAGTTCCTGGTCTTCCATTAGCTCTTCTTCAGAGTCTAATTCTACCACACAGGGTTGTACCTCCCTCTCAGCCTCAGCTGGAGGGGGAGTTACGGGTGTAACTTTGGACAACCGAGGGGAAGTCCTTGTTGGCTGCACTGAAGTGCTGGCTGCTGGTTCCGGTATAGAAGTCTTAGGTTTCCCTTTCGCTTCTGATTTCTTTGAGACAGCAGCTGACAATTCCAGTGGAGCAGGAGTGATATCTTTCTTCATCATCTCCTGGAGAGTACCTCTCATGGTTCTCTCCCTTGCAGGTCTGGTTAGCTCCTGTAACCGTTTACTAGGAGGTCTGGGGGTATGCGACACAACTCCGAGAGTTTTTAAATCGTTACCCAACAGAACGCGTCCTGGTACCTCACTCTGTATGCTGACAGGATCTTCACAGTCATGTCGTTACACTGGATGAGAACTGGTAATTGGGGAAGCATCTGCACAGGCCCTCCAGCTAACTTGGTGAGGCGTCTGGGTGCCTTAGCAACATCCTCAGCCTGAGAAAAAGATTTATCCACCACAGTTATGCTGGCCCCAGTGTCCCTAATGGCAGGAGTCTCCTGACCATTCACCTGGACACTGTCCTTATAATACTCTTTAGTATTATCGGGGATGGAGTTATAGACATCTAAATTCTGTTGTTCCCACAAACCCAGAGACACTAAAGAAACACTGGCTGAGACTCCAATCAGCCAGCAGTAGAAAGTTTCCACTTGCCACTTGGACTTCCTCCTCTGGAGCGAAGGCTAAGGAGACAAGCTGGACCCCTGAAGGTTTACCCTTACATCTGGGATCTCCTTTCACATGGTCAGTCGAGCCACAAACAAAGCATTTACTGAATGCTTTCTGGAATGGTGGCTTGTTCTGGCCTCCCTCCAGTTTGGCACCAGAAGGTACACTATTCTGCTGCGGTTTTCTTTGTGGCTTACCCTTCTGGTTTTGTTTGGGACCCTCTTTGGAATTTGAGTTATTAGAATTCTCTTTTGAGTCTTTTTTAGGCTGTTTTCCCTCATCCTTTTTCTGAGTTGCCCCAGAACCCTTATGAGTAGCCCTGTTGGCAACCCATAAGTCAGCAGCCTTAGCTAGCTCCCTGGAATCCAATTCCTTCGAATCAGCCAAGTGCTGTCTGAGCTGAGGAGAACAGGCATCATAAATAGACTCCAACATAAAAAGATTCTTCATACCCTCATAAGTGTTCACCTTGTAACCCTTAATCCATCCCTCTAAGTTTTTCAACCCTTCACTCACCCAGGTAGCCCAAGGGGTACCATCATGCTTTTTGAGGGTTCTAAACCTCTTAAGATACTGGGAAGGGGTCTTCCCGAACCTAGCTATCAAAGCTAGTTTCACACTTTCGTAATCCTTCTTATCCACCTCCCCCAACTCCATTACCACATCAGTCGCAACAGGGGGAAGCCTAGAGAACAACCAGGGAAGTAACTCATTCCCGGTGATGTCCTGGAGCCCATGATTATATTCAAACAGTTTTAACCAATCCAACACATCCAATCTCGGTTCATACATACCGACTAATTCCTTAGGCATCCAGGGTCTTTTGGGACTGGAACTTCTAGAGGAACCAGAGGAGAGAGAAGCATTTTCCACAGACAACTTTTTCATCTCTAACTCATGATTAAGTTCTATTTCTCTGAGCCTTAACTCAGCTTGCTTCTGCTCAGCCTGGGCATTCATCCATCTGAACTCTAGCTCTTAGTTTCTTTCAGATTGGGCTAAAAATCGTTTGTACTCTAACTCGAGCTTCATTTTTTCAAGTTCAAAATAAGCAGGGTTGCATGTGGGACCTGGTATGGGCCCCGTAGGTACAGTAGGTAAGGCAGACAGAGGCTCAGAGTGGCTAACTTCATTAGGTTCACTTTCCTCTTCTGACTCATTATCAAGACTTTGATTCAGATCAATACCATCACTGTTTTCTACATTTGCTGGAGAAGTTGGTTCCTCTGAACCAGTACCCAGACTTTGGTTTTCCAGCAATCTCGCTATCAGTTCTACTTTCTTGCCTCTTACAGAAAGATTCTCTTTTCTACAGAGAGCTCTCAAACTCTCAGTATTTTCGCCTGACAAGGACTCTTGACTGTAAACTTCCATAGTAGACATGTTTTTTGAAAGTTGCTTTTTAGTGCTAAGCTTTGTGGTTAGTTATCCTAAAGTGTTGAAAAGCACTCTAAACTGTATACTCGATACAAATCCCACCGATGTACACCAGTGTTAAGCGGAAACCTGTGCAGTTCCCTCTGGGACCACTGCAAAAGATTTAGGCCTACAGGTGTTTGGCAGTAAACCCACTTGGTAGCCGTCTGTACCACAGAGATTCACCTGGTAGCTGTGGCTGAGCAGTCACACTTCTCTCAAGAAAAGTTAGGCAGTATGTGGAGTATACAAAATAGGGCAATTTACACAGTAGAACAAGCAGACACGGAACAGAGCTTGGGTGTAAAGATATATAGGTATTTATTTATAACAACACATCTATGAAAAACACACTGGCACTAATACGGCAAACAACTTCAATTACAATTACTATAAGTATCTCAATCCTCTAGCAATATGTCGACAAGTCTAGGTTCACCGGCACCACTTATTTGCAGACAGAGGTGAATGCTTTAACCTAGATGGCACTCTAATATTCGTTAGACGGGAGAGAAAAGGCAGGGTATGAAACCAACTCGGTACCAACACTTTTACGAAACAATGCAAGGCAAGTAAGGCAGGGTCTACTGTAGATCAAAAAGTTCAGAGGCCAGGCCCACTCGAAGAGAGGCAAGGCGCTATGTCCCAAAAAAAGTATCACAGTGGAAATGCACTTCGAGTCTTTGTCGCAAATTGTCACAGAAAGATTGGACCAGTTCAGAACAGAAAGTTAAGAAGGCTTGGAGGCGACCCAATGGAGAGGCATGGATTAAGACACCTCACGCTAACAGTCACAAGGGAAGCCAGGCGGACACGGTACCTTGTATGTGGAGAGACAGCTCCGGCAGGGGCAGTTGTTCCTGGTGGTGGATGCAAGTCGGGGCTTTGCCAAGAGATGAGATGCTCTTGTCGTTGAAGGAAAGTTGAAGATCGTTGCACCACCAGGGAAGAGACCAGCCGCGGAGTGCTCCGTCACAAGGCACCACCTTTCGGTCGCGGTACAGTGGTTAGTGGCTATCCGGTTACCGGGGTGCTCAGCACGGGCAATTCGATCACTACGTCCTGGAAGCGAAGAAAAAGCAAAGGGGACTGGTTGTTCCCACCAGTCAGGGGAAGAAGACTCTCCGGCCGGGAGATCGCCTCTGTCGTTGGGAAGTGGTGAGTCGGTTCAGCAGGGCTCCAACGGAGGTGTCGTCGTTGCAGGTCGGCTCAGCTTTACCCTCGTCGGATTCTTAGGTCCTGTGGTGACTTCTGAAGATCCAGTCCCAAAACCCCTGCTTTTATGCAGAAAACCCCCATTCATTCAGCCTAGCTGTCAATCAAAACACGCTAAGTGGTGAGCGGGGTGGCTCACCACTTGGGCCAATCACACCAGAGTGCGACTTGAGTTGGCAAGGCAACTCAGTCCAGGGTGCCTAAACCCCCTCCCACACCCCCTGTGGTACCCAGACAGAATGGCACCACTTTGGAGGGCTTCTGTGCAGAAGCCCGCCAAAAGTGGAACAAAGGGCTCAACCTTTGGTTCGGAGTTACAGAGGCGAACACAGACGCCATTTTAAAAACCGAGTTCTGGCAGAAAATACCAACCGGTAGATTAATTTAAGACAAATAAACCGGCAGTATGTTAGAGACTAATGGGAAAAAAGTATTAGCCTCCAACAATGGGAAGAATCCCATAGAATTATATTCGGGGTCGAATATAACAAGTAGTTTCCACTGCCACCAGCCAAAACTCGACGAGGGGGGATGGGACAGTGCCCCCTCGAACAACAGACCCAGGGGTAATCGAATTACCCCTACCAGTACGTCCACAATAGGATGGTTTGCACTAGTTCTGTTAGTAAATTTAGGTCTAGTAAAGCCAATGGTGACTTTACATGCCCTGGGAGACAGTAGTCAGTCCCAGGGTATGGAATCTATGGTGGGGATCCTCTAGGACACCCCAGTGTTACGGCACAGAGGGTGCGGTGTAACACACATAGCAAAACATATGAGACCCTATGGAGTAAAAGACCCCATAGCCCATAGAACACATTGACATTCAAAGGAATTAACCACATTCATGTCCAAGAGTGGGAAAAAAAGAGTCTCACTCTTGGCAGGATGGAAAAAACCAAACTCCAGAAATACAGAAAAGTTGCTGGGAGACTCACTAGGTTAGGAAATTCAGCCTAAACAGAGGATTCTCCGTAACACACTCTTGTCTCCCTGCACCCCCACCCCCCAGCACTGTAGCGCACCCTCCACCAGGCCCCCACTCCTGTCTCCCAGCACCCACACCCCCCAGCATCCAGGGGCACCCTCCACCAGGCCCCCACTCATGTCCCCCTGCACCCCCACCCACCAGCAGTCAGGGGCACCCTCCACCAGGCCCCCACTCATGTCCAACTCATGTCCCCCTGCACCCCCACCCCCCTGCATACAGGGGCACCCTCCACCAGGCCCCCACTCCTGTCTCCCAGCACCCACACCCCCCAGCATCCACGGGCACCCTCCACCAGGCCCCCACTCATGTCCCCCAGCACTCCCACCACCCAGCAGTGCAGGGCACCCTCCACCAGGCCCCCACACATGTCTCCCAGCACCCCCACCCCCCAGCATCCAGGGGCACCATCCACCAGACCCCCACTCATGTCCCCCTGCACCCCCACCCCCCAGCACTGTAGGGCACCCTCCACCAGGCCCCCACTCCTGTCTCCCTGCACCCCCACCCCCCAGCATCCAGGGGCACCCTCCACCAGGCCCCCACTCCTGTCTCCCTGCACCCCCACCCCCCAGCAGTCAGGGGCACCCTCCACCAGGCCCCCACTCCTGTCCCCCTGCACCCCCACCCACCAGCAGTCAGGGGCACCCTCCACCAGGCCCCCACTCATGTCCAACTCATGACCCCCTGCACCCCCACCCCCAGCACTGTAGAGCACCCTCCACCAGGCCCCCACTCCTGTCTCCCTGCACCCCCACCCCCAGCACTGTGGGGCACCCTCCACCAGGCCCCCACTCATGTCTCCCTCCCCCCGCACCCCACAGCAGTGCGATTTGCCTGGGTACGTGTATTTCAGGGGTGCGCGGGTAGTCTTACACGCAATTTCATCAGGGTACGTGTATTATGGGTCCGTGTGAACTTCCACACGCGATTGCCCTGGGTACGTGTATTTCGGGGTGCGCGGGAAGTTTCACACGCAAATTTGAAGGGTACGTGTATTTCGGTGTGCGTGTGAAGTTCCACATGCAATTTCAGCAGGGTACGTGTACTCCGGGTGTGCTGGAAATTCCACACGAGAATCCAGCAGCCTACGTGTATTTTGGGGGTGTCGGGGAGTCCCACACGTGAATTGGCCGTGTGGGTCCTCCCAGCTGTTCCCTCTACACCCTCCACGGCCCCTGCAGGCGGCCCACACCACAGGGGACTACTCTGCACCCCTGCACATGTCCCGCAGGCAGCCCATCCACCATGGCCATGCCCCCCAGCCAACCCACATGTCACCTTGCACCACTGCCCACCAACGTATGTCTCCCAGCACCCCCACCCTCAGCATCAAGGGGCACCCTCCACCAGGCCCCCACTCATGTCCCCCTGCACCCCCACCCCCCAGCATCCAGGGGCACCCTCCACCAGACCCCCACTCCTGTCTCCCTGCACCCCCACCCCCCAGCACTGTAGGGCACCCTCCAACAGGCCCCCACTCCTGTCTCCCAGCATCCACACCCCCCAGCATCCAGGGGCACCCTCCACCAGGCCCCCACTCCTGTCTCCCTGCACCCCCACCTCCCTGCATCCAGGGGCACCCTCCACCAGGCCCCCACTCCTGTCTCCCTGCACCCCCACCCCCTGCATCCAGGGGCACCCTCCACCAGGCCCCCACTCATGTCCAACTCATGTCCCCCTGCACCCCCACCCCCAGCACTGTAGGGCACACTCCACCAGGCCCCCACACATGTCCCCCAGCACCGCCACCCCCCAGCAGTGCAGGGCACCCTCCACCAGGCCTTCACTCTTGTCTCCCTGCACCCCCACCCCCCAGCACTGTAGGGCACCCTCCACCAGGCCCCCACTCCTGTCTCCCAGCACCCACACCCCCCAGCATCCAGGGGCACCCTCCACCAGGCCCCCACTCATGTCCCCCAGCACCCCCACCCACCAGCAGTCAGGGGAACCCGCCACCAGGCCCCCACTCATGTCCAACTCATGTCCCCCTGCACCCCCACCCCCCAGCACTGTAGGGCACCCTCCACCAGGCCCCCACTCCTGTCTCCCTGCACCCCCACCCCCAGCACTGTAGGGCACCCTCCACCAGGCCCCCACTCCTGTCTCCCAGCACCCACACCCCCCAGCATCCAGGGGCACCCTCCACCAGGCCCCCACTCCTGTCTCCCTGCACCCCCACCCCCCTGCATCCAGGGGCACCCTCCACCAGGCCCCCACTCATGTCCAACTCATGTCCCCCTGCACCCCCACCCCCAGCACTGTAGGGCACACTCCACCAGGCCCCCACACATGTCCCCCAGCACCCCCACCCCCCAGCAGTGCAGGGCACCCTCCACCAGGCCTCCACTCCTGTCTCCCTGCACCCCCACCCCCCAGCACTGTAGGGCACCCTCCTTCAGGCCCCCACTCCTGTCTCCCAGCACCCCCACCCCCAGCAGTCAGGGGCACCCTCCACCAGGCCCCCACTCCTGTCCCCCTGCACCCCCACCCACCAGCAGTCAGGGGCACCCTCCACCAGGCCCCACTCATGTCCAACTCATGTCCCCCTGCACCCCCACACCCCAGCACTGTAGGGCACCCTCCACCAGGCCCCCACTCCTGTCTCCCTGCACCCCCACCCCCAGCACTGTGGGGCACCCTCCACCAGGCCCCCACTCATGTCTCCCACCCCCCGCACCCCGCAGCATTGCGATTTTCCTGGGTACGTGTATTTCAGGGGTGCGCGGGTAGTCTTACACGCAATTTCATCAGGGTACGTGTATTATGGGTCCGTGTGAACTTCCACACGCGATTGCCCTGGGTATGTGTATTTCGGGGTGCGTGGGAAGTTTCACACGCAAATTTGCCGGGTACGTGTATTTCGGTGTGCGCGTGAAGTTCCACACGCAATTTCAGCAGGGTACGTGTACTCCGGGTGCGCTGGAAATTCCACACGCAAATCGAGCAGCCTACGTGTATTTTGGGGGTGCTGGGGAGTCCCACACGTGAATTGGCCGTGTGGGTCCTCCCAGCTGTTCCCTCTACACCCTCCACGGCCCCTGCAGGCGGCCCACACCACAGGGGACTACTCTTCACCCCTGCACATGTCCCGCAGGCAGCCCATCCACCATGGCCATGCCCCCCAGCCAACACACATGTCACCTTGCACCACTGCCCACCAACGTATGTCTCCCAGCACCCCCACCCTCAGCATCAAGGGGCACCCTCCACCAGGCCCCCACTCATGTCCCCCTGCACCCCCACCCCCCAGCATCCAGGGGCACCCTCCACCAGACCCCCACTCCTGTCTCCCTGCACCCCCACCCCCCAGCACTGTAGGGCACCCTCCACCAGGCCCCCACTCCTGTCTCCCAGCATCCACACTGCCCAGCATCCAGGGGCACCCTCCACCAGGCCCCCACTCCTGTCTCCCTACACCCCCACCTCCCTGCATCCAGGGGCACCCTCCACCAGGCCCCCACTCCTGTCTCCCTGCACCCCCACCCCCTGCATCCAGGGGCACCCTCCACCAGGCCCCCACTCATGTCCAACTCATGTCCCCTGCACCCCCACCCCCAGCACTGTAGGGCACACTCCACCAGGCCCCCACACATGTCCCCCAGCACTGCCACCCCACAGCAGTGTACGGCACCCTCCACCAGGCCTCCACTCCTGTCTTCCTGCACCCCCACCCCCCAGCACTGTAGGGCACCCTCCACCAGGCCCCCACTCCTGTCTCCCAGCACCCACACCCCCCAGCATCCAGGGGCACCCTCCACCAGGCCCCCACTCATGTCCCCCAGCACCCCCACCCACCAGCAGTCAGGGGAACCCGCCACCAGGCCCCCACTCATATCCAACTCATGTCCCCCTGCACCCCCACCCCCCAGCACTGTAGGGCACCCTCCACCAGGCCCCCACTCCTGTCTCCCTGCACCCCCACCCCCAGCACTGTAGGGCACCCTCCACCAGGCCCCCACTCCTGTCTCCCAGCACCCACACCCCCCAGCATCCAGGGGCACCCTCCACCAGGCCCCCACTCCTGCCTCCCTGCACCCCGACCCCCCTGCATCCAGGGGCACCCTCCACCAGGCCCCCACTCATGTCCAACTCATGTCCCCCTGTACCCTCACCCCCAGCACTGTAGGGCACACTCCACCAGGCCCCCACACATGTCCCCCAGCACCTCCAGCCCCCAGCAGTGCAGGGCACCCTCCACCAGGCCCCCACTCATGTCCCCCAGCACCCCCACCCACCAGCAGTCAGGGGAACCCGCCACCAGGCCCCCACTCATGTCCAACTCATGTCCCCCTGCACCCCCACCCCCCAGCACTGTAGGGCACCCTCCACCAGGCCCCCACTCCGTCTCCCTGCACGCCCACCCCCAGCACTGTAGGGCACCCTCCACCAGGCCCCCACTCCTGTCTCCCAGCACCCACACCCCCCAGCATCCAGGGGCACCCTCCACCAGGCCCCCACTCATGTCCAACTCATGTCCCCCTGCACCCCCACTCCCAGCACTGTAGGGCACACTCCACCAGGCCCCCACACATGTCCCCCAGCACCGCCACCCCCCAGCAGTGCAGGGCACCCTCCACCAGGCCTCCACTCCTGTCTCCCTGCACCCCCACCCCCCAGCACTGTAGGGCACCCTCCTTCAGGCCCCCACTCCTGTCTCCCAGCACCCACACCACCCAGCATCCAGGGGCACCCTCCACCAGGCCCCCACTCATGTCCCCCAGCACCCCCACCCACCAGCAGTCAGGGGAACCCGCCACCAGGCCCCCACTCATGTCCAACTCATGTCCCCCTGCACCCCCACCCCCCAGCACTGTAGGGCATCCTCCACCAGGCCCCCACTCCTGTCTCCCTGCACCCCCACCCCCAGCACTGTAGGGCACCCTCCACCAGGCCCCCACTCCTGTCTCCCAGCACCCACACCCCCCAGCATCCAGGGGCACCCTCCACCAGGCCCCCACTCATGGCCCCCAGCACCCCCATGCCCCAGCAGTGCAGGGCACCCTCCACCAGGCCCCCACACATGGCTCCCAGCACCCCCACCCCCCAGCATCCAGGGGCACCCTCCACCAGGCCCCCACTCCTGTCTCCCTGCACCCCCACCCCCCAGCACTGTAGGGCACCCTCCACCAGGGCCCCACTCCTGTCTCCCAGCACCCACACCCCCCAGCATCCAGGGGCACGCTCCACCAGGCCCCCACTCATGTCCCCCAGCACCCCCACCCACCAGCAGTCAGGGGCACCCTCCACCAGGCCCCCACTCATGTTCAACTCATGTCCCCCTGCACCCCCACCACCCAGCACTGTAGGGCACCCTCCAACAGGACCCCACTCATGTCTCCCTGCACCCCCACCCCCAGCACTGTGGGGCACCCTCCACCAGGCCCCCACACATGTCCCCCAGCACCGCCATCCCCCAGCAGTGCAGGGCACCCTCCACCAGGCCTCCACTCCTGTCTCCCTGCACCCCCACCCCCCAGCCCTGTAGGGCACCCTCCTTCAGGCCCCCACTCCTGTCTCCCAGCACCCACACCGCCCAGCATCCAGGGGCACCCTCCACCAGGCCCCCACTCATGTCCCCCAGCACCCCCACCCACCAGCAGTCAGGGGAACTCGCCACCAGGCCCCCACTCATGTCCAACTCATGTCCCCCTGCACCCCCACCCCCCAGCACTGTATGGCACCCTCCACCAGGCCCCCACTCCTGTCTCCCTGCACCCCCACCCCCAGCACTGTAGGGCACCCTCCACCAGGCCCCCACTCCTGTCTCCCAGCACCCACACCCCCCAGCATCCAGGGGCACCCTCCACCAGGCCCCCACTTATGTGCCCCAGCACCCCCACGCCCCAGCAGTGCAGGGCACCCTCCACCAGACCCCCACACATGGCTCCCAGCACCCCCACCCCCCAGCATCCAGGGGCACCCTCCACCAGGCCCCCACTCCTGTCTCCCTGCACCCCCACCCCCCAGCACTGTAGGGCACACTCCACCAGGCCCCCACTCCTCTCTCCCAGCACCCACACCCCCAGCATCCAGGGGCACCCTCCACCAGGCCCCCACTCATGTCCCCCAGCACCCCCACCCACCAGCAGTCAGGGGCACCCTCCACCAGGCCCCCACTCATGTTCAACTCATGTCCCCCTGCACCCCCACCACCCAGCACTGTAGGGCACCCTCCAAAAGGCCCCCACTCATGTCTCCTTGCACCCCCACCCCCAGCACTGTGGGGCACCCTCCACCAGGCCCCCACTCATGTCTCCCAGCACCCACACCCCCCAGCAGTGTGATTTTCCTGGGTGCGTGAATTTCAGGAGTGTGCGGGTAGTCTTACACGCGATTTCATCAGGGTACCTGTATTATGGGTCCGCGTGAACTTCCACACGCGATATCAGCAGGGTACGTGTATTACGGGGTTCGCGGGAAGTGCCACACGCGATTGCCCTGGGTACGTGTATTTCGTGGTGCGCGGGAAGTTTCACAAGCGAATTTGCAGGGTATGTGTATTTCGGTGTGTGCGTGAAGTTCCACACGCGACTGGGCCTTGGAGAGCGTGTTACATGTATTCCTGGGGTGGGCGGGAAGATTTACACGGTCACCTACAACGCGCCAAAAAAAAAGGTCCAATCCGGAAACACGTACGCCAGCATGAAGCAGGCGCACGTCCCGCGCAGCATAAAAGAGTGCGCAAACAACAAGCAAGCTCAGAGGCCAGGATGAATATACCGTTCCTAGCAGCAGTGGCCGTGGGATACCGCAGGAGGAGGAGAAGGATTGTCAGGGCCAGAATCTTCACACCCAGAACCAGCCTATTTGGTATGCCTGATGACCAGGTGTATGGGAGGTACAGGTTTCCACCACACATAATGCTCGACCTGGTCAGTGAGTGGGAGGATGACCTCACATCACCCACCCTGTGCTCCCAAGTACTCAGCCCCCTGGAGAAGGTCCTCAATGTACTGCACTTCTTGGCTACAGGATCATTTCAGCGGACAAGTGCCATAGTGGGGGGTGGTGTCACAGGCCACGCAGTCACAGTGCCTACACCAGGTGTTGGACATCATCACTGCACGCCCATCAGTCCGCAGGCACATATACCTGCCCAGAACACCTGCAGAAAGGCAGGCTGACAGCCAGGATTTCTACAGGGTGGCACAATTCCCCAAAGTGCTAGGTGCCATTGATTGCACCCATGTGGCTCTACGTCCCCCCAAGGCATCTGAGCACATCTCTAGAAACCGCAAGCACTGGCATTCCATCAACGTCCAGGTAGTATGTGAAGCCAAGGGAATCATCACCTCAGTATATGCCAACTATCCAGGGTCCACCCACGACAGCTTCATTTACAGGATGTCAACCCTAAACCGGGACATGGAAGCTGGGCGGCATGGCGATGCATGGCTGCTTGGTGAGTATAAATGCCACAGCACACGCATGCATGACATATACAGAATAATGTCAATACCCCACTAATGATCCCCATCACCACCTCCCCAGGGGACAGTGCCTACCCTCTGAGCACCCAGATGATGATGCCAATTCGGAACCCCATCACGCCTCCTGAAGTAAGATACAACACAGTCCATATTGCACGACGGGGCATAGTGGAGTGCACATTCGGAGTGCTCAAGTCACGCTTTCGCTCCCTTGACCGTTCTGGCGGGCAGCTGTTATACACTCCCCCAGTAGTGTGCAGGATCATAGTGGCAGCATGTGTCCTGCACAATGTTGCAACACGCCGGGGCCTGGCTGTGGACATGATGGTGCCCCCACATCCCCAACCACATGCACGCCCGCTGCGCATGGGAGGGGAAAAGGCACGGGGTGAGGCAGCCCGTATGCAGCTGGTGGCTAATTACTTCACATAGAAATCACACCCCTGTGGAGTGCACACAGCCCTGGCACATACCATCTGACAATCAATGATGACTCAATCTGACAATTATGATGAATTAAGGGACAGTCAACTGTCAGAACCATAGCATCTTGAGATTGTTCATCTGGAAGTGTCACAATGTGTGCATCCCTACCTACACAAACACCACCAATGCAGTGTCATCAAAAGACACACTTCCATGCAGCAAAAATGAATACCCACTTGCAAAATACAACATGGGAACAGTGCCATGTCATCCAACCCCTTCCCGGCACCGCCACACAACACACCATGGCATGTCATGCTATGTGAGAGAAAACAAATTAATCCCCACAACATGACCCAAGTGTCACAAACTACAGTGTCCCTAATGGAAACTGGACACACGTGAAATGCTCACAGTAATGCAGGACCAACAACACACATTACCAAATACTTACCAATAATACTAATCACCTACACAACCTCCAACCTACCATAAACATGACAGTACGGACTTAAAAAATTGGTAGCCTCACTACCTGATAATGCCAGCACTTCGAACACTTCCAACTGTACAGTGTTAGCGCCACGCAAAAGTGTAGGTGCACTGCTTACAACATGGACTCCATTTCCAAAGTAGACCGCCTTGTGAAGACATGACAAATGGACCTGCAAATTAGGAGGATGAGATGGATGCAGAGGCACATATCAATACACCATGCAGTGTACAATACAACAACAATATGCACTAGGAATGTATACACAGTATTGACTACAGACTGCCCACACATCAAATGGGAGTCCAACGTCACTGTGTAAGTCAATGTCACTTGGGCACACCCTTTGCAAGCCCATGGAAACGGGAAGCAGGAGGGGTGTGTATCACACAAACCCAAGCATCTGACCCAAATTCAGGACAAGCCCGCATGTGCCCAGCCACAATACAACATATGCCCACGGGAGCCACACAAGGCAACACACTGTCCAAAAAATCAAAAATAAAAAATAAAAATTCAAAATTCAAAAATCAAAAAACAAAAATGGCCATGAATGGTGGGGTGGGGGAGGCCACCCAGGAGGTCCGAGGACAGGGTGCACACCAAAACCCACCTGTGTGGATCTTGCGGAAAAAAAACACCTCCATGGGCTCATGGCCTGCACGGCTACCCGATTGTGAGAGATTCACTGCTGTCGCTCTCCTCACCCTCTGCAGCTGCATCAGGAGGTGGTGGCACTATGGGAGGCAGCCCACGCAAAGCCCTAGTCTGGTCCTCCATGGCAGCAAGCATGCCGGTGTGGAAGGTCTGGTTCTGGAGGATAATCGTGCGGAGGTCCCCATGCAACAACTCACGGGATGCCCGGACCTCCTCCCTAGTTGCCTGCATCTCAGCTGAGAGCGTACGTGTGAGCCGCTCCAGCTGCTGTTCTGTCCTTGTGTTAGTTGAAGCCTCAAGCTCAACAAGAGTTACCCTGAGCTGACGGATTTCCACCCTCAGGTCTTCTCTGACGGAGTTCCACCCTCAGGGCTTCTCTGTGGCCCTGGGACTCAATAGAAATGGCTTCCCGCAGAGTCTCCAGTGCCGCCCGCCTGTCCCTGTTGGATGCCAACATGTCCTCCCTGTGTGACTGGCAAATGGAGTCTGTTGCCTGCTGTAGTTGATCAATCAGCCTTTCTTGGGGGACAATGGAAGTGGCCACCCTATCCATGGCCTGAGCCATCATCTCAGATGATGCTGCCTGTTGGTTTGCCATACCGTATATGGATTGCTCCCATGCGGTATTGCCAGGTGGCGTACGGGCCCCGCGTCAGCGGGCACCACACCTTTTTGGGGCAAGGCGAACTGCGCCTTGCTGTGCTGGCACTGCCTGAGGCTGCAGGACTGCATTCCCCCTCTGATCTTCTGGCCCAGGAACAGGATCAGATGTTGCAGAGTGTGACCCTGCATCCGTAACCACCAAAGGCGGACCTACCAACACTGACATCCCCATTGAGGGTTCTACCCCTGGTGCAGGTGGGTTGGACAGTACAGAATCCCTCCCAGAAACACTTACCTGCGACGGCACATAGATCTCATCATCCGAATCGACACCTGAATAGAGCTTGCGGGAGGTGCACCCAGAGACACCCCTTGAGATGATGGTCTGCAGCAAGTGTGGGTTCTCACCCACCACCACACCACGTACCTCACTGGTGCCCGGTCGGGCCTGAGACCCATCCTGGGTCTGCACCATCTCCACAACCCCAGCAGTATCATGTGCGTCATCCCCTGCAAAGACATGAAAGAAAAGAAATGGGAACAGGCATTAGCACCATGGCACACAATTAGGGCTGAGAAGCAACAGAAACAGTACTTCATTGACACATGTCCCACATGACTATAACCCTCCCATGCATGCACCGTCACTGCGTATGAAGGGGAGGCAAATGGCACACATTGATGACACCAAGATGGAAGACTAACACATTTGCTGCATGCTGGCTAGCAGTGCCATCACACATTGGCCTGTGATTGGCATGTCCAATACACATACATGACACATGCCATCACACAGATGGCATGTACCATAGCCATGTCACACATGTGACAATGGGACTGAGAAATGCCTAGTGAAAGTGGTGGAATGCAGACAATCAGCCTGAATGAACACAGAATAATACGTAACTATGTTGTGGCAAGATGACACTTCAAGGGCAACTGGCGTGAGGTTGGGCTGAATGTCTACTGTTGCCAGAAGGGATACTGCAATACCCAAATCCTGGTGCGCAGAATGTATTGGATGAAGCACATGGGTGACCCAAACCACTCAGGCACACACACCCTCACCTGGCACTCAATCAGAAGCCCTCACACACACAACATGCACATGGATGACACACACATGCATGTGCACTCACCGGACAATGCCTCGTAATCTGGCAGGTCTCCCACGGCTTGGATCTGTTCCTCCGTGACGTAGGTCCCAGCAACATACTCATGTGGAGTGAGTTCTATGTCCTCTGCTGGAGACCCACCTCCAGTCACTAGAGTTGCGGCATGACTTGAGGCCAGCTTTTTCTTTGCCCTGCGCTTCAGGTCATTCCAGCACTTGTAGCAATCATTAGCTGTGCGCCTCACGAATCCAAGGGCACTTATGAGGTCCGCAATGGTCTGCCAGTGTGCCTGACGTTGTGCAGGTGTGGTCTTGCATCCTGCAGTAATCACCATTTCGCTGTCATGTGCGGACACATACTCAACAAGTGCATCAAGTTCGGCCTGATTGAAGCTAGGCTTCCTTGGTGGGCCGGACTGTGTAGCCGTGTCTGGGGCATCAGCTTGTACTGGACGAGCACTCTTCCTCTTCCGCTTGGAAGGTGGTGGGGATCCTGAGTGTCCTACGCCACTCTGGACACTAGGGGCAGGAGCCCCGGTGGACTGTGGACTAGGATTGTGGGAATGAACACTCACCATGGGACTTGGTGCAGGCATTAGCTGAAGTGTGATGTAGTCAGGGGGAACGTCAGCAGGATGGACTGGGACCGACACTGTCCTGGCTGGGAGACTCAGAGCTGGGGTGGATGGAGCCGCAGCTGCCCCTGCAGCCTCCCCACCCTGCCTACTCGGGGCAGCAGATGACATAGCTGCCCCTGATCCACGTGGCCTGGTGACACCAACGTGCACCGGCACACATGGCCTAGACCTGCTGACCTTGAAGTCAGCCATGGAGTCACCCTGTGCCAGGTCTGGTGCCACAATGGGCTGGTCCAACAAGGGCTGAGCAGGGATGGTGTCAGCCACGTTACCCTCAACCAGGGGGGTGGGGGCATGGGTGGCCCTGACTGGTCACCCACACATGGGGGGCTAGGGGCACCCTGGAAGTCCTGGCCACGTCCCCTACCGTATCCACCACGGCCACCTCTTGTGGCTCGGCCACCTTTGCCACCCTTACCGCGTGCTCGCCTCCCAACCATGGCACTGATTTTGCTGTGCGTATGGGAGTTGCAGTAAACTATTGTCCTGGGCAATTGGGTGTCAAAGGGGTAGGGTACTAAATAGAATTCGTACCCTAGTGCTCTAGCAAGGTTGTATGTGACCCCTGGGGGAAGATGACGGGTCACGCAACGCACAGGCACCCCAAAAAAGGGAGATAATGTGCATGCAACCCCTCCTAGACCACGTGCGTGGAAAAATAAACCTGCACTACGCTGTGGCACCCAGAAACACAAAAATGAACGTATGCGTGTCACACGCAGCCTAGACTGACCTCTGAAGGGGTAGGCAACACACGGGGCAAGCACAGATGTTAAATACGTGCGCGACTCTCCGTCTGCCAGGAAAAATCGCGTGAAAAATATGCGCGTGTGCGTGTTGGCAACACCCCCGCCAAAAGAAGAATTGTACGCTGTCTGAGGAGACAGGACAACAGGAGAAGTGAACGCTGTTTGAGGAAACAGGCCCAGGAAAAAGACAAAAAGAGAAAAAGCTGTCAGAGGTAACAGGGAGTACGAACTTGGAACGCCGTGAAGTAAATCGTGTGTGAACCGACAAGAAGTACAGATTTCACCCACTCGCTCTCCATGAAAAGCACGTACAAGGAAATGGCGTTCTACACGTACCTTTTAAACATGCCCACACGTCCAGCGTCACTTCCGCGTGTATGCGCTAAGGCCCTATCCTCCAATTACACGAGCTGACACTCTGACGTGCAGTCATAGGGAAACGCCCGTGCGCGTAACGTCATAGATGCGCCTATACGCTGGGGGCCTTTGGGCCAATGAATTCGCGTACATGTGCTGACGTGCTTACGCGCTAAGGCCCTTTCCTCGAATTACACGCAGACGTGCTTGATTTTCACGTGCCAAATCACTCTGTATCAAGCTGGCCACGCGTAAGCACACGGAAGACCACGCTCCTGCCCAGAAGGCCGAATTACTGCCCCCCAGAACCCCGAGCACGCTCCCACCTGCCATCTGCTGCTGCCTGATTGACTACTACCCACGTGCCCTGCCATTTGCTGCCTGCACATCAGCCAGGGGTGCTGTTGCTGTGACCACCCCTGCTGGAACCGAAGACTCCCGACTGGGATTCCATCGCTCCACAGACCAGCCCCAGGACCCAGTTGCCCACCCACTCCTGCCTCTGGGGTTGTCATGTCCGGCACTGCAACATCTGACACCACTGGCAAACCCCAGCCAGAGAGGCAGAGGGCCACCAGCTTCACTGCCACCGAAGTTGGTGTCCTGGTGGAGCAAGTCCTGGGGCAGTATGATGCCCTCTTCGGAGGTTTGCGCGCCGACAAGGAAGGACGGACTCGGATCTGGACGGACATCGTGACTGCCATCAACGCGGAGGGGGTGGCAGTCTGACTATCCATCATGTCATGAAGCGCTGGGAGGACTTCAGGTCCAGGACCCTCAACAAGGCCCGGTGCCTCTTGAAGGCAGCGGATGCTAAGGAGCGCCGGGGCCACTTGTCGGATGATCAGATGAGGGTCCTGGAACGCATATCCCCAGCGCTCCACGTCCAGGTCCTTGAGAGGCAGACCCGTCTGGAGTCGAGCAGTAAGTGTACATGCATCATGATTGTAAACTGTGCGTGTGGTGGTGTGCCAGTAGTGTGCAGGTTGAACATGTGTATTTATGGGGCCAAGTATGGGGGGGGATGTACAGGACCGTGAGGCTAACACATGCGAGGGCTCTCATGTGTGAGACATGGATGGTGCTTGTGTGTGTAGGCTTGCATGCCAAATGCAGATGTGTGGGCACACATGTTTGGATGAATGTGTATGTAAGTAGGCATGTTCGTGATGTCACACCTGGATGTTGGTTTCAGCTGCATGTATCAGCACTGTCTACATGTGCATGTGTGTGTATTTGACAAGGGGGCAACAGTGATGCAACATGAATGCATGTGACAGCGGGATGTGGAAGCCTGATTGGCAGATGTGACATGGATGCCAATCTGAACACTGCAACAGTTGGCAGAGGGGTACACATGCATGCAAGTGTGGTGGTGTGTGTGCATGTGTAGTGCACTCCCTGTGTTGCATGTGATGCCTGGCTCACCTTTGCCTGCTCATGCTGTTGTATGTGTATGGATGGTCTGTCTGTTGCAATATGGCTGTGTATGGCTCATGTGTGCGAGTTGAAATTACATGTGTGTTGGCGAATGTGATGCCATGTCTGAGGTTTCCAAATGCCACTCATGTACAACTGTCATGTGTGTATGTGTCCATTGTACAGTGCCCTGATGCCTGTGTTTTATTTCTCCCTGTCTGCAGCGTCAACTGATGAAGAGGGCGGAGAAGGTGCTGTGGAGCACAGCGGCAGGGATTGCACCGCCAGTCGGAGACGCAAGGCCCGGCTCCCCTCCCAGGTTGTCATCTCGTCGGGGAGTGAGGAGTCCGGTGCCGCGTCCCAGGCCGCAGCTGCCGGGGGGAGGTCCAAGAGGCGGAGGTCGGAGTTGGACTCCTCGGCAGCAGAAGGGGCAGCTGGGACCCCACAGGGCCCAACGGGGGAAGATGGCACGGAGTCATCCAGGTTGGTGGGGTGTTTGGTGGAGGAGGAGGCCATGCAAGCGACAGAGATGGGGTCTGGAGGTGGGGATTCCACTGGTGCTAGTGGTGCAGTGCAGGACCAGGGACAGGAGGCAGCACAGGCCACCGCGGAGGTGCCTGTGTGCAATCGTGTCCCTGATCTGTCACTGCATCATCTTGCACCAGCAGGGATGCCTACGTCCAGATCCGTTTTCAGGCAGGGGATGAGCTTACAACAACTGGCCTTCCTCTGCCTGCGGACGTGGCTATCCAGGTACGGGTTGAACCTGTCCTGACTGGTGTGGCGTTGCGTCAACGGGCCATGCAAGGTGACCTGCAGTCTTTTCATGAGGAGACTGCAGGTCATCTCGAATGGCTCGTTGACCGCGTCGGCCTACTCGGACAGGTCACCCAGGCCGGATTCCTCCGTTTGCTGGAGCTTGTTCCTACCCCCTCCTCAACTGAATACACCCTATGCGCCAGTCGTCCTCTGTGCCATCTTTCCACCCATTTGTCACCTGGGTGCCCTGTGGAGCTGCCTCTGATGGTGCGGCCAGGCTGGTGGAGGACACATCCCTGCCACAGTCGGGAGTCGGACGTCCAGCAGGCGTGGCCACATCAACGACTGCACCCAGGCCGGTGGAGGATGTGCAGGCAGCAGGAGCCAGGGCATGGGCACAGGCACAGCAGCAGCAGCAACGAGGTGGGAGCCATGATGGCTCAGGGCCTTCGACATCGGAGGGGCAGGCATCGGCCGGAGGGCAGGAGGACCCAGGACGGGAAGTGTCTTCCGTGTGGCAGCGGTTGGGCCATGCCATAGATGCGGAGCGGCAGCAGGCGGGAGAGGCACGGCTCACGATGGTCAGGGCGGAGAACTCCATGGGAGGGCCGAGGCAGGCCGAGTGCCTCGAGGCAATCCGCAGGGAGTTGAAGGAGAACATGTCGTCGGCCCTGCGGACCCTCTGGGCCATGGAGGAGGACCGCCTCCGGGACATTGAACAGGAGTTCGATGATGCCCTGGCCCAGAACATCCAGAAGTGAGCCGTCGGACTAGCCCGCTGCCCTTGTAAATAGTTCTTTAGTGTTAAGTTTCCTTTCGGTTTTGTTTTGTTTTGGGGCGCTTGGACAATGCCCCAACTTCTTGTATATAGTTCTTCATTAGGTAGTATTTTATTTTATAGGTTTCATTTACAGGATTGGGCACATGGACCCTGGATGTTCACCTTGTACATAGTTTGACAATGGATTTGGATTTTTTTTTTTTCACATGGATCAATGGTTTTTTCTTATTTTGGGACATTGGATTTATTTTCTCACACTGACACTTTGGAGACTTGCTTTTGGATTGCCTTTCATTTGGATTTCATGCATCTTTTTCATTTATTGGACATGCTTGATTTCATTTATTATTTCCATTTTCCTCTGTTCCATTTCATTGCCTTGCTTTTCTGTTTAATACATCATAATTTTGTACTTCAATGTGTGTTATTCTCTCTTTGGTTTCATGCATGTCACAATGTGTGTTCTATCATTCACATGCTGTCATTGTGTGGGTTTGACGGATATGTGTTGATGTGCAGACTAGCCATTTGGGATGTTTCATGTGCTGGTGATTTCTTTGTCGGGTGGATGTCATACCTGGTGGTGTATTCGGACTGGGGTGGCGTAGGCAGTGTATTGAGTGGGCATGGGGGCCATGATTATGGATCGTCATGAGGTGTTGGGGGGACATGTATGGGGGCCTGGTGGAGGCTGCCCCACAGTGCTGGGGGTGGGGGTGCTGGGAGGCATGAGTGGGGGTCTGCTGGCAGGTGCCCTGCACTGCTGGGGGGTGGGGGTGCAGGGGGACATGAGTTGGACATGAGTGGGGCCTGGTGGAGGGTGCCCCTGACTGCTGGGGGGTGGGGGTGCAGGGGCACATGAGTTGGACATGAGTGGGGGCCTGCTGGCAGGTGCCCCACAGTGCTGGGGGGTGGGGGTGCTGGTAGACATGTGTGGGGGCATGGTGGAGGGTGCACTGCACTGCTGGGGTGTGGGGGCGCAGGGGGACATGAGTTGGACATGAGTGGGGCCTGGTGGAGGGTGCCTCTGACTGCTGGGGGTGGGGGTGCAGGGGGACATGAGTTGGACATGAGTGGGGGCCTGCTGGCAGGTGCCCCACAGTGCTGGGGGGTGGGGGTGCTGGGAGACATGTGTGGGGGCATGGTGGAGGGTGCCCTGCACTGCTGGGGGGTGGGGGTGCTGGGAGACATGAGTTTGACATGAGTGGGGGCCTGGTGGAGGGTGCCCCTGGATGCTGGGGGGTGGATGTGCAGGGGGACATGAGTTGGACATGAGTGGGGGCCTGGTGGAGGGTGCCCCTGGATGCTGGGGGGTGAGGGTGCTGGGAGACATGTGTGGAGGCATAGTGGAGGGTGCCCTGCACTGCTGGGGGGTGGGGGAGCTGGGAGACATGTGTGGGGGCATGGTGGAGGGTGCTCTGCACTGCTGGGGGGTGGCGGTGCTGGGAGACATGTGTGGTGGCCTGGTGGAGGGTGCCCCTGGATGCTGGGGGTTGGGTGTGCAGGGAGACATGAGTGGGGGCCTGGTGGAGTGTGCCCCTGGATGCTGGGGGGTGGGGGGGCTGTGAGACATGTGTGGGGGCATGGTGGAGGGTGCCCTGGACTCCTGGGGGGTGGGGGTGCAGGGGACATAAGTTTGACATGAGTGGGGCCAGGTGGAGGGTGCCCCTAACTGCTGGGGGGTGGGGGTGCAGGGGGACATGAGTTGGACATGAGTGGGGGCCTGCTGGCAGGTGTCCCTCAGTGCTGGGGGGTGGGGGTGCTGGGAGACATGTGTGGGGGCATGGTGGAGGGTGCCCTGCACTGCTGGGGGGTGGGGGTGCTGGGAGACATGAGTTTGACATGAGTGGGGGCCTGGTGGAGGGTGCCCCTGGATGCTGGGGGGTGGGGGTGCTGGGGGACATGTCTGGGGGCATGGTGGAGGGTGCCCTGCATTGCTGGGGGGTGGGAGACATGAGTGGGGGCCTGGTGGAGGGTGCCCCTGGATGCTGGGGGGTGGGGGTGCAGGGGGACATGAATGGGGGCCTGGTGGAGTGTGCCCCTGGATGCTGGTGGGTGGGGTTGCTATGAGACATGTGTGGGGGCATGGTGGAGGATGCCCTGCACTGCTGGGGGGTGGGGGTGCTGGGAGACATGAGTTTGACATGAGCGGGGGCCTGGTGGAGGGTGCCCCTGGATGCTGGGGCATGGGGTTGCTGGGAGACATGTGTGGGGGCATGGTGGAGGGTGCCCCTGGATGCTGGGGGGTGGGGGTGCTGGGAGACGTGTGGGGGCATGGTGGAGGGTGCCCTGCACTGCTGGGTGCTGGGAGACATGTGTGGGGGCATGGTGGAGGGTGCCCCTGGATGCTGGGGGGTGGGGGTGCTGAGAGACATGTTTGGGGGCATGGTGGAGGGTGCCCTGCACTGCTGGGGGATGGCGGTGCAGGGGGACATGTGTGGGGGCATGGTGGAGGGTGCCCCTGGATGCTGGGGGGTGGGGGTGCTGGGAGACATGTGGGGGCATGGTGGAGGGTGCCCTGCACTGCTGGGTGCTGGGAGACATGTGTGGGGGCATGGTGGAGGGTGCCCCTGGATGCTGGGGGGTGGAGGTGCAGGGGGACATGAGTTGGACATGAGTGGGGGCCTGGTGGAGGGTGCCCCTGGATGCTGGGGGGTGGGGGTGCTGGGAGACATGTGTGGGGGCATGGTGGAGGATGCCCTGCACTGCTGGGGGGTGGGGGTGCTGGGAGACATGAGTGGGGGCCTGGTGGAGGTTGCCCCTGGATGCTGGGGGGTGGGGGTGCTGGGAGACATGTGTGGGGGCATGGTGGAGGGTGCCCCGCACTGCTGGGGGGTGGGGGTGCTGGGAGAAATGTGTGGGGGCATGGTGGAGGGTGCCCTGCACTGCTGGGGGGTGGCGGTGATGGGAGACATGTGCGGGGGCCTGGTGGAGGGTGCCCCTGGATGCTTGGGGGTGGGGGTGCTGGGAGACATGTGTGGGGGTATGGTGGAGGGTGCCCTGCACTGCTGGGGGGTGGGGGTGCTGGGAGTCATGAGTTTGACATGAGTGGGGGCCTGGTGGAGGGTGCCCCTGGATGCTGGGGGGTGGGGGTGCTGGGAGACATGTGTGGGGGCATGGTGGAGGGTGCCCTGCACTGCTGGGGGTGGGAGACATGGGTGGGGGCCTAGTGGAGGGTGCCCCTGGATGCTGGGGGGTGGGGGTGCAGGGGGACATGAGTGGGGGCCTGGTGGAGTGTGCCCCTGGATGCTGGGGGGTAGGGGTGCTGTGCGACATGTGTGGGGGCATGGTGGAGGATGCCCTGCACTGCTGGGGGGTGGGGGTGCAGGGGGACATGAGTTGGACATGAGTGGGGCCTGGTGGAGGGTGCCCCTGACTGCTGGGGGGTGGGGGTGCAGGGGGACATGAGTTGGACATGAGTGGGGGCCTGCTGGCAGGTGCCCCACGGTGCTGGGGGGTGGGGGTGCTGGGAGACATGTATGGGGGCATGGTGGAGGGTGCCCTGCACTGCTGGGGGGTGGGGGTGCTGGGAGACATGAGTTTGACATGAGTGGGGGCCTGGTGGAGGGTGCCCCTGGATGCTGGAGGGTGTGGGTGCTGGGAGACATGTGTGGGGGCATGGTGGATGGTGCCCTGCTCTGCTGGGGGGTGGGAGACATGAGTGGGGGCCTGGTGGAGGGTGTCACTGGAAGCTGGGGGGTGGGGGTGCAGGGGGACATGAGTGGGGGCCTGGTGGAGTGTGCCCCTGGATTCTGGGGGGTGGGGGTGCTGTGAGACATGTGTGGGGGCATGGTGGAGGGTGCCCTGCACTGCTGGGGGGTGGGGGTGCAGCGGACATGAGTTTGACATGATTGGGGCCTGGTGGAGGGTGCCCCTGACTGCTGGGGGTGGGGGTACAGGGGGACATGAGTTGGACATGAGTGAGGGCCTGCTGGCAGGTGTCCCACAGTGCCGGGGGGTGGGGGTGCTGGGAGACATGTGTGGGGGCATGGTGGAGGGTGCCCCTGGATGCTGGGGGGTGGAGGTGCAGGGGGACATGAGTTGGACATGAGTGGGGGACTGGTGGAGGGTGCCCCTGGATGCTGGGGGGTGGGGGTGCTGGGAGAAATGTGTGGGGGCATGGTGGAGGGTGCCCTGCACTGCTGGGGGGTGGCGGTGATGGGAGACATGTGTGGGGGCCTGGTGGAGGGTGCCCCTGGATGCTGGGGGGTGGGGGTGCAGGGAGACATGGGTGGGGGCCTGGTGGAGTGTGCCCCTGGATGCTGGGGGGTGGGGGTGCTGTGAGACATGTGTGGGGGCATGGTGGAGGGTGCCCTGCACTGCTGTGGGGTAGGGGTGCAGGGGGACATGAGTTTGACATGAGTGGGGCCTGGTGGAGGGAGCCCCTGACTGCTGGGGCGTGGGGTGCAGGGGGACATGAGTTGGACATGAGTGGGGGCCTGCTGGCAGGTGCCCCACAGTGCTGGGGGGGTGGGGGTGCTGGGAGACATGTGTGGGGGCATGGTGGAGGGTGCCCTGCATTGCTGGGGGGTGAGGGTGCTGGGAGACATGAGAGGGGGCCTGGTGGAGGGTGCCCCTGGATGCTGGGGGGTGGGGGTGCAGGGAGACATGAGTGGGGGCCTGGTGGGGGGGGCCCTGGATGCTGGGGGGTGGGGGTGCAGGGGGACATGAGTTGGACATGAGTGGGGGCCTGGTGGAGGGTTCCCCTGACTGCTGGGGGGTGGGGGTGCAGGGGGACATGAGTGGGGGCCTGGTGGAGGGTGCCCCTGGATGCTGGGGGGTGGGGGTGCTGGGAGACATGTGTGGGGGCATGGTGGAGGATGCCCTGCACTGCTGGGGGGTGGGGGTGCTGGGAGACATGTGTGGGGGCATGGTGGAGGGTGCCCTGCACTGCTGGGGAGTGGCGGTGCTGGGAGACATGTGTGGGGGCCTGGTGGAGGGTACCCCTGGATGCTGGGGGGTGGGGGTGCTGTGAGACATGTGTGGGGGCATGGTGGAGGGTGCCCTGCACTGCTGTGGGGTAGGGGTGCAGGGGGACATGAGTTTGACATGAGTGGGGCCTGGTGGAGGGAGCCCCTGACTGCTGGGGCGTGGGGTGCAGGGGGACATGAGTTGGACATGAGTGGGGGCCTGCTGGCAGGTGCCCCACAGTGCTGGGGGGGTGGGGGTGCTGGGAGACATGTGTGGGGGCCTGGTGGAGGGTACCCCTGGATGCTGGGGGGTGGGGGTGCTGTGAGACATGTGTGGGGGCATGGTGGAGGGTGCCCTGCACTGCTGTGGGGTAGGGGTGCAGGGGGACATGAGTTTGACATGAGTGGGGCCTGGTGGAGGGAGCCCCTGACTGCTGGGGCGTGGGGTGCAGGGGGACATGAGTTGGACATGAGTGGGGGCCTGCTGGCAGGTGCCCCACAGTGCTGGGGGGGTGGGGGTGCTGGGAGACATGTGTGGGGGCATGGTGGAGGGTGCCCTGCATTGCTGGGGGGTGAGGTTGCTGGGAGACATGAGAGGGGGCCTGGTGGAGGGTGCCCCTGGATGCTGGGGGGTGGGGGTGCAGGGAGACATGAGTGGGGGCCTGGTGGGGGGGGGCCTGGATGCTGGGGGGTGGGGGTGCAGGGGGACATGAGTTGGACATGAGTGGGGGCCTGGTGGAGGGTTCCCCTGACTGCTGGGGGGTGGGGGTGCAGGGGGACATGAGTGGGGGCCTGGTGGAGGGTGCCCCTGGATGCTGGGGGGTGGGGGTGCTGGGAGACATGTGTGGGGGCATGGTGGAGGATGCCCTGCACTGCTGGGGGGTGGGGGTGCTGGGAGACATGTGTGGGGGCATGGTGGAGGGTGCCCTGCACTGCTGGGGAGTGGCGGTGCTGGGAGACATGTGTGGGGGCCTGGTGGAGGGTACCCCTGGATGCGGGAGGGTGGGGGTGCAGGGAGACATGAGTGGGGGCCTGCTGGAGTGTGCCCCTGGATGCTGGGGGTGCTGTGAGACATGTGTGGGGGCATGGTGGAGGGTGCCCTGCACTGCTGGGGGGTGGGGGTGCTGGGAGACATGAGTTTGACATGAGTGGGGGCCTGGTGGAGGGTGCCCCTGGATGCTGGGGGGTGTGGGTGCTGGGAGACATGTGTGGGGGCATGGTGGAGGGCGCCCTGCTCTGCTGGGAGGTGGGAGACATGAGTGGGGGCCTGGTGGAGGGTGTCCCTGGAAGCTGGGGGGTGGGGGTGCTGGGGGACATGAGTGGGGGCCTGGTGGAGTGTGCCCCTGGATGCTGGGGGGTGGGGTTGCTGTGAGACATGTGTGGGGGCATGGTGGAGGGTGCCCTGCACTGCTGGGGGGTGGGGGTGCAGCGGGACATGAGTTTGACATGATTGGGGCCTGGTGGAGGGTGCCCCTGACTGCTGGGTGGTGGGCGTACAGGGGGACATGAGTTGGACATGAGTGGGGGCCTGCTGGCAGGTGCCCCACAGTGCCGGGGGGTGGGGGTGCTGGGAGACATGTGTGGGGGCATGGTGGAGGGTGCCCCTGGATGCTGGGGGGTGGAGGTGCAGGGGGACATGAGTTGGACATGAGTGGGGGACTGGTGGAGGGTGCCCCTGGATGCTGGGGGGTGGGGGTGCTGGGAGAAATGTGTGGGGGCATGGTGGAGGGTGCCCTGCACTGCTGGGGGGTGGCGGTGATGGGAGACATGTGTGGGGGCCTGGTGGAGGGTGCCCCTGGATTCTGGGGGGTGGGGGTGCTGGGAGACATGTGTGGGGGCATGGTGGAGGGTGCCCTGCACTGCTGGGGGGTGGGAGACATGGGTGGGGGCCTAGTGGAGGGTGCCCCTGGATGCTGGGGGGTGGGGGTGCAGGGGGACATGAGTGGGGGCCTGGTGGAGTGTGCCCCTGGATGCTGGGGGGTAGGGGTGCTGTGAGACATGTGTGGGGGCATGGTGGAGGGTGCCCTGCACTGCTGGGGGGTGGGGGTGCAGGGGGACATGAGTTAGACATGAGTGGGGCCTGGTGGAGGGTGCCCCTGACTGCTGGGGGGTGGGGGTGCAGGGGGACATGAGTTGGACATGAGTGGGGGCCTGCTGGCAGGTGCCCCACGGTGCTGGGGGGGTGGGGGTGCTGGGAGACATGAGTTTGACATGAGTGGGGGCCTGGTGGAGGGTGCCCCTGGATGCTGGGGGGTGTGGGTGCTGGGAGACATGTGTGGGGGCATGGTGGATGGTGCCCTGCTCTGCTGGGGGGTGGGAGACATGAGTGGGGGCCTGGTGGAGGGTGTCACTGGAAGCTGGGGGGTGGGGGTGCAGGGGGACATGAGTGGGGGCCTGGTGGAGTGTGCCCCTGGATGCTGGGGGGTGCGGGTGCTGTGAGACATGTGTGGGGGCATGGTAGAGGGTGCCCTGCACTTCTGGGGGGTGGGGGTGCAGCGGACATGAGTTTGACATGATTGGGGCCTGGTGGAGGGTGCCCCTGACTGCTGGGGGGTGGGGGTACAGGGGGACATGAGTTGGACATGAGTGGGGGCCTGCTGGCAGGTGCCCCACAGTGCTGGGGGGTGGGGGTGCTGGGAGACATGTGTGGGGGCATGGTGGAGGGTGCCCCTGGATGCTGGGGGGTGGAGGTGCAGGGGGACATGAGTTGGACATGAGTGGGGGACTGGTGGAGGGTGCCCCTGGATGCTGGGGGGTGCGGGTGCTGGGAGAAATGTGTGGGGGCATGGTGGAGGGTGCCCTGCACTGCTGCGGGGTGGCGGTGATGGGAGACATGTGTGGGGGCCTGGTGGAGGGTGCCCCTGGATGCTGGGGGGTGGGGGTGCTGGGAGAAATGTGTGGGGGCATGGTGGAGGGTGCCCTGCACTGCTGGGGGGTGGCGGTGATGGGAGACATGTGTGGGGGCCTGGTGGAGTGTGCCCCTGGATGCTGGGGGTTGGGGGTGCTGTGAGACATGTGTGGGGGCATGGTGGAGGGTGCCCTGCACTGCTGTGGGGTAGCGGTGCAGGGGGACATGAGTTTGACATGAGTGGGGCCTGGTGGAGGGTGCCCCTGACTGCTGAGGCGTGGGGTGCAGGGGGACATGAGTTGGACATGAGTGGGGGCCTGCTGGCAGGTGCCCCACAGTGCTGGGGGGGTGGGGGTGCTGGGAGACATGTGTGGGGGCATGGTGGAGGGTGCCCTGCATTGCTGGGGGGTGAGGGTGCTGGGAGACATGAGAGGGAGCCTGGTGGAGGGTGCCCCTGGATGCTGGGGGGTGGGGGTGCAGGGAGACATGAGTGGGGGCCTGGTGGGGGGGCCCTGGATGCTGGGGGGTGGGGGTGCAGGGGGACATGAGTTGGACATGAGTGGGGGCCTGGTGGAGGGTTCCCCTGACTGCTGGGGGGTGGGGGTGCAGGGGGACATGAGTGGGGGCCTGGTGGAGGGTGCCCCTGGATGCTGGGGGTGGGGGTGCTGGGAGACATGTGTGGGGGCATGGTGGAGGGTGCCCTGCACTGCTGGGGAGTGGCGGTGCTGGGAGACATGTGTGGGGGCCTGGTGGAGGGTACCCCTGGATGCGGGAGGGTGGGGGTGCAGGGAGACATGAGTGGGGGCCTGCTGGAGTGAGCCCCTGGATGCTGGGGGTGCTGTGAGACATGTGTGGGGGCATGGTGGAGGGTGCCCTGCACTGCTGGGGGGTGGGGGTGCTGGGAGACATGAGTTTGACATGAGTGGGGGCCTGGTGGAGGGTGCCCCTGGATGCTGGGGGGTGTGGGTGCTGGGAGACATGTGTGGGGGCATGGTGGAGGGCGCCCTGCTCTGCTGGGAGGTGGGAGACATGAGTGGGGCCTGGTGGAGGGTGTCCCTGGAAGCTGGGGGTGCAGGGGGACATGAGTGGGGGCCTGGTGGAGTGTGCCCCTGGATGCTGGGGGGTGGGGGTGCTGTGAGACATGTGTGGGGGCATGGTGGAGGGTGCCCTGCACTGCTGGGGGTGGGGGTGCAGGGGGACATGAGTTGGACATGAGTGGGGGCCTGATGGCAGGTGCCCCACAGCGCTGGGGGGTGGGGGTGCTGGGAGACATGTGTGGGGGCATGGTGGAGGGTGCCCCTGGATGCTGGGGGGTGGAGGTGCAGGGGGACATAAGTTGGACATGAGTGGGGGCCTGGTGGAGGGGGCCCTGGATGCTGGGGGGTGGGGGTGCTGGGAGACATGTGTGGGGGCATGGTGGAGGGTGCCCTGCTCTGCTGGGGGGTGGGGGTGCTGGGAGACATGAGTGGGGGCCTGGTGGAGGTTGCCCCTGGATGGTGGGGGGTGGGGGTGCTGGGAGACATGTGTGGGGGCATGGTGGAGGGTGCCCTGCACTGCTGGGGGGTGGGGGTGCTGGGAGAAATGTGTGGGGGCATGGTGGAGGGTGCCCTGCACTGCTGGGGGGTGGCGGTGATGGGAGACATATGTGGGGTCCTGGTGGAGGGTGCCCCTGGATGCTGGGGGGTGGGGGTGCAGGGAGACATGGGTGGGGGCCTGGTGGAGTGTGCCCCTAGATGCTGGGGGGTGGGGGTGCTGTGAGACATGTGTGGGGGCATGGTGGAGGGTGCCCTGCACTGCTGTGGGGTAGGGGTGCAGGTGGACATGAGTTTGACATGAGTGGGGCCTTGTGGAGGGTGCCCCTGACTGCTGGGGCGTGGGTGTGCAGGGGGACATGAGTTGGACATGAGTGGGGGCCTGCTGGCAGGTGCCCCACAGTGCTGGGGGGGTGGGGGTGCTGGGAGACATGAGTGGGGGCCTGGTGGAGTGTGCCCCTGGATTCTGGGGGGTGGGGGTGCTGTGAGACATGTGTGGGGGCATGGTGGAGGGTGCCCTGCACTGCTGGGGGGTGGGGGTGCAGCGGACATGAGTTTGACATGAGTGGGGGCCTGGTGGAGGGTGCCCCTGGATGCTGGGGGTGGGGGTGCTGGGGGACATGTGTGGGGGCATGGTGGAGGGTGCCCTGCATTGCTGGGGGGTGGGAGACATGAGTGGGGGCCTGGTGGAGGGTGCCCCTGGATGCTGGGGGGTGGGGGTGCAGGAGGACATGAATGGGGGCCTGGTGGAGTGTGCCCCTGGATGCTGGTGGGTGGGGTTGCTATGAGACATGTGTGGGGGCATGGTGGAGGATGCCCTGCACAGCTGGGGGGTGGGGGTGCTAGGAGACATGAGTTTGACATGAGCGGGGGCCTGGTGGAGGGTGCCCCTGGATGCTGGGGCATGGGGGTGCTGGGAGACATGTGTGGGGGCATGGTGGAGGGTGCCCCTGGATGCTGGGGGGTGGGGGTGCTGGGAGACGTGTGGGGGCATGGTGGAGGGTGCCCTGCACTGCTGGGTGCTGGGAGACATGTGTGGGGGCATGGTGGAGGGTGCCCCTGGATGCTGGGGGGTGGGGGTGCTGAGAGACATGTGTGGGGGCATGGTGGAGGGTGCCCTGCACTGCTGGGGGTTGGTGGTGCAGGGGGACATGTGTGGGGGCATGTTGGAGGGTGCCCCTGGATGCTGGGGGGTGGGGGTGCTGGGAAACGTGTGGGGGCATGGTGGAGGGTGCCCTGCACTGCTGGGTGCTGGGAGACATGTGTGGGGGCATGGTGGAGGGTGCCCCTGGATGCTGGGGGGTGGAGGTGCAGGGGGACATGAGTTGGACATGAGTGGGGGCCTGGTGGAGGGTGCCCCTGGATGCTGGGGGGTGGGGGTGCTGGGAGACATGTGTGGGGGCATGGTGGAGGATGCCCTGCACTGCTGGGGGGTGGGGGTGCTGGGAGACATGAGTGGGGGCCTGGTGGAGGTTGCCCCTGGATGCTGGGGGGTGGGGGTGCTGGGAGACATGTGTGGGGGCATGGTGGAGGGTGCCCCGCACTGCTGGGGGGTGGGGGTGCTGGGAGAAATGTGTGGGGGCATGGTGGAGGGTGCCCTGCACTGCTAGGGGGTGGCGGTGATGGGAGACATGTGTGGGGGCCTGGTGGAGGGTGCCCCTGGATGCTGGGGGGTGGGGGTGCTGGGAGACATGTGTGGGGGTATGGTGGAGGGTGCCCTGCACTGCTGGGGGGTGGGGGTTCTGGGAGTCATGAGTTTGACATGAGTGGGGGCCTGGTGGAGGGTGCCCCTGGATGCTGGGGGGTGGGGGTGCTGGGAGACATGTGTGGGGGCATGGTGGAGGGTGCCCTGCACTGCTGGGGGGTGGGAGACATGGGTGGGGGCCTAGTGGAGGGTGCCCCTGGATGCTGGGGGTGGGGGTGCTGTGAGACATGTGTGGGGGCATGGTGGAGGGTGCCCTGCACTGCTGTGGGGTAGGGGTGCAGGGGGACATGAGTTTGACATGAGTGGGGCCTGGTGGAGGGAGCCCCTGACTGCTGGGGCGTGGGGTGCAGGGGGACATGAGTTGGACATGAGTGGGGGCCTGCTGGCAGGTGCCCCACAGTGCTGGGGGGGTGGGGGTGCTGGGAGACATGTGTGGGGGCATGGTGGAGGGTGCCCTGCATTGCTGGGGGGTGAGGTTGCTGGGAGACATGAGAGGGGGCCTGGTGGAGGGTGCCCCTGGATGCTGGGGGGTGGGGGTGCAGGGAGACATGAGTGGGGGCCTGGTGGGGGGGGGGCCTGGATGCTGGGGGGTGGGGGTGCAGGGGGACATGAGTTGGACATGAGTGGGGGCCTGGTGGAGGGTTCCCCTGACTGCTGGGGGGTGGGGGTGCAGGGGGACATGAGTGGGGGCCTGGTGGAGGGTGCCCCTGGATGCTGGGGGGTGGGGGTGCTGGGAGACATGTGTGGGGGCATGGTGGAGGATGCCCTGCACTGCTGGGGGGTGGGGGTGCTGGGAGACATGTGTGGGGGCATGGTGGAGGGTGCCCTGCACTGCTGGGGAGTGGCGGTGCTGGGAGACATGTGTGGGGGCCTGGTGGAGGGTACCCCTGGATGCGGGAGGGTGGGGGTGCAGGGAGACATGAGTGGGGGCCTGCTGGAGTGTGCCCCTGGATGCTGGGGGTGCTGTGAGACATGTGTGGGGGCATGGTGGAGGGTGCCCTGCACTGCTGGGGGGTGGGGGTGCTGGGAGACATGAGTTTGACATGAGTGGGGGCCTGGTGGAGGGTGCCCCTGGATGCTGGGGGGTGTGGGTGCTGGGAGACATGTGTGGGGGCATGGTGGAGGGCGCCCTGCTCTGCTGGGAGGTGGGAGACATGAGTGGGGGCCTGGTGGAGGGTGTCCCTGGAAGCTGGGGGGTGGGGGGTGCTGGGGGACATGAGTGGGGGCCTGGTGGAGTGTGCCCCTGGATGCTGGGGGGTGGGGTTGCTGTGAGACATGTGTGGGGGCATGGTGGAGGGTGCCCTGCACTGCTGGGGGGTGGGGGTGCAGCGGGACATGAGTTTGACATGATTGGGGCCTGGTGGAGGGTGCCCCTGACTGCTGGGTGGTGGGCGTACAGGGGGACATGAGTTGGACATGAGTGGGGGCCTGCTGGCAGGTGCCCCACAGTGCCGGGGGGTGGGGGTGCTGGGAGACATGTGTGGGGGCATGGTGGAGGGTGCCCCTGGATGCTGGGGGGTGGAGGTGCAGGGGGACATGAGTTGGACATGAGTGGGGGACTGGTGGAGGGTGCCCCTGGATGCTGGGGGGTGGGGGTGCTGGGAGAAATGTGTGGGGGCATGGTGGAGGGTGCCCTGCACTGCTGGGGGGTGGCGGTGATGGGAGACATGTGTGGGGGCCTGGTGGAGGGTGCCCCTGGATTCTGGGGGGTGGGGGTGCTGGGAGACATGTGTGGGGGCATGGTGGAGGGTGCCCTGCACTGCTGGGGGGTGGGAGACATGGGTGGGGGCCTAGTGGAGGGTGCCCCTGGATGCTGGGGGGTGGGGGTGCAGGGGGACATGAGTGGGGGCCTGGTGGAGTGTGCCCCTGGATGCTGGGGGGTAGGGGTGCTGTGAGACATGTGTGGGGGCATGGTGGAGGGTGCCCTGCACTGCTGGGGGGTGGGGGTGCAGGGGGACATGAGTTAGACATGAGTGGGGCCTGGTGGAGGGTGCCCCTGACTGCTGGGGGGTGGGGGTGCAGGGGGACATGAGTTGGACATGAGTGGGGGCCTGCTGGCAGGTGCCCCACGGTGCTGGGGGGGTGGGGGTGCTGGGAGACATGAGTTTGACATGAGTGGGGGCCTGGTGGAGGGTGCCCCTGGATGCTGGGGGGTGTGGGTGCTGGGAGACATGTGTGGGGGCATGGTGGATGGTGCCCTGCTCTGCTGGGGGGTGGGAGACATGAGTGGGGGCCTGGTGGAGGGTGTCACTGGAAGCTGGGGGGTGGGGGTGCAGGGGGACATGAGTGGGGGCCTGGTGGAGTGTGCCCCTGGATGCTGGGGGGTGCGGGTGCTGTGAGACATGTGTGGGGGCATGGTAGAGGGTGCCCTGCACTTCTGGGGGGTGGGGGTGCAGCGGACATGAGTTTGACATGATTGGGGCCTGGTGGAGGGTGCCCCTGACTGCTGGGGGGTGGGGGTACAGGGGGACATGAGTTGGACATGAGTGGGGGCCTGCTGGCAGGTGCCCCACAGTGCTGGGGGGTGGGGGTGCTGGGAGACATGTGTGGGGGCATGGTGGAGGGTGCCCCTGGATGCTGGGGGGTGGAGGTGCAGGGGGACATGAGTTGGACATGAGTGGGGGACTGGTGGAGGGTGCCCCTGGATGCTGGGGGGTGCGGGTGCTGGGAGAAATGTGTGGGGGCATGGTGGAGGGTGCCCTGCACTGCTGCGGGGTGGCGGTGATGGGAGACATGTGTGGGGGCCTGGTGGAGGGTGCCCCTGGATGCTGGGGGGTGGGGGTGCTGGGAGAAATGTGTGGGGGCATGGTGGAGGGTGCCCTGCACTGCTGGGGGGTGGCGGTGATGGGAGACATGTGTGGGGGCCTGGTGGAGTGTGCCCCTGGATGCTGGGGGTTGGGGGTGCTGTGAGACATGTGTGGGGGCATGGTGGAGGGTGCCCTGCACTGCTGTGGGGTAGCGGTGCAGGGGGACATGAGTTTGACATGAGTGGGGCCTGGTGGAGGGTGCCCCTGACTGCTGAGGCGTGGGGTGCAGGGGGACATGAGTTGGACATGAGTGGGGGCCTGCTGGCAGGTGCCCCACAGTGCTGGGGGGGTGGGGGTGCTGGGAGACATGTGTGGGGGCATGGTGGAGGGTGCCCTGCATTGCTGGGGGGTGAGGGTGCTGGGAGACATGAGAGGGAGCCTGGTGGAGGGTGCCCCTGGATGCTGGGGGGTGGGGGTGCAGGGAGACATGAGTGGGGGCCTGGTGGGGGGGCCCTGGATGCTGGGGGGTGGGGGTGCAGGGGGACATGAGTTGGACATGAGTGGGGGCCTGGTGGAGGGTTCCCCTGACTGCTGGGGGGTGGGGGTGCAGGGGGACATGAGTGGGGGCCTGGTGGAGGGTGCCCCTGGATGCTGGGGGGTGGGGGTGCTGGGAGACATGTGTGGGGGCATGGTGGAGGGTGCCCTGCACTGCTGGGGAGTGGCGGTGCTGGGAGACATGTGTGGGGGCCTGGTGGAGGGTACCCCTGGATGCGGGAGGGTGGGGGTGCAGGGAGACATGAGTGGGGGCCTGCTGGAGTGAGCCCCTGGATGCTGGGGGTGCTGTGAGACATGTGTGGGGGCATGGTGGAGGGTGCCCTGCACTGCTGGGGGGTGGGGGTGCTGGGAGACATGAGTTTGACATGAGTGGGGGCCTGGTGGAGGGTGCCCCTGGATGCTGGGGGGTGTGGGTGCTGGGAGACATGTGTGGGGGCATGGTGGAGGGCGCCCTGCTCTGCTGGGAGGTGGGAGACATGAGTGGGGGCCTGGTGGAGGGTGTCCCTGGAAGCTGGGGGTGCAGGGGGACATGAGTGGGGGCCTGGTGGAGTGTGCCCCTGGATGCTGGGGGGTGGGGGTGCTGTGAGACATGTGTGGGGGCATGGTGGAGGGTGCCCTGCACTGCTGGGGGTGGGGGTGCAGGGGGACATGAGTTGGACATGAGTGGGGGCCTGATGGCAGGTGCCCCACAGCGCTGGGGGGTGGGGGTGCTGGGAGACATGTGTGGGGGCATGGTGGAGGGTGCCCCTGGATGCTGGGGGGTGGAGGTGCAGGGGGACATAAGTTGGACATGAGTGGGGGCCTGGTGGAGGGGGCCCCTGGATGCTGGGGGGTGGGGGTGCTGGGAGACATGTGTGGGGGCATGGTGGAGGGTGCCCTGCTCTGCTGGGGGGTGGGGGTGCTGGGAGACATGAGTGGGGGCCTGGTGGAGGTTGCCCCTGGATGGTGGGGGGTGGGGGTGCTGGGAGACATGTGTGGGGGCATGGTGGAGGGTGCCCTGCACTGCTGGGGGGTGGGGGTGCTGGGAGAAATGTGTGGGGGCATGGTGGAGGGTGCCCTGCACTGCTGGGGGGTGGCGGTGATGGGAGACATATGTGGGGTCCTGGTGGAGGGTGCCCCTGGATGCTGGGGGGTGGGGGTGCAGGGAGACATGGGTGGGGGCCTGGTGGAGTGTGCCCCTAGATGCTGGGGGGTGGGGGTGCTGTGAGACATGTGTGGGGGCATGGTGGAGGGTGCCCTGCACTGCTGTGGGGTAGGGGTGCAGGTGGACATGAGTTTGACATGAGTGGGGCCTTGTGGAGGGTGCCCCTGACTGCTGGGGCGTGGGTGTGCAGGGGGACATGAGTTGGACATGAGTGGGGGCCTGCTGGCAGGTGCCCCACAGTGCTGGGGGGTGGGGGTGCTGGGAGACATGAGTGGGGGCCTGGTGGAGTGTGCCCCTGGATTCTGGGGGGTGGGGGTGCTGTGAGACATGTGTGGGGGCATGGTGGAGGGTGCCCTGCACTGCTGGGGGGTGGGGGTGCAGCGGACATGAGTTTGACATGATTGGGGGCCTGGTGGAGGGTGCCCCTGGATGCTGGGGGGTGGGGGTGCTGGGGGACATGTGTGGGGGCATGGTGGAGGGTGCCCTGCATTGCTGGGGGGTGGGAGACATGAGTGGGGGCCTGGTGGAGGGTGCCCCTGGATGCTGGGGGGTGGGGGTGCAGGAGGACATGAATGGGGGCCTGGTGGAGTGTGCCCCTGGATGCTGGTGGGTGGGGTTGCTATGAGACATGTGTGGGGGCATGGTGGAGGATGCCCTGCACAGCTGGGGGGTGGGGGTGCTAGGAGACATGAGTTTGACATGAGCGGGGGCCTGGTGGAGGGTGCCCCTGGATGCTGGGGCATGGGGGTGCTGGGAGACATGTGTGGGGGCATGGTGGAGGGTGCCCCTGGATGCTGGGGGGTGGGGGTGCTGGGAGACGTGTGGGGGCATGGTGGAGGGTGCCCTGCACTGCTGGGTGCTGGGAGACATGTGTGGGGGCATGGTGGAGGGTGCCCCTGGATGCTGGGGGGTGGGGGTGCTGAGAGACATGTGTGGGGGCATGGTGGAGGGTGCCCTGCACTGCTGGGGGTTGGTGGTGCAGGGGGACATGTGTGGGGGCATGTTGGAGGGTGCCCCTGGATGCTGGGGGGTGGGGGTGCTGGGAAACGTGTGGGGGCATGGTGGAGGGTGCCCTGCACTGCTGGGTGCTGGGAGACATGTGTGGGGGCATGGTGGAGGGTGCCCCTGGATGCTGGGGGGTGGAGGTGCAGGGGGACATGAGTTGGACATGAGTGGGGGCCTGGTGGAGGGTGCCCCTGGATGCTGGGGGGTGGGGGTGCTGGGAGACATGTGTGGGGGCATGGTGGAGGATGCCCTGCACTGCTGGGGGGTGGGGGTGCTGGGAGACATGAGTGGGGGCCTGGTGGAGGTTGCCCCTGGATGCTGGGGGGTGGGGGTGCTGGGAGACATGTGTGGGGGCATGGTGGAGGGTGCCCCGCACTGCTGGGGGGTGGGGGTGCTGGGAGAAATGTGTGGGGGCATGGTGGAGGGTGCCCTGCACTGCTAGGGGGTGGCGGTGATGGGAGACATGTGTGGGGGCCTGGTGGAGGGTGCCCCTGGATGCTGGGGGGTGGGGGTGCTGGGAGACATGTGTGGGGGTATGGTGGAGGGTGCCCTGCACTGCTGGGGGGTGGGGGTTCTGGGAGTCATGAGTTTGACATGAGTGGGGGCCTGGTGGAGGGTGCCCCTGGATGCTGGGGGGTGGGGGTGCTGGGAGACATGTGTGGGGGCATGGTGGAGGGTGCCCTGCACTGCTGGGGGGTGGGAGACATGGGTGGGGGCCTAGTGGAGGGTGCCCCTGGATGCTGGGGGTGGGGGTGCAGGGGGACATGAGTGGGGGCCTGGTGGAGTGTGCCCCTGGATGCTGGGGGGTAGGGGTGCTGTGCGACATGTGTGGGGGCATGGTGGAGGGTGCCCTGCACTGCTGGGGGGTGGGGGTGCAGGGGGACATGAGTTGGACATGAGTGGGGCCTGGTGGAGGGTGCCCCTGGATGCTGGGGGGTGTGGGTGCTGGGAGACATGTGTGGGGGCATGGTGGATGGTGCCCTGCTCTGCTGGGGGGTGGGAGACATGAGTGGGGCCCTGGTGGAGGGTGTCACTGGAAGCTGGGGGGTGGGGGTGCAGGGGGACATGAGTGGGGGCCTGGTGGAGTGTGCCCCTGGAATCTTGGGGGTGGGGGTGCTGTGAGACATGTGTGGGGGCATGGTGGAGGGTGCCCTGCACTGCTGGGGGGTGGGGGTGCAGGGGGACATGAGTTGGACATGAGTGGGGGCCTGCTGGCAGGTGCCCCACGGTGCTGGGGGGTGGGGGTGCTGGGAGACATGTGTGGGGGCATGGTGGAGGGTGCCCTGCACTGCTGGGGGGTGGGGGTGCTGGGAGACATGAGTTTGACATGAGTGGGGGCCTGGTGGAGGGTGCCCCTGGATGCTGGGGGGTGTGGGTGCTGGGAGACATGTGTGGGGGCATGGTGGATGGTGCCCTGCTCTGCTGGGGGGTGGGAGACATGAGTGGGGCCCTGGTGGAGGGTGTCACTGGAAGCTGGGGGGTGGGGGTGCAGGGGGACATGAGTGGGGGCCTGGTGGAGTGTGCCCCTGGATTCTGGGGGGTGGGGGTGCTGTGAGACATGTGTGGGGGCATGGTGGAGGGTGCCCTGCACTGCTGGGGGGTGGGGGTGCAGCGGACATGAGTTTGACATGATTGGGGCCTGGTGGAGGGTGCCCCTGACTGCTGGGGGGTGGGGGTACACGGGGACATGAGTTGGACATGAGTGGGGGACTGGTGGCAGGTGCCCCACAGTGCTGGGGGGTGGGGGTGCTGGGAGACATGTGTGGGGGCATGGTGGAGGGTGCCCCTGGATGCTGGGGGGTGGAGGTGCAGGGGGACATGAGTTGGACATGAGTGGGGGACTGGTGGCAGGTGCCCCACAGTGCTGGGGGGTGGGGGTGCTGGGAGACATGTGTGGGGGCATGGTGGAGGGTGCCCTGCACTGCTGGGGGGTGCGGGTGCTGGGAGACATGAGTTTGACATGAGTGGGGGCCTGGTGGAGGGTGCCCCTGGATGCTGGGGGGTGGGGGTGCAGGGGGACATGAGTTGGACATGAGTGGGGGCCTGGTGGAGGGTGCCCCTGGATGCTGGGGGGTGAGGGTGCTGGGAGACATGTGTGGAGGCATGGTGGAGGGTGACCTGCACTGCTGGGGGGTGGGGGTGCTGGGAGACATGTGTGGGGGCATGGTGGAGGGTGCCCTGCACTGCTGGGGGGTGGCGGTGCTGGGAGACATCTGTGGGGGCCTGGTGGAGGGTGTCCCTGGATGCTGGGGGTTGGGTGTGCAGGGAGACATGAGTGGGGGCCTGGTGGAGTGTGCCCCTGGATGCGGGAGGGTGGGGGTGCAGGGAGACATGAGTGGGGGCCTGCTGGAGTGTGCCCCTGGATGCTGGGGGTGCTGTGAGACATGTGTGGGGGCATGGTGGAGGGTGCCCCTGGATGCTGGGGGGTGGGGGTGCTGGGAGACATGAGTTTGACATGAGTGGGGGCCTGGTGGAGGGTGCCCCTGGATGCTGGGGGGTGTGGGTGCTGGGAGACATGAGTTTGACATGAGTGGGGGCCTGGTGGAGGGTGCCCCTGGATGCTGGGGGGTGTGGGTGCTGGGAGACATGTGTGGGGGCATGGTGGATGGTGCCCTGCTCTGCTCTGCTGGGGGTGGGAGACATGAGTGGGGGACTGGACTGCTGGGTGGTGGGCGTACAGGGGGACATGAGTTGGACATGAGTGGGGGCCTGCTGGCAGGTGCCCCACAGTGCCGGGGGGTGGGGGTGCTGGGAGACATGTGTGGGGGCATGGTGGAGGGTGCCCCTGGATGCTGGGGGGTGGAGGTGCAGGGGGACATGAGTTGGACATGAGTGGGGGACTGGTGGAGGGTGCCCCTGGATGCTGGGGGGTGGGGGTGCTGGGAGAAATGTGTGGGGGCCCCACGGTGCTGGGGGGTGGGGGTGCTGTGAGACATATGTGGGGGCATGGTGGAGGGTGCCCTGCACTTCTGGGGGGTGGGGGTGCAGCGGACATGAGTTTGACATGATTGGGGCCTGGTGGAGGGTGCCCCTGACTGCTGGGGGGTGGGGGTAAAGGGGGACATGAGTTGGACATGAGTGGGGGACTGCTGGCAGGTGCCCCACAGTGCTGGGGGGTGGGGGTGCTGGGAGACATGTGTGGGGGCATGGTGGAGGGTGCCCCTGGATGCTGGGGGGTGGAGGTGCAGGGGGACATGAGTTGGACATGAGTGGGGGACTGGTGGAGGGTGCCCCTGGATGCTGGGGAGTGGGGGTGCTGGGAGAAATGTGTGGGGGCATGGTGGAGGGTGCCCTGCACTGCTGGGGGGTGGCGGTGATGGGAGACATGTGTGGGGGCCTGGTGGAGGGTGCCCCTGGATGCTGGGGGGTGGGGGTGCTGGGAGAAATGTGTGGGGGCATGGTGGAGGGTGCCCTGCACTGCTGGGGGGTGGCGGTGATGGGAGACATGTGTGGGGGCCTGGTGGAGTGTGCCCCTGGATGCTGGGGGGTGGGGGTGCTGTGAGACATGTGTGGGGGCATGGTGGAGGGTGCCCTGCACTGCTGTGGGGTAGCGGTGCAGGGGGACATGAGTTTGACATGAGTGGGACCTGGTGGAGGGTGCCCCTGACTGCTGGGGCGTGGGGTGCAGGGGGACATGAGTTGGACATGAGTGGGGGCCTGCTGGCAGGTGCCCCACAGTGCTGGGGGGGTGGGGGTGCTGGGAGACATGTGTGGGGGCATGGTGGAGGGTGCCCTGCATTGCTGGGGGGTGAGGGTGCTGGGAGACATGAGAGGGAGCCTGGTGGAGGGTGCCCCTGGATGCTGGGGGGTGGGGGTGCAGGGAGACATGAGTGGGGGCCTGGTGGGGGGGGCCCTGGATGCTGGGGGGTGGGGGTGCAGGGGGACATGAGTTGGACATGAGTGGGGGCCTGGTGGAGGGTTCCCCTGACTGCTGGGGGGTGGGGGTGCAGGGGGACATGAGTGGGGGCCTGGTGGAGGGTGCCCCTGGATGCTGGGGGGTTGGGGTGCTGGGAGACATGTGTGGGGGCATGGTGGAGGATGCCCTGCACTGCTGGGGGGTGGGGGTGCTGGGGGACATGTGTGGGGGCATGGTGGAGGGTGCCCTGCACTGCTGGGGAGTGGCGGTGCTGGGAGACATGTGTGGGGCCCTGGTGGAGGGTACCCCTGGATGCGGGAGGGTGGGGGTGCAGGGAGACATGAGTGGGGGCCTGCTGGAGTGTGCCCCTGGATGCTGGGGGTGCTGTGAGACATGTGTGGGGGCATGGTGGAGGCTGCCCTGCACTGCTGGGGGGTGGGGGTGCTGGGAGACATGAGTTTGACATGAGTGGGGGCCTGGTGGAGGGTGCCCCTGGATGCTGGGGGGTGTGGGTGCTGGGAGACATGAGTGGGGGCATGGTGGAGGGCGCCCTGCTCTGCTGGGAGGTGGGAGACATGAGTGGGGGCCTGGTGGAGGGTGTCCCTGGAAGATGGGGGTGCAGGGGGACATGAGTGGGGGCCTGGTGGAGTGTGCCCCTGGATGCTGGGGGGTGGGGGTGCTGTGAGACATGTGTGGGGGCATGGTGGAGGGTGCCCTGCACTGCTGGGGGGTGGGGGTGCAGCGGGACATGAGTTTGACATGATTGGGGCCTGGTGGAGGGTGCCCCTGACTGCTGGGTGGTGGGGGTACAGGGGGACATGAGTTGGACATGAGTGGGGGCCTGCTGACAGGTGCCCCACAGCGCTGGGGGGTGGGGGTGCTGGGAGACATGTGTGGGGGCATGGTGGAGGGTGCCCCTGGATGCTGGGGGGTGGAGGTGCAGGGGGACATGAGTTGGACATGAGTGGGGGCCTGGTGGAGGGGGCCCCTGGATGCTGGGGGGTGGGGGTGCTGGGAGACATGTGTGGGGGCATGGTGGAGGGTTCCCTGCACTGCTGGGGGGTGGGGGTGCTGGGAGACATGAGTGGGGGCCTGGTGGAGGGTGCCCCTGGATGCTGGGGGGTGGGGGTGCTGGGAGACATGTGTGGGGGCATGGTGGAGGGTGCCCTGCACTGCTGGGGGGTGGGGGTGCTGGGAGAAATGTGTGGGGGCATGGTGGAGGGTGCCCTGCACTGCTGGGGGGTGGCGGTGATGGGAGACATGTGTGGGGGCCTGGTGGAGGGTGCCCCTGGATGCTGGGGGGTGGGGGTGCAGGGAGACATGGGTGGGGGCCTGGTGGAGTGTGCCCCTAGATGCTGGGGGGTGGGGGTGCTGTGAGACATGTGTGGGGGCATGGTGGAGGGTGCCCTGCACTGCTGTGGGGTAGGGGTGCAGGGGGACATGAGTTTGACATGAGTGGGGCCTGGTGGAGGATGCCCCTGACTGCTGGGGCGTGGGTGTGCAGGGGGACATGAGTTGGACATGAGTGGGGGCCTGCTGGCAGGTGCCCCACAGTGCTGGGGGGGTGGGGGTGCTGGGAGACATGAGTGGGGGCCTGGTGGAGTGTGCCCCTGGATTCTGGGGGGTGGGGGTGCTGTGAGACATGTGTGGGGGCATGGTGGAGGGTGCCCTGCACTGCTGGGGGGTGGGGGTGCAGCGGACATGAGTTTGACATGAGTGGGGGCCTGGTGGAGGGTGCCCCTGGATGCTTGGGGTTGGGGGTGCTGGGGGACATGTGTGGGGGCATGGTGGAGGGTGCCCTGCATTGCTGGGGGGTGGGAGACATGAGTGGGGGCCTGGTGGAGGGTGCCCCTGGATGCTGGGGGGTGGGGGTGCAGGGGGACATGAATGGGGGCCTGGTGGAGAGTGCCCCTGGATGCTGGGGCATGGGGGTGCTGGGAGACATGTGTGGGGGCATGGTGGAGGGTGCCCCTGGATGCTGGGGGGTGGGGGTGCTGGGCGACGTGTGGGGGCATGGTGGAGGGTGCCCTGCACTGCTGGGTGCTGGGAGACATGTGTGGGGGCATGGTGGAGGGTGCCCCTGGATGCTGGGGGGTGGGGGTGCTGAGAGACATGTGTGGGGGCATGGTGGAGGGTGCCCTGCACTGCTGGGGGATGGCGGTGCAGGGGGACATGTGTGGGGGCATGGTGGAGGGTGCCCCTGGATGCTGGGGGGTGGGGGTGCTGGGAGACGTGTGGGGGCATTGTGGAGGGTGCCCTGCACTGCTGGGTGCTGGGAGACATGTGTGGGGGCATGGTGGAGGGTGCCCCTGGATGCTGGGGGGTGGAGGTGCAGGGGGACATGAGTTGGACATGAGTGGGGGCCTGGTGGAGGGTGCCCCTGGATGCTGGGGGGTGGGGGTGCTGGGAGACATGTGTGGGGGCATGGTGGAGGATGCCCTGCACTGCTGGGGGGTGGGGGTGCTGGGAGACATGAGTGGGGGCCTGGTGGAGGTTGCCCCTGGATGCTGGGGGGTGGGGGTGCTGGGAGACATGTGTGGGGGCATGGTGGAGGGTGCCCCGCACTGCTGGGGGGTGGGGGTGCTGGGAGAAATGTGTGGGGGCATGGTGGAGGGTGCCCTGCACTGCTGGGGGGTGGCGGTGATGGGAGACATGTGTGGGGGCCTGGTGGAGGGTGCCCCTGGATGCTGGGGGGTGGGGGTGCTGGGAGACATGTGTGGGGGCATGGTGGAGGGTGCCCTGCACTGCTGGGGGGTGGGAGACATGGGTGGGGGGCTAGTGGAGGGTGCCCCTGGATGCTGGGGGGTGGGGGTGCAGGGGGACATGAGTGGGGGCCTGGTGGAGTGTGCCCCTGGATGCTGGGGGGTAGGGGTGCTGTGCGACATGTGTGGGGGCATGGTGGAGGGTGCCCTGCACTGCTGGGGGGTGGGGGTGCAGGGGGACCTGAGTTGGACATGAGTGGGGCCTGGTGGAGGGTGCCCTCTGACTGCTGGGGGGTGGGGGTGCAGGGG